>NW_026692478.1:1200000-1800000 GCF_021218885.2 Marmota monax | reverse complement strand
TGGCCCAGGAACCCTATACTACCTGTTCTCTGTCTGCCTCTCCAAGCACACCTTCGCCTGCTCCCTCCTGGCTCTCCTTCCTCTAGCTGCACTGGCCTTCCTCTAATCATCCCCAGAGTACCAACCTCATCCTTGGAATGCTCCTTCAACCAAGCCCCACACAGGCACCATTCACCCCTCTCTGCCCACAAGGCTCTCTCACCTATTAGCTCTTCCCCAGAGCCCATATCAATACATAAACTGATGTGATTTGTTTATGTATTTGTTGTCTAATTTCTCCCCCAAAGAATCTAAATCTTCAGGGGTAGAGGCTCTGTCTGTTTTGCAGGGAACTGTATCCCTGGTGCCAGGAATGCTGTCAGGTACAGACTAGGTCCCCAATAAACATCTGTGGGCTGATGAAATTCACCTGCTAAATGTAGTGCCATCACCAATGCCCAAGTTCTTTCTCAGTGAGTTTAGTTGTGCACACTTGTGTATATTTATAGATCACATTGAAGGAGGAGGAGGGAATAAAATTCTCCAGAGACATTATGTAAAAACCTCACCTTATAGCTATCTTTACAGCCTAGAAGTTTGCAAATACAACTATTCTCTTCTCATAGAATATTCTAGGTCAGCAGTTCTCAAACTTTTTTGTATTCAGGACCCTTTAACACACTTAAAAATTGTTTAGATTCCAAAAAAAGATTTTGTTAATATATGTCCCAGCTATCTGAATTTATTGTGCTCAAAATTAAAACTGAGAATTTTTTAAACTATTGAAAATAGCAATTATAAATCACTGCACCTTAATATTTATAATACATTTACACAAAAATGAGATACATTCCAAATATAATATGGTACCCTAGAATAGAACAAAGACAGTGGTGACATTAGTATAAAACTGGTGAAATCAGTTAATAGTTGTGTGCTAACGTTGGTGTCTTAGTTTTGAAAAATATGTCATTGTCATATAAGACGCTTAGGGAAAACAGTGATTCCTATACTGTACTACATTTGCAACTTTTCTTTAAATGTAAACTATCTTAAAATAAAAGCTTTATTTTTAAGAGTATATTTTTTAAATAGTAAGAAGAATGACTTTTTTTTTTAGATTTATAAGTCTCTTCTCTGCCTGGCTTAGTAAACAATAGCTGGATTTTCATACTTATGTCCTCATTCAATCTGTTGAGCTGTCATGTTTTAGTTGAAGTAAATGAAGAAAATCCATCCCCACATAGAAAAATAGTTGGAAAAGAGAATATTTAATAGGTTTATCGGATAATTATGAATATTTTTTCTTTTCTACTAAACCAAAATTTAAAGAGATTTCTTCTTAAAAGTTAGCTGTTACATGCTATCTGAAACCATACTAGCAAACTTACTGCACTCTGATAAATTAATTTTTGTTGGCCCATCTTGCACTTTGGATGGATCTTTTACCTATACATGATTTTGTACCATTATATACTGATCATGTAGGAAACTGTTCACTGAATCATATAGATCTTCTAAATGTTGACACATTTTCATATTTAATAAGTACATTCATTATTGGTGGGAAAACTGTCACACTCATCATAATGGATACAGATTTTCTAAAATTCTAATTTTTGATTGAATGCTGAAATAGATACATATAGATATATATATTAATATAATATATTAAGTAATATATATATATGTATATATATATATGTGTGTGTGTGTATGTATGTATGTGTGTATATATATATATATATCAGTCAACTCTGTTCCTTTAAATGGGAGGCTCATTTCCTTGACTTTTAAAAAATATCTCCCGACTTTGTAAGTCTGAGTAGCCATAGTTTACCTACAAGTTAAAAATGGTGTCCCATGAGAAAAGTCCTAGGTTACTTCACAACTCAACAACTGCACAAGTACATTTTCTGAAAATATATTTTGTACTTTGGTATGAAGTCAAAGTCCTTTATTTGCCACTCAGAATATTAAAAAGACATGTGTTTACTGAAGGGTTGACATACAAAGCAATAATTTCTGCAACTTTAGGAAGGAAATCTCTCTCTCTCTCTCCCCCACCCTCTCCCCTCCCCTCCCCTCCCCTCCCCCCTTCTCCTCTCCTCTCCTCCACCACTACTTCTTCTTCTTCTTCTTCTTCTTCTTTTTCTTCTTTTTCTTCTTCTTTTCTCTCTCTCTCTCTCTCTCTCTCTCTCTCTCTCTCTCTCTCTCTCTCTCTGCTCTGTATGGAACCCAGGGGGTCCTTGTGTTTGCTAGGCAAGGACTCTACCAGTGAGCTACAATTCCCAGCCCAGTAAAGACATTCTTAATTGAAACTGGAAGATGCATTTTCAGAGGAAGTTAGCTTTTAGTTTTTAACCAGCCTGGTTACACTGACTTGATTTGGTTTAAAATACCAACAATTTTATCCACCCTTGCTTTTTCCTCATCAAGGAAAATTTCAACATATTGGAAAAGTCAAATAGCATTTTAACACTATTATGAAAACAATTTTGACCTCAGAGACCCCTTGTAAGGGTCTTAGGAAACCTCAGTGGTCTGCAGGTCACATTTTGTGAACCACTATTCTGAATGATTTACCGGTGATATACTCTAAAATGCAAACACATACTGAACACCAACTGTATGTAAACACAATTCTAAATTCCTATGAATGATGAAGCTAGAGCAGCACAAAAGAAAAAGTTCCTGCCCTATATAGTCATGTAGATAACAGATGCCAAAAAACAACTCTGAATAATATAAGGGCATACATCAGTGATAACAGAGGAGACTACAGTGAGAATTCAAAGTGGTGAGAGAATGCAGACTAGGGTCCTCAGGGAGTCTGGTGAACTAGGAAGGCAGGGAATCCAGAAGGTCAGTCCTCTGGCAGAATTAGCTCAGGCCTCTAGATTTCTCCTCTCACCTCACTCCCAGGTGCTTCCACCTCATGAGGACCCTGAAGACCAGAGGCTCTGCTAAAGACTTCTTCGGGGGAGTCAGAACAGACAGGGAGAAGGGATTTCAAAAGTATGTGCAAATGATTCTGGAAGTTCAAGCAGGACAGAAGAGCCAGGTGAAAGGCCCTGGCAACACACCCGAGGTGGACAATTGATACATTTGGGTAAGAGAAAGAAAGGAGAGGAAACACTATAGGATGCTCTACAGGGTAAAATAATAAAGGACTAGTTATTTCTTAAGGAGCTAAAATTTTTAAAGGCCAATTATTAATAATTGAAGTGTAAATGATTCTTCTAAAAGGCTAATTTTCCTTAAAAGAAGGGCTATTCGTTAACACATACCCATGCATATGCACACATACATACACACACACTGCACCTAAATCTGTAAAGTTGATTCGACAGAAGATCAAAATCCAAGGACAGGTAGGACATTTTGGAGATGAAGTTTATGCCGGATGACTACTATACACCAACTATATCTGAAACTCCCACAGCTAATTTGAACACATTGGCATTCACGGTTTTCTGCCATCCCCCGCTGTTTGTGTTCATTTCAAATGACACTAAACTTCAAAACTTGGCCACCTGCCCACTTAACTTGGGCTCTTTGTAAATGGTTTGTCCAGACCACAAGCCGTTTGAGCCTGTATTATTTTTCTGACAAGCTGTGGTATTTTACCCTGCGGAGCCAGGATGTCCTGAATCCTAATGGAGCCCACTGGAGCCCATCAGAGGTGGTTATAGGCTTTTCTGCTGGCTGCTTTTGGCTCCGATGCCAAATGACTCAAAACCCCTCAGGCTCTCTGTTGTTAGGCTCAGATGATTCCAAGCAGAGGGCCCAAGATAACTCTAGCAGAGATGAAAACTTTCCCTCCCCCAAAAAGTCCACAGGCTCAGTAGGGGTGGGGAACCCATAGTCCTCCAGCAGACAGCCAATGGGCCCTGATAGAACCAATTCTCAAGGAGACCCGAGCATTTTCCCAAACAGAACTGACCAGTGATGACTCCTGATGTCAATACCACTTGTCTCTCAGGCTTCCTTACCACGCACAGGCAGCTTTCCATCTCAAAGCACCCAGTGCTATCATTGCTGCTCACCACAATGCTGAACTCTCACCCCGCTCCACCACAGTTGTCCTTTCTGCAAGTCCCCATGCATGATATAGGAGCCAGTAAATCTCTGTCTGCACAGGCCAAGTGGGACATGGAGACAGGATGGACAATGAGGCCCAAATCATGTTGTCACCGATCTCTTCATTTGTATTTGTCTTAACTCTCTACATAGATGGCAAGCTTCTTAGAGGTGGGATATTAGCAAGGGCATGAGTGTCAAAGGAATTTATAGACACAAGTATAATTCAGAAGAGAAAGAGCAAGTGGTTTCACAGAGGAGGCAGAATTCGGGTTCCAATGCAAGTTGGAAAAGATTGGAGAAAAAAAAAAAGGAAGAGGGTTTTCTAGGTGAGGGAGGACATTCTGGGCAGAGATGTGGAGAGAGTTCCTTGGATAGTGTAGTGTGTGTAGCACTGTGGCAAGAGAACAAGGTAAAGCATGCAGATTAGTGGAGCTAATGTAAGTAAAGTAGGTTGAGGCCATAATATAAAGGAAATTGAATGACAGACTGCAGGACACAGTGAAAACGAAGATGATTACAAGTACTGCAGCAAGGGTATATAAAAGGTAGACACCCAGCGAGGGTGTATACAAGGATGATGGTAGTGAGATACCGACCCTGAAGACTTTATGAAAGACAGATGCTTCAGCATCTTGGCCTAAAGGACACCATATTTCCCAGGCAGACACTGGGAGATGAGCAGAGATGTCCTTCCCAAGGACAAGGACAGCATGAGCAGAACCTAAGGCTTGGAATAGATTTTGCATTCAGAAGAATTTATCACTAATATGGAACTGGAAGGAAAGGTGAGGGAGATGTGGGAGTTGTTACTCCTGATGTGGACAGGTACCAGTCAGGGAGGGTCTGGTCAGTAGGTGGTTTTCAACATATGCTCCCCAAAGCACTAGGAGTTTCACAGAGGAATTTCAAGGACTGCAACTGGAAGGGAAGGGGGCAAATTGGAGTGGTGAGTGAGCTGGGTTCCATTTCCCATCAGACAGATGAGCTCTGCTCTAAAGAAAGAACAGATTTTTTTTTTAGTTTCTTTAATCATAAATAATTAAAAATTGGGAAAACCTTGAATTAGTGTTAGCTATTACTAGTTTTCAGCAGCAAAGGACCAAGGGAATGAGGAAGCTATCCAGTCAGTCCTGGTAGCCTGGTTTCTTGAAGAGACCATGGCCTGGTTCAGATGAATTGATCAAAACTGGGTTATGACTGCAAAACTACAGAAAATGAGGAGGAGCAGATCCAAGAGAAAACATCAAGAAAGGGTTCACTGGGATCTGTTAATTTTGCACGAAGAACCACAATAAGATTCAACTATAAATCTACTACAATAGTTGTAGTTAAAAAGGCTGACAATACTAACGGTTGGGGAAGAAAAGGTAGAATCTCTTGAACTATCATGCATTTCTGATGGGAATGAAAAATAGTACATCTACTCTGGAAAACTATATGATAATATGTATAATAGTGTTTAATTAACATTAAACATATGCCTATCATGACTCAACTATTTCACTCCTAGATATTTACTGAAGGAAATAAAGACACATATCCCCCCAAAAAAAAGACTCATGTAGGAATAAACATAGCAGTGATGTTAAATAGAAAAAAATATAAATATCACATATGCTCATCAACAGGAAAATGAATAACCACATTTTGGTATATTTATGCAGTGGGGCAATAAAAACATTAGCAATTAGAAGGAATGAACTACTATTAGAAGGAATGATCTTAGATGATACCATGTGAAGCAAAAGAAGCCAAACACCGAAGATGCATACTGTCTACCCCATGTATATAACATTGAAGACCAGGCAAGACTACTCTTTAGAGAGAAATTGGAACAGTTGCCTCTTGGAAAGAGTTATTGACAGGAAAGGGTACAGGCCATCTTTTAGAAGTATTAGGAAGGTGTACATTTATCTGGATGCAGGTTTCCTAATGTAACATTTAGCATAACTCATTTAACTCTGCACTTCAGATCTATGCATTTCACTGTATGCCTCAAAATATGTTTCCATAATTTTTTCATCCAAGGAAATCAAGGGAAAGGCAAGTCACAAGTGACTCAAGAATTTAACTAGACAAATAAGAAGAAATTGGTCAGTAATAACACAGAGAAATGGATGAAGAGATGGATAACTCATTTTTCATCTTTTCTGAAACTGAGTCTTTGTACTTTGTAACACTTGTTTGTGTCTTTGGCCTCCAATTAGATCATAAGCTCCCTGGAGTCTCCTTAAGTGCAAGTTCTTGTGCAAAGCAGATTATCAGTAAGTGGGTGCTGCCTTGCAACTGAGATTGGGAGGTAATTTCTTCTCTTCCCTCTGGATCTTAAGATTGACAGGTTTAATAAGCAAATGTAGATGCATAATGAATGCTGACAGGTGAAAGTGCTACCTCCAACACTGTTAATTCTTTAAGAGATTGAATGCCATGACCCATAGACATGCCAGAACTAATTGGAGGAGTTTAGGCTCTGTGGAAGGCCAGCAGCAGAGATGGTATGAGAAGGGTTTCCCACACCCCTCAGCCCATATTATCTAGTCCATCAATAAAGACTTGTCTCAATCTCCAAGGTACTAGCCAACTCCTCACATCAGAATTCCCTTCTTGATTCTCCTCCTCTCTGCTTCTCCTCCATGTTCATCTTCCTGCCCCTTGGCCTTCTTGTCAACATGATTAAACATAGGACATCTGTCTGCACTCATTGTACACAGGTCCCTGCCATTCACCTGCCCTGGGAATCAATAGGGGCCCTTCAGGACAGCCTCGTTTATGATCAATGGCAAAGTGTGTTTTATCATCTTCTCATCATTAAAATGTACTTCACTTGCTCCTAACTAAACTGGGGAGACTCCAAAGGCCCAGAGAAAGCCTTTGTAATTATCCTTGAGGAGAGAATAAACGCGACGTAAATGCTGTTTCCTCCCCAGCTGGGCCAGGGCTGCCGGAGCCCGCCTTACTGGTCCTGACCTCAGCAACTTCAGAAGGATTGTGTTTTCCCCAGAGAAATTAGATTTATGCAAAATACCCATAAAGTCACATGACTGCCTTCATGACCTCTCTGCTTTTCTCTTGCCTTAGAAACTTCCAGGTGGTTCTCTCACATAGCAGGAAGCTCCCCACATCAAAGGATAAAGAGGCTTACTCAGGTGACACAAATCCACAGAAAGAAAGACAATACGGGTTTCTTTACCTCTCAGTACACTCATACCCAAGTCTTCAATCCCTCACAATCCGTGTCAGAACATGCACAGGCACACACATACCCACACCTTAAAGATTCTGAGTTTATTGTCAGACAAGAACTACAAACATGCTTTTAATAGAAGTAAAACAACCCTGATTAAGAATAGAAGCTCAAATAAAATAAAGGTATTCTGTCCAGCTACAACTACAAAAAATATTTTTTTTAAAAAAATGTATCCTGCTGTCATATATACCTAATTAGAATAAATAAATAAATGATTTTAAAAAAAGAATAGAAGCTCAAGATAAGATACAATGACTCTACTATGGGTTTAAATGAGTTACATCAGATGTCAAAGCAAAAGCTGCACCTATACATGAGAGATGCACCAATTGCAACCTGGTGGAGGACATAAATTACCCTGGTATAAAACCAAGCCTTGTAACCATGAGAAGCCCAGTTTAGTCATGAGGGTTAAATGAAGGACCAGAGTAGGAGGGACCACAGCCGTGTGGTGATCCCTGTGGTGATGTCATAAAGTTCTTCCAGATTGACTTTCCAGTCTCACTACTCAAACCACTTTAAAATGCAGGTGGAGTTGGGGTATAGTTCAGCATGGGCTTAGCATGTACAAGACCCTCAGCAACCCTCAGCACCAAAAAATAAAATACCAAGAAAGATGTTGAGGTTAGTCTGAAGGAAGAGGCTGTTAACTCTATTTACTGAGAAATAATCATAAACTTCTATGAACTTTATCACAGAAAAGACTTTTGTGTGTAGAAATCGATCAAAGACTAACCCCAAGTCTGAGATCTGTGCCTGGAGTAAGTCACAGATCTTTTCAGCCTCAGTTTACACATCTGGAAATATGTATAATAGTATATGCGCGTGCACGCGCGCATATACTCACACACACACACACACACACACACACACACACACACACACACCAGTGTTTGGAAGTGTGTGACACCTGCTATAAAAACCTTTTTCATGAAGATGTTCCAAACCAAAAGAAAATCATGGCCATTGGCACAGTTTCAGTACAGCGTGAAGCAAGGCAAGTTATCCCTCAATGACCAGGATCATTGTTGCACTTTTTCCTCCAGAATTTATATGTATAATTAATTTATCAATTAGAACAGACATATTTTCACTTTATTACAATAGCTAATATCACTTTAGGTTCTTCAAAGTATACGTATTCTTTGGCATTAGGACATTGTTACATTTCACAATGGCAACAATTTCTTCCTACTTGCTTCCAGGGTCTCTCTGAAGAGCCTCAGATTCAGAGTAGTAGCACTGCCTTAGAAATGTGGGCTCACATCTTTGAAATTAGGATAATAACTCCCAAATCTTTTCAGCTCATGAAGAGTTTGGGCAGAAATTGCAGACTATATACTGCAGTGTGTCTCCCTTTGCTAGGAAGGGTTTCCAGTATTACCCAAAGCTGTCAAGAGATATTTATGAGCAACTACTTGTGTGCTTCAAAAGAGAAGTCTGCAGATGGAAAGATAGCTGCAATGTAATAGGGCAAATAATCTGATAGGGGAAATACCTGGTTCTATATGAGCCCCAAGGAGGCCATTTGAACCAAAATCTAGAAAGCCAAGAGAAACTTCCTGGAAGACACTATGGGAGAAAGATCCGAATGAAGAGCAGGTTGCAGGTTCAACATCACTTCCTCAAGGAAACCCCCCTTGACCACCCCTCCATATCTACATTAGGTCCTTCAGATACTCTCTTATCATCCCTGTATTTTCCCTTACTTATTCCCATTTGAATTCACATATTCAGAGTGTATACTCACCCTCAACTAAAACTCTATAAGGGAAGGGACTCTATTTTGCTTACCCACAGTTAGTCTAGTACCCAGCACTTGCTTAGTGCTCAGTATGTATGCACTGGGTGACTTATGCCTGAGAAGACTGTTTTAGGCTGAGAGAATAGCCTGTGCAAAGAAGAGATTGAGGATTGGAAGCAGAGGATGCAATCAAGGAATAGGAAGTCATTCAGGTGAAGAGAGATCATCAGAGGGCCAAGATAGTAGCAAGAGCTGAGTCTGGAAAAGAAAGCAGGAAAGGAAAAAGACAGCACCATGTAAGCCTCTTGAAAGAGTGTGGGAGAATTCTTGAGAACAGTGTGGACCTCTGAAGAACTTTAGGAGGGAAGTTAGATGATTTGGTTTGTATCACTCTTTCTACAGTGGGGAAATTGTTTAGAAAGAATTATGACTGTAAGTGTGATTTCTGAGCACATCTCCAGAAGAAATGAAATCAGCAAACCAAAGAGAAACCTGCACATCCATGTTTATTGCAGCAGTGTTTACAATAACTAAGACATGAAATCAGTCCAGATGCCCATCGACAGAAAGATGAAGAAATTATCTCACTTGTACACACGTGCGTGCACAGGCACACACGCACACACACACACACACACAGGTATTATTCAACCATAAAGAAGAATAAAATACTGTCATTTGTAGCAAAATGGATGGAATTGGAGGACATTATGTTAAGAGAAATAAGCCAGACACAGAAAGACAAATAACTACTTGCTTCCAGGGCCACACATGAGTCTCTCTGAAGAGCCTCAGATTCAGAGTAGTAGCACTGCCTTAGAAATGTGGGCTCACATCTTTGAAATTAGGATAATAACTCCCAAATCTTTTCAGTTCATGAAGAGTTTGGGCAGAAATTGCAGACTATATATTGCAGTGTGTCTCCCTTTGCATGTCTCCCTTTATCTCATGTGTAGAAGCTTAAAAAAAAATCTACCTGAAAGTAAAAAAGTGATTATTAGAGATTCAGAATGGTGTGGAGAATGAGAAAGATAGAAAAGGGGAGGTAGGATTTGATCAGTGTACACTTCATGCATGTATGGAAATATCACACTCAACCCATTAATATGTACGATGAATATGTGTTAATTTGAAAAAGGCTGAAAATTGGAAAGTTGACTAGGAGTATAGGTATGAAACCATGAAAGAGATTATGGTGGGCTTTTCTAGAATTGGAAGAGAGTTTGGAGAAAGTGGAAAAAAATACAAGAAATCAGTACAAAGTAGAATCTGCATGCTTTGGGCATCCCTTGCTAAAGGAAGAGTCAAGAGCCATACCCTGGCAATTACTTTCACTATGGCAGAGAACAACCCAAAAAGAAATGATAGAAATACCTAACAGTTACCTGAGCAAAAAAGTATAGAACAAGATTTAGACAGGAAATATAGATTTGAGGAAAATTTATAAAATGATAAAATGGCAGTCATTGATATAGAGAAATACATGAAACTCCCCCCCAATTAATCAGTATAATATACTATCCCAAGACATCAATTATAGAAGACCTTGTGAAAATCATTAATTCATGTCAGAAATCAAAGTAAAGATATCCATCACCAATTCTCATGATCTAGTATTCATGTAAAGATTATTCCCCTGCACTTGCATTTTTATTATAAAACTTACCTAAATAAAATAATTATAAAATATGATTACATTGTCAATTTGATCATAAAGTCCTACAAAAAAGGAATATATCTTTGTATTTCACTCATTTTGTAACTTATGCCTTGCATGATATCCAATCTATAGAACATGATTCAGTCAATGATCATGCAGTGCATGGAAAGGAATTCCTTGATTAAATAACTTTCTTAATCCCCTTCCAAAACAATGGATGCATTTGACTTTTGCTGAGATGAACATAAACCAGTGTTCTATTGTCCCAAGCCCAGGAAATCTGGCCATATCACACTGAAGCAGAAAGAAAAGCATTTGCCCATCTGCCAATGCAGAGAAAGTCAGCATGAATGATCCAGGTTGGAATTCCTCTTCCCTTTGAGAGTTCACCCTTCTCCCCTTACTACACTGGATATATGCCCATATATTTGTCTCTGAGCTTTGCAAAAGCTTTGCAAAAAATGAAAGAGTTTCTATTTCAAAACAGATTGCAGAGAAATTGAGAAAATGGACATCTAATGCTAGAGTGCCAGACAAGGTGGCCCTGGAATGGATGACCAGGCTAGTGCATCCAAGATCCTCTCCTTATAGGTGGGCAAGGGTGATTCTGATGGTTAAGGCACCATGCTGGCAGACACAAAAGAGGTCAAGAGTCACGCTTACCTGGGGACCCACCTCAGTTTGTGGCAGCTGTGTGCTGGTGATGTCATCATGACCCCAGGTAATACAAGTGGTAGAATGTCTCAATTTTAAATTCTTTGTCTCTGTGATTATAGTTGTGGTCATGACTTACCCAAAGGACTGAAATTTTTATGCACTGTGGTGGTATAGCTTGAATTTGAGAAAAAAAAATAATTATAAAGACGGAGCCTCTATCCAGCATGTTAGGAGATGACTGTAAAAAAGTCTAGCAAATTATATTTCTCAAAAACTGAACTTTGTGTCACAACATATCAAAAATTGAAAATGCACTGAAGCTGATTTGGATATGAAATTCCAACATTTATGAGGTATGGGGCTCCTAAAAATATAAAATCTTGAATACTTTTATTGAAATGCTTATTGAAATTCTTTCTCTATTTAGGAAGTTGGTTCTTTAAATAAAAGAGTGACATTGTGCAAAGCACAGAATTTTACTGAATGAATTCTGAACAGGGTCAGGGGAAAATATGAAATTAAATCATATTGGCAAATTTTCATTCAAGGTTCCCTTTTAAAATGTCTCTCTCTCTCTCTCGCTTTCTCTCTCTCTCTCTCTCTCTCTCTTTTTTTTTTTTGCATAGATAGCGCTCAGCAAAAGCAAGGGCTGAAACAAAATCAAAAAAATCAACCTTTTGCTGAGATCACACATTCTCAACGAGTGGTAGCAAGAGTGACAAATGCCATTTTCTCCCACTTCTAAGCTTTACACAATGTTTTGAGGTACAAAGTCCATGGCAAAAAGAAGTCATGAATGCAGGCTCCAATGTGCATGTACAAGCCAAGTCTGATATTCCTTAGAAAATATCCCCTTCAAAAAAAAAGTAATCTTTTTTCCAATGATTTCACTTCATCCCTACTGCAGTACATAGAGAACTAGGGGGTTAGGAGGGGGCGGGTGTTGAATGACAGGGAATGATTAGTGGCAGAGAGGCCTCGAGGCAGGACACAAATTCAGCCCCCCAGAGTAACCCTGGTAGTGACCCCAGGCCCCTCCCCTTCCAGGCCTGTGAGAGTGAACAGTGAACATTGGCCCAGCATCTTTTCCATGCTGAACACCCAGTGGGGTGATTTAAATACATGTTTAAATACTCTCCCCAAGGACAGTTCTAGGAGGGATTGTGCCTTTCCTTTCTTATTTTCCTGGGACTCAGGAGGAAACTGGAACTCAGAAAGTTTGTCACCTCCAGCCTGGGTTTACAGAGCTAGGATGCACCTGTCTTTTGACTCCATCCTATTTTTTTCACGGCCCCAATCAGGCAGAGTGAGGGAACACCTGGGCCCTAAGAGACATCCCTTATTTCTACCCATTTGCTAAACATGTTTCTGATTGTCCTTATAACTTTTTAAACCCTACAATGTTAAACCAACACACTTTCCAGCTGCTCAGAAAACAGGAGAGCCATGAAGCAAGCAAATGGGTACAAGAAAATCTCAGCTTCTAACCAGATCCCTGCTTCTCAGAGTCTCATGGACGAAAGCATGGATTCTCAGCATGCCCCAAAATATAGCACTGTTAACCCTGACTTTTCAGGGGCGCCCAAAAGGAGGTGATCCTTTATAGTTCTCCCTCTTGAATTTTAGTCTATTACTACACCAGGATTTTGTCTGTAGCTGCTCAGCTTTAGTCTTGCCTTCCTGCTTTTTAATGGTTGGTGGGCATCAGAGCATCCAGGGCTACGGGTACAAGGGTTCTGCCTACCATACACAGTCCCAGGACTAGAAACCTCAAGTGCCCCATTCTGAGCAAATCCATTTCCACTAATAGCTGGTGGATGTGCATTCTGAGCCTGCTGGCACCCCAGGCACATTTCCACCCAACAATGTGGCACACACAGGAATTCATCCGAACCCAGCAAAAATCACTTAGCTTAATAACGCTGCCCTGATTTAATTTTAACTTTTCATAAAGCATGAGAGATGAGTGGGGTGTGCTTGGTGTTTTATAGATTACTGATGAGACTGGGCTCACATCTGGCTGTTCTCTCTCTCTCTCTCTCTCTCTCTTTCACGAGTTCCAGAAAGAAGGGGGTTAGGAAAGGAAGTTGATGAATAATTAAGAGGAGGGCAACACCTGCAAATGTGCAACCAAAATGCAAACGGTTTTTTTTTTTTTTTTTGCTTCTCTCTGATGTATAAGTTGCTGGCGAGTGCATGGAGAGTCCAGAGATAATGACCTCAATTAACGGATTTGATGTTGTGGTTGTGGGTATCTGACCAGAAAGGCACTATATATATTAGCATACAAAAACACACACATGCGCATGCATACTCATGCACGCACACATACACATATGAGTCACATATGAACCTATTTATATACCTCCATATGGCACACAATGGAAAAATAACATTATATTTTGTCCACCTGAGCTGCATTTAGGCAGCACCCTCAGGGCACAGTAAACTTAATGACTACTCACAGAGTCTGTATTTGTGGTTTCAGATTAGATGTTCTAGCAAATCGGCCTAACTCTTCTCTTCTTCTACTATCACTTCAAAAACACTGCAGCCACCACTGTTAGAAGACACCATTGCTTCTACCCATATTATTATGACAGCTTTCTCCTTGGACATCATGTCCTCTTCTGAACCCCTTCAGTTTGTTCTCAAATGAGCAGATAAAGGGATGCTGTTGTGTTTACAAATTAGATCATGCAACTTCAGGCCTTCCCACTGACATCATTTTTTTTTTTTTTTTCTGGCAGTGGTGGATACCAGCGATTGAACTCAGGGCCACTCAATCACTGAGCCACATCCTCATCCCTAATTTGTACTTTTATTTAGAGACAGACTCTCACTGAGTTGCTTTGCACCTCACTTTTGGGGAGGCTGGCTTTAAACTCTTGATCCTCCTGCCTCAGCCTCCCAGGACGCTGGGAATACAGGTGACTTCTCATTTTTATCTAATTTAAAGCCAAGTCTTTCCAGTGACTTCCAGATTCTTCCTGCATGATTTGTACCCCTCCACCCTCTTTGTCTCCTTGTCCAAATCACCAGAAGTTCATCACAAACCCCTCTGGTTCCTAAAACTTGCCCATGAGATCTAAGACTGAATTCTTCACAAGCTTTTGGGAAATACCTGTCCACTCCTCTCCATTGCCTCTGCTGCCACTAAAAGCAGACTTCAGGCTCTGTTTGTCCAATCCATACTGCACACCATTGCCAGGCCTTGGTCTTTAGACTCCATCACACTTAGGCAGCTGCCCTATTAGAAAACCTGCAGAATTAGCCATTCACCAAACCGAAGCAGTGCTTCCTGATCTCCAGTGCCACATTGTTGGGTGGAAATGTGCCTCGGATGCCAGTGGGCTGGGCCCTGCCTGTCTACCTCTTTTGCAGTACTCATCACACCTCACCTGTGACAACATGAGCATGCTTTTTCTCACTTCTCATCTTTTATGTTCCTGTCATTCCCTTCAACAGGAAGCCCAACCTCTGACCTCTCAAACACCAGCCATGCTTCTATAAGATGCAGCCCAACTTTCATCTCCGCTGAGAAATCCAAGTCCTCTTATGAAACTTTTCAATACCTTCAGTCTGTATAACAGCACTGGACTCATATGTTACCGAGGTCCATATGGAAGCTCTCCAGTGATACTATTTGACAGGTGTCTACTTCCCTTATACTGATATGTTTGCGGGGAGGTTATTTTGTTTGGGTTTTGTTTTTATTTTGCCTATGAAAAATAAACAGTGTTGGGCTTTGATTACCAGACATACCTGGATTTAAGGCTCCAACTTGCCACTTACTATATCTGAATTTGACTAAACAACTCAGCTTTTGTCAGTCTCACCTTGGTGCCTGGGACAATAACGGACACATCACCATCAAAAATAAGAAAGATGAGTAAGCTATGTGCAGAAAATTCCTTGTACAATGCCCAACATGTGGCAAATCATCAAAAATTCAACTACTACTGACAGTCTTGTCTTAGGCAAACTGAAGATGAATGCACTACCACTCTGCTGCACACGCTTGGCATTGGCAGGGTGCCCTCCACCTGCTCTGCTCCCGGCAGGCCCTTCAGCCCTTTCTCAAGCCTATTCCCTAACCTTCTCGTAGGCCTCCTTGAAGATTTTTCAAAGTGCCACATGTTGGGGCTCAAGACATACCACACTGAAATATGACAATAAGAGACAGAATGTGCCACCCCAAAATATACTTCTCTGGCACACTTTTTTTCTGAAAAACTGCAGGCACTGGAGTAGCTCTGAAGAGCTATGCTTTTGTAAAAGAGATTTACGTCTCCAAAGGAAAGCTACCTTACTAAAATATCTGGATTAGGAAGAGGGCTACTCCGGACATCTTTTATTACCTGAGAGACTTTTTAATCAATCTCCACTCACCAGCTACTTCTTCCCCTCACCTTTCCTAACTTTTGTGGCCACCACCCCACCCCAGGAAGCCCTAGGTCCTCATTCCTTTCTGTAGCTCTGGACACTTATATAAGCTTCAATCATCTGGCCCTTCTTCAAGTCTCATTTGTAAGACTCCAGTACATATGTACATAATTAACATGGCTTATCTCCTGTTCATCTGTCATAGGTCAATTTAATTCATAACCCTGCCAAAGAACCTCAGAGGGTGGAGGGAAGCCATGTTTCCCTCACTTCACACACAACATAACTGAGAAGTCTGGTTAATTCTGAAAGGGAAGATCATTCTTCCTTAGATAGTATTTTATTTCATTTATATCTCTATGATGTTACTAACATCCTCTGTACTCTTCTTACATTATATGTCATGTGTCCTCCAAACTGAGAATGGATTCATAGGGCCACAGAAAATTCCTGTGTTTATTTATCCCTCAGATACCTGGTAGAAAATGGATGCTAGGGGGAAAAAAATAAATAAAAGAATTGATGAGTAATGAATGAAAGGGCTGATTACATAACACTGCTTTTACAACTGTGGATCTTAGAACTTTGTGACATAAATAGGCCTGGATTGTAGTCTAGCAAATTAAAAGATTTCCTTCCCAGGCTAAGGAAAGCAGGCTGAGACCAGTCACAGTCTTAAGAACCACTTCTCTTTGGGAAGGAGCTGCCATTTTCAAAGCTATCTGCCATTTTGTACAGTGGTCCAGAGGCAATGTATGTCACCTTTCCCCTCACCCTATTTATAAGCAAGACCCTTGACTTTTCCACTGACCACCTGAGGAGATTGGCTGATGAATGAGAGAATTCCCAGGAGACATTCTCCACTCCCAAGGGAAAAGGGTTACTAAAAGGAAGTGATTACGACACCACTATCCATTCATAAAGGGAAAAAAATGGAACTTATGTGATTATTTTCAATCAACAAATATATGAAAAAATGTTCAAAATCTCTAGCGATTAGAGAAATGCAAATTAAAACTACTCTTAGATTTCATCTCATTCCAGTCAGAATGGCAGTTATTAAGAATGCAAGCAACAATAAATGTTGGCGTGGATGGAGGGAAAAGGTACATTTGTATGTTTGCTGGTGGAGCTGCAAATTGGTGCAACTATATGAAAAGCAGCATGGAGATTCCTCAAAAAACATGGAGTGGGGGTGCTGGGGTTGTGGCTCAGTGGTAGAGCACTCGCCTAGCACATGCAAGGCCCTGAGTTCGATCCTCAGCACCACATAAAATAATCAATAAAATAAAGGTATTGTGTCCAACTACAACTAAAAACTAATAATAAAAAAACAAACATGGAGTGGAAATGCCATTTGACCCAGCTATTCCACTCCACAGTTTATACACAAAGGACACAATTAAAGTGTGCATACTACAGTGACACATCCTCATTGATGTTTATAACAGCTCAGCTCACACTAGCTAAACTACAGAACAGACCCAAGTGCCCTTCAACAGGTGAAATGGATAAAGAAAATGTGGTATGGATACACAATGGAATATTAATTATCCTTTAATAAGAATGAAATTATGGCATTTGTCAATAAATGGATAGAACTGGAGAATATCATGCTAAGTGAAATAAGCCAATGCCAAAAAACCAAAGGCCAAATGTTTTCTCTGATATGTGGATGGTAGTTCACAATAAGTGAGGAGATACTTTGGTCTAGGGAGAGGAGAGTGAAAGGAGGCAGGGTATGGGAGTGGGAAGAACAGTAGAATGAGTTGGACATTATTACCCTATGTCCATATATGACTACATGACCAGTGTGAGTCTACATCATGTACAAACAGAATAATGAGAATTGATACTCCATTTATGTATGATGTTTCAAAATGTGTTCTACTGTTAGGTAAATGTGTTCTACTGTTATGTATAACTAATTGGAAAAAGTTTTAAAAATGGAATGTGTGTCTTCCTGTACCAAGGAGACACCAGGCAAGTATTCCTATTTCACACTAGTAGCTATAACATTTGATTCAAGGTATTATATTGCAGATAAAGAGGATGAAAGAGAGAAAGAACTTGAGCCTGGTGCTGCCATGTTGCACACCTGTAATCCCAGCAGCTCAAGAGGCAGAAGTATTGAAAATTCAAGGTCAGCCTCAGCAACTTAGTGAGGTCCTAAGCAACTTAGTAAGAGTCTGTTACAAAATAAAAAGTAAAAAAGGGCTGGGATGTGGCTCAGTGGTTAAGCAACCCTGGGTTCAATCCCCAGTATCAAGAAAGAAAGAAAGAAAGAGAGAGAGAGAGAGAGAGAGAGAGAGAGAGAGAGAGAGAGAGAGAGAGGGAGGGAGGGAAAGAAAGGAAGGAAAAGAAAGAAAGAAAAAGAAAAGAAAGAAAGAAAGAAAGTGAAAGAAAGAAAGGAAGGAAAAGAAAGAAAGAAAGGAAAAGAAAAGAAAAGAGAGAGAAAGAAAGAAATTTTGAAATGCATACTCCACCCTCTTCTATGAGGGTCCAAACTTCTAAAAAGTCCCTCTCACTTTTTATTATTCCACTTCCCCCTTCTCTTCATAGAGAACCAAAGTGCCTCTTGTCTCTTTTCTTCCCACCTACTCTCATTTCCCATGGGCTGGGGAGAAAATGGACTCAATTATGGGGAGCTAGAAGACCCCATATTTCTCCAGAATTATCATAAGCATTAAGTCACAATATGAAGGGCATTCTCAAAACCTCCACTGAGCTGCAGAGAAGTTGAAGAGGAGTGGAGGCAAGAAAATGATAGAATGAGGATGGGGAAAACATTCCCAGGCAGGATGCGGGGCAATGAAGGATAACATCAGCAATAGGGGATTCAGTCTGCCCACGGATAAATCAGAACACCACCAGCAGCTGGTGGCATTGCTAATGTGTGGACTAAACCATCCTCAGCAACAGCACTGTCTTGCTCTTAGCAATTATCTAGTTCTGCAATGCAGGGCTGCCCCTTCCATTGCAGGACTCCATTGTCTTGTGCTCTTTCTGTCTCCATAAAAATGTCTTCTCTGGACAAGATTTGATAAACTACCTCCTGATGACTCTAAAATGATAATAAGGACTTTTGAGTTACCCCTCCTATATATATTGGATTTTCAGTTTAGATGAAAGCCTAATGTAAAAGAAATTCATCTCAAATTCTGGACTTTCAGGGGAAAAAATAATATATGTGTGACATGATTTCAAAACAGAATAGAATATTTGAAATCGAGGCCAACTTTGCCAAGTTCAGGAGTTCTGGTTGTTGCAAGCCATCAACTTCAGGGGAGAAGTTTCTACTTGAATGTAGCAGGCAACTTCCAAGACCTCTTAAATCACATAAGGCTGGTGAAGCTGCTTCTGCCGCGTGTCCACTCCCTCTCACCTCCCTCACCCTCACGCATGCACAGTCACACACGTATGTGCACACACACATTCAGCAGGGAAACCTCTATGCAATGCAGCAGAAGCATCCCACAGGGGGAATCTCAATGGGGCAACCCAAAGAGCCACCAAAAGCTCAGCAGCTGGGGAAGAGGCACAGAGAGGCTCTCCAGGTGTCAGTGGAAACATCTTTCCTTCAGACACAAGTCATGTCACAGAATGTGGCTGTTGCTAGGTAACAGTGATTCCCCCTCCCTTCTTGCCTCCGAGTCCCCAGGTCCCCCCACCCTGTAGATGAAGAGTAAACAACCTGGTATCTGCCTCCAACATACCTTCAAAGCTCTGCTCCCGGGAAGGTGGGCATCTGTCCCTCTGCCATAGTGAGCTGTGTGAGGAGTGGTCATAGGGCTGGAGGGGCAGAGGGCAGCAAGGTGGGTCAGGAATGGTTGTGACCATGTCGTACCTCCTGCAATCCCTCACTCCATGTCCCCTTGGATAATACCTGATGTCTGTAACATTTGGGGTGCTTAAAATTATAAGACAACTGTCAGATTTAAATTTGGGGAGAGGGTTGGTGCTGCTTGGAGTGAAGGGTAGGGGAGGAATTAAGGGGATTTCATGAGTTTTTAGTTGGGGGTAGCTGTCTGAGGATTAAAAGGGGGCTTTCAGCTTTTAACAAAGCACAGACCACTAGAGCAGTCAGCAGGGGCCAGCCAGCTGAACTCTCTGTGGACCGGCACAGTAGAAATCGTGGCCTCCAGGATTTTAAATAATCAGGGCTTGTCAGTACCAATAAGCCTCTGTCTCTGAAGCCCCAAGAGGTTAAAAAAAATCCTCCATGCAAGGTGACAAAGAGATTTAGATGAAGAATCCTTCAGAGGAACAAAGGGGGCAGCTGCAGCTTTGAGAGATGGGTTGCCTTCGGCCCATCTGAGAAACCCCCAGCGTCACCTGACTGGCAACCCAAGCCCCAAATCAGCCTTCCTTGGATGCACCGGCACATGTGCTCAGAAAAGATAATGTTAATGTCGCTCCTTATTTGTTTTTCTGTCTACAAAAATTCCCACTTATCAGGATTTAATGGCTCTCTGAAATAAAGCTATTTTAAAACATTATCCAAGATGCAAATGAATCACTGAAAGCTGTTGCTGTGACCTTTCCCCGTTGCTGTGGAAATGTTTCCAAATCAACACCAGACTTTCCCAATGGCCTAACTCAGAGCATGGATCCCCTGACTTAGTAGAGAAAGGTCCACCCCTCACCTTTGCTCTGAGGAGTGATAGATCCCAGAATGGTACAAAGGTCCCTAAAGGGCCACTCTCTTTTTATAGAGAAATCCTTGTAGCCTTCCTAGACAAATGTTATCTCCCTCCAAAGTTGTCTCTGCAGACTCCCAGCATCTAATGAGAAGGCCTAGTGGTCTAGCCACAGAGGAAGACCCACATAGAGAGAGCCTGCCCCTGCCCTGCAGCCTTTGAAAGACACAGATATACAGTACCCAGGCAGATAAGGTTGCTCCAATGACGAATCCTACAAAGTCTCAAAACAGTTCTACTTTATTGGGAATTAAGGAATGTGGTCTTAAAGAGACCATCAGTCCTCCTTACTGTTTTCAACTTTTGTTGTTTGGGGTGATGTAAATTCCACTCTGACAGCCCAAATTTCACCTCTGTATTAGTCAGTTGTCCATCACTATGACAAAGCACCTAAGATAAAAATCAAACTAAAAATATGAAAGGTTTATTTTGGCTCACAGTATGAGAGGTTGACTATCCTGTTGTTTGGAGCTTATGGTGAGGCAGCACATCACAGTGGGAACCTGTGACAGAGGAAGCTGTCACCTCATGGCATCAGGAAGTGAAAAGAAGAAGAAGGGGCTGAGCTGGCACATCCATAGGAACCTAATTTCCTCCCACTGAGCTTTGCCTCTTCAAGGCTCCACCACCTTATGGTGCCATAATCTGGTAAACAAGCCATCAATACACGGACCTTATGTGGACATTTATCTAAAACATAGCCCTGTGCAATGCTAGTGAGAAGGAGTAAGGAAGCTTGATAGTATCAGAGTGAGCCAGGCTTGCAAGAGAGTTTTGAAATCACCACAACCTACTATTCCCATTCTCACATTATGGGAAGAAAAAGACCCCATGGGATTTGACCTGTATTTTCTCAAATTGAAGGTTGTTGCCTTCAGGAACTCACCCATCTCCACCCCAGGTGGAATCTATTATCAGTGGGCACTTTCTTCACTTAATCTTCTCAACTACTCTGCAGGGTAGGTACTTCCAACCCTGAGGGAAGACTTGGGCCTATCAGCAGCATGTTCCCATTTCCCCATAGGAAGACTCCCCACTCCAGACCCTGCCCTCTTCCATACTTCCCAAGACCCTTTTCTCCATGCATCAGGATGGTCTTGCCTCTCTGGGAGGCGATAATTATGGTATGGTGTGGTTAAGGGCATGAACCATGAAATCAGTACTCTGGTTATGTGAGATCTTGGGCTGCTTAATCAAAACTATGCTTCAGTACCCGTCATGCATAGAATGTGTTCATAACAGTCCCAACCCACAGAGTGGATGAGAAGATTAAGTGAGAATATTGCCTCGCTCTGAGTAAATTATCATTATGACGATAGTGTAGTTTTAACAATCAAAAGAAGCCAGGTGGAAAAGGGCAGCAATGCCTTTCTAATTGGCCCCTAACATTAATATACTAATCTGGGATATTATCACCTTTGCCTGGACTACAGCAAAAAAAAAAACTTTAGTGTCTATGACTTCAGAGTTCCACCTTTCAAATCCTTCTTCCATGGTACCTAGGGACCAATATATCATCGTTTCTCTTTAAAAGCTTTAATATCTATCTGGTGCATATTGGATGAAAATCAAATTCCTTGTTAAGGTCTACCGGGTTCTTCATGACAAGGCCCAGCCTGCAAGGATTCACCTTCCACTATGTACTCCCATCTCCCAGGAAACCCTTCCCCTTTTATCTGCAGGAACCACACCCCACATCCTCTTCTCCACAACTCAACCACCATCTCCTCTAGAAAGCTCCTTCAGGTCTAGCTGGGTAACTCACCTCTTCCTTTTCTAGAGCCCAATTCTACCCATTATTGTTCATGCACCTTCCTCTTCCAACAGACAAAATGTTAAAGATAGGAATGGGGTTTTCAGGCATTGGTGAATTCTCCTGTGCAGGCATTAAGCAAATATTCCTTAAGTTCCTGTGGAGTGACGTAGACATAGACATAGACATAAGCAGGTATAATGTCAACCAATTCTCATGACTGGTATAACCCCACTGGGAATATTTCAACTAAGTTGCCCCCGCCTCAGCCTGGGTATGCTTTCAGCCAAATTTCTCCAACCAAAGCAGCAAAATGACCAGAAACATCTGAAATTGGAGGTCATATGTAAAGTCAGATGTGCCCTCCTCTTCCTCCTCCTAACCCCCACTTCACTCTCCCCAAATTCCAAAAGGAAGATTTAATTTTTAACAGTACTCACACTCTGTTGTCATACCAATTAACACCAATTAATCATCTCCGTTAGGTGTGATAACGACTGGGAGGAAAAGATCAGAAAAAGATTTTGCCATCAAAATATTCTGTGCCCACATCGAGGGTTCTGGAGGCTCATGGGATTATCCCACTTCAGATCCAATCCTCATCAAATCAACCCTGCTCCACTGGCAACCTGTCACTGACCCTCTGGATGGTGTCAAAGAAGCAAAAATCTCCAGCTGGAGAATCAGCAAGACATAGAGACTTGACCTAAACCATCAGGAAATTAATTGACATCCTCCCATAGCAGGGATTCTCTGTAACCATAACAGCCTGGTGCATCCATCAGTTATAATTCCTGAGTCCCTAAGGAGGCAGCAAAGATGAATCACATGGCAAACCTATTCCTACGTAGTTTCCAGTCCAGTGGGCACCAGTTCAAAACTTCATCTGCCAGCTGCCCCGCTCGGAGGCGTCCATCACCATCTCTGGTTTGGCAACTCCAGCTTTCCAGTTGTTCAGTCCAAAACCCCCACAGTTATTCTCAATTCCTTCCTTCTCCTATATATCATAATCTATTCATTAACAGTAAAAGTCATAGCACATGGAGAATCTGACTGCCTTCTCCCAACTTCACCCACCTAGACTATGCAGAGGCCTCTTGACTGATCTCCTGCTTCCTCCCTTCCTTGTTCAATATATTTGAAACACAGCACCCAGTGCAATTCTTTTAAAAGAAATCATAACATGTTACTCTTGCTCTCAAAATCCTACAATGGCTTGTGTCTACCTGGGTCCTTAAAGATGGCCTAAAGCCTCTGTGTGATTATTCCCTCTCATCACTTCTTTTACTGTTTCCTACTTCTTCTCCCCCCTGCTCACTTTTCACTCTCCCATAACAATTCTGGCTTCCTTGCTCCTGCAACACAGGGGCCACACTTCCATCTCAGGCCTTTGCATACACATCACACTCTTCAGGAGGCCAGTTTAAAGACCACTCTATTTAAAATGAAAATCCAATGCCATTCCCTTATCTCAGCATTCCCAGACTCATTCTTTGGCTCTTTTTTTTTTCTTTCTGCCGTAATAGTCTTACCTTCTAACTTTTTATGCAATTTACTGGTGTGTTATTTCTATTATGCACGATCTGTTTTGCCCAGCTAAACAGTGAGAGCAGAAGTCTTTGATTTGTTTATTGGTTTATCAAAAGCACAGACAATAGTGCCTGGTACATAGTAGGCGTTTGACCTTTTACTAGTAAGAACAAGTAATCGAGGTTCATATAAATGACAAGGGACATTCTTACAGTCAGGGACAGGAAGGAAGAGAAGATCAGCCATGGGTGCAAAGAGGACATAACAAGTGAACCAAACCCTGAAGGATGGGTAGGGTATGAGCATGGACTATTACGGAAGGGCATCCAAGATGAGGGTAACGCATCTCTTGGGACAATAAAGGTATGGCCAAGAAGAGTAGGGTGGCTCTATTAGGCACAGTGTGGATGATAGTCAGGTGAGTAGTGAAGAACTGGGCTAGGTAAATAGATTAGAGCTGTAGCCTCAAGGGACAAGGAAAGGACTATGGATGGCAGTGGCTGATGCAGTATGATGAGTTGGAGGTACTGGCTTCTGTTCAGGCACTTCTGTTCTAAAAAAACACAAACTGGGACTGTTTGTGTTTATACCTTTTTAGAATGTTGGCCAAAAGGCTAAGACCATTTTCCATACTCAGGCCCTAGAGGCCTTGGATCTTCATATCTCCTTCCTAGCTTGGGCCCTTACTCCTTCCCATCTCCTCCTTGATGAAGACTAAAACCTTAGCTCAAATCCTTCTTGCAGTTGCAACCTTCAGCCTACCCACCCATGGACCACCCCTTCTCAGAATGCTCATGCCACCGGGCGTGGTGACACACACCTATAATGCCAGTGGTTCATGAGGCTGAGGCCGGAGGATTGCAAGTTCAAAGCCAGCATCAGCAACTTAGAGAGGACCTAAGCAACTTAACGAGACCTTGTCTCAAAATAGGAAATAAAAAAGGCTGAAATTGTCACTTAATGGTTAAGTGTCCCTGAGTTCATTCTTCAATACCAAAAACAAAAAAAGATTTTAAAAAAAGAAAGAATGCTCATTGCACCCTCTGCACCTCATGGAGTCCTTCTTTGCTCCCAGGTCATTAACATGTATTCTGCCTCCTTATCCACATGATATGTGACTTGTGGGCCAAGCCAATCAATACCACGGAGCTCTTTTGTAACTTCAGCACAATCTGAGCATCACAAAGTGTCCCTTTGAAGGTCTTTGCCCAGGTGCTCTTCCAGGGGCAGACCCGAGCTAGTCCAATGCAGCATCCCAAGTGACCACATCCAGCACTTCCAGCTGCTGATACCAGCACAGTTGGGGATTCTTCTGAAGAAAAGAATCCTCTGGGAGAGCAAGAGTTAAATTCTTGTCTCACCTAAAGATAGGTGGGGAGGTGGGTGGGTACTTGGTAAATATTGAATAAAATATTTTCATTGGTTTGCTAACTAATGGATAAAATGCATACTTGGCAGATCCCCAGAGTGGGAGTGAATATCTGAATTCACTGTAATAGTTTCCTACTTTGCGGTTAGAAGGATACACCCACGTGAAATCTTACAACACAGTTCACAGCAGTGGCTGACACCTCAGGGGAGACTGGCCCCCTAAGCTACACATCATGCCTTTTCCCATGTGTTCTCTCCCTCTGACCCCAAGGTGAAAATGGCCAAAGTTCCACTTGACATTGGGACTGTGTTCCTCTGTACCCTTCCCAGAGCAGCTAAGCATGCCTAACTTAAAACACAATTTTTTTTTGTAGTTGTAGATGGACAGAATGCCTTTATTTTATTTGTTTATTTTTACGTGATGCTGAGGATCAAACCCAGTGCCTCACATGTGCAAGGCAAGCACCCTGCTGCCGAGTTACAGTCCCAACATCAAAACATATTTTTTGATGGTTATACTTTTGCATATGAGTAGTTTGGGATATTGGCAATATTTCTTAGTGGTTTTTCACTGGTTGGTGGCCAAGGCCTTCCCTAACTATAATTGTTGGCCTAAGCTGATTGGAAGACAGTAGTTGTGGCTTCAGATCTAGGTTACTTCAATAAATAAAACCAGAGAAGGTGGCGTTGGCTATAGACATAATTTAGTGGGGAAAAAAAAAAAGTGCTTTCCTTCTTGGTTTCCTACTGGATTTCCCATCTTCACATGCAGTGATCCTTGGAACATCATGGGAGGGCCATTGGAAGCCCAAGAAAATGCACATATGCCAGCCAATCTTCCACATGCTACGTTTCTCTGTCTCACTTGGGAAATGGCCAGTATAACCCCCAAGCGCCCAAGGAGCATAGCAGGGCAGCCAATGATGAAGCTGAATTCTCACTTCTCTCTGTTCCTGGCCTTCAGAGTCCTAGATCTTCCTGGGGGTGGGGGACACTTTAGATTCTCCCTGGGCAAACATAACTGATCCCTTGAGTCCCTGTGCAAATGTCACCTCCTGTAGTACACATAAAACCTCTTTCCAGCATGTATTCTCACACAAACATGTCCCTGGATCTAATTCCTCTTTCTGCCCTGTACCATCCTCACAGGTATGATGACTGTCGGTACAAGATCCTGACACACTGAGTGGACACTAAGAAGTATACAAACTTATTTTTCAGGACAAGGGAATGGGTGAAAAAGAAGCAGTTCATGAACATGTATCTGAAAAGACTAGATGTCAATACAACATTCACAATGAAAATATGAGTTATGACCGAGGTGATCTCTAACTTAGGAAGAACACAGGAAATGGTGCCTGTCTGGAGAGTGATGCTTTCCAGGGCCAGTAGCGAGGGAATGGGGATGGGTCAGTCAAGGCCAGGCTGGGAGCTGAAAGGGGGTGAGCTCCCCCTCCCCAGGCAGCACAGGCTCCTGTCGCAGCACCTGGGCTAGTGAAGCAGTAGGGGAGTGGGGGAGGCCAGTGATGTGCCCATCTGTGTGTCCACCTGGCAGGGGGCAGGACCTCCTCCAAGACTTCCCTTATAGGTGTCCACTGGTCATGGGGAAAGTTGATGAATGGGGGAAGTTCTCTATTACAGGCAGGCAGAGATAAATGAGTAGGAAAAAAGAAGGTTATGTCTGTGAGTCCCAGACCAAGGGTGTCGACTGACTGTTCCCCATTTGGTCCATAGAAGATGGCATGTGTTTGGCTACAGTGAGGGGGTGAGGTAAGCAGAAGTAAATTGGACAGTAATGTGGATCCTGGAAACTCATTTCTTAGTGAGGGGAGAGGAAGATAAATGTTACTAATTTGGCAATCTGGATGGTTTAAGAAAAGTTATTCCCAAAGCTAGAAGTATTACCTAACAGACTGTTCTAGATTGAATTGTGTCCTCTCGGAATTCATAGGTTGAAGCCCTAACCCTAAGTATGCTGGAATGTGACCTTATTTGGAGATAAGTTCTTAACAGAAGCATCATATTAAAATGAGATAGATCTTTGGGTCAGGTAGGCTGTAATCCATTATGATTAGTATCCTTATAAAAAAGGGAAATTAGGACACTGTGATAAAGACACAGAGGGAAGATGATATGAAGAGACAAAAGAAGGCCACCCACAGTCCTGCAGACACCTTCATCTTGGACTCCCAATCTTCAAAGCCAAAGCCGAGACAGTGACTTCCTATTACTTTAGTCAACTGCCCAGCCTGGGGCTGCGTCACCAGTGCCTTAGCAACTAACACAGCCATTGAAGATCCTCCAGGTTAAAAAACGGGAGAAACCCCAGGAACTCACAAAAGTTACGTTATCCCAGGAAGCCTAGCATGATTAGCTGCTAATGAAGCTTCTCTCTTAGTGGACTATGAGTCTTGATGGTGGGACCTAATTTAATTTAGCATTGTGCCTGGACATAGTACACTCTTAGGAAAGTCATTTTGTTTCCTCTTGTTGTTGAAAGCTCTTTCACTTCTTTTTACCCACTTCCAAAAAGAAAAAAGGAAGAAAAAAATCAAAACAAACAAAAACACAGATAGATTGAAGTACATTCAAGAATTTTACTTATGTTTGGACATATAACTATAAATGTGTGTGTGTATGTGTGTATAGTATGTGTAGAGAGAGACAGACAAAGAAACAGAGGGAGAGAGAGGGAAACGGGAAATGGGGGCGGGGGAATTGCAGGAGAGAGAGCGAGAGAATTTTCTCCCAAGACTTTCAGTGGGTGGCAGGAAAGAAAAAAAAAAAAAAGCATCATGCCAGCATGATAGCTGATGTGGGGAGCTATTTATAGAGCTGGCCACGGTCATGTCAGAGCTTTAAAAGAGGCAAAACATCTGGGCGCATTCCAAAGCAGAAAGGAAGAGCCCAAGTCACAACATATTCCACAGTGCAAAGCTGCATCTTTACAAAAGTTGCAATTTACATTTGCTAAACATAATCCTGTGCCTTAGAGACTCTCTGGGAACCTCATTCTGGCACCCAGTATAATGAAAGAATAATACAATAGCCATTGTATTTTCAAGTTTAAAGCAAGTTCTAAAGTGAATGAAGAGTTTGTTAGATGGCAGAAAACACACAAGAGCTCCCAGGTGAAGGGTTTCCTTGTAGACCATGGCCAAACAGTGGTCAATGGTAAGAGTGGGGTCTCCTTAAAACTGGAGCATTTTGATAGGGCCAAACTGCTCCCCAAATCCTCACGTGAAGGCAGATAGTGCACTCTCCTTGCCCCATCTCACAGAGATGTTGTAAGAATGAATTAAAGAAAAATATTTAAACTTATAAAACTCTTGGGACATCTACACTCAAAAGAAAGAAAAAAATTACTATTTTCTACAATATTTTGCAGACCTAAAGCGAATGTGCTCTACTTTCAGAAAAACCAATGTCTTTTTAAAAAAAAAAAATCTAGATTTTGAAAACAGACACATCAGAACTAAGTTGTTCAACTTCGAAGAGTAAACTACGCAAAGACCAAGGCCTTTGTCTTATTCAACAGGGATGTCCAACACATAGCCTAAGACCGGACAGGCTATAAATCCTCAAAAGAAATGTGTTGCATTAAATAAAATAAAATAAAATGTCTCTGTGGGTTAGCCACTTCCATTGGTACACTATAGAATTTACAAGCATTGAATTCCTGAGCCACTCCCTCTCACACAGGTCATGAAGGACACATCAGTGATGCAGGCTGGCTGAGGAGGCCTGTTTCCTGGGAGACACCCATCTCTGGCCCATCTTCTTTGCTAAGTGTTTTCCTACTTTATCCTGCATCTCCAGCCCCCATGTTCTATTAGCATCGCGTAGGCAGGCCTGCTTTTTTGTTTTACAAAACCTCTTCCTGGCTTCCCAGTGACAACTAAAGAAGAGGGAGAAGCGGTTCCCAGTCTGGCTGTGGCTTTGTTAGTGACTAACATGCTGGTAGTCTATCCTGTCTGTGGCTGCTGGAAGCAAATCGATTTCAAGGCAGAGAGCAAGGGGCTCAGTGCTGTCTCCACAACACACCCATTTCTATCTCTTCAGTTCAAATTGTTTGAGTCTATTCCCAAAACATCTGTTTCTTCCATATGGGTCACGGAGGGGTAAGAGGTGAGTCCATACAAAGCCAGTCTTGCAGGGAATCCATGCCAGGCCTGATCAACAAAAAAAGAACAGTCACTTTCCTAAACAGGGCAAGAACATAATCCACTCAGGGGTTACTGGATCTCATTTCCTTTCTATAATTTTTATTATTTTGTGTTATAAAAATCAATAAAGGCTGCCCATAAAATATTTGAAAGCTGCAAGAAAAAAAAATTAAAAGAAAGCAAAAAACATCCTCCTCTCACCATCCAAAGAAAAACTCGATTTGCATTTTGTTCACGTTTTTTGCACACATACATATTCCATTAGTCAGTTTAAAAGATATGTCACTTACAGCTTTATGAGCATTGTCTCATGCCATTAACATTCTTCAAATAAATTTACACAGAGGCCTACCACTCCATTGTATGGATGTACCATAATTTATTTAACTAGTTATTTCCTACCATGGGGGGAGGTTGAATCCAGTTTTTCAGGAAGACAAGTGAATGATATGGTGCACACATATGTCTGATTATTTCCTTAGAACAGTATCCTAGAAGTAAATCAAAAGTTACAGAAATCCTCGAAAGTCATGTTTCCCAGAAAGATTGCACCAATTCCACGAATAAGGCAGTATACCATTCTGTATCTCTGTGACACCAAGCAATGTCATTTTTAACCTTCAATAATTTTATAGCTAGAAAAATAGCATCTCATTTCCATTTTAATTAGCGTCTTTATTATTGTTATTATTGGAATAGTAGTCAGTGATAAGTGCTTGACTAGAATTACCTCACTTCACCACCACACAGCATCCCCGTGAGGCTGCCCCCTCTCATCCTCATTCTGCAGAGGAAGAACTGAAGCCAGTAAAGTGACTTGTCCAAGGTCAAACAACTAACCTTCAGGGCCAGGACTCCAAGCCTGACTCCATCCAACTCTGGTACTATACTCATGAAAGCAACCATTTTTCTAGATTTTATGTCACTGTATTTCTCTCAGTTACAGTTAATTTATGTCTCTGCATAGAAAAACAACCCTCAGCATTTGGAATGTTTTAGTTTTTGTTTTGGAGTAGAGAGAGAACCCAGATGCCCTTAACCACTGAGCCACATCCACAACTCTTTTAATTTTTATTTTGACAAGAGTCTCACTAAGTAGCCTAGGCTGGGCTTGAACTTGTGATCCTTCTGCCTCAGCTTCCTGAGTTGCTGGATTACAGGTGTAGGCAGTGGCACCCGCTTCCACACATCACCCCTGACTCTCTCCTCTTTGGCTCAGTTCAACCCAACAACCACAGATCTCCCCACAAGGGATAAGTATGACACCACAGTGGCTTCTCTATCTGTAGAAAAGAATTTAAAAGAGCTTCACCTAATCTTTCCTGAGAATACTAAATGTATCCTGGAATTTATAGAAACCTTGATTTAGAAATATCAGTTAAGTCAAAAAAAGTGATCCTTAGGAACAGCTACATGGGATCCAATAACTGGCCAGTTTGAAAACACAGTTCCTGCAAGGACCTGTTCTACGGGAACATCCATCCCTTTCCTTGTAGGAGGTAGGACTGGAAGTCAGTGTGCTCTCTTCAAACACAGATGGGAACCGCTCATGACCAGACAGCTCTATGGCAACATAACGATTAAGTGCATCACCAGGCCAGCCACTGTCCATCACAACCACTCCTGGGAAGCCTGAGGAAATGTGCCCCTTCTCACCCCCAGAGGTGGAATCATCTCAAAGGATGAGAGCCCTGGAAGCCCTACCCTGCTCCTGGTCAGAGCCCTGCACTGAGAGCCAAAGGGAGGCCAGGACTGAGGGCATTTCTTTGCTTTGAAGTCCCCTGCTTGCCCAGGAAATCCTGCCGCAGAAAAGTTCCGCAGGATCATAAACCAGCCTTGCGCCTGCTTCAGAGCTCACTCTGCAACTCACAGCCGATCATTTGCTTGATTCAGCTCAGGTTAGGGAGATGGATAGGATTTTCCCACAAATCATTTGATTAGTATGAAAAATCTATGTTCCTGCTGTTCTAAGCATTGCAGGAATTCCTGGTTCCCTTTAAATCTGTCTCAATATTATGGTTCTCGCAGCTTTCAGAGTTTCCTCCCCAGGATTTATTTTTTGAAGGTGCTACGCTATTTGGCAGCTCTACTTTGTTCCTCTCTGGTATCTTTCTTCCAAAGTATGCAAAAACCTTGACCAGCTCAAGCTTTGAATCATGAAAACAGATATTTCAGTCTTTTTTTTTTTTTTTTTTTTACTAACACTCCAGGATCTCCGCGAGCAGAACGGCACAGAAACCACTTCCCATCACCCCATCATTTTTTTTGACTTACCCTATGCTAAATACTTTGCACCTAACACCCAATTTAACCTCTAAAACAAACCTTTCATTCAGCCAGTACCAGGTATTTTTGAACTGGGGAAACTGAGGTTTGGAGAAGGCACCTAACTATTTGAGCCATGTCTGTGGCATTACCTTAGATTAAATAAACTCTGGGTACCCACCTCTCTGTGCTTCCCTATTCTGCATTTTATCTCAAAAAGACCCCACAGGAATAAGATTTGGAGAAAAGATGGGGAAGTCTTCCACCTTGATCAGTCCTGATCCAAAAACTCCTCATTGCCTTTATCACTCCTGTGACAATCTCAACTGAAAAGTGAGCACAATGTGTTAGACCCTTTGAAATCCAAGAAGAGATCCCTCCCCAAAAAACTTAAACCCAGCATCAATCATGGGTCCCAGCCATCCCTCCTCTGGAGCTGTACTGACGTACATTGACTTAAGCAGATCACTTGGCACTCTTTGGAAGCTCCCTGAGGAACCCACCACTAGGGGAAGCTGTGGTTCCTCCCTCAGCAACAGCACAGTGGCATGCTCTTCCTAAAGCCCCAAGTCATCTTCCTTTCCTCCAATCCCACTTGTTCCCACTGTTTTCCTTTTTCTTTCCCTATGGACATAAAACAAAGAGACATAGAACTTCTTCATAGGTCATACCAGCATTTCCCTCTTCCGATTGCCTGAAATGTAGAACCAAAACCTCTTCTTGGCCTCTCCTTCTAAAAATCAGCAAGAAAGAGAGAAGTGGACCCACTTCACCTCTTGAGTTTTACCCTTACCTTGGGTAATAATTCCCTTCTCTCTTCAGGACAATTTCTTAAGGTAAAAATTAGTAAAGGTGATCTTCACCTCACTCCCCACTAATATAAATAGAAAAATGTTTTCTTTTAAATCCCAATTTTTTTTTAAAAAAAAGGGGTTTTATGAGGGTAGGGGGAGAAAAAAAGTACAGAGGCTCCCCTTGAACTCCCCAAGCACTCCAGGCCACCAGTGGGCTCTGTGGTTCTCCCACCTGTGTGATTTCTGAAGACAATAATTACTGGCTTTTTTTTTTTCCTGCAGTATTGGGGATGGATTCCAGGACTCCCACATCCTAGACAAGTGCTGTACCACTGAGTTACATCTCCAGCCCCATATTTCATTTCTTTAGAATGCAATAATGCAAAAGCCCTCTTCATAGGCAGCTCCAGGTCTACAGGAATCTACCAGACTTTTTTTTTTTTGAGGACTCTCCATTCACAACCTCATCTTGGCCTTATTAATTCAGTCATAACTCTTCAGAATTTATGGAGCCCCACTTTCTGTGAAAAGCTCAAGAGATAGCATTGGCAGAAACATTCTAATTTTGATTTAAGAAGTCAGAATATTTTTTCATTATGTCTCTGTTTCTGTCCTTCTGAGTTGGGCCAGGGGCATCTATCTCCCACTTGCCTGGTTTGTGAATAAAGTTTTATTGGAACACAGCCATGCTCATTCTTTTGGATATTATCTCTGGCTGCTTTTGTGCTACAATAGCAAAGTTGAGCAGCTGCAGCAAACACCATATGGCCTTCAAAATCTAAAATATTTATTATCTGGCTCTTTAAGAAAAGGTTTGCCAACCCCTCTCCTAAATCTATAAATAATGCAGATCTCAGGACTCAGCCTTTCTACCTCCTCTGTGCTATACTCGCTCTAGGGAGTAATTTCATTTGACTTCATGACTTTATATTCTGATGTATCAGTGACCCCAAAGTTATTCTCTAGCCTTGACATCTTCTCTGAACTCCAGACGCATAACTCCACTGTCCAGTGGACATTTAACTTAGTTGTTTTACACCTCCAAAAACAAACTCCTCATTTCCTGTTCTTCCCTCCACACACACCCATTTCCTCCTTCTACAGTCTTTACCATCTCACACCAAACATCCTTGAACTCTTTCTCTCCAAGCCAGCATTTACCCATCAGCAAATCCTATCAGCTCCCCCTTCAAAACATATACAGAATTTGACAGCTGCCCTCTGCACCTTAATTTAAGCCTGTACCCTCCGGCAGCAGGGTCCTCATCTCCTGGCTGGTCTTGCCTGCATGTGACCCTCCTCCAGTGTGCTCTCAATATGTCAGCCAGAGGAATTCTTCCACATCATACACTATTACTCTGTGCCTCTAAACTTTCCAGGGATTTAAGAAAACACAATGTATCCAGCTTTAGGGCCTTTCCTGACCTGGACCACTGGTTCCCCAAATATCCCTATGGACCACCCTCCACAGCCTTCAAGTCTCTATTTCAGTGTTATTCTTAAGCAAGGCCCTCCTGAACACACAATTCCCCATGCACAATTTCTGTCTCCCTGCTCAGCTTCATTTTTGTCCATTGCATGAATCGGCCCTCTGACATGCTTTCTTATGTGTTTGCCACCTGTCTCCCCCAATAGAATCTAAGATCAGAGAGAATGAGACCTGGGTCAGTTTTGCCCAATGCTGGATTCTCAAGCCTTGGGAGCATGCCTACTGATTCTCAATTTCTAGCAGTGAATAAATGAATTCATAAACTGTCAGAAGCTTGTGTCTCCTATTAAGGAAACTGAAGGATGTGGAAAGGAAGCACGTTGTTTGCATTAAGAAGAAATCAGAGAATAGGGCCACATCCCAAGATTCACATGGCCCTGGAACCCATGATCTCCCTTGCTGACCTGTCCCTGGGAATGGATTGAGGCAAACCAGTGTCTGGTGACAAAGAGACCATAAGCTCAGCAGAGCCTCCTGGTGATCAGGTGAGGCAGAACAAAAAAACAGCCTCTCTGGAGGCAGATGGAGCAATGCCCCTGGCCCTACCTCATTCCCACGTCCCTCCAGGGCCCCGTAGTCACCAAGATTGGAATCTGGTCACAGACTTAGGACAGGAAACTGGCTGGGGATGCACAACAGGGGCTATGAATCCACCAGTTAACCACTCTATGTCTCAGTTTCCTGAGAGCCAAGACCAAATGCTTAGAAAACTAAAATCAAAGGGCAACCTGGGGCTCTTTTTCTTTCTTTTTTATTTGTGTATTATCGCACTTAGAAACTACAACATATATCTTTAAAAGAGGTGACATGTCTGTTTTTCCATGTTCTGTGGATTTCTCTCATGTCTAACCCTCCCTTTGGGGTCCCCCACTTACTGCCCACTCTATTCCCATTATTTTTTCCCTTTTTACTATTGTCTCATAGATTTTCCTTCCTTGCCCCACATTTTGGGAAATCCAGACAGGGAAAGGAGGGCTGGCTGAATAGCAACCATTTCCTTGCTGTTTTCTGGACTTCTGCAGGGACTGCATTTTCAACAGAAATGCAAAGAGACAGCAGAAAGGAACCCACAGGTCCATCTCCCCTGCCTCTGGTCTCTCCTCCCTTCACTCCTCTCATAGCCACATTCTCCTGAGTCTATTGAACAGAAGGAATTTCTGAGAATGGAGTGAAGCCTGGAATGATGGGACGCTCACGACACCTCTCACCATCACCCTGATGGCACCCCTCAGCACCTCAGCTGCCAAAGATGTCCAGTGCTCTTTGCTCCAGACCTCCACTCACTCTGATAATGCTCACTCTTCAGTGCTCAGGACTCAGGACCCTCTGCCTCTATGAGCTTTCTGAGACTACTGTCACTCTCACTGACATTCACTCTCTCAGCCTCCAGTTGTAGGATTCAGTCATCACAAATGTGCTGTTGTTAATTCCCAAGTAGTAGCCAAAGCCATACAAGGCACTATTCCACTCCCCTCCTTCATCTAGAACACACGGGCCAGCGAGATCCTTGCTGATTATGAGGTGGAGTGACACCTGCCGGCAGAAAATCCAGCTCTTTCCATACCTGGCACTTGTGCCTACTGCCCTTTCAAACTAAGACGAGTACCTTTTGCCTTTCTGGTATCAACTTCTTCCTCTGCAAAATGGGGATAGCAACCCTTTTCCCACCCACCTCTGAATCTTGTGAAAATAAAATACTAAACAAACTTGAGTTATTATTAAAATAAATAGAGCGACAAATCATCTGTGCAAATCATCATACCCCTCCTCATCCTGCACCACCTTCCAGCAGGCTGTCCACTTTTCCCAATTAAGCCTGTGAAAGCCCATCAGAGCCACCACCTGCCCTGCTGCAGTAAGGTGCCCCAGAACCCCCATGTGACCCCAGCACACATCATGGAGCCAGCCAGCTGTGACTTCCAGCCTGAGAAGGCTGTCTCAGGATACCCGGAGTTTATGCAATGAAGGAAACCACAGAGGGAAGCAACACACATTCCAGAAAAGCAGTAACAAATGAGATAGTCAGGAGGAGCCAGAGCCATAGGGTGGCCTCTAGAGAGCCCTCAGCACCCAAACCCCTGCTCTAAATGTGATAGCTGTCAGCACATTGATTCGGTCTTAATGAGAAAGACAGAATGGCTCCATGTCTTCCTGTGGAAATCTGTAAGCTCTCCCCACCCCAGGGGCACATGGAGGCCCACAGAACAGCCAACTATGCAAAGAGCAAGGCATCTGGTACCAATGATCCTTGGTTTTCTACCTAGCCACTTTCTAGCTTCGTGACTTGTTCAAGTCACGGTCTCTCTGAGCCTCAGCTTCTCTGTCTGTGAAATGAGCATGGAAACACACCATTTGAAATGCTAAGATCAGACTGACCATGGTAAGTGAGAGGGCTTGTGGGAGGGGTGTGTGGCTGGGGCGGAGAGGAAGGAATGAGGATGCCCCAGGCCACAGTGACCATTCTATGTTCAGAGATGCAGATGTCTAGCATTCTCTGATAATGCAGGGCAGAACTTGCCGGATTTCATGAGCAAATTTATCTCATCTCACCAAATGGACTCCGGACATAGGGCCAGACTTACTCACTTTACTGAAAAACATCAAAACCTAACACATTGTCACGTATAGTCACCACTTGAACATTTGTGCTTGGAATGGCTGATTTAAAAGCATGCTTTCTGATTTGCAAAATAACATGTTTCCTGTAGGAAATCTGGAGGATGAAAAAATGTATAAAAGAATTAAAAATCATGTGTTTCCTCAAATCCCAGTGGTGGCCACTGTTAAGATTTTGATATGTTGTATTCCATTCCATTTTTTTTTTCAGGAATTCATATACCTTTTACTTTAATTGCAATTACACTCTATTTACTTTTAAATCTTTACTTAATATATATTATTAGCATGTTCCCATAGTCTTATATATTATTCAATGTAATTTTAATAGCTTCCTTGATTTCCATTTTATGGATGAACCATATTAGATTTAATTAATCCCCCCCTTGCAATGTTTTGTTATAATGAATAATGCTGAAAGGAGTACCCTTGATTAGAACTGTTTTGCACATCTCTGATTATTTCCTTAGGATAAATTCCTAGAAGAAGAATTGCTTACTGGTTCAAAGGATATATTTTTTGAGACACATCTCCCATGTTTGCAAATTATCTTCCCACCAGCTAAGTCTAAAAACGTCCACTCCCAACAACACTCTTAACAGCTCTGGGTAGGATATTATCATTTTTCATTTTGGCTGGGTGGATAATGATATCTTGGTTTTAATTTTACATGTTAGCTAGAAGCGAGGCTGGACACTTTTACATAATGTTCTGGCCACTTATTTCTTGTATATGTGTTTGGACTACCTATTCACATTCTTTGCCACCTTTTTTTTTTTTTTAATTTTTTTTAAATTAGAGGAAAGACTGGCTTTTTTAAGATGGCAGAAAAAGAAAATTAGTTCACCACCTCCTTTGATGACCCTGTCCCCCTGTTTAACAATCCCTTCCATTAAAGCATTAATTCAAATGTCTCTCTAATATCCTTTTCCTGTAGTTTAATCCCATTTCCTCTCATCCCATCTTCGTTGGGGATGCTGCTGTCTTATATAACAGTGTGACCTTCCTTGTCACCTGTCAGCTTCTCCTCCCAAGGATGAATAATTCCTCTTTATTTTTGCCTGATCTAGTGTAACTTAAGAAGTCAGAGTCTCGCCCTTTGATGCTGCCCCTTTTTCCTCCCTGTTGCTGTGGTCTTCCTTCAGGCCCTCATCATTTCTCATCTGCACAGCAGTAAATTACTTCTGAACAGGCCTCTCTGTCTGGGGGGCGCTCCCTTTGTGCTCCTCCCAAACCTCACCCCTGCTCTTCATTTAGAAACAACTCAGATTGTTGTTCCTAAATGCAAAGGTGACCATGTCATTTTCTGCCTAAAAGTTTACCACACCTTGATTTGGCCAGCTGCATACAAATATATACCCCACCCCAAAACCTACAGCAAGCACCCCCACCTAACCCTTATCTCTGAACATCTCATACATCCAGATTCAGCAACACAAGTATTACTGATACATCATCTGGTCTCGTGCTTCTGAGTCTTGCAAACATGACTCCTCTCTTTCCTGCCCCACCCTACCCACCTCCTGTTGCCCCATTCATTTCTGCTCAGACATTTCTTTCTCCAGGAGGCCTCCTCTGACCACCCAAATAAGGGCACTCACCCTGAACCCTGCATCCAGGTCACATCTCTATTCCATTAATACTGCTTATTGTGTTTGAGTATAGTACGTGGCATCAAAATTGAGGACACAAGTGTGAACTCACCTGAACATCATTCTGAAGGACATATGGTGGAAGCACCCTGAACTGGTGCCCTGACCTGCCTATCTGATGTGTTACTGAAGGTTCTCTCCCTGGATGGTGGGCTACTTTGTCTTCTGCAGCCAGGCTTTACATCCCATGGTTGCGTTCCTTTTCTTGCCATCCCTCCTCCTTCCGCTCCATCTTCTCAACCTCTCTCTTTTCTTCCAGCCCATCTCATATTCTGGGCAGCCAGGCAAGCTGGCCAGTCAGCCCAGCACTTAGTGATCACTGGACCTTTTCTCCTTTTGGATCTGCCACATTTTCCATCTTGGTCATTCTCCGGACAGACACCCTGCCCTGCTGCCCCTGAGGATGAGGGTGATGCCCTGCAAATACTTACAGGAGAAGGACCACGTCTTCTTTATGGAAGACCCCCTCATGCCTACCTCAGTGCTCAGCTCAAAGGCCCCAGATGCCTTTCTTAGTGTAAAGAGATGCCAGCAGGCTGTGGGTATCAAAGGGCAATGCCTGCCCTGCTAGGCACTTGCTGCCCACCCCATGCTGCCCTAGCTCATCAACTACATGCATACTAATTCCAGATTTATTTTGTGGTGCTCATATCAAAATTCTTCTTTCTTTCTGTGTAGCTTAGCCCACAGGGAGGTGAAGCCTCATTCTGAGGGGTGTAAGGTTCCTCCCAGATCCCTCCCAGAGTCAGACTGTGAGGCCTGCCATAGCCCACCTCAAGGAGCTGCAGGATATACCTTTTCCTGGACTGTCCCTCTACCCTCCCCTCATCATTTATTCTTTTTATTAAGGGTAATAGGTGAAGTGTCCTAATCAGGGCATATCCCATGCCATGGGCCTCTCTCATTTCATTTAGTCAATGCTTAAAGATACAGATTAAATATATTTTATGGCTCAGCAGCCCCCTCCCAACTACTGATTGGAGACTGAAGAGTTTGCTGCATATATCAGAGAATTTAGCATTAGCAATGGGCACTCAATAAATACTGCTTAACTGCAGGTGTCCCTATCTCTGCCATTTGGTTAGAAAGAAATTAGGAGCCCAGAAAAAGCAAATGGTTTATTCAATTTGGAAGCAAAAAGGAAAGGAGCTATGAAGCAAATAACACTGACTTGAGAGATGGAGAACCTTGATTCTGGTCCTGGTTTGGCCACCAGATCACTGTGTGGCAATTTCAAAGCCTCTTACTTCTCTGGGCCTTACTTGCCACATCTGGAAATTAACGATTAAATTTGATGGGACCTCCCAAGCAATAGACAGGATCTGCTCATCACAATGGCAGCGAGACTGAGGGGTGTCCATGCCCCCGGGAGTAGGAGAAGCACAGGTTGGCTGTATTCCCTTCTTACTCACCCCGGGCAGGGGGGGGGGGGGGGGGCTTTGATTTTCATCGACTTCAATAGGCCCAGAGCAAGGGCAAGGTTTTGGAGAAAACCTCTTTGGGAGAGGGCATGGATCCCTAGACTGTGCAGCCCAGGCCTCCTCATGTCCCTTTGACTCCTCCTCCAGCTAAAACCTCCAGCTTATCCACTTCCTAAAGATCATCACAGAGGCTCCACAACCTTCCCTTTTTAAAAACTCTTGCTGATGGAAAATTCTTCCTCATACCTAATCTAAGTCCATCTGCTGCAATTTCTGTCTATTTTCTCTCGTTCAATCCTTACTGGAGATGGAGAACAGCTGGTCGCCATCCTCCATATAACATCCCCTCCTAAACCAAAATCAGTTATGACATCACCCTTCAGCCTGTTTTTCTTCTGGCATAACATACACCATTCCTTCCGACCTGCCTTCATGGATTCTAACTCTGAAAGCATCGCCGGTCACTGTGGCCCACACTGAAAGTAGCTCTGCAAGCTCCACATCTTTCTAAAGCTGTGGCATCCACAGAGAGCTGTAGGGCTCTGTAGCAAGATTGAGAGAGAAGGTCAGAGTACAATGAGAACATAGTCCAAGCCCCTGGCTTTATCCATAGAGGGAAACTGAAGGTCAAAAAGGGTAAGTAAATTCAGTGTCCAAGGTCAAGTCTCAGGGATCAGGCTCCAGGCACTAGACATCAAATACTGCCACAAAGCCCTGAGTGGCCACAGTGTGTCCTCAATGCGGGTAAAAGCGGAACTACCTTTAATTGAAAAGCAAAGAGCCACGGTCTCCCAGTGTGCTATCTATCCAAACCATCTTCCCAGTCCCACTAGCAGATGTCTGAATTTCTACTACGCACATCTTTGATTTCCATGAAAAATTCAAATACTGGACTGGGGGTGTAGCTCAGTGGTAGAACACTTGCTCAGCATGAGTGGGCCCTTGTTTTAATCCCCAGCATCACAAAATTGTAAAAAAAATTAAAAATTTAAAAGATTTCTCTAATTGGCAATACCGTTCACTGTTCACACCTTAGTATGAATGAGTGGATTTAATCTTTTCCAACTATTGATAGATTTAAGGGTGACAAGAAAACAAAGAACAAAGAACCTGGGAGAATGACAAACCAGTGGAGCTGCTTGCTAATGTTTCCAAGGTCAGTCAGGGCTGGATGTGGGGCTGTGGGAGGACGTAGGCCTCAGGAGGGTGGAGCAGCAGAGCCTTGTGCATGGTAGGAATCCCCCAGGCTTTGATATATCTGCCCTGTCTGCCTCACACAGGTCACCTGCAAGGCCCCAGGTGCTCTTGCAAGGTCTGCAGTAGAACAGAACTTGGTGAAAGGATTACCTCATTGCTCCCACCGGGCTGGATCCCATGAATATTCCACAATTCCTAAAGTATTCTGCTGAACTCTTTTCCCAAGTAAGGTGAGCAGGGCACCTAAAAGCAAATCTCAACCCGATGGTGCCCTTACATGACAGGAAAGAAGAACCAGAGGGAAGGAGGAAGGAGAGGTGTAAGAATGAATACGATTATTCAGATACCTGCATCAAGGTGAAAGGAAGGGGCAGAGGAAGGAAGGGGCACGTGAGTATAAGGAAGCATGAGTCAGATGAACTATTTGCTTTAAACTCTGCCCATAAAATTTTCCTAAGTGAAGAATGGAGGGGGACAATAACAGAGTGTGTTGAATACATTGCAGAGCCTTGATTTCAAAACAGCCTTTTTCCCACTTTGAATAAATAGGAGCACATTGTGCTCCAATCTCATCAACTTTCAGGGATGTTCTAGACTGCTTCAAACCTCCAGACACACCCTCCCTGAGGATCACTGGGGGAGTCAGACATCCACAAAAGAAAAGGGAAACACTGTGACAGCATTTACCAAAACACCTAACCCAATCAGTGTGCTTATTTGATTTCCCCAAAACCACAAAATTAGATTTTAAAAGAGAAGACAAAAAGGCACTTTTCTGATAAAAATTACAATATGTTTTCCATCTTATTCAGGGGACAGTTTTCTTTAACAGCAAAATTGGCACAAAATGACAAGAGCAAATCAGGTTGGCAAAGAGATTATTTATTGATGTGTGTAGGACAAAAAGACTTGACAGAGAGGATGATGAAGATAGAAGGTCGGGAAAGTAGGGATCAGACTTTTACTTGCAAGGTAAATTGCACTGGGCTTGGAAAAGCAGGAGATGCAACCTCTCTACCTACACCATAGTGATCAAATGAGAGAAATCCCAGTTGGGCCAGTTGGGGAAAGGAAAAAAAATGCTAGATTTCTGAATGGTGCTTATATACAGGGTCCTGGCTAAAGCTATCATGTTTGATAAAATGAGAAGTAACAAATTTAATTTCCTGAACATCAGTCGGTCCCTTCATACACAGAAAGGCACCCAGCTTCACAAGGAGTTAATCAGCCTGACACCAGCAATTAAATTCTCCAAACTGGATCACAGCAGAGACACAGGATCCTGGTTTTTCACACCCCAGCCCACCCAAGGTGAAATGGCAATGATGGTGTTTTATGTTTTGTCAATTATTCTTCAGCTCCTATATATATATATGTATTTTTTTAGCGTAAGTTGTTATTTTAATGATCTCTGTTCCAAATGGGGAAATACAAGGAAAAGGAATGAGGAGGAGGAGAGGGAGAGAAAAAGCAAGTGCTCCAGCGTGTCCCACTTGTACTTTTCAAAGCTCCCTCTGCTCCCTCCCCCCAGCCCAGCCTTTTTCCTCTGTGCATGAGTCACCGCTCAGGAGCTGTTTTAAATGCCTTACTTTTAATGTTCTCTATCACTGTAGAAATCCAGCAGATCAGCATCAGTTGAAGGGGTCACTGGTTCTGCTCTTGCTTCCTGGTCCTAGACACCCCTCAAACTCAAAAGCATTTTCTAATTTATTACTGTCTTCATGAAAACCAAGGGGTCTGCCGTCAAACCACCGTGGGCTAGATGTTGCCTCTTCTGGGCTCCCTGGGGGTCGCATGCCCTAGACAGACCACAGAGGATGAAGTCCTTGACCAAATGTTAGTTTCCATTCCAGGTCCCTGGAACACAAAGGAATCACACTGTGCAGGGCTGCAAGTTTGGTTTTGTTTACTGTCAGACAGCATGTGCAGAAGAGAAAGCTGACTGCATCCTGACCCACAACAAAAAGTCAGACAGCTATTTTTTCAAACCATTGTGAGTAGAGCTTCCATGCTAACAGTTCCCACCCAGAATAGCTGCCTAAGAGAGGTGGAGGAGAACCTGTCGTGTGCAGGTGATGAAAGGAAATAAGAATTTAAAAGGTGAAAGTGATTTGTGAAGCTAGAGAACTGATACCCGATACCGTCATTTGCACCTCGGCTAGATGGGTGTCATAAGGGAGAAGTGTTGCTTGAGAGTCCCCCCCCCCAAGAATATTCTCTTGCCAGGGCTCCCCAACTTTAGGTCCACGACAGAAATCAAAGGAAGAAAATTCAACATAACCCTCCCCTTCAAAGGCTTGCGGACTTGTAATATTAGCCAAAGGCTGTCCACTTCAGAGTATACATCAGGTATGATGGAGGACATACCTGGTAAAGTACTGTGCAGCGTGAAAACAGGAGCTGTGTGAGCAAATGCAGGAAAGAAGTTCAAGTCTAAGTGCATCACCTTCTCCCTCACAAGGACACCACTTCCTAAAGGTTCGTTTTCCTAACATCTCCCACTGGCAGAAGCTGGAGAAAAAGAGTTTTCCACAGGACCCAAAGTAGGTCTCAGAGCAAGGGAAGCCCTTATGGTCCTACAATGTAGAATGCTCAGAGATTATGCTGGGCTGAACCAGCTACCTGCCATGGTGAGCTTTTCTACTTGAAGAACAGTTATTAGCAGCAGTATGGATGGTGACTTCAGCACCATCTTTCTGCACCTGCGTACCTAAACAACCTGCGCACCTATAAAGAGGCAGCCCTGAACCACTTGTCCCTTCTACCATCCTCAGCTCACAGAGCTGTCAGGATGCTCAAGGATGGACACTTCTCTAATAAGGGTGTAAGCCACGCATGGGATAAAATTTAGCTCCATCCCCATTTTGGGGGGACACACCAAACCTGGAAAGTCTGTCAGAGTTTCGGGGAGCTAATCAATGAAGCGATTCTCTTCCTCTGACAAAGATTGTGTTGGTTTCTCACCAAGTTGTGAAACATGCAGATGCTCACCAGGTCAAACAGGACAGGCCCCCAGACCCCAGGAAACGTGTCTTCTCATGGAATAAAATGAATGGAGACAGAGTGGGCAAGGGGCAGAAGTGAGAAGGAGACAGAAGTTTGAGAAAAGACTGGACTTGAAGGTCACAATAGTTTGGGGAAGGCAGGTCAAGGTAATGTAGATGGGGCAGACCCTATGGCAGAACACCCAACCAACCAATCACATTTATCAGAACCATCCTTCCAATGATATGTCACAGAATCGTCGGGGGGGGGGGGGGTCAGGAAACTGCACATCCTGGGGTCTAGCTTCCTTCACCCAGCGAACCGGAGTCTACACCTGAACCCTGCAGGCCCCCTAGCCCAAGATCAGACCGATTCCCACAGATCTGAGTGCAGCTAATTAAGAGTAGTAAACAAGCCCAGTTCTTGACAGCGCAGAAGTTTTCCAAATTGTCAGCTTGTTTTCCTCCCAACAAAAGACAGTGGATTCCTACCTTTGTCACATTTCCTCCCCTAAACTTTTCTTTCTGCAATCCCTGCGCCTCTGCTAAACTGCAAGCCACTGAGAATGGACATGCAGGAGCGGCACCCCCCGGGACGCAGGCAGAGGTACCTTTTCCGCGGAGCAGAGGGGCTGCTGCCTAGAGGCTTGCTGCCCTGCCGAGCGGTGGAAGGATGCTGTCGGGATGGAGCACGCTGAGGATTATGCGTTCCTGTCTCTGCGGCCAGACCTTTCAGCAGCTCGGACCAACTGTGCTAGCGATGCACTTAGCAATTATCTGCTGGTACCGATGCCCCGCCCTCTGCTATTGCGATTGGCTCTCCAGTCCCGGGCAGGACTGCATTGGTCTCAGCCGACCTCACTCATTGCTTTGGCTCCTACTATTATCTAAGCCATCAAAGGAAATAATTCCATGTTTCATTGACAACCTGTAAGGCTCTCTCCGGCCCGGTGTGGGGGCAGAACTGGGAGTCCAGTGGAGGGATGGGAGGAGAGTAGGAAAAGGTGGGGGTTGGGGGAGAGAGAGAACAGGAGAAGGGGAGTGGATTGGGGAGAGAGAGAGGGGGAGAGAGACAGAGAGGGAGGGAGAGAGATGGAGCTATCAAGCAATCAGATTCTCGCTCTAGCATTTTAACTTCCACAAAACAGAGCTCATAGCAACAATTTTCTGGCCTTATTTTCCCCCTTACTGGTAAATGTTCCTGAGGGCAGAGAGAATTATAACCGTGGGGTTTCTGCTGGTGTCAGACAAGCTTTGGAAAGCAGAGCAAGGTTGAGGGCTGAAGGAATATAGTGATATTTTTACATCCTGGAGGGCATGTGAAGGTCATTTTAGATCGTTTGGGGGAACATATTATGTACCTAAACTAGAGTTTACCTGTCAATTCTTTCCCTGCAAGTCCACTCAACACCCCAACATAAGGAGGCAATTTCCCTTTGCACCCTATTCAAAGAATCTCCAAAGAGCTGTTCTTGAAGTCTATAAAAGTCTGGAGTTTTTCACTGTCCTCATGGAAATGTCCAAGGGACAGGCATCCTTGATCTAATCATTCTGCTGGGACTCTTGGTTTTGCTTATTCTGATCTGGCTTCAGTTAATTGCTTAAACTCACATTATCAGTCAAAGCAAGAAAAGAGTGGAGAACCAACCTACCAAGCAGTGGAAACAGCTTTTCCTTATTCATCAGAGAATCCTAAAGCCCAAGTTTTGATCTCCCCCCTTTAAATATATTTGTTCACTACATAGAAAGGACATTATTTAGCAACTGAACTTAAGAGGAAAAAAATAATAATTTAGAAAGGGTCTTTGAAATAAAGCTGTTAGGTAATCAAGTTCTGGGGCTGAAGGTGTAGCTCAGTGGCAAAGCCCTTGACTAGAATGTATGAGGCCCTAGAGTTCATCCTATGGCACCACAAAAATAGAAAATCAAGTTCCAGATCAATCAGAAATTAGTCCTCCAAGCTTCTCCTACTGGGAACCCACGTCTTTGACAGGCTACAGTTCCATCCTATCATACAACTGTAATTCTTTCCCTCTTCTGCATCCTCAGTAGCATGTCCTCCACCACCTGGTACAGCGAGTCTCTATTTCATGTGTACATGCCTGGCTTGTCTAAGTACATTTCAAGCTCTGGAAGGACAGAGATAGTATCGTGTATATCTTTATAACTCCACAGACAGCACCTATCTCTCAATAAGCAGGCTGACTGATAAAACATAATTCAAAACATAAAGTGTGCACAGCTCTGAGCTTCATGGAATCATGATCTCACTATGATGCTCACCCAACTGGGTGGAGTGGGGAGGGGGTCCACCCTCAAGTCTGGGAGCCAGAAATTCAACACTGAACACTAGGAAATGCTGCAGGTACAGAAGTCATACCAGGCTCTCAGCACCACTGTTTTCTCTCAGGAAAATGAGGCAACTCTTCACTCGATGTCTTTCTTCTCCCTCAGGGGTTTGAAGGAAAGGAAAGAATGGGGATACACGCTTTTCTTGAGAGGTCTCACCTCAAACATTCAGTTACTTCCACAGTGTCTTTCTAAATCATGGCCTGACAGAGAGTGACAGTATATTAGGATAGCATATTTGATACTAGGACAAGGAATGTATCAAAATATTTGTTTTCTATCTTATTACTTTATCTAGGTAAACTTCCTACAAATGTACAATGATAGAATTAAACAATTCAAGTTTAAATGAAACATTGAAAATTGACATAGTCCCAGAAAAATTGGTCCATTTAGTCATGGCATAAAAATCATAAATTACACTTCTATAATGTAAGTAGTATTATTTCCAATTCCAAGAGGAGTTTTGTTCATACTGGCCCTCCCCTCATGCCAAAATAAAGAAATAAATAAATTATAGAAACTCCCTTGAGCAACTATCAAAGGTTTGGTTGTCCCTAAAGAAAAAGGAAAACATATCAAATGATTTTCTAAAATGCTTTGTCTGAAACAGCATGTCCTTATGTACCTTTTTCTTTTTGAAGTTGAGAGAGAGGAAAGAGAAGAGAGAGAGAGGGAAAGAGGAAAGAGAGAGAGAGAGAGAGTTGCAAACAGTTGTTTATGTCAGTGCCTTTTTAACTGCCTGGTCATAAAATATTCTCTTTGAGAGAAGGATGATCCCTTTGTGTCCCATAGATCACCTGTTTAATTCTGAGAGTTAGAGGATGCATATTAAGTATGCAGATTCCACTGGTACTTGCATTTGTATTAAATATTAGCTCCATACAATTTAAATTCATTGGGCTATGAAATGTACAGAATTCCATTTTGTGGGCAGTACTCTGACAAAGTAGCCTATTTTGAGTTAACAGTTTGAGTGTACTAGTAGTCTGAAAGGATTTGGGGGGTTCTCGTTCCTTTTTTAGTGACATAATTAAAGAAACAAAATGAAGTGTTTTTTTATTATTAAATTCAAATTGAATAACATCCATCAAAACCACCATCTTTCTTGTGGGTAACTACTTGTTATAACAAGTTATCTCTAGGAGACTAGAGAAACTGGCATTTACTCGTCAGCTTATACCATTTTCTCAGTTATCATTTATTTATACCAAATTCTGTTCCTAAAAGGGAGAAGAGGAGAATAAATCTAGGCAATGCCAAGAAAGAAAGAAATGTGTGAAAACGGGAGGAAAAAAAAAAGAGGGTGATTTTCAACACTACATCTTTGCTTATTGACTTGAGCCACCCAATATCATTTAAGTAGAACCATGACATTAACAGCATTTCTTTAAAAAAAAAAATCTTCTTATTAGCTTTGGATATATGAAAGATTTTTCAGAAAACTTTTCCCAGCAGTTTCCTAAGTAAAGAAACTTGGAGGAATATACACACAGCTTTCCCTTCTCACTGAGGGTTGTTGTAAAACTTTAGGTAATCAAACTCTCTCCCTCTCCACCTCCCCAACCCATTCCCCCAAATCAAACCTATGGAGCCAATAGCATTTCAACAAAGTGTAAGAGGAGATTTGGCTGCCAGGAGGGTGTCAGTCACCATGGACCATTCTTAATGATTTCATTAATTACTAATGAGTCTTCCAGGAAGTTGGTGTCAGATAGACAGAGCTTCATGAAGTTTCAAGACTGTAAGGAATATTTTATTATATAAAACACTCTGTTAAATAAAAACATGTGATTCTGTTCATTCAAATCATGATCGTGTTTATTAGTGAGCCAGCATTGTAAATAACCTGAAAGAGAAAGACAGAGACTGAGAGACAGAAAGAGATTTGCAAGGCTAAATTGCCCATCTAAATTCTGTTTTGCTTCAGTTAAATTCTTCATAAGAAATACAGAGCTGAAAGCTGTCATGAAATATTGTCCAGCAATGCACCAATTGACAGGAGTTGGAGAATTGAATTAAGAAGGTCAGCATGCCTTCCGTGAGGCTGGCAGATCACGTATGACATGAAGCACTCTTCCAAGACAAAGGGCTGCACACATGATTGTGGCTGTTGGAACTCCTGCCAGCCAGGACCCATGTCCTAACAGAGACACTTTCTTCAAATAACTCATCAAACATATTTACAACGCCTGCCACATGTCATTGCATTTATAAAAACAGGTGATAATACTATTTCTAAGGCTATTAAGAGAATGATGGCAAATCAACCTACAAAGGACTACACAAATGCCCTATCATGGGATATTAAGCCTAGTGATAAAGCAATAATGTCTTGGCATGGGCCAATATAAATGTGATGCATAACCATCTGGATCTATTAGACCAGATGTCAGATCAGCTTTCAGAGTGATACCTAAAGATACTCAGAGCACCAGAAAGATGCTCCACTCAAAGGGCTACAGCTTAGGGCAATGAGGCCTCACTTCTTGTTGCCTAATTAATAGGCAAACTCTTCCACCAGTGCACACCAGGCTGGAGAAAAGGATCTGGGTGTGTGAAGGTGTCAAATTTCAGCCCAAATTTCTTCAGATATACATATTTTATTACTCCAATCATGCAAACTATAAACTATATGCATGTTTGTTTCAGGGCATGGCTTAAAAAATAATTTACCCCAAATATTTTTGTAATACTAACTTTTCAGGAATATGCCCCAAATTTGTGGAGCATGAGGTTTGAGCAACACAAGTTTAATACTTCTACACTGCCCTTCTGTCTGACTTCCAGAGATAGCTGAAATTGGACCCCATCCCATCTACCCCACTTCATTCCACTCTCATCCTCCTCTGCTCCCATCCATTACAGACCTCCCATGGTCACATACTGTCCAACTGCCTGACTTTCCCATGGCTTCCCCAGGTTTTGCCTCCCCCACCTCCATCTTCCCCTAGTGCAATTACACTCATTCTTCAAGGCTCAACCCACACCTCTCCCTTTCTCACCATTTCTGTCTGCCAGGCTATTTTAATTTTACCCTGTACCACTCATGTTAAAATTAATTATATTCCTGTTTGTATTTTCATTATTTTTTTCTTAATAACCCACATTACCACACATTCAACAAGGCTGACGGCAGCCACCACCATGTTGGACACACATTTAGAAACACCAGAAATGAAAAGCTCAAGACAAAGGAGAAGGATCTACTTCCTTCATGGCTAAAGACAATGGACTGCTTTCACAAAAGGAAGGATATCAGGTCACCCTGGCCTGTTCAAGATGTTCAGGGGAGAATGAAGTGACCCATCTTTGCATCTTTGGTTTTGTATCTCTCAGCACCAGGAAGCCGGAAAACATCACAATGGTGGCAGCACCGAATTTTCCCTCCTTTCTACTCCCTCATTCTTTCTCCAGCAGGGAAGGAGTCTTAGCAGGGCCTTAGAGATTTGTTTTTCAGCAAAAGACTGTGTTTAAGTTACCTAGGAAAGTGATAAACATAAGCAAAGAAACATTGATCTGTCTAGAAGATGTATTTGCAGAAAGTCCTTTCTATCCCAGTGTTTCAGAGCTAGTATAGTTGCCCCCTTTGAAAGGATAAGAGAAAAACCAAAAGCTGAATATTCTCTCTGATATGCAGATACTAACACACAATAAGCGGGGAGGGAATAGAAGTTCAGTGGATTAGACAAAGGAGAATGAAGGGACGGGAAGGAGGATGGGACAGTAGAATGAATCAGACATCACTTTTCTATGTTCATATATGAATCCATGACCAGTGTAACTCCACATCATGTACAACCACAAGAAAGGGATCCTAATTAGAATAAGTTATACTCCATGCAGGTATATTATGTCAAAATATACTCTACTGTCATGTATATCTAAAAGGAACATTTTAAAAAAAAAAATTAACAACAACGAAAAAACAGGATGAGAGAGTCCTATAGGGAGGCCAGAGGTAGAAAAGCTGAAGGGAGGTGAGAGATGAATTGAAGAGGAAGGTAAAGGAGGGAAGAGTTCCTAAGTGCTCCTCTGAGTAGTCACTGTTAAGTTTAAATGTGATTGATGGAAAAAGATAACCAACCCTTTTATATAATCCTCTGCACTCTACCATACTCAGGATTGGCTAATAGTGTCTTCAGATTTGTAATTAACTGTGCATCTTTCCCATCACTGTGGCGCAACCAATAAATTACATTATAATGCAACAGGAGCAAATAGTAGATGTTACAGTGATACTCTGAAATTATTAAGGAAAGATGAGATTATGCTTAAGTACACTCTCTTTTAAGGAAGCATCAAGTGTCTAGAAAACAGCTCTCAAGAATAACATCCCCCAAGGGTTTTGTCTTAGAAGCTACCTCAATAATCTGTGTATTTCAAAAGCTTTAAAAAAAAAAAAAAACCTAAGTAGAAATTAACTACACATGATCATCATGTGCTTTGGTTATCTAAATGATTAGCTGGGTTTGCCTTTAGAGAAGGACACTTACTCCCCCAGACTCAGATTCATGCAAGGACCACGACTTAGTACCTGGGTCATCTCTTCTGGGCATGTGATTTTCTTTTTTTGTGTGTGTGTGTGTGTGTTCTTTTTTATTTTTTAATTTTTTATTGTTGGTTGTTCAAAACATTACATAGTTCTTGATATATCATATTTCACACTTTGATTCAAGTGGGTTATGAACTCCCATTTTTACCCCATATACAGATTGCAGAATCACATCAGTTACACATCCATTGATTTACATATTGCCATACTAGAGGATAGGAAAGGCAGCAGAACACAACAGACACTAGTATGGCAATATGGGCATGTGATTTTCAAGGTGGGGTTTCCTCCATAACAACTCCAGAACTCCAGTTTCCCTTGATTTTTCCCCACAAAGGCCCTTTCCTTGCTGGTAGAGCTCTGAGTCTTTGATCCTCTGTCTTTGCCAAAGGCTCTGAACTGCTCTTCCTAAAAGAGAGCTGATAAGATCCCATCAGATGCTCCTTAGCCACCCTCTCCCCACTAACAAAACCTCCCTCCTGCTTAGTGAGAGAGGCTTCTATTTTAACACCTAGTTTATTAAAGGGCCAGACACTTTCTCTTTGAACTTCATTTTATGATTATAAGAAAAACAGGATTTATTTAAACTAGGTCTCTTTACATATGTGAAGGGTAGGAAATGACCCATTATTAGCAGTTCCCATAGAGACTGAGTTGGGGGTGGGGGTACAGGGGAGTGTTGGTTTGGTGCTGCATCTATGAAGAAACATCCTGGATCCTACACTGGAGGACAGTGTCAGTTTTTGTAGTGATCTCAGGCAACTAGAAGACCCTCCTTTCTTATTGGAATAGTTGAAAGGAGAGTCTTCCTGAAGGCTCCCCATTGGGTTTCCTCTTTCCTCTACATCTAGCAGTTGATCTCTGATGATTCCACCTTCCTTCTCCTCATGTCCCTTTCTCTCATCTCTTCCCTTTCTTATGACTCTGACTTTCCTTTTCGGTTCACAATATTAGACCTTCATGATAAATATTCCCCAAATTAACTTCTTTCTCTTGTAAATCAAATATGCTGATTAGTGAGCCAGTTAGAGGAAAAGGAAAAATCTAACTAAATAGAGGGAATAAAATCTCACTTATTTGTCCAGATTGGTTAGGGAGAAAAATACAGAACCGCAAGTAGTTTTTTAAAGATTTTAAGCTAAAAGGTGTTTATGAGGGCAGAGTGACATCAAGTCATAGCATAATGGTTTTATTGAGCTTTTTATCGATTTTTTCTCAAGAGTTGAGTTGGGAGATTATTCTCAGGTAATCTCAGCAAATGACTCCACAGTGCTGAGATTCATTCAAATCAGTCCCATTCTGGATTGTGACATGAGTGTCTGAGGGGGCTAGAGAATCAAGCAGGGTGGCAGATGAAGAAGAAAAGAATGGCGGTGCCAACATTTTGGCTTAAATCTTCTTAACATCAGTTTTACAAAATGTCTGAGTGATGGAGTTTCGGAATCCAACTCCGCTTTCCAGCTATTAAAGAACTGTTAAGAAGGGCTTAAGCTTCCAAAGGAAAGCTTTGAAATTGACACAAGCGCCTTAAGACAGTCTCCATAGCCCAAGACACTGAAGAGCTGGAAAAGGACAGATCTGCCAATGTATTTATAGCAATGCCACTGCCATTATTGGGGGGTGGCCTTTAATCTTTTCTCCAATTTTCAAGGCACTGTTGGGCTTTTATGATTTATAGCATCTATGAACTGGTATTCCTTTCATGATTCTTCCCTCTCAGCTCCAATGAGAGCAGCATTTGTGTAAGAAAATATGGTCCTTCTGCCCTTTTAATGAGCACAGTGGAATACCTGATCGGCACAAATGTTACGGAGTCATAAAGGGAAGTTTTAATAAAGCTTATAATCAGTGGCGCAGAGAGACCAGCTGGGATTCTCTATCCTGACTGGTTACAAAAATATTTCCTGAGGTTATGAAGCAAAGGTGAAGCTTTTTGGAGACTACTGCTGGGCCCCTCACCTTGATAGTAAAGATCTTAAGGGGCACCATAAACAAAATTTTATCAAAGAGCTCTGGCCAATACAACCCAAGAGAATCAAAAACCCAAGAAGATCAACCAAAAGGTTTGCTATTTGAGAGGTAAAGATGATGTAAGTTAGAGAATCTAAGTGATCAGCTTCCTGACCTAACCAGAGCCCAAGGCCTGGCACACACTAGGGCTTCATAAATATTTGGGGAGTCCTAAATGGATGGATGGATGGATGCATGAATGAATGAATGAATTTTATTATGGCCCTAAACCTTTGGCCTATTTATGACCTTGTGTTTCTAGGATGATATGTGTGTAGGAAGGATTTTCTTTCTTGACATCACATTTAAAGATGGCTAATGTCTCCTACCCATCACATTTTTGTAAGTCTGTAGGCACACATACAACTCCACACAAAGCTATCCTTAATTTATCTTTTAAATTATCTCGTCAAATACCTTCATTAAATTTCCAGAGGTTCCTTAACACTGACTAAAACTGCATTCTGAACAATGGGTACATGAGATTAATAAAGAGCTTGCTTACTGATTTAGTGAGGCTCTCTGAAAGACCTCCTCACCTCATTGCTCACCTTTCCTTTGTTTATAGCTGGTCACAGCCAAAGCCACTGGTGCTTAGGAGGGATTAGTGAGTAGTTCTAATTTTAGGAAACTATTCTATTTTTTTAGCATTATTTATTTATGTGATTTACATCATCTGTGAACTAGTTGTTGTTATAATTATTATATTTTTATTTTTTGTTCTAATTAGTTTTATGAAACTATTCTAAAATATGAAGTGCTTGCATCAGTCAACTCAAACTGCCACCACAACATACTGCAAATGGAGTACCCTAAGCAAAGGAAATGTGTTCCTACAGTTCTGGAGACTGGAAGTCCCAGATCAAGGTCTGTCCATGTCAGGTTCAGGCTTTTCCTAGCTTGCAGATATTGGTTTTCTCATGGTGTCCTCAGTTGGTGGAGTGAGAGTAGGCTCACTGATGTCTCTACATATGAGGACATTAGTTCTATAGAATCAGGATGTAGTTTATCCTATGACCTCAAATAACCTTATTTACATCCCTGTCTTCCAATACAGTCACATTGGGGGTTAGGGCATCAATATGAAATTGTGGGTGGTGAGAAGACATAATTATACCCATAGCAGTGGTATTTTATCTTATTAGAATAGTTTGAGGATTATTCTCCCTAGATATGAAGAAGTAGAATGAATGGGATAATATCTCAATATCTAATATTCCCTAATAATAAATGTTTGTGACTTCTGGAAACTACCGTCCTTTCCTTTCCTTTTATTTTGCCTCTCTCTGCTTTTTCTTCTCATCAGTGTTGCCATTAAGTCCACTAGTTTTCAATTGCGGAATATTAAAGTATAACATAGTAAAACAAAACCCCCATTATATGTACAATTGTTGATATCCTGAACCATTCACCATCTCTCCCCCTGCCTGTTACAACTGCCTTTCGTAACCTCCAACTACATCTTCAGTGTTTGGCGCACCCTCCAGAATCCTAGGTTAGATGTTTCTCAAGTGACTTCTTCCTGATTCCTGGGGTGCTCTGCTGCTCTGAGCCCTATCATCTGCCCTCTTGTCAAGTGAGCAGACCCACTGCGGAGGCAGAGCACCTGCCCCACTGGGAGAGCTCAGTGGGAAGACAGGTATATAGAAAGTAGGTGCTTGATAAAATACTTATAGAAAGAATAGCACTTCGGTAAGTCTGACCTAATTGCCAATTCAAAAGCAGGATAGAAGTAATGGACCAATATTCAGTGCATTCTTTTCATTTAGCAAGAGCTGGAGTAGGCGTCAGTGGCTCTGGTATTGATTCTCACCTATGTCCGTTTTTACCTAGAAGAAGGATGTAACTCCTTTGAGGTTCAACGTCCACAAATTTAGAAGGCCAGTCAACACCTATCTTAGCCATTGTTAGGAGTATTACCACATGAGTTAATGTAGATGAATTAGCACAGGGCTGGATATGTAACTGTTCTCTATAAATGTATTTTGAACTTGAATAACAATACATGAGAACAATGCACTACTTCTTATTAATGTATCTTCAAACATTTGCCAAACTATTTAATGCCTAACAGGTAAATGCTCAGTTGAAATACATTGCCACAAAGTAAACTATGGTTTCTCCCTTATGAATGTTAAAATAGTCAGCTCCTCTTAAAATTGCTGTTGAAAGGACTTTTGGAGGCCAAAGATAACAGTGATTTTCTTTTTTCTTTTTTTAGGAATAACTTGTGGTAAAAGGTTACATCAATCCTTTTAAGCATAGCTATTAGTTCAAAAGACAGTGTTCAGAAACAATGTGTTGAAGAAATCAAACAATACATACAATGTAGTACTTTTTTAAACACTTACCAATTTATATTAATTTGACCTGATTTCCTCCCCTAAATATTTGATATAATATTCTTCCAAATAAATTTATGAGTCTAAATCTTTGTTCTTTTAATCATGATATTAACTATGGCATTACAGGTACATGTGTCTAGCACTGGTAGTCCTAAGCACTACTTAACAGAAGCTACTGGATACAACTCAAGCAGTGCTTCGAAGAAAATTTCTTAAGAATGAATTAATAAAAAGAATGACTTAATTGTTTGTCCAGTACCAGGGATTTAACACAGGGATGATTTACTACTGAGTTACATCTTCAACCCTTTTTATTTGTTACTTTTTTTGAGACAGAGTCTTACTAAGCTGCTTAGGGACTTGCTAAATTGCTGAGGCTGGACGTGAACTTGTGATCTTCCCATCTCAGCTTTCCAAGTCACTGGGATTACAGGCCTGCCCTCTATGCTCACCCAAGTACTTTGATTAACAATTAAAAAGAATGAAAACTGAGTTTAGAGGCACAAGCCTGTAATTCCAGCAGTTTAGGAGGCTAAGGTAGGAGAATCACAAGTTCAAAGCCAGCCTCAGCAATTTAGCGAGGCTGTAAGTAACTTAATGAGACCCTGTCTCAAAATAAAAAAAATTAAAAATTAAAGAGGAAATAAAGGGATGGAGATATGGCTTAGTGGTTAAGCACCCTGGGTTCAATCCCCAGTAACAAAAGGAAAAAAAATTAAATAACATTTATGCAAATATATTAGATATAATCAATATGTACCTGAAGTAAACCAAAACAATCTTTAATTAAAATAAAATCAAAAATTAATAAACTAGAAAACTACAAATGGAAGGATTAACATGAGTTAAATGGTTCTTTGTCAAATGCAAAGACTGAAATTAATAAATAGCTAACTCAATGAAGTAAAAAAGAGAAGCAGAATTATTTAAATTAAGAAACTAAAGAGAAAATAACCTCAAATACATTATATTTTGAAATATGTCTGCATTGTGGGATTTCTAAATTTCAGCTAATTAATACATGCATTACCTCACATATGTATCTATATATTTGTGGTAAGAACACACACAATCTTCTCTCAGTGGTTTTTCAAATACATTATGTATTGTTATTAATCATAATCACCAGGTTGTGCAACAGACCTCTGAAACTTATTCCCTGTCTAACCAAAATTTGGTATCCTCTGCTTCACAACCTTCGAATATTGATTTTTGATTTTTAAAAAAAATTTAAAAGAAATAGGAATAACATAAACTTAATAATCAATAAAATTTGTATGTTTATATTTATGTATATTCACATATAGTGAACACCAAAGAAACTAGTGTTGAGTGTAATATAGAAATACAACAAGAAATCCTGACAAAGTCAGAAAAAAGCTACTATGTCTACTATAACCATTTTTATTTAATGTTGTTTTGGGGATGCTGGCTATACAATTATATGAAAGAAAAAAGAAGTATGTGTTTTCAGTGAAAAGAAGTACAATTGTTATTATCTGCACTTGATTTTACTATATATTTGAAAATGTAAAATAACAAAGTTTAGGGAGTACAAATAAGAATTGATAGACAGTTTGTCATGTAATTAACATACCAAGCTACATAATTTTACACAAATAAAAAGTGGTTGGACTATATAATGAAATAATAGTAACAATAAACTAATATACTTAGGAAGAGACCTTAAAGAAACACATGACATTATGTGATGAAAAGTATAAAATGCAAATGAGGAAGATTAAAAAACAATATTAATGAATAAAATACCATGTTCTTGAACAAAAATATGCAACATCATAAAGACATCAATTTTCCCTAAGGCAATCTATAAAATAATGCAACCTACAATATTTTGAGAGGGAGAGGAAAAAACAGACACACTGATTCCGTGATTCATAATAAAAAACAAAAAAAAGTCAAGAGTGGCCAGGAATTTTTTTTTTAAGTAGAGCCTCATCAGCTATTAAAATACATTGCAAAGTATGAGAATTCAAATTATGCTGTGCTGTTTTTTGAATTCACAGACATAATGAAGGCTTCCAATGAACAGGACAGAAGTACATTCAAATTCATGTAATAAAGGTAGTATTTCAAATAAGTGGGAAAAACTTTGATTATTTCATACATGGTATTGGAAGAGCTGAATAACTGAAAAAAAATAAAGCTATATTCTTTAGTTCATATTTTACATAAAATAAACTTTAGATGCATCAAAATTTTAAGTCCAATAAAGGGAATATTAAAAGTACATGGAGTATATTATAAGGATATTTTGTACTATAGTCTTTAATAGAGAAATGCTAGAACAACCCAAAAGCAAATAAAGAGAAATATCCAAATATCTGATTGCACCCTAAATAAATAAATAAATAAATTCTGCATAGTCACTAGGATTAAAAAACAAAAACAAGGGGCTGTGGTTGTGGCTCAGTGGTAAAGTACCCGCCCAGCATGCATGAAGCACTGGGTTTGATCCTCAGCACCACATAAAAATAAAATGAAGATATTGTGTCCACCTAAAACTACAATGAATAAATAAATATTTTTTAAAAAACAAGGACAAGTAACAAAATGGAGACAATATTTGCAATAATCTATACATCTGCTAATATTTGATGATAATCTAACTAGTTTTCTACCATATAAAGTTTTCTTATAAGTCAATAATATTTAGACCAGTAACTAGTGGGAAAATGAGCAAAAGAAAGAAAAATAGGGAAGATGGATGCACTCCTGTAATCCCAGCCGCTTAAAAGCCTGAGGCAGGAGGATCCCAAGTTCAGCCTCATCAACTGAGCAAGGCCCTAAGCAACTTAGTGAGACACTATGTGTTAGCCATAGTGTGGGGGAAATAGGCATTCCATTCCTTGCTTGTGTTATAGAAAGTTGGCAATATCAACCACAGTGTAAGATGCATTCCATTGGTCCTTGTAATTTTGTTTCCAGGAATTTACACTACAGTTATATTCCCACGTGTGTGAAATGATGTATGTACAAAGATATTCATCACAACATTGTTTGAAATGGCAAAAAAGAGGACATGACCCAAATGTGTTAAATAAATTATAGAATTTCCAGACAATGCAATAGTACATAGCCACTTAAAAGGAAAGAGGCCACTAGATAGGACCTGTTATGTCAGCAGTCCCCAAGGTACATTACCATGTAATAAAAGCAAGATGAAGAACAGTGTGAAGATTGTACTAACAGCTGTGTAGAAATGGAAAGGAAAAGAGGAGTACATATCTGTCTAGGTGCTTGTGCATACATGAGATGTTCTGGAAGAACACTCTGAATCTGTTACCAGTGAGTGGCCCCTCCAGGAGGCAGCAGTGGGAGCTAGATGGTTTTCTAAATATACCTGTTACAACTTTTTGATTTTGTTTCAGGTGCATGCATTGTTTAAAATTAAACAAAATATTGCTTAAAGTTCTGGACTGTATTCATTTCTTAATGAGAACTCATTGTTTATAAAAGCTCAGTAGAGGGAGAAAATAAGATTTAGAATGCAAAACAGTATTAGGGAGAAATAGCCAAGACTAGAAAAACAATCTTTCTCAACTTTTCTGCTTCTCATCCACACAACTAGACAAAAAAAAAATAGTATTTCAGCGGATTTTGTGGCTAACAACTGAATCTTTGCAACTGTTGGGGAAGTCATCCCTCCTCTGCCAGCCTTAGTTCCTGCATTTTCTTAATGAGATCATTGGACTAGATGCTCTCCAAGGTGCCTCTAGCTCCAGAATTCTGTAAAACATTACTTTGATCTTTCCCTAAGGTCATTTTATTAACTTGCTTCAACATTAGCCCACAAATTAGGGATTACCAGCTGCTAACTATTGCTTGAAGCTTCTTCTTCATTTAAACAAAATGGTTCCCTTATCAACCTTTCTGTTAAGCCCAAGTTTATGATATGAACAGACTCTCTATGTATCTCTCTTTTTTTTTTCGTTAAAAAAAAGGAAGAAAGAAAAAGAAAGAAAGAAAAAAGGCTTGGATTTATATACATCTCAATTTGTAGTATTTGTGGTTTTCTGAAAGTATCTTTTCTGATTCAAACTATTCCAAGCTAAAATTTAAAACATAACATTAATGTCTAAACTATAGGTATAAGGTAGTTTTCTCTTACAAGGTATTTTAAGGCAATGCAGTGTTCAGGAAAGAAATGTCCCACTTCCTGCTAACTTAAGTGGTTCGAGGAAGAGTCAGTCCTTTGTTCTATTTTTCTGCAAGGCACCTGGGGCTCCAGATGTGCTCCCCTTTTGGACCCAGGCCCATCCCTCACCAGGGAGACTTCTGAACAATGATTCAGTTTTCAGAATGTTATTAGCCAGTAGGTCTATTACCTAACTCCCCAGCCCTTTTTGTGGATGCTGCCTTTGATAACTTCCAATAACAAATTGTATCTTATCATGTGTCTTATCATATGCTTATTGACCTGCTTAGGTCACTTTAACAAAATAATATGTTTGAGACCATGGAAATGGAAAAAGCATAGACCTTTCCTTTTTTTCCCCCAAGAAAGAAAAGGGTCCCTGAGTCAAATCCTGCTCAATAACTTGTGAGTAGTGACTCAGTGGCATTGTATAAATTTCTCAGCCTGTTGTAGCTTCTGCTTCCTTAACCATAAAACACCAGTGACAACAACTACCTTGTAAGATTTTTATAAATATTTTTTAAAATATACAATACATATGCTATGTGTCAGGTGTAACGTATCATATGTAATATGATACATTACATATTATATGATATTATACATTGTATATTATATGATATATATTCATGTAGGGATTAAAAGCATAAACTTTTGTTAGTGAACCACTCTGAATCTCAGTTGCCACTGCAGTAAAATGGGCATAAAAGGAAGTTCTAACCCCCACAGTGTTGCTGGAAGGGTTAAATAAGTGAAAACACATACACACACTACACACACACACACACACACACACACACACACGCACTATCTGGCTAAAGTAAGAGCTCAACAAATGCTGTCTAGTATCACTATATAGCTAGGTCCCCTTCACAACAACAGTCTTCAATAAGTGATAGGCATCCTGTTGTTCATTTCTTACAGGAAGTGCAGATGCAGGTGTTTGGTGGAATTTCAGGGTGTCATAGGAATGGATCTGGTGCAACGCACCCATGCAGCAGGGGCTCATGAAGGACGGCAGCAGTGTTACCGCCACCTGCTCTCTCAACTGAGATTCTCTCAATGCTCAGCTTTTTATTTTCAAAGATAGCACAAACCTTCTTCAGAGAAAAGGAGGCAGTGGTGCTATGGGGTGATGAGGGTGTTGGACTGGGAGAGAAACAGTTTTTGTACTCCACCAATGCCTCACTCTCTGTCTCCTCACCTGTTTAATGAGGACCTATCTACTTCCAGAACAATTATAAAGTACAATTGTTCTCCGAAAGTCTCACCTTTAGGTCTGATTCACAGGTCCTGAAAATGGAGATGGAGGAAGGAAGAAGAAAGAAAATAGAGAATGAGATAGGGGACTATGGAAATGAGACCTTCATAGAGGATCTTTCTTCTGGGCCTCAAGAAGAGAATTATATCAGTCCTGGAGAAAATTCCTTGAAGTTCCCTGCAGGAAAACTTCAGACTGCAGTATTGCTGCATGATATACCTGAAAATTTCCATGAATGGACCTCAGGGCTCATGCTAGAATCTACAAGCTTCATGACAAACAATGGCCCCACTTTTGAAGACAAACAGCTCACTCCAAAGCATCGATTCAACACCCACAGGAATGGACATTCTGCTTAAAAAGAAAAAAGTCTGTTTATGTATACAATCGCACCCTGTCCAGAAGAGGGAGATGGATGGTAGTGAGGGTGGACAGAGGAAGCTTACCAAGCTGTCCCCAGTATCCAACCAGGAGCCCTTTATTGCCTGAAATTTTTAAAGCATTTGGAGGAAGGTTTTCAACTCAATTAGCATTTAAAAACCCTGATGTTTTATCTCAGGATCAGTGGTAAAGTTACTAAAGCCATTACCAGAGGGCTAGAGCAGTCAGTGTGTTTGAAATGTCAATGCATTTCATATGACACTGTGGTCCCCCTCCACACAGTCCCTCCCCATCTGAGGCCATGATATTTAGGAACATTTCACAAGGGCAGGGAATTATCCTGCAGTCTTAGAATCATAAACCTCAAAGGACCCATGGAGTCTACTCTAGCTACACACTGTCCTTGGAAAAACAAGTCAACATTAGAGATACAGGACGAGTTGTGAAGCTGGCAACACAATGTGTGAGAGCTTCTTCTCCCAGACTATCTCCTCTCTATTCAGCCTGCATTCCACCAGAGAAGACAACAGGGCTAACAAGGGAAGAGGCTGGAAAGAGGTTATAGAAGGATTTAAATTTAATAAGCAAAAGAAAATATAAAATGGTAATTATCTGGGATTGACAAGTAGTTTTAGGGATGTAACCCTTCATATTCTGAAGATCTGAGAGAAAATTGGTTGCACTTTGACTAATTATGAATGGATAAGCATTGTCCCTTCCCACTTTGCAAGTGCTAGACAACTCTGGTCCACAGCCCCCTCTTAGCTGGGTGGAGCCATGTGACTAGTTCTTGCCAATGACATGTGTGCAGAAGAATGTGTGCTGCCCACAGGTGGGAGTAGCCAGGAGCAGGTGTGGGCTCTCAAACTCTCTTTTTCCCTCTCTAGATCTGAAAACCCAGGGGAAGGTTAACAGAGGACCTATGAAGAGTGGAGTCACAGTAGGGAAAGGAGCCTGGGTCTCTGATGCCTGCAAAGAACAGCCCCCCCCCAACACCAGGCAGTAAATCAAACCACAAATAAACCCTAGAATATGCTAAACCACTGAGATTTTAGATTGTTAAAGCAGCAATGATCAATTACCTAACTGAAAAAAAAAACGACATCATCAGACTTATAGACCAAAGCACTCTCAATAGAAATATTTATCGACAACAAAATAATTGAAAATTAACTGTCCAAAAGTAGAGAATTGGGTAAATAAATTATGGCACCCGATATATCCATTAAAATGACACAGAGATATGATATAAAGTTAAATAAACAAGTTTTTTTTTTTTTGGCTGCAGAGTCTAGCAGCCAAAAAGTAATTATAAAATAACTCACGTGTTTTTACTTACATCTTTGAAGAAGATTTATAAATCACAGAATTGTTTTTTTTAAAGGCCCTTCTGTATTCTGTCCATTTCTTTTTACCAAAGTAACTATTCCCATGCTTTTCAAAATTCTTGCACAAATTGTCAATAACTTGCCACTAGTCTTCCTCTCTGCCTCTTGCCCCAGTCTTGCCCTCAAACCTAAAGGAAGAATTTGCAGGAGGAGGGCAAAGATGCTAAGAGTCCTCCATCGGCAACTTGCAGACATTGCCACACTTATGGCAGAAGGAACTTCATTTTTCTACATCTTTTTGCCATCAGAACCTTGCTCACCTCTGCCCCAGAGTCAAGGGAAATTTTGTTATCAGAGAAAAACTAAGGAGTTCTCCATTTCCAGAGAAAGATGGGTGGTTTTTCAATGCATTGCAAGCAGGGAGAAGAATGTGTGGTCTAATAAAGGCCTGAGTCATGAGATGGAAATGAAAGGGATTAAACTTCTATTAAACTGAAAGTCAGAGTTGTCTTAGAGAGAAAAACAATTTTCATGGTGACAAGCTAGTTTTTATTTCTGATACCATAAAAGAAAATTAACTACAACCTGGATTGGGTTTCTCTCCCGGCACTACATCCAGGCACCCTATTTCCCAACCCATGGAACTATAATCTCTCCTACCTCCTGTGGGAGGGTACCCTGGGCTTGGGCTATTCCAGCCTCTCGATCAGCAATAAGTGGAAGAATCATATATTGCTTAATAGATGGCTTAAACTTGTAAAGACACAAGAGAGGACTTGAGGAATGACTGAGTTATTTTGCAGGGAAGGGGAAAGTTTAGAGAAAATGAGTTTAGAAAGTGAGAGAGTAAGAAAAAAGTTCAGAAAACAGCATATCCTTTATCATCAAAGGAAAAAGAAAGAAAGAAAGAAAGAAAAGGGAAATATGTTTAGATAATGTTGGTTGATACAAGGAGAGTAAAATAGTTTAATCAGGGCACAATACTCCTTAATTAAAGAGTTTAGGGTCAACCACCTAAACTCTTTTAGTAAAGAATGGCATTAACTTTCATTGGGTCTCATGTACTTGGGTTTGGGAAAATGGAAACTGGTTTGTATTCATTGGCAGAAAATGTTCATCTTGGGCTTGGGGTGTAGTTCAATGGTAGAGCATGCCCTTAGCACTTGGTGAAGACATAGGCCTGATCTTCAGGACCCCCTCCCCTCAAAAAAATAGTAACCTCTTTGTTTTGAATTCTGTATAGCAAGAACTATTTTCTGGAAAACAACCAATTCAACTAAAGAAACCCACCCTTTCGAGTTTCCCAGGGGGTAGTTACAGACACACCCTATGGGACAGAAAGGGAAACGCCTCTGCGCAATAAGGTTGTGTATGTGTGTTTCATTTTCCTGGTTATCTAGCTAGCTAAAAGAGCAAACTCACAAAAAAATACTGTCAGTATTTACCTCTGTATGACTAGAATATGGGGGGAATTTATTTTCTTTTTATATTTTTGCTATTTTCTGAATTCCCTATGTTGAGAATAAATGATTAACAGGAAAAAATCAACTCCATTTGTTAAATAAGAGCCCTGTAATCACTGTTGAAAGTGCACACCTCCTGAGCAGATGGCATTAAGAAGAAGTTTTTTTTGTTTTGTTTTGTTTTATTTTATTTTTCCCTCAAATAAATTAAGAAGAACAGAGTTTGGTGCCAAAACCTAACAATGCTGCTTGTGGGCACCACTGATTCAAAAAGCTGCCCATGTCCCTTACCTCCATGAGCCTACACAGCATCTCTGGATGGCAGGAGTTGACGAATCATCCCCTTTCTGAAAAGAATGAGTGGGGTCAGAAGAGCACCTCATCTTTCAGTGAAAGGGTCACAACTTGGAACCCAGAGGACCAGCTTGGAGCTCCAGTTTCAGAACATCCTGGAGGTAGGAAGTGAGGAAGCATCCCCAACTTGCACACATGCCCACAAACTCTTGTGTGCACAAACCCAGAGCTTCCTACTCCCACCTGAATCTGGGCTGACGCAGGAGTAAAGAGGGGATCGGCATCCCCAGCCACAATATTCACACCCCTCTCTGCCTCCTCTTGTTTCCTTTCCATGAGGGGTTAATGAGGTAGTTAGTAGAACCAGAGCTATCTCATCTTGGGATGGTCAGTGCCAGAGGCCCTGAATGAGCCACCTTGCCCATTAGCTGTTTCATTATATTAGTGGCACGACATTTTTATAAGACAGCATGCCTTGTAAAATCAGGAGCTCATATTCACATATCGATAAATAGTAAAATGACTCCCACTATAGTTTTCTTCCTCTGCAGCCTCCACATTTTTCTAATCACTTTGGCAGGTGAAAATAATTTTTTTCCCCTCTAAATGAGCTGGATGGGCTGGGAATGTGTCACTTTGGAAAGAAGATGCCTTCATACATGTACAAGGCAGAGTGCCAGTTCTCTCAGCCTTACCAGATGTTCTGGGCACAAATTCAGAGCTCTAAAATGATCTCATTAGCTTAGCCTTCATAGTTAATAGGTGAGAATTAGTTAACTACCACATCTCTAGGCTATGTTAACCTGAGAGGGTAGTTAATAGTGTCTCAAAGGACATGTATTTTGCTTGTTTCTTATTTTTATATGAGGAGTATCCTTTTAACTCTGACCTCATCTGGAATTCATTTTTTCCCATCTAAGTATTCAGAATATAAATCTCAGCCTCAAGAGAACTTGGGCACCAGAGCAGACACAGAGAGACATAAGAGAGAAAGAAGAGAGCTGAAAAACTTCCTCCTAGAGAGGAAAGCAACAGGCATTTTGCAGCGAGGATTAAGAGAAAGACAGTGTTTCAATATCATTGAAGGTGACTCTACTTAAAACAGAACTTTGAGCTACTGAAGCTGTGGGGACTAGAAGTCTCTGCAATTAGTAATTGTAACACTTTCATCATCCTGACACAAAAGAAGTAAGAGTGATAAGGTACTGGAGATATACAGAACCTGGATTTTGAATGAGAAAAATTCTAAAATGGCAAAAATGGAGATGATTGCTCTAGACACACAAAAAGGTGGGTTTTATAGTTTGGACCTGAAGTGTCCCTCAGAGTTTCATGTGTTAAAGGCTTGGTTCCCAGTCGGTAGCACTATTGGGAGGCAGTGGGAACTTTAGAAAGGGGGACCTAGTTGAAGGGAGTGGGTTCTTAGAGGCCCTTAGGAACTTGTTTCACTTTCCTTCTGTTTCCTGGCTGCCATGAGACAAGCATCTTTCTTCAACCACACCCTTCCACTATAATGTTTCTGCCTCCCCAGAGGCATAAAAGCAATGGAACCATGCAACCATGAACTGAAACCTTTGAAACCATAAGCCAACATAAACATTTACTCTCTTAAGTTGTTTTCCTCAGGTATTCTGTCACAGTAACAGAAAGCTGACTGGCGCAATGGGTGTTTCTCAATCCTTGTGAGGAAGAACATAAAATTAATATTAGAACTTCAGTAAAGAGAACTTTTTTTCAGTCATTCCTTTTGTTATCTTAAAATAAAGCCAGGTGGGATTTATTATGGTTTAAAATGCAATTTGTCCCCCAAAATTTCATGTGCTAGAAACTCAGTTCCCAGTGTGGTGGTGTGTCAAAATGGTGGAACTTAAAAGAGGGGCTGACTTCAAGGTAGTTAGGTCATAGAGGTTCCACTGTCAAGAGTAAATTAATGCTGTCTCTTGAAATGGATTGTGTCTCACAGGAGGGTAGGTCCTGCAAGAATAAGTTGTTATAAAAGAGTGAGTGTGGCCCTCCCCACTCTCTTTCTGAATCTCTCATCTTGCCACCTCTCTCTCTTGCACCCCTGCCACATGGTGCCTTGCATCATCATATGATACAGCAGAAGGCCCTCACGAAAGGCCAACCAGATGGAGCCGCCCAATCTTAGACTTTCCAAAACAGTGAGGTACATTAAACCTCCTTCCTTTATAAAGGACCTAACTCAGGAACTTTGTTATAGCAACACCAAAATGGACTAAGACAGGTGTGGGACAACTTTAATAATTGTTATCAGCCAATATCTGGATGAGCTGTGCTTCATTGGTAACTGTGAGTAATGATATTATAAATCATTCATTGAATATTATAATGTGTTATTCTCTGCACAAGTTACTTTACAAATATTGGGGTTGTTCTGCCCTACATCATGTATGTAGGCATCATGAGGCCCCTTTAACAGAAGAGTAAACTGGAACTCAGAGAGGAGAAGAGATTCACTGTTGTAAACACCAAATAATAAAAATATAAGGGGGAAAATGCTCCCATAATCACATTCCTGCTGCTTTTTAATAACTTTTTTTCTGTATTTGTATTATAAAAATTTTAACAAAATTGAAATACTCCATCTAGTATTTTGTACCCTGTTTTTTCACTATGTCTTCCCATCATCAAATATTCTTTGAAAAAATCATTTTTAATGAATGAACTGTTTTCCATTCTTCATTTGTACCATTAATTATGTATCCAGCCTCCTGTTGTGGGACTTTTAGGTAGTTTCTAATATTTTTTTCTATTACACTAATGGCTGAGATGAATATTCTTAAACATAAATCTTGTACATAAATTTGATTATTGCCTTAGGATAAAGCCCTAAAACTAAAATTACTGACTCAAAGTGTATGAACATTTTAAGATTGTTCTTACACAAATTGACAAATTAGTCTACAAAAAGTGTGCACGAATTTATATTCTCTCCAGCAACAATGGATGAGAACATCCTTTTCTCCGTATTCTCAGGGGCATTTTTTTAACTTTCTAACAATTGGATAAGCAAACAAAATACAGATTTACTTTTTGCATTTCCTTGATGGCCAGAGTGGTTAAACATCTTTCTGCATTTATTGGACATAAGGTTCTGTTCCACCATGAGTTTCCACCACATCTGGTCCCCATTTCTCTATCATTACATTTGAGGATGCTTGTGTTCAGAAGCCTACGGAGGTTCTACCAGACTGTTTCAGCACTTAGTACAGTTCTGCTTGTGATGAGGCAGTCTTTTCACACCAAAGATGGTTGTTTCTTGATACTTAGCAAATGTTCATCCCCACCAGAATCTGGCCAGGGGACTGGAGGTAATACCTACTCGATGTAATCACAATAGTTCCATAGGTATCATCAAGTATCTGGATTTAGAAACTCATTAGGAACCAGGAGTGGAACTTTAAGACTAAAGAACTCTGCGATGTGCAACTTCTCCAGAACTTGACCTTCTCCCTATCTTCAGTCAATGACTGAATCAGGCCAAGTTGCTATAGAGGCACAGCTGCAGCTCTCTCCTCCTAGGAGTAAAGCTGAAAGACCAGCATGCAGCAGACAGCCCTACAGATGGTGGAGATACCCTCTGAGTGACCCTGAGACACAGAAGGGGAAGGAAGGGCAGCCATCTTCACACTTCTGGAGAGGGAGAAGTTCTGTCCAAAAAAATGAGGCAGTCCCTGCAGGGATAAACATAAAGTACATGGCGACTTGTTGTGAACTTGATCTCAGAGATTGGAATCCCCTTTTCTCAGGTGCCCTAGCACTATCTTGCCCTATGGTCCATTTCCATTGGTAAACAATTTTTCCACGTGATGATCAGCGGACCAGGTTTGGGGCATCTAGTACTTAAGACAGGTTAAATCCTTTGTTGTTGTTTCTGGTGAAGAATGAGTGAATATAAATGGATGAGGCCAGGCAGGATGATGCACCTATTGTCTCAGCTACTCAGGAGGCTGAGGCAGGAGGAAGACTTAAGCCCAGGAGTCCAGGCAACCAGGGCAACATAGTGAGATTCCATTTCTTAAAAAGGAAAATAAATAAACAAACCAACAAACAAATAAATAAAAGACTGAATTAAGAAACAAAGTAATTATTTTCTAGCATTTTCATTATATTTTAAAATAATTTATACAGCTGCTCTAACCACACAACCACAGACCCTCTGAAGATATTTTTCTCCCTCCTTATATGCCCAGCACATAGTAGGATCGATGTATATTGAAGGAATGAATGAATCACACCACATTTCAACCACAATATCCCAACTCCTACTGAGCTCATCTTTTTAGAAGGTCTTTCCTTAGGAGTCATGTAAAATGCGGCAGGATTCTCAACTGATCCCTATTGTCACTCGTGTTAGATGGACCGTTCAGATGGCATTGTTCTGTGCTGGCCTTGGGCAGCTGGAGTAATGCTGTGTGACAGCTATCCCTACAGGACTCTCAAAATAATGAAATGTGTCTCCCCAGCCTGATGCTACTGAAAACCACACTGCCCAGAGAAAGAGAAAGATCCAACCAATATACCTGTGTACACATTTGTTTAGGTGTGAAGATAATGATGAGCTCTATTGGAACAAAAATCACCTGAAATTCACAGAACTCATAGTACCAGACTATGAAGGCAGTTGAAAGGAATGCTTGCAATAGGCACCTTCCTCAAACCAAACCCTGGGCTGATCAGACATACATCTGTAGGAAGAAATAGGTGGTTGTTGCATTTGGGCGGGGGGCAGGGGGCGTGGGCAACCAGGGATTGAACACAGGAGACTCGACCACTGAGCCACCCCAGCCCTGTTTTGTATTTTATTTAGAGATAGGGTCTCACTGAGTTGCTTAGCACCTCACCATTGCTAAGGCTATCTTTGAACTTGTGATCCTCCTGTCTCAACCTCCCAAGGTGTGGGATTACAGGCGTACTCCACAGAACCTGGCTATGGTTGTTGAATTTTAATTACAAGTATTTTCAGGGTTGGGGAAGGGAAGCACCTCAAAGCTCTGGGAAGAACCTCGAGTTACCTGCCCAACAGAGCAAATGACAGAGCTGAGTTGGCAAATCCCTCAGGCCGACTCCCTGGGGCTCATCATCTGGAGGCTTCATTACCTTAAGAAAAGTTGGCCTCCCTATGTTGTGTTTTCCTGGACAATAGAGAGCTCTCATTTTCCTGAATAATTCAACTCCCATTCAAAATAGGTTCTGCTCTGTCCTCAAACAAACATAGTGCTTCTAAATATTTCAGATTCCTGGGTCACATAGCTCACCCCTTGGACAATGTAAAGCCAATGTCAGCTGCTTTAGGGACAGCCTGGACAAAGGGTTTGCACCCTTCCTCCTCTATATTCTTGGCCAGGTCCCTTTTCTGTTCTACTCAGTACCTGTCTGATTTGTGAGAAGTCACTAAGTGCCTACTGTGAGTAAAGTTTTGTGGTTTTTACCAAAAAGAGAGATAGTGAAGAAGGGTGTGGGAAGACAGGGTACTTGATTTCTCTCCTGGGCCCACCTGTAGCTGGTTGATCCCTGCTGTGGTGAGAAGCCTCCTGGGTGAACCCCATGACTCAGGCCCCTCCATCCACTTCCCTCAGGCGTTTTGATGGTGACTCCTCCACAGACTCATCAACCTCAGAAAGTCTTGCAGACCCACCTATTCTCCAATGACTGTCACTTAGGCCTGAGAGTAGTACACTCAGAGTAGTACAAATCTGTACGACTCTGAAAGTACTCTGTAAATATCTAGCATTTCCACTAACTCTATTCATACCCTGTTAGCTTTGTGATACTGTACAAAAATACTTCAATTAATCAACTTTAAAAATGCAAAGGTTTATTTTGGCTCACAATGTTGGAAGTTCCAGCATGTGGTTGGTTGGCCCGGTTGCTTTGAGGCCTGTAGTAAGGAAGCACATCATGGGAAGAACAGGTGACAGAGGAAGTGGCTCCTCTCATGGCAGCCAGGAAGGGAAGATAACAAGGCTGAGTCCCACTATCCACCTCAAGGGTACACTCCCAATGTCCTAAGACTTTCCAGTTGGGCCCACCTCCTAAAGGTTCTATAACCTCCCCAAAGTGCCAAGCCTTGGGAACCAACCCTTTAACACAAGGGGAACTTTCCATATCTAAACTACAGAATCTCTCTTCACACACTTATTTGTTTCCCCCAGAAAGAGCCTCCAAGGAACTGTTGAAAGGGGCTATGCCTTACTGCCCGGCTACCTTCAGGGCAGAACCTGCCCACTACTCATCCACAGCAGGGCAGCCCTGTGCAGTTACCACTCCCACAACTGACTGACTATCCTCTCCCAGGGTCTAAGTCAGCCCACAGTGGCTTCTTCCCTTACCAGGGCCATCACCTTTGCTAGCAGCCTGGCCACCTGCTTGCCTCTCACTCTGGGTTCTCCCACTGTGTCCCACATAACTCTCCCTGTGCCGAGAGAACACTGCCATGGAGGGTGAACACAGTCACAAAGGAGGTCTATGATTTGAGAGACAGGAGGTCACTGCTCTAAGCTCCACTTCATCAGAGAGTCCTAATACTCTTGTCTGCTTCCCACTCAAGGAGCTAACAAGACCCCCCCCCCAAAAAGGATTCCCAGCAGTTCTCCTTGTCTGAGTGCAAAGACTAACTTGACTGAGCTAAGGCATGCCCAGATAGCTGGTAAAACATTATTTCTAGATGTATGTGTGGCTAGTGTTTACAGAAGATATTTGCATATGAAACAGTCAAGAAGATTTAATCTCCTGAAGTAGCCATTTCCTTGAGGGATCCACTGAACAAAATGTAGAAGAAAGGCAAATTTTCTCTCTTGATGAATTGGGACATCTCTCTTCTTCTTGGAGCACTGGCATTTCTGGTTTTCAGGCCTTTGATTCCAGGACTTACACCAGTGACAACTGTGTATACCATCACCACCTGGTACTCAGGCCTTCAGAGTCAGACTGGGACTTATACCAGAGGTTTCACTGTTCTCAGGCCTTTGGACTCATGCTGAATTGTATCACTGCTTTTCCTGGTTTTCTAGCTTGCAGAGAGCAGACTGTGAGACTTCCTATGGTCCATAATTATGCTAGTCAATTCCCATGATAGAGAAATGATAAATAGGAGATAGATAGATAGATAGATAGATAGATAGATAGATAGATAGATAGAAGATACATAGATAGATAATCTTATGGATTGAGAACTCTAACCAATACAGGGTTCTGCCTCTGGAGAGAAGAGGGCAGAAGATTCCCCTATGATTTATACTCCCTAGTGCTTGCTCCATCAGTGTAGGGAATCAGTAATCTTTCTATCTCACCTGCCTTCAGCCACCTGTCTAGAGAACTACCTCTCCTGTCCCCTCTGAAGATACAGATTAAACCTTCCCCTGGGGCATGAACTGCAGAGAGGGGCTCTGCCAGAGTCCAAGCACTTTCCTCTATGTCTTCCTGTCCCTAAGGTTGTAGGGCTAAGGCCATGATTCAGCAGCTAATCTCATGATACCTATTCTCTCAAGTCCACCAAAGATGAGAAATAGATATGTACGAAATTTACCAAAGATGCTTAATTTCCCACCCCCAAAGATAACATGGTCCTGTAGGATTTTCTTAAACAGCCACTTAGTGTGAACCCTCAGAATACATTTTCCCCATTCCCATCACCCTCATTTCTGTTCTCAAATTACAGTGTCGTCTGATAGGAAAGAATGAGCTGTCCCAGGTATTTTTATTTCCAAAGCCTCCCAAATACAGAAAAATCTCTAAGGGTCAAAAGAGTTTAGCTCTAGTGGTAAAATTATACATGGTCTGGTAAATGTTTAGAGCTACAGAACTTGTTAAGTATTCCCTTATCTCACCACATGAACCTATGCCCATCTAAAAACCCCTCGGACTGACATAGGCAAGCCCCTTTGGTTCTCTTAAGTGTTCTTGAGCTATGACTGCCTGGCAAGAGATGTAGCTTTAAGAATAAGGTGAAACCCAGATCATCAGTCAATCGTATTTACCCACTGACCTACCATCTTCTTCCCTTTTTCCTCCCCACTTTGGAAGCTTTAGCAAATCATATTTCAATTTCCACTTTAAGGTAAAACCATTAGCTTCTAAATAATTAACCTTGCATCAATAAGAAGGCAAGCAGTCTGCACACACACACACCTATACTGGTCAATAGGCCCAGTGAAGAGATAAGCAAGCTGTTTCTATAGGACTTTCTTACAGCCTCAGAGACTGAAATTTGGGGATTGATAGGGCATATGCATTTGGAAGTGAAAGGAGGAGATTCTTCCTATGGGGGAGAAGAAAGGGCAACTCAGTACCTGTCCTAGGTCACAAGCTCCCATAACAATTGGCATCACTCCCATTGCTACCACAAAGCGTTAATTTAGCAAACCTACTACCATCTTCTTTTCTTAGTACTACATTATTTATTAAGATTTTAACTTTGTATGTTGTTTTATGGAAGGTCCTGAATGATGTATTTGAAATTAACATCTGATACAGAAAGAATTCAAGTACTCAGCAACCACCCTGCCCTGGTGAGCCCCACAGCCCTGGCTCTGTTAAGGCCCGCATACCTCTCCTCTCTGTGTCTGGCCATTCCCCAACCCATGGTGCTGGTCCGACAGCATGAAGCATGAGCATGACTCTTCTGCTGGGTACATAGAAGACTAACCCCAAGAGATGGAACCCAAGTAAGATTTTTTGGCCAATGAAATGGAGTGAAAAATCTGCGTAGTTTATTCCTTTTCTAGGGATTCGCAATAATTTTTGTTGTTGTTAGTAAAGCTTCAGACAATCTTCAGGAAAGAAATTTTTTCCCAAACTTAATAATATTTCGCCATAATGAAATTTTAACTCATATTCTGCAGACTTGTGCTCCACAGAACACACTTGAAAAAGGCTTTTTGAGATTGGTACAGGATGATGCTTACAACAATAGTTCTGCTAATGTAGCAGCGAACTTCCCATGACTATTTCAAGGATGTTTAATTAAAGCCAAGGGCATGATTCTTAAAGTGCAATCCAATGAAGGTAATTATGTAAGGGAATAAATGAATATGGTTCAAGAAATTGCTCTTCTGGTGGTTTGATGAGATCATAGGTTTCACAGTGCCTATGGAATAGATAGGGTGTGGGACCTGGGACTGGCACTTCTCTCAATATACTCTGGTAACAAAAGTGGACAACATTACCAGCTTAGACACTCAGAGGAAAAGCAAGAGAATTATTAGCTTGCACCAATTATGAAGATAGGCTCCAGATGTTTTAGAAGCCAGAAAAACAAATGGCAGAAATGTCACGTGGGTACTGTGGTAAGTATTCTCACCTGAATGGCAGTATCCGTTCTCCTCAAGGCTTTAAATAACCTGCCTGAGGTCACACAGGGAACTGGTAAGGAGTGGAAGCCACACCCAGCCCTGCTGACCCTCCCAGTTATCATCCTACTCTGGGATTACTCTACCAACTTCTCAAAGACACTGGCTTTTCTTAAACAGAGACATGAGATAGATATTTTATCCTACAGACTTTTTATCTTCTCTAACCTCACTCTCTCCTTGAGGATCTCATGCTGTCCCAAGATTTAAAAAGTTATCTGCTAGCTGATGAGTCCCAACTTTGTCTCCTAGCCTCAGCCTCTCCCTGGGGGCCCCAGGCTCTCATATCCAACTGACTGCTAAACATTCTGTGTGTGCATCCAGTAGACAGCTGCTACGTAGTGTGTCTGAAGCCACACTCTTTATTGATTTCAGCCCCTGTCACAACCAAAACTCCCTCCTCCCACCATGTTCTCTATTTTAGTCCCTGGCAGCTCCATTTTGTCAGTTGCTAAGGACAAAGTTTTAAAGGCATTCTCTGTGCCTCAGTATTCATAGACCACACCCATCCATCAGCAAATCCTACAGGTCCTAACTACTTCTTACCAGGACACCACTGCCCTAATCCAAGCTATCACCATCTTTTACCAGAAGACCTCCCAACAGGTCCTTGTACTTCTCCTCCAGCATCTTAAAGTCTATTTTCTACCTAGAAGTCAAGGTAATCCTTCTGAAATGCATGTCAGGCCATGTCATTCTCTGATCAAAGCCTCTGATGGCTTTCCTCCTCTCTTTGGTGCCCACATGATCTGACCATCCCTAAACACACACTCATGCAGACACTTAATCTTTTTACCTTCTTCTCCTTCACTTTCCCTTTATTCTCACCAATCTAGACACACTGAATATCTTAATCTGTTTGGGCTGCTGCATCAGAATTGCATAGACTGGATGGTTTATAAGTAACAGAAATTTATTCCTCATAGTTCTAGATGCTGGCAAGTCCAATATTAAGGCCTATGCTGGTTCAGTACTCGGAGAGGGCCCCCTTCCTAAGGTCATAGCCAGCTTTCCACTGTAATCTCAAATGGCAGAAGGGGATAGGGATCTCTCTGGGATCTGTTTCATATGGGGATTAATCCCATTCCTAATCACCTCCCAAGGTCCCACCTCCTACAATCACCTTGAAAATTTTAACTTCAACATAAATTTTGAGACGACATAATTCCTCAGCCCATCACAAAGAGAATCATTGTGTTTAGTTGAACTTTCAGGCACTACCCCCACCTCCCACCCCCGCCCCCATACCTTTGAACTTGCTCTGGCCTGTTTTCAAATCTCTATATGAGATCTCCTTTTCTGTCACCTATGGAATATTCCATCCTTGAACATCCTTTAAGAAAAAAATCAACCCCCACACACACATTTTTTGGGGGGTGGGGGGGTTACTAAGATTGAACCCAGGTGCACTTAACTACTGAATCACATCTCCAGCCTTTTTAATATTTTATTTTTGAGACAGGGTCTCTCCAAGTTGCTGAGGGCTTTACTTAGTTATTGAGGCTGCCCTCAAATTTGCAACCCCCTGCCTCAGCCTCTCAGATTATCCTCAGCCACTGAGATTACAAGCCTGTGCCACCAAGCTTGGCTCGCCCACACACTCATGCACTGCCACTCCCTATCCACTTATCCTGGCTTAATTTTTCATAGTATTACTATTTCCTGACGTATTGTGCAGTTTCCCCACAAATCTGCAAGATACTTGTTCCAGGACTTCCTACAGACACTAAAATTTATGGCTGTTCAAGTCCCTTATGTAGAATGGCATAGTATTTGCATATAACCTATGCACATCCTCCCATGTGTTTTAAATTATCTCTGGAGTACTTGTAATACCTAGTACAATGTAAATGCTATGTAAATAGTTGCTATACTGCAGAACTCATGGATACACAAGACTGACTGTATATTTATTTGTTGAGTTTTCCATCCTCCTGCATTAGCATGTAAACATCCTAAGAAGAGATTTTGTGTCTCGTTCACTGCTTTAATTCTGGCACGTAGAATACACCTTGGTATGCATTTAAATATATTCATGTTATTTGTTCAATGAGTGCAAGTATCAGCATCCAATTTTACAGTTTAAAAAACAAAAATTCATAGTACCTGCTAAAAACTGGTACATGGTAGACCTAAGATTTGAACCTAACCTATCAGGCTCTGAAGCCAACATTAGTTTCCACTATGTCCTTTTCCCTGGGATCCAGTCTTATACTGGGTCTTCACATGCCTCATGTTCACAGGAATAAGGCATTTCTTTGTCACGGGTCTCCCTTCTCCTGCCCTTGGGAAACAGACAACTAACTATCAGGGGCTGCTGTGGGGAAAGTCAGAAGCAGGTGCAACAGGCAGGGGAGAGAGACACTGATTGTTTAAGGTTTTATTTGTGCCATGCACCCTGCCTCTTCTGTCTCTCGTAATCAAGCAACTGAAATGTCTGCAGCTGGCACGAATTCCAAAGCACCTACCTGAGAGGACTAGCAAGGCATTCAAAGGAGCCTGGGCTTCCCACAGTGGCTTCTCTGTGTCTCCTTTGGACCTGCTCACCATGCACACTGTTCAGGGCTTCTGTATTAATTATGAGATAAAGGAAAGAGCAGGAAATCTATCTCCCTAATTGCAACTCAGCTGGATTCCTGATGACCTTTTCCACCTCGGCAATGCGATCCCTGCTTTGCCAGCACTGCAGTCCCACGGGGGAGCAAAGGATACCTGGCCTCCCATGACAACAGTGCTGCTGCGGCTGCAGGTGGAGAGCCAGCAAGGTTTCCCTGATTGAGATCTGCACCAGGACCACCCCAGCGGCTGGCCACACTGTCCCCACTGGCTGCCCACCAGGATGGGGGCTGGGAGGCAAGAGGGCAGCATGCACGGAGCCTGTGCCCTCTCCCAGTTGAACCCAGGCTTTCCCCCATTCTCTCCCAAGAGCCACAGCCAACAGGGGGGGCGGGGGGGGGGGCGACAGGTAGTCTGCCAGTAGCTGAGGACTCAAGCTGTTTGCTTTTCTCCACCTCCTGGGCTCTTCCTTGAGGCCACGGGAGGAAATTTCATCAGAAGAATATCAATCTATTGATATGGGTCCCGACAGCATTTCTGACAGAATACCAAAGCCCCGGCTTCCTCTCTGTGGCCCACTGCATTCTATGTCACCCTCAGTGCTGCCCTCAGGGGCTCTTGTTTCTTTGATTGCATTGACCTCAGCTCTGAGCTGAGTTGTAAGATTTCAGGCCTCTACTTGGTGCAGAGGGCTGTGTGTGGGGTGAGGGAGATGGGGAGACAGGAGAAGGGCAGGGAGGACAGCAGATGCCACCCGCAGCCCAGCTGTTGCTGCACTGCCAGCGCCACTCTTCCCCAGGTCTCAGCATTTCACATTCAAAGGAACCCTGGCCTGGGCCCTGCCATGCAGTGCTGTGGCCACAGTTGCTGTGGATGCTGTCACAGAGTCCCTTCTGATATTTCCCCTCTCCTCACTCAGTCACATTCTGCTTGTTGCCCTGCTAGTCACCCATGAGTCCCAAATTTGTGGGTACTCAAATTTGTGCTGTGGAGGAGGAGGGATTCGAAGGGAAAGCGTGGAATACAATCAGAAACATAGAGACTGATTTAAGGAAAGTAAACAGATTTCTTTGTTGTGGGATTTCTCAGTGTCTTTAATATACGTGTTTAAATTATGACTTCTCAAGAGGAAAACAGAGCAAGGATGTTCTCCTAACTTGTTTTCCCAGAGATAAGTTTGTCAAGGCACTCCTCTGGACAAGGGTTTAGAGACCTCTTTTATGAAATGGCATCTGAGGCATTAGATGGCAACCAATAGCACAAAACTTGGCATATGACATGGCAAAGAATTGGGGCAAAGTAGGTAATGCCACAGCCTGTTTGGGACAGAGAATCTTGCTTTCAAAGAGGCAAGACACCTGTCATTTACTTTTTAAAAAAATCAATAAAAAGGAAAAGACACCTGATCTTTATGGAATCCCTGTCACCATGGCCCTGCCCTGAAAAGAGCTACCATGTGACTAGGAAGAACATGGGAGAGAGACAGGATATACACCACTCATGAAGCTATGAGTGGGTACAGAGAGAAGAGGGGTGGCAAAAGAAGGTGGGTAAGCCAGAGAAATGGCAGAGGGGGAGAGCCCCTTCTGAGCTGTGCCTGAAACCATCCCCACACACTCTCAGTCCTGTAGGACAGGAGAGAGGGAGGAATTCTGAGAAGAGCAGGAGGAAAAGATTGAGGATTTAATCCCCAAGTTTAGTATGCTTTTTTTTCCCCTTAATTCTGTAAAGTAAGTCTAGGAATAGAGGCATTTCTGCTTTCCGGTTCATTTCTGTATTTATTGAGGATCTCAGTGGGCCCAGCTCTGAGTCAAGGTCTATGAGGAATAAAAAATGTGAGATCTGGTGACTGCTTTTATGGAGCTGGCAGTGTCCCTGGAATGACAAGACCACACGTGGCAAACCTTTAGGGAACTAGAAGAGACTTCATAAGAACAAAATGGAGGAGGGAGGCTCAACAGGGTGGTCAGGAAGGGGAAGGGCCGCATCCCTGGCAAGGTGAAGAGCACATTGGAGGGAGGAGTTTCACTTAGGAAGATCTTAGAGGAGGGCAGGATACTCACCCAAGCAAGGGCAGTCAGAGAGGGACCTGGGCATAACTGGGTGGGTACTCTTGGGCCTTCTGAGGAGGCTGGAGGGATGGTGATGACTAAGACCACATCCCTTTCTGGGTCCCCTTGGGCCTATTATAGAAGCAAAGTGGTGGGAATGATGAGGGATCCACCCGGATGAAAGCTCACAGAAGTGGCCTGGTCACCCACTGGACCTCCATTACTTCCACTTCTGCCAAATGGAAACATTTTAGGATGATTCTTGTCATCTCTAAAATTCATATATTGAAGTCCTAACCCCCCGTACCTTGGAACAAAATTTTATCTGGAGATGAAGTCTAAAGAAGAGTGATTTTAATGAAAATGAGTTTACCTAATCAAACGCAACTTGGCTCCTTATAAAAGATTAGGACGCAGACATACACAGGAGAAATTCCTCCAGGTCCATGAGAAGATTAATTTCTATTGTTTAAGCCCAAACTATAGTGCTTTGTTACAACTGCCTAAGCAAACTGATAGAGGACAATTGTCCTAGCTTTCCCTGGTGGGACACACTGTCTTTTTTTTTTCCCCTGTATTCATGTCCCTTCTATCATTTAGAACCCTCCTCTTCTCCAGTCTTATTGTTGATATCAAATAAAATAATATCTGTGAACAAACTCTGAATGAATTTTACGTAAGCATCTCTAACATTACCGTGGCATTTTGCTGAGCACGGAGACTAAATAGTGGGTAAGGCAGAGTCACCACTTGCAAGAAGCTTGCAACAGGGTAGGAATAACATATGCATTCAGAAGTGCTGGGAGAAAAGGGGGAACATGGTGGAAGTGGGGAAGCACAAAGGAAGACTATCCAAAGAGGAAGCAAAGATGCTGGAATTTGAGGAGTTAAAAGGAATCTGGGGGATGGGGTGAGCAGAGGCAGAGCATTTTCTGTAGAGAGAAAAGCTTGTGAAAAATTCAAAGGCACAGAAGTGCACGATGTGTTCATGGTAGAGTGAGGTGTCTGACTCACTCAGGATTTCTGCAGGGACCACATAGTGAGCAGAGACAGTGGGGCTGGGAGGGCGATGAGGACAGATGGCTGGGCCCAGGGCTGCTGGGAAGGCAGCTGGCCACACCATCAGAGTGCAGAGACACAAGAGGGTACTAAGAAAGACTGCATGTCAGCATGGAGGATGGGTCAGATGGGGCTGAGCCCATTGGAGCAGGCAGATCAGGAGCCTATTTTTGAACTATCTGGAAACCTGTGGCACATCTGTGTGCCAGGCAATGAAGAAATAGGATGCAACTGAGGAGAAGAATTGGAAATGGGGCAGAGGGATAGAAGTAAGGTGGTGTAAGGAACAAAAAGAGAAGGCTGTGGGGGCTGGAAATACTTCTAGACCATTGTTCTCTCATTTGTAAAATGTGGAGGAAATAGTTTTTACCGAACATGACCAACCTAAGGATGCAATAAAATAATTGGTTAAAAGCCCCCAGCCTGGCCTGGCAGCTACGTTCTATGAGGTCAGACCTTACTGCTGTCACTGGTCCTGGAGGGATAGGGTGGAGGGCTGGTCACATGGACAAACTGCAGTCTCATCTCAGATGAAGGAAACATCAAAGTTTGTTGACAGCCGGTTTGCCTGGATGCCACATTTCTCAAATTATGGATTCACACTAATTAAATCATTTCTAATGCAGGAAAGAATTGAGTCTGAAAGTGGAAGGAGAGCACAAAGCAGTTTCAATTATGCAAAGCACAGGAAAGTGGGAGCAGGGGGCCAAGTAGATTATTATAATGTCATGATTCTCAGGGACAAGAGGAGAGTAGGGAGGAGAAGGAGAGACTTTGGGAATGTCAGCACTGGGGATGAAGAAGAAAGAGGAAGATGGGCTGGGGTTGTGGCTCAGCCGTAGAGCACTTGCCTAGCATGCAGCTGCAGCGAGGCCCTGGATTCAATCCTCTGCATCACATTAAAAATAAATAAATTAAATAAAGGTATTGTGTCCAACTACAACTAAAAAATATTTAAAACAAAAATAAAGAGGAAGACAAGGGAGTTAAAAGAGTTGTCGAAAGAAAGAAAGAAAGAAAGAAAGAAAGAAAGAAAGAAAGAAAGAAAGAATTTGAAAAACAATACTTTAATAAAAAGCAAGAGGAGAGAGTTTCAATAAGAAACAGAAATTTTAAATTCTATATAGACAGCAGAAAGAAAGACAACCAAATTGAGAGGCCATGGAGATTGCAATCCAGTTTCATTGGTGCCCACCAAGGAGGTGGGGTAGGGAGACAGAAGCAAACCCATGTGGACTTGGGAAGTCCATGGTCATGGCATCAGTGGAACTCGAAGTATGCTGACCTCATTTTATGGGAAAGTGGTTTAGGTGTTGCTGAACAAAAGAAAGAATTACCTCAAAGAAATGGGAGGTCTTTCCATCTTCTGAGGTCCTCTTAAATTTCTTTCTTCAGTGTTTTGTAATTTTCATCATAAAGGTCTTTCACTTTCTTGGATAGATTTATTTTCCAAGCCTTTTTTTTTAAACACTATTGTAAATGGAATATTTTTACTTGTTCCTTTGTAAGTAGATTTCTTTATTAGAGTATAGGAAATCCATTGATTTTTGTATGTTAATCTTGTGTCCCGCCACTTTGCTGAATTGGTTTATCAGTTATAGAAGTCTTCTGGTAGAGATTTTTGGGTCTTATACAAATAAGGATCATGTCATCAGCAAACAGAGATAATTTTACCTCTTATTTTCCTACTTGAATCCCTTTAATTTTCTTCTCTTGCCTGGTTGCTCTGGTTAGAGTTTCAAGAACTATATTAAATAGGAGTGGTAAAATTGGGCATCCTTGTCTTGTTCTAAATTTTAGAGGAAATACTTTCCGTTTTTCTCTATTCAATATGATGTTGGCTTTGGGATTGTCATATATAGCCTTTAGGATATTGAAGTAAGTTCCTTTTATCCCTGGTTTCTTCATTGTTTTTAACATGAATGGGTACTTGATTTAATTGGAGATTTCTCTGCATCTATTGAGATGATCATGTGATTTTTGTCCTTAATTCTATTCCTGTGATGACTTACATTTTTTTTTTTTGATTTGTGGATGTTTAACAACTTTATATCCCTGGGATGAAACCAACTTAATCCTAGTATATAATCTTCTTAATGTGTCTTTAAATGTGGGTTGTTAATATTTTATTAAGGATTTTTCATCTAAGTTCATCAGGGATATTGGTCTGTAGTTTTCTTTCCTTGATGTGTCTTTGCCTGGCTTTGATATCAGGGTGATATTGGCTTCATAGAATGGATTTGAGAGTGTTCCTTCCCTTTCTATTTCATGGAATAAGTTGAGAAAAATTGACATTAATTCATCTTTAAAGATTTGGTAGAACTCAGCTGAGAATCCATCCAGTCCTTCAATGTTGTTGCTCAATATTGTTTTGCTTTCTTTCTATATCTCTTCCATCTAGAAGAGATATAGATGTGTCTAAAAATCATCAATATCTTCTAAATGTAAGTTTTCAAAATAGCTCCTAATATAATATATTATATATAATATATATTATATGTAATATAATCCTCTGAATTTCAGAAATATTTGTGGTGATATCTCTTTTTTCATATCTTAATTTTGTGATTTTGCTCGCTCTCTCTCTCCCTCTCTCTCTCTCTCTCTCTCTCTCTCCCCCCTCCTCACTCTCTTATTATCTCACTCCATTTAGAATGGAAATTACCAAGAATACAAATAATAATAAATGCCAGCAAGGATGTGGAGAAAAAGTGCACTCAGACATTGCTCAAATTAGTGCAACCACTTTGGAAAGCAGTACAGAGACTCCTCAGAAGACTAGGAATAGGAATAGAACCACAATATGACCCAGCTATCCCACTCCTTGGTATTTATCCAAAAGAAGTAAAATCAGTATACTATAGTGATACATGCATACCAATATTTTTAGCAGCACAATTCACAATAGAGTTAGAGTACTATCCCAGGTGCCCACCAATATATGAATGCTGATAAAGAAAATGTAGCTTATATACATGATGGAATTTTACTCAGCCATAAAAAATGAAACTTTCCTTTGCTGGTTAGTGATTGAACTGCAGAATATTACGCTAAGTGAAATAAGCCAGACTCAGATGTCAAAGGTCAAATGTCTTCTCTCACATATGAAATCTGGGGAGATATAAGGAATTTTATAAAATGGGGAATCTGATGAAAATAGAAGGAAGATTAGGGGGATAGAGAAGGGGATTTAGGGGGAGAAAGGAGGAATGGAAAAGGAGGACCTGAATGAAATTGACCAAATTATGCTATGTGCATGCATGAATATATATCACAATAAATCCCACTTCTATGTATATCTATAATGCACCAATTTAAAAATAGTTAATGAAGAAAATACCAACAGAGTAGAAGAAGCGGATCAGGGAGAAGGAAAGGGGAAGTACTGGGGATTGAAATGGAACAAATTTCATTATATATGCATGTATTTCTGTCTTGGTCAGCTTTTTTGCTGCTGTGACTAAAAGAACTACCAACACAATTGTAGGAGAGGAAGAGTTTATTTGGGAGCTCATAGTTTCAGAGATCTTAATCCATAGACAGCAGGCTCCATTTCTCAGGGCATATGGCACAAGGAAGTAGTTCACATGATGATCAGAAAGCAGAGAGAGTCTCCACTTGCCAAATATAAATATATACCCCAACGCCATGGCCCCAGTGTCCCACCTCCTCCAGCCACACTCCACCTGCCTTCAGTTACCGTTCAATTAATCCCATTAGGTGATTAATTCACTGATTGTACTAAGGCTCTCATAACCCAATCATTTCTCCTCTAAACCTTCTTATATTGTCTCACACATGAGCTTTTTGAGGACCACCTCACATCCAATCCACAACGTTAAAATGAACCACATTATTATTTATTAGTATGTATTATACACTGATAATTTTTTTTAAATAAAGAACTGCTTTAGAGAAGACCTGAGCCTTTGTATTGGTAGTAAGAAGAAGAGCTAATATTTTGAAAGGCAACCAGGAGAAGTTCCTACAGAAGACAAAAGGGATGAAATCTAAGACTTGTCTGAGAAAGGAGCCCTCTTCTGTCTGCACACCAGGAAAAGGAAATACAAGTAATGGGTGAGGAAGAAAATACCAAGGGAGAAGGCAAGGATGTGGAAGTTGCCTCCATCTTCTGGGTTTGGTCAACAGGTTGGGTCATTTTCCCAAGAGGGCCAGGATGGGGTAAAGTATCTGAGGCTGAAGAGAATGAAAATGTTTTAGTAAGGTTGCTGTTGGAAAGGCAAAATGGATCCATGGAATGAAGTTCAAGATCAATTTGATATGGGATTCTCCAATAGCAGATCCTGAGGTAATGATTTGGGTGCATGTCGTATTTAGGAAGTGATCCTAGGAAGTGTGGTATGGAATGGAGAACTTAAGAGGTGAGGGAGAAAAGCTAATAAAAAACATTAATGGGTAGGTTCCTGCTTTAGGAACTCGAATCCAATACTTCTAAGCACCCTTTGTTAAACAGAGTAAAACACCTTAGATGTCTCAGGAAAGGACCAGGAAGTTATGCACCAATTCCTTCCCTCATTGGGTGAGAGCGCCCCAGTGGCATTAAACTTCTAATATTAAAGTCTGCAATCATTCTGTGATCCCAGAAGTCCTTCAAGCAGATACCTCAAGTTTAAGGTAAGAAATTCTGGTAATCAGAATTCTAAGATAGCATCCAAGATCACCACTTCTTAGTGTACATACTGTCCCTTGAGTATGGCCTAGACTGTGAATGTGATAGGATATCATTTTAAAATATATATATTAATATGTGATTAAAGAGACCTTATAGATGTAATTAAGGTTCCTAATCAGTTGACTTAGAGTTTATCAAAAAAGAGATTATTCTGGGTGCTGTCATCCTAATCAGATGAGCCCTTCAAAGTTGCAATAACAGATGCCCTTCTATAGGCATGATGCAGAAAGACCACATTCAAGGTCCTAAGTGCAGCCAACCACCAGCAAGAATATGAGGACCTCAGTCTTACAGCAGGAAACTGGCATCTGTCAACAACCAGAAAATTTGGAAGAAGACCACAAGCCTCAGATAAGATCACAATCCCAGTTAACACTGTGACTTCAGTCTGTGATCCTAAACAGAAGACCCCACTAAGCAGTGTACCATAGAAACTGACCGATACACAGCAACTAGGATACAATTAACATGGATTTATTTAAATTGCTGCATCCTTGGTAATCTGCTCTGCACCAATGGGAAATGAATATGGAAGTTATCAGCGCAAAGAAGACGTGTCTACCAAAGCTGCAGGGGAACTTTGGGGTGGATTGAAGGGAAACAGACAGAGCACCAATAGCTTCCTTTCTCATCCTGACACCACCTTTAAACCTAGAGGTTCAAATTCAAGTTCAAGCAAGGGAAGATGCAGGCTGAGTCCCTCCTTTCCAAGCACTGCAAAGATCAGCCAGTCTTCAAGATGCTAACATTGTGTGCTGGGCCCCTGGGCTGTGTGGGTTAGAGGCTGGAGCAGACTCAGCAATCAAAGCTGGAGGCCCTGCCGGGCTTGTTGATGGAGATGTTCTGGTGTGGCCACAGTTTCCAAGCAGGAGGTGGGGTAATTTGCTTCTCTCTTTCCTAAATTTCTCCCATCACTCTTTTGAGCAATGAGTTGATGCACCTCTTTGCAGGTGGACAGACTGCATTTCTCCTTAAATGGCAGATACTCTCCTTTGAAACTTTGCCTATTCATCCCTCACCCTTTCTATTCCTGAGCATAGTGGAAATTGAAGCCAACAGAGCAAATATTATAGCAAGACTGAGAAAAGCTACCTGATATTTGATGCAAAGCCACATTTGTATGTCTGGAATCCCCTGCCTAGCTAGACTCTGCACTTAATCATTTTGAAGTGTAGCATTGAACACATTATCACAGACTTTCCCCATCAAATTGTGGTGCTTGCATTTAGTGCAAAAGCTCTGGGGAAGATTGCAGTTCAGAAGGTTAGCTACAGGCATTATTGTTTTAGGCTACGCCTTGTCTGTGTGTTTATGTGGTGGGCTTACCAAAGTCTAGGGTCTGTCTGGGTTTCTATTTTGCAGACTAATACATAAAATTGTACTGGTTCATCTAAGAATGAACGCAAATGTAAGGATGAATGCATAATCATTAAATTCACAAAGCAATGAAAGAAAATCCTTGCATTGAGAAAGGCATGCCCGGATGGATGACCCATTCAAGTCATTACCCAGGTTTAATTTTTGGTGAGTAGGTTCAACCCCAAAATAAAATTAAAAATCTTGCTCAGCAAATGTCTTCTGAGTATTTATGTATCCACGAGGCACAGCAGGATGCCATGGTAGGTCCAGTGATAACTTAAACATAGGTCACACAATTGAGAAGATTTCATGCACATAAATACAATGCAGATGAGATGTACAATAAAAAAAATGCAGAAAAATTGCTAACAGAGTGCAGGGGAAGGAAAGATCCTTCCAGCAAGTACTATGTAGAGAGAGAGTCAGAAGCAAGCACTGAGTGGGTGGTGAGTGGCCATTCCAAAGAGAGCAGTAGCTGATCAAAGACACAAGAGATGGGAAATGAGTGAAGCACTGTGATGCAGCAAAGGGGAGGGATGTTACGAAGAAAAGGAGGTACCAGATTGTGTCTCGGAGTCACAGAACAAATACAGCAGAGAGCTCTTAAGGGACGTTTCAATCAAGCAAGAAAATCTTGATGAAGCTGTGTTTTCCAGGGCATATAAAAGAGCCTTATATCTACGCAATCCTTTCTGGCTACTTAAAATTTTCAACTTCCAAGTATTGTGGGAAAGATCCTGACATGCCATAGTATCTTCTGTTGGGTCCCTTCGTTTTTACCAGTCATTACATCTTCTGCCATTGCAACAGGACTTGGTGATGGATGTCAGATAGCTCACTTGATTGTAACTTACCTTGTATTACTCCTCTGTGATCAGTGTCTTCCTGACACCATTCTACACAGCCCCCTATGTCCCTGGTGGAAGCCAAGGGACCCTCTGCTTTTATCAGCACTGCAGAGACAAATTGCTCCTTAGGATGGTTTCCTTTCTCACATAGTTGATCTCCTCCATCTTTGGCAGAATTGAATTTATTTTCATAGCAAAATGTGGCATTGCCTGAGTTTCTTCCATCCTTGAAGTCCACCCTACCTGGATTTCCAAACAGCTGCTGTCTTCAGTGGGGCTGGAAGTAGAAATGGGCATTGGGCAAACTGATCACAGCAGTCTGGCTCCTGGGGTCATCTCATAGTCCTAGTCATACACAACCAGAAATAAGACATGGAAAAGGACATGTTCACTTTACCTGATTACCCAGAGTTCCAGAAAGGACTAGATCTGTGTCAGAATCAACTTCAAGTTCAAGGTCTAGCTCTTACCAACTATGTAGCATTGACATGTAATGTCTTTCAAGCCTAAGTTTCCTTCTAAGTTTCCTCCCTTCTTGCATCTGACTGTGCCATGATATTAGATAGTAGTGCCACACAGCAGGCAGGGAACCCACGGAAACTCTGGTATGTCACATTACTTTCCAGTTTGCAATTTCTGTGTTGGTGACCTGCAGCCAATGTAATCCAGGCTCTCAGCCACACAAGACACAGAAAGATGTGAAACTCACTGTGGTTGAGAGTAAAAGGCATGTTCACCACTCAAGTTTCTAAACTTTCAGAAGCAACTAGACCAGTAAAGTTAGAGAAGCTCGTAACAGCTTATGTGAGTCTATTGTTAAATTTCTAGAAATTCTGCCAGCCACTTAGCAGCCACAGAGGAACTGTTGGCACCACAGAAATCAACAACTTCACAAATCAAGGTTCCCCTCACCCCACCTCCCACCCCCTACCCCGAAGACCTGGCTGTTAAACATTTTTCAGCACATCACCAGGAGGGAACTTTCTCAGTCTCTCCCCTGTTTTAACCATTTCCCTCACCCTGCATACCTCACTTCCAAATAGCTAAATCTTAGGTGGTTCAGAAATAAAGTACCAGAGGCAGGCAGATGAGAAACAGCTTGAGCTGCAGACAGTGTGCTCCTCACAGAGTCTCTAATGCTCAGACTCTAGCTCTGGTTTCCCTCTTGGAAGGAAGTTAGTCCTCAGGTATTTGAAAGCAATCTCATTGCTGCTTGGTCATGGAGACAGATTGCTGCTCCAGTTCTCTGAGGTGCAGGTGGATCAAACAAGGAAAGAGAACAACTGCTCAGAGCATTTCTCCAGGGGAACTCCACAGGGTCACAGGGAATTCTGACATCATCCCAAAGCACAGAACAAAAGCCCTAGTATAGAGAGGGTCCCTGAGGAAGAGCCTGTGGAGCTGACAGAAGGAAAAGGGAAAAGATCTAGTGTCAGCAAAGGCTCAGTGAGCCTAGCAGATGCCAAACCCGTATTTCCCCTCCCTGCAGCTGAAGGCAAGACAGAGCTGCAACCTGGGGCTAGAGGTGGAGCGCGCCCAACACCATCAAGAGGACAGTGTCCACCTGGAATTTAGGAGCTCTCCAGATCAGCACCATTCCTAAACCATGGAGTGGCACCACAGAGCCACCATCTCCCCAGCAGGAGCTCCCTTTCTTCTGAGACAGTGGGAAAAACTCCTTGCACTTAGTCTTTAGTGTACCCGGTACATTCACTCCTACAATATTTATGACTCACATCAATTTTTTATCCGTCCCATCACTCAGCTTCTTAGGCAAGTTCGGAAGCTTTGTCGTCTTTGAGATCTCATCCTCCTTAGCACGGATGGAAACTGGAGAAAAAGCACCAGGTAGCTCCTGCACCAAACTCATTGTGCCAGTCTCCTGGTTGGAGAGCCAGAATCTCCCTGTTATGCAGACTGCCAGCTTTCTGCGTTTCACTTCCTAGCTTTCTTCCACCTTTACTTGCTGATCTTTGGTGTAGCCTCTTTTCCTCCATCTCTCCCTTCCTCCCACAGGGCTCTGCAATCACAAGTCTTCTACTTCCCTCCGGGATGGGCTCCTGCTGCCTCTGCATCCTCGAGTCATCTGTGACTGCTTCTTCCTCCAAACTCAGACCCAGATTCCACATTTCCATGTATCCATGTTTTCCCTAACCTAGCCCTTACATCTTTCTCTTTCCAGTCTTTATTTCACTCCATGGTTTAGTATTCAGCTATTCTTTAATAGTATTTCTGGCTGTAGTATATCTCTCTAAAGATAGAGTCTGCATCTTAATATTTCAGTGTTCCCCCACAGAGCTTAGCATAACACTGTGTATGTAGTCAATGCTTAATAAATAACTTATGTGGTTATGTGAAATCATTGGGGACTCTTTTTTTATTATGCATTTTTTTCTTACTGGGCCTAATCTCAGATGTAATAATGATAATACTTGTAAAGATATCCTTATCACTGGGAAATATAATAACTATATTAACAATAATAATTGTTCTAATTTATTGAGCACTTATTCTGAGCTCAAAACAGTGAAGTTGTTTGCAAGTATGATCATATTTACCTCTAGGGTAAAATTTATTATAATCCCCATTTTGCACATGAGAAAACTAAAGCACAAAGAGTGTGTAACTCCTCCAAGGACATATAGCTAATAAGTTGTAGAGCAAACATTGAAATGCAGGATTTCAGTCCAGAGCTGATGTCTTAAAAATTTCCTTATTCCTGCTATCACTAGCATCCCTGAATACTTTCTACAGAAGGGTAAGCTGAAGGTCATTAACTTGTAGAGGCCACTGATTGTCAGTGCAGGTCAGCCTGGCAGAGTGGGGAATCTTCAGTTAAATATGTGCAATGAGCATAAGAATTTATATACTCTCCACTCTGAAGCAGTAATGTAAAGTAATAAAAATGAAACAGGAGTCAATCCACAAAGATGAGAAGGAGAATCTACAGCAGAAGAAAAATACTGACAAAATTCTAGATGTCAGACTGGGGTGGGAAATGGTCTGTCATTTGCAGGTCAGGGGAAACTGAGCAGCCTACCTGTTCCCCTGAAGAACACTGGGAGTCCTGGGGAGGAAGGTAATGAATTCTGGGGAAGGTGGGCAAAGGAAAGACTGTGAGTGGGACTGTCTAAAAGCCTTATAAGAAAGAGTCAGGCTCTTAAACCCCTTCCCCATCCCTGCACAGCCAAGGAATGGCCCCTCCTCATCATGCAGGATGGACTTCAGAAAAGGGCACTTAGGGTATGTTAGCAACCACAAGGGAGCTGAAGAAAGGAAATAAATGGTGTCTACATGCAGAAAAAGAAGGCTTCATCCCTCCTTACTTCCTGCTACTCCTTCGTTCACAGTGCCCAGTGCTCGTAGCCAGATATATATATATCTCAAGGCCGGAAGTAGGGAAATCTTCCCTCAGGAAAGCAGGATTCTATATTAACCAACATATATCTAAGAGATGGATATAGATAGATTTGAGGATGTCTCTGAAAAATCTAACTTGCAGCCCCACTCCCCAGTAGCCAAGCTGGGAGTCAGTCAGTGCCCTGTCACCATCAGACAGCTTCATGCCAGCAATTAAGTCCTCACCCCAAAATATGCACAGAGAGCAATGTAGCAATAGATATTAAGGAAAGAATCTACCACCAACATCAAAGCAAAATATAAAATTTTTAAAATCAAGAAATAGAGACAATATGGAAAACAGAAAAAAATTTCTAAAAAATGTCAATATCTTTAGATAGGAAATGCAAATTACATCCAGGAAACGAGAACAGAATACTAATACCAAACTGGAGGAATTAGAGAATAAGAAAGCTCTCTAAAAAGAAAACAGAATTATAAACATCAAAAAACTTGAAATCTATAGAAGACTCAATAAAAACAGAAATATTCCAGGAAGGGAGAAGGAGAAGAGAGAAGAAAGAGAAGAAGAAGAAAAAGACATGAGCTACTTATTGGCAGATAGGAAAATTCAATAACAAATGCAGGAAGTCCAATGCTTAACTAATAGAAGTGACATGAAGAGAGGAGAACAGAGAAAAATAGCAAGATATTAACAAATAAATAAACTAGGATAATTCCAATAGGCAGACTAAAAAGTTCTGCTTAATAATCAACACAATGTTTAAAAAATTGTCCAAAGCCAAGAATCCTAATTATAAAATTTTACAACATGAGGGTAAAAATGAAAGAAGGAAGAAAATGAAGGAGGGAGGAAGAAGAGGAAGAAAGAGAGAGGGAGAGAAAAGTTACATGCTATCCACTGGGGATCTGAATGCCACTGGATTTCTCAACATCACCACCAGAAGTTAGAAGGCTACTGAACAATGCTTCCAAAGTTCTGAGGGGGAAAAAATTGACTGTCAATCTAAAATTAAATATTGAGATTATCCATCAAGCAAATTTGAGGGTAGAGCAAGATGTTTTAAGACACAGAAGAACACAATGATATATTTCTCATGCCCTCATTCCTAGGAACTATTAGAAGATGTGCTTTAGCAATAAATATATACTTCCATGCATACATACAAACATGCATGTACATACACACAGACTGACACACAGAGAGACATACATAGACATAATGCATATGTACTGTGTATGCATACTTAATACACAGATACATACACTAATTCATATGCATATATATTTACATACACACCTACATAATGCAGAGACACAAACGTGCATGAATTATACATATACACACAAATATATACACATTTATATATCATATATACATGCATTCATGCATTTATGCATACACATACACACAATACATACAGACACATATACATACAGGCATACACAAAAACAAGGGGGAAAAGGAAAGTAAAGTAGGACTAGGAAGAGGAAACCAGAATAAATGGAAGAAAAAGTGAAGCAAAATCCTAAGAGAGAAGGGAGTAAAAAAATACCAGTTTTAGGAGGAAAATATCCAAGTAAAAAAAAAATAGAACTAAAAACAAAAAATAAAATAAATGAAAACAAAAGACCCTAGTGGTTCTGCTTCTCTGGTTAAATCCTGCTCAATAATAAATTAAGCAAGTGAAAAAAAATTCTAACTCTAGGAAAAGTAAAACAAATTTTCTTTGTGTGCAAAAGCAAAAATATAACCGTGCTACACTGGGTGGCTTTGCACTAAACAATATTTTCATGAGACTAATAATGTAATAACCAACTATTAATTTATCCTAAATGTGTGCTGTGATTGAGGTTACACCAGTGGGTAGTTGGCATCAGAATGCTAATGCCTCACCCAGGTGTACTCCCTCTTCAGCCCTGGACTACAGTTACCTCTGCCCAGAACTCCCTTCTCAGACAGAGCAAGGTCTGCTCCCTTATCTCACTCAAGTCTCTGCTTAAGAGTCACACTTAAATGTGGCATATATACACAATGGAATTTTACTCAGCAATAAAAAAGAATAAAATCCTGGCATTTGCAGGTAAATGGATGGAGTTGGGGAAGATAATGCTAAGTGAAGTTAGCCAATCCCAAAAAGACAAATGCCGAATGTTTTCTCTGATATAAGGTGACTGACTCATAGTGGGATAGGGAAAGGGATAATGGGAGAAATGGACGAACTTTAGATAGGGCAGAGGGGTGGAAGGGGAAGGGAAGGGACAGGGGTTAGCAATGATGGTGGAATGTGATGGACATCATTATCCAAAGTACATGTATGAAGACATGAATTGGTGTGAACATACTTTACATACAAACAAAGATATGAAAAATTGTGCTCTATATGTGTAATAAGAATTGTAATTCATTCTGCTGTCATGTATTTAAAAAATAAAAACAATTTTTAAAAAATAAATAGATAAATTTTCATAGAACCCTGAAAAAAAAAGTTACACTTAACTACACCTGTGCCCCCAATCTACAGGACTATCACCCTATTCTGCTTTATTTTGACTCATAGTATTTTCTAACCATAAGTAATATAAACTTACAGAGCATTGCTTGTCACATAGACAATCCTTAATAAATATTGATTGTATAAAGTAATGAATGAATTTCTGTGGCAGGAAAATTAATAATGAATGTCTTAGCTTGGGTTTCCCCAGAAGCAGACTGAGAGTAGAATTAAGGAAAAGAAAAAAAATTTAAAAAGCCTTATTCCCAGCCCTTCTGGACAACTCTATTCACTGGTAGAACAGACTTTGAGAAAAGTCCTTAGGCAAAGAAATGCAGATATTGACAGTGAACTGAAGGGTAAGGCCACAGGACTGGCTGTGGCACCGACAAGTCAGGCACAATGTCTAAAACTGATGATCCAAGGAATGGCAATGTGCACAGTATGCTTGGAAACCCAGAGCTAAACATCACGAGACCTGGCTGGAGGAGTTCAGAGGCATAGCATCTGCAGAGCAGAACTGGGAAACAGTGACTACATTTTGTTATAACTTTTTCTAATTTGCAGAGTATTATTTCACTTTTAAACAATGACTATGTCTTATTTTGAAAAAAAAAAAAAACGAAATCCAAAATGAATATGAATATCACCAGGAAGTCATCCCACACTGATGCAATTGTAATTTTTCGTGGGAAAAATGTCACAAAATGATTAGCCAGTCTGAAGAAAAAAGGAAATCTGTGAATATTAATGGAAGAGAACTGAAGTCAAACACACTGGCAGCCAGAAATCAGTTGTATCCAATTCTGAAAAAAAATAAAAATTTAGGCTTCTACTCTGTGCCTGACACTGTCTCACGTTGCACACAGAAGAGGTAAAACCCTAGTGTAGGATTGAATAGTACCCCCACCCCCAAAAAATGTCCAACTAGAACCTCAGAATATGGCATTATTAGGAAATAGTGTCTTTGCAGGTATCATTTGTTAAGATGAAGTCATAATGGACTAGAATGGCCCTTAAATCCAATGACTGGTGTCCTGAAAAAGGCCATGTGAAGACACACAGAGGGAAGCCATATAAAGACAGAAGCAGAGACTGGAGTGAGGAATTGACAAGCCAGGGAACACCAAGAATAGTCAGCAAGACCAGAAAGGCAGGAGAGAATGAGTTTCTGTTGTTAGAAGCCACCACCTGTGGTAATGCACCACGGCAGCCCTAGGAAACTAACACGACTCTGATCCCACAGGTTTGTGGCCCTGGTCTGAGGAGGTGTGCCCTTGACCTCCCACTTCTCCATCCTGCTGGCTGACATGTGAACCCAGCAGGCTGAGTTGGGCCACGAAATGGAAGCTGTGCATTGAGGGAAGTGACCCATCGAGGTAGAGCCCTGAGCTCCCTGGCTCAGAGCAGTCCTGGACCTGGACTGGAACTGCTAACTCACGTATGACTCGTATGGAGATTCACACTGACATTGTTTATGCTACTGTCCTTTTAGATTTCCTGTCCCTTGCTGCTAAATCTAATCCCAATTCCTATCTGGAGCCAGACTCGCAATTCAATGGTAACTAATGTGGTGGAGACAAAGGAATGAATGATTAATTTAACCTGGAAGGATCAGGGATGGCTTCTCAGAAAAAGCAGTGGCAGCTGGATGTGAGAGCACAGAAGGAGTTTACCAGGATGGCAGAGAGGCATTTCAGAGAGGGACACAATTTACAGATGGAGATGGTGGGAAGAAAACAAATCTGTGGAACCATTTGTAGTTCTACATGGCTGAGTGTGTGGGGTTCAAGCAGGCAATGAAGAGACTGAAGAGGGAGACACAGTGATGAAAAATTCAGATTGCCATCCTGTGTGCTTGCACCTTATCAGGTCACAAAGAAGAATCATAAATGGGTGTGCTACATTATCAGGGAGCGATATCACCAAGTTCAAAAGATCACTTTGGCTAAGGTCTGTGGATAGCTTGAAAAGAATGAAAACAAAAAAAAGGTCCAACACAGCCATATCAATATTTATAGTAGCTCAATCCACAATAGCCAAGCTATGGAGCCAACCTAGATGCCCTTCAACAGATGAATGGATAAAAAAAAATGTGGTATACATACACAATGGAACATTACTCAGCCATAAAGAAAAATTAAATTATGGCATTTGCTGGTAAATGGATGGAACTGGAGAATATCATGTTAAGTGAAATAAGCCAATTTCAACAAACTGAAGGCTAAATGTTCTTTCTGATATGCAGATGTTGACACACAATAAGGGGGATGAGCTCAGTAGAAGTTCATTGGGTTAGACAAAGGGGAATGAGGAGAAAGGAGAGGGGAGGGGAATAGGAAACATAATAGAATGAATAGGAAATAATTTTCCCTTGTCATATATGAATCTACTACCTGTGAAACTCCTCATCACGTACAACCACAAGAGTTGAATCCTAATTAGAGTAAGTTATACTCTATGTATATGTAATATGTCAAAAAACACTCTATTGTCATGTATATCTAAAAAAAAAAAAAAAGTCCAAGATACCAGGTAAAGGGCCATTGCAGTGCTTGCTTTGTGTGATGATGACAATGATCAAATATTGTGTTGATACGTCCGAGACAGAAAGCAAGGTACAACTTCAAAATATAACTTAGATGATAAATTGATTGGCTGAAGGATAGGAGAGAAGGCACAGTTCCTGGTGAGTCCACTTTCTGGCTTGGAGCATGAGCAGATAAATCACGACATAAGACAAGATGCAGAGTAAAAGGAACCAGCTTGGAAGAGAATGATGGGGATGCTAATCTTCAACTCGGCTCCAAATTCATCCTTCTGGATTCTGAAAACCCCATTGCTCTTCTTCTGGAATAAGTCCCTGTTCTACCATCAGGGGCCACCAGACGGAGACAGAGAGGCTGGAGGAGGGAGAGGCCAATCTTGTCTCCACCAGTGAGAAAGGTTCTTTGTTCTGGTCACACAGTAATGATAATTTCCACCTCCTAGAATGAGTGTCAAGTATCCCCCAGACACAGCGGCACTCCAGGCTGTGCATCTCCTCAGCCATGAGACTCTGCTCTGTGGTTTCAGCCCCACTCTCCCTAAGGTTTCAGCACTAGAAGGGTTGTGCCCTCTTCCTGGTCTGAGCGTCAGCTCCGCCCGACGCTCCTCAACACCAACCCTTCTGCCTTGATGGGGAGAGCTGCTTCTCATAGTTGTCTGAGTGCTTACTCTTTGCTTTTTCAGTACTCCAGTGCCCTTTACTCAATTTCCTACATTAAATTCACTTCAAAAAATGTACCAGATTCCAACTGGTACCCAGGTAGTCTCAGAAAATAGAATCACGGAAACTTGGGATTCTGGGGTTAGATTGGTCACATCTCTGAGTGTCCTGGGAAGCATCTGATGGTGATGTCTAGACAAGGGCTGATTTGTAGTTTGGAAGAGAAATGATGCTGGTGATGAACACTTATACATTATCATCATGTGGGTCATAGTTAGTCCCTCCAGAAGCAAAGGAATGGAGACCAAAGGAGCCCCAAAGTTTTGGGAGAAGACAGAAGAAATTGGGGATGGGGCTAGAATAAGGCACTAAAGATTAGGATAAAAAGCACTGAAGGTTGTTTCCTCTCAAGAGAAAGGTTTTGAGAAGAAAGTGACCCTTCTACAAAAGTTAAGGTAATGCATAAAAAGCAAGCAGTGGAGTAGGCAGTAGTCACTCATGACCTTGGGGAGGCTTCTTCCTGTGGAGCAGAGAGGCAGAGGTGATTTGAGTTTGAGAAATAAATGGAAAATGAGACAAGGTAATCAGAATATTAGCGAGAGGGTCAAAGGAGAGTGTTTCTATTTTTACACGAGGGAGATTTGAGTCCCTTTGTAAGCTGTCGGAGGTAGCCAATTGAAAGCGGGAATGAGGTACAGAAGAGAGAAAAACAAGGTGAACCGGGAACACACCGAGGGATAAACCTGCAGCAGAGAGTGTAGACCTTTCACTGAGGCTGCTCATTCATTCAACAAATAATTCAGTGTCAAAGATGTGTCAGGAATATTCTAGATTCTGGGGATAGCCGTAAAGAAGAAGAGAAAAAAATCAGAGGCTAGAAGCAAGGTGGCAAACAGGAGCTTTAGCACAGGAAACAAAGCAAAAAATTGACAAATGGGATTATATCACACTAGAACAGCCAAGGAAACAATCAATAGAGTGAAGAGAAGACCTACAGAGTGGAAGAAAATATTTGCTAACTATTCATCTGAAAAAGGATTGATATACAAAATACCTAAGAATTTAAAAAAACATTTAATAAAAAGTAAAGTCATCTAATTTAAAATGAATAAATGACTAGAATCGACACTTCTCAAAAGAGGAAATACAATGGTCAACGAATGCACGAAACGCTGCTCAATATCATTAGCGGTCAGGGAAAGTAACTCAAAGCTACAATGAGAAACCATCTCACCCCAGGATATAGAGAAAATGAAACTTTTATACACTGTTGGTGGGTGTGTACATTAGTATAGCCACTTTAGAAAACACTGATGGAAGATGCTTTTAAAACTAAATATAGGGGGCTGGGGATGTGGCTCAAGCGGTAGCGCGCTCGCCTGGCATGCATGCGGCCCGGGTTCGAGCCTCAGCACCACATACAAACAAAGATGAGTCCGCCGAGAATTAAAAAACAAATATTTTAAAAAAAAAAACTAAATATAGATCTGTATATACAATGTTGCAGTCTCAGTTCTGGGTATATATCCAAAGGAAATGAAATCAGCTTATCAAAGAGATAACTGTCCATGTTTATCTTAGCATTATAGGATCCACCAAGGTGCCCATAAATAGATGAATGGATAAAGGAAATATGATACACACACACACACACACACAATGGAATAGTATTCAGACACACAGAAGAATGAAATGGATGGGACTGGAGAACATTATATTAAGTGAAATAAGCCAGACACAAAAGGACAAATACCATAGGTTCTCTCTCATATGTGGAAACTAAAAACAGCAACAACAATTGACCTCAAAATAGAATAGTGATTAATGAATACTGGAAAGTGGGCGAGTGGACAAAGAGTGGTTGGATTTGGCCTGTACACAAATATGTACATATGGAAATATCACATTGAACTCACTAATAAGTGCAACTGCTATGTTTTAATTTTTTTAAAGGGAGGGATAGGGTGAGAAATCCACAGCAAAATCACAAGAAGTTGCCAAGGTAAGTAAATAGTAGATTTAGGCAGCTGAGTCCTGCTTTAGCTATGTTTTTCCCTGAAGTATTTTATAGGTTATTTTCTGAACAAAGTAATGGATTTATCTTGAGCAAGATTCCTGTGATTAGATGGTTGCTCTCCAAGTCAATAAAGCTTCATTTACCCTACAGTCACCTACTTAAAAGAGAAAGAGTAACTTGTTTGCTTCAATGTCATTGGTATGGCCTTGGGTTCCACAGTCCATGGGGATACTGTGTACATGAACCATTCTTTTGGCTTTATAGTACATGTCAGCCTTCTTTCTTTGAATTTCCAGTCATGGAGTCTAATGGACTCTCTTTCATTGAATGCTGTCTGTGCAATTATAACTAATTGTTATAATTACTAAAGTGACATCCCTGAGCATATCTTAAAGAAGCCAAGAACTAAAGCACAGATCCAAAAGCTCAAGGAGCATTCAAAGATTGTCTTGTGCAGTGTTGCAGTGGTAAGTAGGTGAGGCTGTATTATTAGAACAACCCCTCACTGTGTCCATAGCTCCATTCTCTCTCCCTTGCAATTCATTTGCCAAACACATGATTTCCCATTTAAAAACCCTTTCATATAAGACCTAATCATTTCCAGCAGCACCCCTCATGAACATCTTCTAGCACAGTACAATCTGTCTACATGGAGTAAGCTGTCCTTCTCTGTAGGTGCTATGCTCCCTCATAATCTTTGTCTAAAACACTTCTTTTCACCATTCTTTGGTCAACTTCTACTTAACATTTCAGAATAAATCCCAGAATCACCTCCCCTAGTATGTTAGTCAGCTTTGAATTGCTTTGACCAAAACACCTAACAAGAACAACTTCTTGTTTTTGTTTATTCAACAAGGAAAAGTCTATTTTGGGTTCACAATTTTAGAAGTTCAGTCCATGGTGGGCCAATTCCATAGTTCTGGGCCCCAGATGAGGCAGAACATCATGGTAGAAGGCCATGGTGGAGGAGGTTGTTCATTCATGGCAACCAGGAAAGAGAGAGAGAGAGAGAGAGAGAGAGAGAGAGAGAGAGAAGTGGTCTCAGGGAAGATGCATCCTTCCAGGGCACACTCCCAATGATCTTCCTTCAACCATACCTGACCTCCCTACAAGTACCACCCAGTTAGTCCACTCAAACAAGAATGGACTGATTATAACTCTCACAGTCAATCCAATCATTTCACCTCTGAATATTCCTGCATTGATACATGAGCTTTTAGGGAACATCTCATATCTAAACCATAACACCTAATAAATGTCACAGTAGAGCCTACCATGAACTGATCCTTGACATTATGTTGGGCACCTTGGAAACATTATCTTCAATGCTGGCAACAACTTTGCATGACAGGGATTGAAAGAGGACAGAATGGAACTTCACTGCTCACCAAACACCCAGGAGAAGCACAGCAAATAAAACATAGGTCTTAACATTTGACCCCTACACACATCTACATTTTTAGTGGTTGTGGACCTGTTATTATTATTTGTCAATGTAGGAAGTTTGGAAATTTGAACTCAGGGCCAGAGAAAAAAGTGAGTGTTCTCAGTATTATAAGGCCAGCCTTGTTCATTCATAAGAAATAAAACCAAAGTTATTATTTCAGCAGGCATAAATATCAGTCCCCAAACTTGTGTGCCAGAAATACCAATTTCTTTATTCTCTTTAATCTGATTTTAAATCCCCTTTTTAAATCCCTCTTTAAAGCCCTCCAGGGTAGCAAGAAAGTCACTCTATTTTACCCCTACCCCATCCCCAGAATTGCTTCAGAGAGCTCAAATTTACAAAATGCCAGGAAACAGTAAAAGGGCTACCAATTCCCACTTAGTCATGGTCAGTGCTGGAATCTACATTGTCCACACTTACTGTAGACCTTGTGGATTGGAGTCTTCCTCTCCCACTGTCCTTGGGCATGGGAAACTTGCTTGAGGCTGAAGATCCCTCTACCCTCTGGGATGTGGCCATCTCCAGAGAGCTGCCACAGTCATAACTGCAGGTTTCCACCACTTCAGGTCCTCCAACCCTCCCCCTTCCTATTCTCTCCATCAAAATCATTTCTTTCTCTCTATTCCTGATCTATTAAGATAGTCTATGCAATGAACTCAGGCCTTGGAAAAAACAAAAGCCTGGAGCAAAATCTTAGTGGGAAATGTTTAAGATCCAGAGTCAATTATTCCCTCCCTTCTCTGGAGACCTGTCAGTCATTGAAACCAGAGCTCATTGTAGCAGTATCTGAGAGAAGGATAAAAAATGTGAACTGCCCAGCAAGACAGTGGCCTCAGAAATTGCAAGATATAAGAAGTTACTGGAAACAAATTTTCAAAAATGTATAATTTCTAGAGAAGGATAATAGACAACAGGATAAAAAGAAGAAATTAGAGGGAAAGCATTCTAGAAAGAGAAAAATATAAATTATGAAAAGAATGCCTGAGAACAACAACAAAAAGCAAAGAAATGAGAAAAAATGCACAAAACACTTAAATACATGATTGCAGAGAAAAATAGATAAAAAGATATGAAAATATGCTAACAGGACAATGCAAATTAAAACCACAGTGAGGCGTTGATGTGCATCTACCATAATATAGAACCTGCTCCTATTAAGTGTCAGTGAGAATGTAAAGTAATGAGAAAACATATCTATGATAGGAGTGGAAATCATTACAATTATTTGGAAAAGATTTTGACATTTTCTAGGAAATCTGAAGCCCTGAAAACCAAAAAACTAGCTATTCTACTCCAGGTATATAGAACAGCGGTGTTCAATGTGTATCCTACAAACTCTTCGGGGTCCCTGAGGCCCTTTCAGGGATTCCACAATGTCAAAACTATTTTCATTATGATATTTAAACATAATTTCCTTTCTTCACTGTTAACATTATACCATATATTCACTATCCTGTTCTCTCAGTAAAATTTAATATACAAGAATTATCAGTATTACCAAAGAATGTCCTTGAAGCAGAAAAAGGCATTCTTTGATAAGGATTCTTTAAGTATCATATATGATAAAATTAGATGTGTCCCTAAAACACTACAACCCTAGTGCAAATGTTACAGTTGTGAGGTGGACTAACCCATTTTTGCATAACACCAAGTTTATGTAAAACAAATAGTACCCCCAAAAAAATCATCATTATTCAGACTTGAATATTTGATTGGAGACATTCTCTCAAAATGAATGAAGTCACCTTTGGGGAAACTGACATTATTTGTTACTATTTATTGCCAATGATAACACTTAACATTTCAAGCAAAAAAAAAATGAAACTTTGAAAAACTTCCCCCTACATATGGACTTTTCTAATGAGATCAGTAGTGATATTAATGAATATGACCTTTGATATCTTATAACAAAATATGCCAATGTTTTTAATACCTGTGAAACTCAGTAAACTGGTATCTAAATAACCATTCATGTTACAAAATCATGCATGAGTAAAAGATCCTCTCAAAGTGCAAGATAAACCAATAAATTTTAATGTAACAGAGTATGAAAAGGTCATTGATATGGTTTCAGATTCCATACAGCTACTAACCTTTAAGAAATTGCCATTCGTCAAACTGGTATAATATCAAAGAATAATATCCACAATTATCTGAAAAGACTATTAAACTACTACTACTTTTCCAACAATATATCCAAGTGAGGACATATTTTCTTCACATACTTCAACCAAAATAACAATTCACAATAGATTAAATATATAAGAAGATATGAGGCTCTAGCTTTCTTCTAGTAAAAGAGGTTTTAAACCTTTAAAATAATGTCTCTCTTTTTTTCCTATCTTATAAAATAGTTATTTTATGAAAGAAATGTTTTATCAACATATGGTAAGCTTATAACTGTTAATTACAAATTTATTTTTAATTAGCAAATATGACTTGTACACATTTATTATATGCACATGATGTTTTGAAGTATGTATACATTGTAGAATGGCTAAAGAGCTAATTAACATATATTAATATTTATCATTTAATATACTTACATATATTAATACTTATCATTTCTTGTGGTGAGAACACTTAAAATTTTCTCTAAGCAATTTTTAAAAACACAACACATTGCAATAAACTGTAGTTCCCACGTTGTAAACAGATTTCTTGAACTGCAATTTTGTACCCTTTAACCAGCATTTCCTTAACCACCATTCCCCACCAGACTCTAATAACCACTGTTCTACTTTCTACTTCTATGAGTTCAACTTTTCCGATTGCACAGTTAAGTGAGATCATGTGACATTCACCTTTCAGTGCCTGGCTGACTATGCTTAACATACCTCCTGGTTTCTCCATGACATCTCAAATGACAAGATTTCTTTCTTTTTTAAAAAGAGACCAAATAGTGTTCCATTGTGTGTACAGACAGTTCCTGACTTACAGTGGTTCAACTTAACAGGTTTTTGAATTTATGATGGTGTGAAAGTGATATGCATTCAGTAGAAACTATACTTTGAATTTTGAACTTTGATCTTTTCCCATGATATCAATACTCTGTACAATACTGTTTTGTAATGCTGGCAGCAGCAGCGAGTCACAGCTCCCAAATCAGCCACTCAATCAGGAGAGTAAAAAATCCTATTTTGTAGACTATACTGTATTGGAAAGCTGTGATGTGGCAGGTTGTGTGTGTTAAATGCATTTTTCAACTGAAGGTATTATCGACTTAGAAGAGTTTATCGGGAGGTAACCCCACTGTAAATCAAAATGTGTAAATACCACATTTGCTTTACCCATTCATCCATTGGTAGACACTTAGGTTGATCCCATATCTTGGCTATTGTAATTATTGCTACAATAAACATTAAGTGAATGTCTCTTCAAAATATTGATTTCTGCCAGGCACAGTGGTGCATGCCTGTTATCCCAGTGACTCAGGAGGCTGAGGCAGGAGGATCACAAGTTCAAAGCCAGCATCAGCAAGTTAGCAAGGCCATAAGCAACTTAGCAAGCAAGACTCTGTCTCAAAAAAATAAAAAGAGCTGGGGATGTGGCCCAAGGTTACGAGCCCCAAGTTCAATCCCTGAGAGCAAAAGTAAATAAATTAAATAAATAAATAAATATTGATTTTCCTTCCTTTGCTCATATACCCAGTGGCAGGATTGCTGGATCATATGGTAGTTCTATTTTTAATTTTTTTGAGGAATCTCCATAATATCCCATAATTTATATTTGTACCAATGATATGCAAGGGCTCCCTTTTCACCACCTTCCCACCAGTACTTATTTTTCATCTTTTTGATAACAGACATTCTAACAGGTATGAAGTAACATTTTATTATGATTTTAATTTGCATTTCTCTGATGATTAGAGACATTGAGCATTTTTTCATATGCCTCTTGGCCATTTGTAAATCTGCTTTTGAGAATATCTATTCAAGTCCTTCACCTATATTTTAATTGGGGTGCTAATTTTCTTGTTATTGAGTTGTTTGAGTTCCTTATATATTTTTCATACTAACACTTTGTCAGATGTATGGGTTTTGAATGTCAGAGAAATTCACTCACTGGATTAAGGAAAAATAGAACTGGATCTTCAGGTACTCCAGCATTTCAAGGTACTCCAGATGGATTAAATATCTAAATGTGAAGACAAAACTACAGTATAAAATAGGTGACAGCAAAATAAAGTATTTCATGACCTAGGACTAGAAAAAAACTTCTTAAAATCCATGAAGCGCAAACCACACACACACACACAAAAAAAAATCATGAATTTGATAACAACAAAAGAAAGTGGTTTTTTTGTGCAATGAAAATTAACTGGCAAATAGCAGAATGGAAGAATATATTTAAAATGTCTAAAACAACAAGGGACTAGTACTGAGAATCTTCAAGGAGCTCCAACAAGTCAAAAAGAATCAAAAAGAAAAAGAAATCCAAAAGAAAGTGATCAATAACTGTGATCAGGCAGTTCACGTACAAGAAATTTCAAATGCACAAACAGCACATGAAGAGATGCTCTGATTGACCAGTACTTAGCAAGAAGCAAATTAAACAGTGCTTTACCACTTAAACATCTGTCAGCTCTGAAAAAATTAGAAATCTGGGTGATGCCAGTGAGTTTTGGAGATGGAAGGATATGAGCCCCCTAAGCAGTGCTGGTGAGGTGTCTACAGGTGCAGCCATTCTGGGGATCGCTCCCCAAGGACTTGGATGGAGCATTCAGCTACTGTGTGACCAACAACTCTGTTCCTGGATATGCATCAAGGGAAAGATCTTCCACAGGTCCCAAAGGGATTCATATGAGACTGTTTAATTGTGGTATTGATCACAGGACAGGGTACAGCTAGAAGCAATCTATATATCCATTCACAGGGAAAAGGAATAGAATAAATGCACTAGATATATATGACATCATACTCTGCAACAGCTAGCAGCCACCAACCAGAAATACACAGACCAACATGGGATGTTATAAACATAATGCTGAATTTTAAAATTCCATCTACACACATTGAAATACTTGCATATTATATATTTGATACATATTCTACAATACCACAAACCAAAATGAAAGAATGCATATCAAATGCCTTGGAAAGGTCTCCTAAGAAAAGGAAAAAAAGGAAATGGGAAGAAATAATAACGCAAAGCACTAGAAAATAGCCTTGCAGAAAAAAAAGTGGTAAGATGACCTGAGACAAGAACCTCAATTAAATCTTCTGCACTTAAAGAAGACAGGGAGGGGGGGAATAATAATAAATAAGGAGCAAAAGTTTAGAGATTGTAGCATGACAGCCTAGGGCTGAATGCCTGGTTGAAGGCCTCACCCACAGGTCTACCCGGGGAGGAGCAGGAGCATCCCTGGCATGACCTCTGATTCTCCACCACTGTCCACTTTTCAATGAAAAGCTGTCGAAATTTTCATAGGGTCTAGCACACATGTAGCCGGAGAAAAGGAGGGAGAGATGGCAGATTAATCAGTGTTCTGTTCTCTATTAGCCAGTATTCTTGTGTTCTCTAGAGAAATAGAAACAGCAGGAGATACACACACGCCCACACACACACACACACACACACACGTACATTCATACATATGTAATAGAGGTATTATCATGTATGGATATGTGAACATGTGTATGCACGTTTTATATATATACATATGTGTGTGTGTGTGTGTGTATAATATATGTAAAGAAAAAGGTAGCTATGTGTCTATTTATATACAGAGTGAAAGGGAGAAAGAGGTCTTATCTATATTTAGAGAGAAAGAACCAGATATAGTCAAGGAATTGGCACATGCGATTGTGGGGGCTGGAGCATCTGGAAATACTCAGGGGGAGTTGGTGCTGCCGTCTTGTGGCAGAATTTCTTCTGTCTTCAGCAAACTTCTTTTTGCTTTTATAGGATGAGGTCTGCTCATATTATGAGGATGTCCTTTACCTAAAGTCAACAGATTTGTAGATGGTAATCCCATCTGTCAAATTACCTTCAAAATAACTTCTAGATTAGTACTTCATTGAATAACTATGGACTACAGAATCTGACACATAAAACTAACCATAACAAATGGTATTCTGATAGGATGGGAATAGGCATTGATAATTGAGGTCCAAGGGAACCCTACTAGAACACGATCACCTCCTCTTCCTTCTTCTGTCCAACCTCCCCATCTTGTCCCCAGGATGCCTAAAATTGTGCCCTATCCCATAGGTTGTACCATGATCATCTCAGTTTTACAAATGAGGATCATGTTCAGAATGGTTAAGTAATTTGAATAATTTGCTCCAGGTCACTCAATGATGCTGGTATTTTAACTCAATTCAATCTGATTCCTTCTATAATAGTAAACCTGCTATCAACATAATACAAATTTCCTAAGCCTTTTTCCTCAAATTGATGTTAGTTGCCCCTCCTTTGACTTTACATCACAACCCATGAAGAACTCAGCCCTAGCCCTCACCTCTTCATGTTGCAATGGACTACTACTTGCCTCCCTACCCAAATCCTGATCCTCCTCTGTGTTCATTTTCTCATCTGATTCTGGCACACATGTAGTCAAAGCAACAGCTTCCCATTGGCCCTCTTTCTAGGAAAGACTGCTATGAAGATGTGTGGGACTTCAGTGTTGCCATTTTCAAGAACTCCTTAACTCTCTGCCATACCTTATTGATCTCGGGGTACACAATGGCCCAAACTTGGCACTTGGATCATCTCATGAGGTTTTGAAATACACAATTGTGGGCTGAGGTTGTGGCGCAGTGGTAGAGCACTTGCCTAGCATTTGTGAGGCACTGGGTTTGATTCTTAGCACTGCATATAAAATAAAATAAATAAAATAAAGGTCCAACAACTAAAAAAAAAATAATATTTTTTTAAAAATTATGTTTAATAAAAAGGACATAATTGTGACAGATAGCAACAATGACTCTGCTTAATTGTAGTGTGTGAGAGGGCAGACCTGCAAATCCCACTTTTTGAAATGTAAAAAGCTGCTCCATGCCTGTCTTCCCAAAGTTGTTATCCAGCAGTTCTTTCAGTTCACGCTCCTGAATTTGTTAAGGTGGTGTGTTAACTGCTAAAAAGAAAGAAAGAAAGAGAGAGACAGAGACAGACAGAGAGAGAGAAAGCACTCCAAATGCAATGGCTCAAACAAAGTAGAAGTTCTTTTCTTGTAAAGTAACAGTTCATCAGGAGAATCTGCTCCACGCAGTCATTGATGGGCCCTTGACCTGGTTGTGGGCAATTCTGCCCTCCAACACTGTATGCTTTGTAAATTTACTCCAGTGGAAGCTATATTGCAGCCAGAAGGAAGGAGAAGAAAAGGTGAAGAAGTGAACCTGTAGTTCTAAGACAGGCCTTGGAGCAGCACGTGAAATTTTTCATTCATTAGCAGTAACTTGTACATAGAGTCACACCTAGAGGTAAGGATGGAACTGGGAAATGTCCCTCGCTGAGAAGCAGTATTCTGCTTTTTCTCTTACTATGAAACAGGAGATTACGTGGACACAGCAGTTTTCAATCATTAGAAATTTCTTATAAACCTCTCCTCCTCCCACCAACTAGTGGGAGTCCACCTCTATAGCTTACAATCCAAAGGGACTTAATTGACAATAGATGTATTATACTCCTGATTAATTAGTTTACTGAATGATCCATCCTTTAGAATGCCTCTATAGTTGGGGGGCTAGCACTTCTACCCCTGGGGCTGGAGGAATATGGTGGTGTCAGCAAGAGACTAATACAAATCCATCTGGGGCCAGACAAGAATCCTTAGGTTTATCGAGTTCTTCCAGACTCTTGAAGGCTGGTGACAGTCTGACCCATGAGAAGGGAGGGGCTGCTTTGGGAGATGTAGACTCAGGCAGGAAGGCATGCCCCTGCCGGGTGGAAGACTATGAAGGACTTGTCAAATTGGCCCCATCCTCTGTGCAAAGTGGGCAGTGTGAGGAACCAGGGGTTATTGAGGCCCCACTGCTCACACCTGAACCCACAGGAACTGCCAGGACAGCTAAGGTCCTCCCTTAGGGACAGACTCTTTGGAAAAGTGTCCAAATGGTTCTTGAGGGTAATATATGCATAAGCCCCTCTGAATATGGCCCTCCCTAGGCTGGCCCTAAGTCCTACAGACACAGTAATCCAAAAGTCTCCTTGAGTTTCTAGAGTGGAGGTTTTCTTAGTCATTTGATGAGAAATTTGGCTGTTTTTATTTTCCAAAAATGTCCGAGCCCTTCAGGACCTAGAGGGACACAGGACACAGCAGCCTGAGTGGGTTCAGGAACAAAGACACACAGCCACCCACACAAAAAGGCCATGGTCTTCTCACTCAGGAGCACCATTTCCTCCCTCCCCTCACCAGTTTCTCTTGGTAAAAGCACCAATTGTCTTCTGTTTACAAAAATGGAGGTGTAGAAGGTTCAGATAGTAGAAACAGGGAGGGTTCCGTAAGTCTCATACAAGAAATTGAAAAGGAAAAGGGCCGTGTGGTGAAAGATGTGTGACTCTGTAGGTAGATGAGAGGATGTTGAAAGAGGTTTTACGCTGATTTTATAGGTGTGCATCGCACCTAATTATCTGTGTTTTCACACACATTAATCTCATTTTTATTCTCAAAGCAACTCTGTAAAGTAAGCCAAGCAGGAGTTCTAATTCTATTATGTGAATAAGAACACTGAGGGTTTCTTATATTATTTTTTTTCTTTCTTATGTTTATTTCTCAATTCCAAGTCAGGTGACCTTACCTTTAGAAATAAGAATAATAATAGTTAACAGTAGTGGACACCTACTGCGTATAAGGCTCTCTGCCTTCACATGCACCATCCTGTCTAACACTGAGCATCGAAAACAACCCAATGAGGGAGGTTCTGTTATTATTCCCATTGACAGATGAGAAAATAGGTTCAGAAACTGGGAGGGAGGTTTTTCACACAGGTGATGTAAAATATGAACTTCACAGCATCATGATATCTAAAGGCTGGGTCGTTTTAAGAGGTGACCTAATTCTTTCTCCTGCTTAGAGCCAGAAACTAAACATTCCTAAAGATTACAGACAATTTTGCCACCTCCCTTGGCTATTCCCACAAGGCCCCGGGTAAATTCTACAATTTAATTGCAGAATTTTGCTTTGTAATACAGCCATAACTATTAAAACACAGAAAATCCCCTCCCCAAAATTAACCTATAACAAGATTCCAGGGTGACCTGAACCACATTCTTCTTTTACACTCAGCAAACTAGGAACACTACACACTTTGCACTAGTAAGAATTCCATAACTCTCACTTAAGTTTAAAGTAAGATGAAGTCTAAGTTATCAACTTTCCTAATGGGATGCTCTCTCCCTGAAGTGATCTCAACAGCAGGCCTCGCGTGTGCTTCAGCAAGGGCAAGACTGTCAAGTCCTGGGTCTCAAACCACATGTCCAAGGCATCTTAAACCTGTGAGTGGATTGAGAGCAAACCTCAGCGTGACACACATTCAATTTCACTTCAAAGAAATCCAAGTGCCACTGTCTGAAAACTCAGCAATCCCTTCAGAGCACCTCTATCAAATAAATCCCTAGTCCTGATGGATATTATCCTTGGTAGGATCATTGCCTGGCACCCCGCGCAGGACAGCACTTCCTGGCTGCACAGGGAATAAGAAATTCTCTCCAATAAGGTTTACTGGGTCCTGCCAGTCACTAGTTTCTTTTGTTAGGGTTTCAATTACACTCTATTACACAGGCTCCTCCACTCTACCCTCAACCCCAGACAACACAGCTTCATTTTACACTGAAAGATAGGAATTGTTCTTTGTGCACTTTCTCAACCAATCTACCTTCTACCTTGCCTTCTGCCAGCTTGCGGGGATCCTCCTCACTCGCAGGAGCTGTAAAATCTAATTGTTCTTTGTCAAATGTGTATATTGCTTTTCCATATTACTTGCTAATAGTGCTCAGAAGAATTTCAATGGCAAAAAAAAAACCCTAATTTTTGAAATGCTATTAGCAGGAATGTAGCACTGTCAACGCTTGAGGGGAATAACACTCCAACTGCCTTTTGCATTTTAAGTTTTGCTATTTATGAATGATGCAGAAAGATGCAGTTGCAGTGTGGAGTCCAGTACAGCTCTTTGTGCTAACTCCCATTCTCTATCCTCTGAAAAGCCCTCCCTGAGTTGTGTGGGAAGATTGCAGAAGCTGGGTAATTGGCTTGAGAAACTTTACTAAAGAATTGAGAACAATGGAGGAGTGTTTTGCTGGTGTTCAAAATTTGGCAGGACTTGGAGGAAGGAGTTTCGAGTTTATGTAGATGTCATGTACGATAAATTTCCAAACATGAGACCTGTTTCTTGACAATCAGCCAAACAGTTCACTCTTGATGATGCCAAATCTATAAGCCCCACATGGTACTTTCATGAAGGTTTTGCTTTAAAATATGCAAGTAAGCCGGACTCAGTGGCGCCCACCTGTAATTCCAGCAGCTTGGGTGGCTGAGACAGGAGGCTTGCAAGTTCAAAGCCAGCCTCACCAACTTATCGAGGCAATAAGCAATTTAGTGCGACCCTGTCTCTAAATAAAAATACAAAATTGGGCTGGGGATGTGACTCAGTGGTTGAGTGCCCTGAGTTCAATTCCCAGTTTGATCTCAGGGACTGTGTTTAAGATGGGATCTGGGTTTTCTTCCCATTTCATCCCACTGGTCACCTGCTCAAGTGATCCAATGGCCTAGAGTTAGATGACAGAGGATAGTGAGGTAGAGAGAGATAGGGAACTCGAATTCAAAATGTGTTCAGTTTTTTAGCTGTTTCCATATCTTATAAAACACATATCTGACCTTGCAGACACTAGAGGACCTTACAATTTTAGTGGAGATCTGTAAACACTTTTTAAAGAGTATTCTCTTTACATCATTATTACTTTGAAAATAATGGCTAATAAATTTAGAACCAATATATTGAGTTTTGTCCAAGTGAATATGGTTTGCTTTTGTCCCATGAGTAACAGATGGCTGTTTGTCAGAAAGAGGTCTGTACCAAGGTGCATAGGGTTGCCGGCAAGTCCCAGCTCTGCCACTTACAAGCTGTGCAGTCTTGAAGGAGTCACCTCTCTTCCCCTGACCTTGTTTTTCCCCATATGTAGGCTAGCAGGGCTGGGCTCTCTAGGTCTTCAGTGATGCCAACTTGGAGTGCACACTGTAGAACTCTGCTGAGAGTCTTCTCCCGTGCACCTGGGTCCCTTCAATGTCTATAAGTGCACACCTCTGCATCTGTGTTCCTGGCTCCAACAGCCTACTGCTACTCAGGATTGCCCTTGAATTTCTGAGACAGTTTGTCCTTGGACCCAGAGAACTGAAGTGCCTTAGAGTTTACCTCCCCCCTCCCTTAGCCAACAAGCAATTTGTGTATGAAACCCCTTGTCTGAGTTCAGAAAAACACTGGCCCTCCCCATTCCTATCTAACTCTGTCCTCCCCTCCCCAGTTTCTCTTGAGGCGCATTTTCTTAGCAAATCATTTGCATACAAATCCTTGATCTGCTTCTAAGAAACCTGACTTACAATGAACATTTGCTGGGCTAAGGAAAATAATGGTAATAATATTAAAGAGCGTTCTGCATCTGTTACTGAATATGAAAGGGATCTTCACCTGGAATACATAGACTAAAGACACCTAAGGGTCTCTGGATCTCTATGACTGTTAGATAAGGAAATGTGAAGAATCTGATTTCATTTTTAAACTTCAATTTTAAAAGTGGTCCTGAAGAGGTATCTGTGTGCCCTGAACTTGGTAATCCAACAAATAGCAGTGGTGATAAGACACAATGTGTGGGAGATGAAGTCCAATGGTTGATCAAGAAACTGCAGAGAAACAGCAGAGCTCAAATTCAATGGTCAATGTTGGTTGCATGGATAAATGGCTGTGTCATTTATTGAAGGGCATCTAGGTTGTTTCCACAGTTTGGCAATTGTGAATTGTGCTGCTATAAACATCGATGTGGCAGCATTACTGTACTATGCTGTTTTTAAGTCTTTAGGGTATAGACCGAATAGTGGGATAGCTGGGTCAAATGGTGGTTCCATTCCAAGTTTTCTAAGGAATCTCCACACTGCTTTCCAGATTGGCTGCACCAATTCACAATCCCACCAGCAATGCATGAGTGTGCCTTTTCCCCCATATCCTCGCCATCATTTATTGTTGTTTGTATTCTTGATAACTGCCACTCTGACTGGAGTGAGATGAAATCTCAGAGTCATTTTGATTTGCATTTATCTAATTACTAGAGATGTTGAACATTGTTTTATAAATTTGTTGCTCGATTGTATATCTTCTTCTGAGAAGTGTCTGTTCAGCTCCTTAGCCCATTTATTGATTGGGTTGTTTATTTGTTTTTTGTTTGGTGTTAAGTTTTTTGAGTTCTTTATATATCCTGGAGATTAGTGTTCTATCTGACATGTGTGGCAAAAATTTGCTCCCAAAATGTAGGCTCTCTATTCACCTCACGGATTGTTTCTTTTACCAAGTAGTTTGAATCAATCCCATTTATTGATTCTTGATTTTATTTCTTCTGGATTAAGAAACTGTGGTATATACACACAATGAAATATTACTCAGCATTAAAAGAGAATAAAATTATGTCATTTGCAGGTAAATGGATGGGGTTGGAGAATATCATACTAGGAAAAGTAGGCCAATCCCCCAAAACCAAAGGCCAAATGTTCTCTCTTATAAGTGGATGCTGACCCATAATGTGGGGGGAGGGGCATGGGAAGAATGGCAGAACTTTGATTGGGCAAAGATGAGAAAGGGAAAGGGAGGGGGCCTAGGGGTAGGAAAGATGGTGGAATGAGATGAACATCATTACCCTAGGTACATGTGTGACTGCACATGCGGTGCAACTCTACATCATATACAACCAAAGAAATGAAAAGTTGTGCTCCATTTGTGTGCAATGACTCAAAATGCATTCTGCTATCATGTGTAACTAATTAGAACAAATTTTTTAATTTTTTTAAAAAATGGCTATGTCAGAATATTATCTCATTTCTTAACCAAATTCCCAGGCCCAGAGATGTGTTGAATATCAAAAGGCCTCTTCCACATGAACTCCCACTCTATCCCCTCTTCTAATTCCTTCCTGTCCTCCTGGACAAGCATGAATGTCTGTGAGTCAAATGCCTAGCAAAGGCAAGTGGTAATAAAGAAGACCCTGGCCACAGGATCCAGGCAGGACAAACAAGGGTGTACAATGGCATTTTACCTATGGTGTTTACAAAGTCAATGACAATTATGAGACAAGTCTGATGGTTATGTCACAAGAGTCATGAATGTCCTGTTAGAGAAGGTGAGTTTTAAAAGTGCTGGGTAGTAAGGAGAGAGAAGCATTTCCATGGGGCATAGTAAGAGCAAATGCCAGAAACTCAAGACAGCAGGAGATACCCAGAGATCCACTGAGGTCACAGTGTGCATGTATTGGGTACAGACATGAAAGAAAGGCACCAGTTAAGGTAGAAGAGGGAAACTGCAGAGATTCTCCAATTCGTGGAATGCTGTCTGAAATTTATCCTTCAGACAGTGAGGAGGGATTGATGAGCATGTCCTTCCAGTAGCTCCAAGGTCACTCACATACCTCTGTGTTCCTCAGCACCCAAATACAGAAATAATAGGTGCATGGTAAATTTATTACCTTCCCCAGGACTCCCTATTCCTGACCCGTTGATGCTGCCAGAGGCAGAGGCTGCTAATTTAAACTACCATTAAGCTCTGCTGCAGGACCCTGAAGTCACTTAATGAATAGAAGCCTGATAACCTGTTCTTCACAAAAGGAGGAATTAAAAACTCATTTATATCAGTGACAGGGTAGAAAGAAAACAGCAATCTTACTCCAGCCAGATAATGGAGATACCATCCCCAGTTTTATGGAGTCTTAATTAGATCTCCTCAGTCCTCTTGTTTTTATTTCATGTTTTCCTTTTTAAAAAAATAAAGGAAGAAGAGCCATAATCTCCCACCATGGAGTGCATATTTTATGGAGTGAATACAGATGATGAGGCTCTGTGCTTTTTGGCTCACAGAGGGTGGAGTGAGGAGACGGTAGGATTCCTGATGCCAGTGGCATGGGAATGATGGCTTTTCCTAATTGAACTCTCATTCTCAAGTTGTTAGCAAGTTGTCTTTGGTCACTTGAACTCAGGTAACCTCCTGGGCAGGAAGGGGATGGGTCAGGACAATGGTGGACAGAAATTGGAGCACAGTGAACTGGCGTGAGAAGAGATTTCATGTGGGTGTCTTTCACATGTGTCCAATTTCTTTTTTCCCTTGGAGTTAAAATGGGAAGGAGTTGAGAGATTCAGTAGCGAGGCACCCAGAAGGGAGCCATGTGGGGAACTGCGTGTGAGGCCAAGTTCAGGAGTTAATCAGGAGACTTGGGTCCACATCAGGCTCTGCTGCTCACTAGCTGCATGGTGTTGAGTAATTCGTTTATCTCTCTGAGTTGCTATTTCCTTGTCAGTAAAAAACAATAAAATAGTTCCAGTGACCCTAAGGGCCCCACCCAACTCCAGTAGGCTTAGAGAGAGAGAGGAAAGTGTGACACCAGAAAGTCACGTGGGAGGCAGGGAGAGGAGCCTCACTCTGGGGGGACAGAGCAACAAGTACTTTGCTGGTGATTGCCACTGACTTGAGGTAACATGGAGATGAAATCAAAAGGGCTCTTGCCCTAGACTTCCAAAGAAACATAAACCAGGTTAGACCAGAAGCCTTCAAATTTCTCTCAGGAGAAATCAAACATCTAAAGTTGGCTTTGTGCCAGGAAGACCCTAAACAGCATTCCCAACTCAGTTCAGAAAACCAGCTGGCTGCAGAAGCATCCCTGATCAACCCCAGAGATCTGAACTTGCATTTTTCTCTTGAGCAGTTCTATCTCCCCTGACATTTCTCTCAGCCACTTTTCCTGGTCCCTCTTTCCTGCCTCAGTATGTGTGTGTATGGCAGGGTAACTCAGCTAGAGTTCAACCCAAGCAGAAGACAGTGACTGGGGCTGGGTGACCAGGCTGGAGTCCCAAACACAGAAGTCAGGATCTGTGGGATTCAGCAGATAGAAAACAAGGTCAGGAGCACAGAGATCAAAATCAGGTTGTCAAGTCAGAGCCATGAGCTTAGAGAAGGGGTCAGCAAAGTACAGCCCATAGGCCAAATCCAGTTCACTGCATACTTTATAAAGATCATTTTATTAGAACACAGCTACCACCGTACATTCACAGATTGTCCCCACAGTTGCTTTTGCACAAAAACAGCTGAACCAAGTAGCTGCAATAAGGCCCCCGAACCTTGAAGTGTTTATAACCTGAACCTTCACAGAAAAAGCTTGCCTGCCCATGGATTTGAGTGTGCATTCTGCAGGCATAGCTGACCCTCCTTGTCTCCCTCCTCAACCTGCAGGCAGTGTCTTTTTCAGGGTAAGTCCCAGGCAAAGGATGAGTGAGGGCCTTATGTCCCCAACCTTTGGAAATGAAGAGAATGGCTCTTCCCTCTGCTGGTTTTATATACAGACCAGACAGACGATGGTGAAGGACAAAGCAAGGGGAATGGGTTCTCCGGGAGGCTACCCCCCTCCCTGTTTACTTGGGAGAATCCCTCCCTTTCCTTTGCTAGTCACTCCCATTGTTCCCACTGCTACCCAGGCCTGAGCAGAAGGGCACTTGCATGACCACAAGGGCCTCCTTTCAGAGGCCACCACATGCTTGGATGCAATATTGGGTACTTCACTTCCCTGAGACAGGAATTTTGTTAAACCTTTATCTTGTTCGATCAACACAGGGATTTAAATTTTCAAAAAAAAAATCATATTGATTCATCCATTTGCCGAATGGCCACTGAGCACCCACTATGTGCCAGGCACTATGCTCAGAACTAAGGAAAGAAAAATATGATTGTTCTCTGGCCCCCACTCAAGTCTGCTGTTCACTGTCCACTGTCCACTGTCCTGCCTCGCTATTCAAGTGTCCTGCTTAACTGTGGCAAATAGGAGTGCTGGAAATCTCTGTTCCCAGGATCATGCAATGTATTTATGATTTGTAATTAGCAACCAGCCAATTCCCCCAAAGACTTAAAAGTAGAACTAGTGTAGAACTGTTAAGAAAGAAATCAAATATTGTGATGGGTAATCTTGGTTACCAATTTGACTGGATTGAAAGACTCCTAGAAAATTGGAAAATCATAATTCCGGGTGTGTCTGTAGAGGTGTTTCAGAGATGATTGGCATGTGTGTCAGCAAACTGAGAGGGGAAGACCCACCCTGAATGTGGACAACACTGTCCAGTAGGCTGGGGGCCTGGATGGAACTAAAAGGGCATGAAGGAGGAAGTTCAGTTCCTCTTGAGAGAATGCGGTTTTTCACCCTTGCCGTCTCTTGCAGATTTCACACTCTTGATTCTTTAGGCTTTGAACACAAACTCATAGGAGCCACTCTCCAGGAAGCTTCCAGATAGTCAGCTTTGAACTGGGGCTGCATCACAGGTCCTTCTTGTTCTGAGGTCTCCACCTTCTTGGACTGAGCAACCACTGGCTTCCCCAACTCTCCAGCCTGCCAGGGCCATGTGGGGCTCTCCAGCCTCTGACATGTAAGTCAATCTAATAACCCCCATATATATATAATATGTTATTATATATATATAATATGTTATTATATATATAATATGTTATTATATATATAATTATATATATTTCTGTTCCTCTAGAGAACCCTAACACAATTATATAGTTTGTGTGTATGTGTATATAACATATATATTATATATGTATACATTATAATATATACGTGTGTGTGTATAGTATGGGTGAGAGGGAAACATCAGACTTTAGAACATCCCCAAAGAGAACTTGTGGGGAGGAATTCTGAAGAGAGCTCCAGAGGTTGTGGTACACAGTCTTGGATACAAATATTCCTATGAATTGAGCAGACCATCGACTCACCAGGCAGGTTCCCCATAAGGCAGAGAGATGAGGTAGAAACACCAGTGAAATTAGCAATGGGGAAGGAATAGATAAGGGGGGAAGGAGAAAGACTACCCTGTGTTAGGTGGCAGAAATGCAGTTAGGATGAGTGGGGGGTTATTGTGCCATTTGAGCTATATATGTTGATCAGTTTGTTTTGCAGAAATAAGAAGCTGACAGCCTTCTGACCTTCCCAGGGACAGGTTAGGAGACACCTGAATATTCATTCAAGGAGGTGAGCACAAGCCGAGTGACAGTGTGAGGAAGGCTCCCTCTCTTAGGGAGGGCTACCTTCTAACTGGACCCTGATCATTACCCATGGGATTTGTTTCTCATAAAAAAGAGAAATTGCTGAACTAAAGTAGCTGCTTTTACTCTCAAATTTCTCTAAGAATCTTCCACAGTCTCTTTCCCTTCCTTTTCCTTCAGGGAGCATGGGCCAACTGCACATTAAAAGAATCTCTTTGAAGCTCTGCTTTGATCATGTCAACCAGTTGTATCATTAGAAATACACATATAGCCCCAAAACAAAATATTTGGATTAAGTCTGATGTGATTACTTATTCCAGGAACACTGTGAAGACAGTTCAATTTTTTTTTTTTTGTATCAAGTATTGAACTCAGGGCACTCAACCACTAAAACACATCCCCAACCCTATTTTGTATTTTATTTAGATACAGGGTCTCACTAAGTTGTTTAGCACCTCACTTTTGCTGCAACCGGCTTTGAGCTCACAATTCTCCTGTTTCAGCCTCCCAAGCCACTGGGATTACAGGCATGCACCACCGTGCCTGGCAATAATGAGTTGACATCATTTTTCACTGCATAGAGGTTGTCTGGCCATTCACCAAAGTTAAATCCAGGGCTTACATAGTAGGGTCCTTTCCAGCTGCAGCCTGAGTTCCCAGGAGGAACATGGGAATTTGGATTGACAGGGATGTGTTCCCATCCAGAGATAGACTTATTCTAAAATAGTCCTGTGCTCTTTCAGCATGCCATGCCTCTGCACCCACAATCCCTTCTGCCCAGGGTCTCTTCCCAGCGCCCATTCTTCTCCCCCAACACTTTGCCTGGTTCATTAGGACTTACCTGTTTCTCTTTCCCAGCTCAGAAGACCTTTCATCTGAGATCTTTCTGGTTCCCCCACCCCCAACAGAGGGAGTGGCACCCTCCCCTGGACCAAAGTAGACTTTGCCCAGATAGACATCAGAGGACTTAGACACGCACACAATTCGTCCAGCTCTGGCATTCTCCCACGGACTCCTAGTGCCTCAGGACAGATGTGTCATATCCATCTTGACATCACCAACTGGGATATCAAGCAATCCTAAATAAAAGATTTGAAAACCATCTGGCAAATGACTGGCACAGGGCAGTGGCTCCTTCTGAGGGAGATCTTCTGAAGAACAGGGTGGCTGAAAGAGATCCCTCAAGGTGGAAGCCCTAGGTTGAGGGCCCAGGCAGATACATGCCATGTGAACAGGGGAACAGCTGCTCTCCTGGTGGGAGTGCCTCCCTGACAATGTATGATCTGCTCTCTCAGAACTGCTGCCATTCCAGCTCCTGTATCCCTCTCCGCACTCCTACAGACCTACTCCACATTCATAACTGCTACTCCAAGAATCCCAACAGCAGCTCAAACTCACACACTTCTGCTCTAGGGGTCTCTCCCTGTATTATGCAAAGCCTTAGGAGAAGGAAGGAGAGGCCCCAAAAGTTCCGACATAAGCATGTTCCCCAGGAGGCTCGTAATAGGTAGGCTCCACACCAACCCAACCCTCCACACAAATTTGGCTTCCACATGAAATATCATTTTTAAAAAATTCTGCTAAAAAAAAAGATTGAAAACCTTGAGAACTAAAAAAAAGAAGGTGACTTATCCAAAGTCATTAGATGAATCAATGACAGATTAGCGGAAATTTGGGCTTCCTAATTTCTCCTACCTCTTCCTATCACTGGACTCTGTTGGCAGAAATAAGCTATTTCCAAACTCATTTGCACTTCAGGACTCTGGTCAAGGCTCACGTTTTTGAAGTTACTGAGTAAATATCTAGAGGCTTAAACATACAGTAACAGCTGCTATTTACACGTTCAAGTAGAACTGACTCCTACAAATGAATGAATCCTCCCTATTCTACCACAAGGGCCACTGAGCCAGACTGCTGCTGCTCAAGACTCCCAGAAGTTCTTAATTGTGCAGTCAACCTAGTCTGAGGCACAATGAGCTGGTAATGAGGACAGGGACAGTGTGGAATGGACAAGGGGTAGACCACTACCCATGGGAGGTAGAGGCACTGGAGGTCACTGGCTCAGTGCCTCACATCCCTGATACCCTCACAGAACAGACCTCCAGCACCTCCATGTCACTTGCAAACAGAGTCCTGAGCTGGTATCAGAACTCCAGCTCTCTCCCTATGTATCTGTTGTCCCTGAATACTCCTGCACTTAAACCCTCTGGAATCAGTTGTTGATTATAGACTCCTACCATCCACTAGATCTGTGGGTCTGCACCATGCCCCTAAGCCATCCCAAACAACTGCTGAGGGCCAAGGGCAGCCAGGCCCAGTCGGGCCCAGTCCCTCATTCAGTAAGAAGCACTCCTAGACATCTGTCACCAACAAGGAGCTGATTGACAAAGAAAGGATATAAGATAGGCAAGAGACTGCATGTTGCTGTCCACCTCCCAGAAGGGATATTGCTGATTGTGAGCCAATCAGCTTGTATTCCTCTTACTATAGTTTGGATCTCGAATGTTCCCCAAAGGCCCATGTGTTAAAAGTGTGGTTCCCAGCAAGGCACTTTTAGAAGGTAGTGGGACATTTGAGAGATGGTGCCTAGTGGGAGGTCTTAGGTCATTGGGGGATGCCGTGGAAGGGGACTGTGCACCTTGTTCTCCTCCTCTTTCTCTTTACTTGCTGGCCACCAGAGGTGAGTGACTTTACTTCCCCATGCACCTCTGCCATGAAGCATTACCCACATACAAGTGCTTATATGATAAGCAACAGAGCCAGTCACCCAGGGACTGAATCCTCCAAAACTGTGACCCCAAATTAACCTTTCCTCCTTCTAAGTTGAGGTTTTGTTACAGTAATGCAAAGTTGACTAACCGTATTCACTCAGCAAAAGTAATTATTGAATGACTCCTATTGGACACCTGGATGGCATTGCTGGATAAAGCAGACAAAAATGCTTGTCTTTTTTTTTTTTTGTAAGCTCTGTATTCTTTTTTTTTTAATTTTTTATTGTTGGCTGTTCAAAACATTACATAGTTCTTGATATATCATATTTCACACTTTGATTCAAGTGGGTTATGAGCTCCCATTTTTACCCCATGTACACATTGCAGAATCACATCAGTTACACATCCATTGATTTACATATTGCCATACAAGTGTCTGTTGTGTTCTGCTGCCTTTCCTATCCTCTACTATCCCCCCTCCCCTCCCCTCCCCTCCCCTCTTCTCTCTCTGCCCCCTCTACTGACATTCATTTGTCCCCCTTGTATTATTTTTCCCTTTCCCCTCACTTCCTCTTGTATGTACTTTTGTATAACTCTGAGGGTCTCCTTCCATTTCCATGCAATTTCCCTTCTCTCTCCCTTTCCCTCCCACCTCTCATCCCTGTTTAATGTTAATCTTCTTCTCATGCTCTTTGACCCTACTCTGTTCTTAGTTACTCTCCTTATATCAAAGAAGACATTTGGCATTTGTTTTTTAGGGATTGGATAGCTTCACTTAGCATAATCTGCTCTAATGCCATCCATTTCCCTGTAAATTCTATGATTTTGTCATTTTTTAATGCAGAGTAATACTCCATTGTGTATAAATGCCACATTTTTTTTTATCCATTCATCTATTGAAGGGCATCTAGGTTGGTTCCACAGTCTTGCTATTGTGAATTGTGCTGCTATGAACATCGATGTAGCAGTGTCCCTGTAGCATGCTCTTTTTAGGTCTTTAGGGAATAGACCGAGAAGGGGAATAGCTGGGTCAAATGGTGGCTCCATTCCCAGCTTTCCAAGAAATCTCCATACTGCTTTCCAAATTGGCTGCACCAATTTGCAGTCCCACCAGCAATGTACAAGTGTACCCTTTTCCCCACATCCTCGCCAGCACTTGTTGTTGGACTTCATAATGGCTGCCAATCTAACTGGAGTGAGATGGTATCTTAGGGTGGTTTTGATTTGCATTTCTCTGACAGCTAGAGATGGTGAGCATTTTTTCATGTACTTGTTGATTGATTGTATGTCCTCCTCTGAGAAGTGTCTGTTCAGGTCCTTGGCCCGTTTGTTGATTGGGTTGTTTGTTCTCTTATTGTCTAATTTTTTGAGTTCTTTGTATACTCTGGATATTAGGGCTCTATCTGAAGTGTGAGGAGTAAAGATTTGTTCCCAGGATGTAGGCTCTCTATTTACCTCTCTTATTGTATCTTTTGCTGAGAAAAAACTTTTTAGTTTGAGTAAGTCCCATTTGTTGATTCTAGTTATTAACTTTTGTGCTATGGGTGTCCTATTGAGGAATTTGGACCCCAACCCCACAATATGTAGATCGTAGCCAACTTTTTCTTCTATCAGACGGCGTGTCTCTGATTTGATATCAAACTCCTTGATCCATTTTGAATTAACTTTTGTGCATGGCGAGAGAAAGGGATTCAGTTTCATTTTGTTGCATATGGATTTCCAGTTTTCCCAGCACCATTTGTTGAAGATGCTATCCTTCCTCCATTGCACGCTTTTAGCCCCTTTATCAAATATAAGGTAGTTGTAGTTTTGTGGATTGGTTTCTGTGTCCTCTATTCTGTACCATTGGTCCACCCGCCTGTTTTGGTACCAGTACCATGCTGTTTTTGTTACTATTGCTCTGTAGTATAGTTTGAAGTCTGGTATCGCTATACCGCCTGATTCACACTTCCTGCTTAGCATTGTTTTTGCTATTCTGGGTCTTTTATTTTTCCATATGAATTTCATGATTGCTTTCTCTATTTCTACAAGAAATGCCGTTGGGATTTTGATTGGCATTGCATTAAACCTATAGAGAACTTTTGGTAATATCGCCATTTTGATGATGTTAGTTCTGCCTATCCATGAACAGGGTATATTTTTCCATCTTCTAAGATCTTCTTCTATTTCTCTCTTTAGGGTTCTGTAGTTTTCATTGTATAAGTCTTTCACCTTTTTTGTTAGGTTGATTCCCAAGTATTTTATTTTTTTTGAAGATATTGTGAATGGAGTAGTTGTCCTCATTTCCATTTCAGAGGATTTGTCGCTGATATACAGGAATGCCTTTGATTTATGCGTGTTGATTTTATATCCTGCCACTTTGCTGAATTCATTTATTAGCTCTAATAGTTTCTTTGTAGAGCCTTTTGGGTCTGCTAGGTATAGAATCATGTCATCTGCAAGTAGTGATAATTTAAGTTCTTCTTTTCCTATTTTGATGCCTTTAATTTCTTTCGTCTGTCTAATTGCTCTGGCCAGTGTTTCGAGAACTATGTTGAACAGAAGTGGTGAGAGAGGGCATCCCTGTCTTGTTCCAGATTTTAGAGGGAATGCCTTCAATTTTTCTCCATTCAGAATGATGCTAGCCTGAGGCTTAGCATAGATTGCTTTTACAATATTGAGGTATGTTCCTGTTATCCCTAGTTTTTCTAGAGTTTTGAACATAAAGGGATGCTGTACTTTGTCGAATGCTTTTTCCGCATCTATCGAGATGATCATATGGTTCTTATTTTTAAGTCTACTGATGTGGTGAATAACATTTATTGATTTCCGTATATTGAACCAGCCTTGCATCCCAGGGATGAATCCTACTTGATCATGGTGCACAATTTTTTTGATATGTTTTTGTATCCGATTTGCCAGAATTTTATTGAGGATTTTTGCATCCAGGTTCATTAGAGATATTGGTCTGTAGTTTTCTTTCTTTGAAGTGTCTTTGTCTGGTTTAGGTATCAGGGTGATGTTGGCCTCGTAGAATGAATTTGGAAGTTCTCCCTCTTTTTCTATTTCCCGAAGTAGCTTGAAAAGTATTGGTATTAGTTCCTCTTTAAAGGTTTTGTAAAACTCTGCTGTATACCCATCCGGTCCTGGGCTTTTCTTAGTTGGTAGTCTTTTGATGGTTTCTTCTATTTCCTCAATTGATATTGGTCTGTTTAGGTTGTCTATATCCTCCTGACTCAATCTGGGCAGATCATATGACTTCAGAAATTTATGGATGCCTTCACCATCTTCTAATTTATTGGAGTATAAGGATTCAAAATAATTTTTGATTATCTTCTGTATATCTGAAGTGTCTGTTGTGATATTGCCTTTTTCATCCTGTATGCTAGTAATTTGAGTTCTCTCTCTTCTTCTCTTCGCTAGCATGGCTAAGGGTCTGTAGATTTTGTTTATTTTTTCAAAGAACCAACTTTTAGTTTTGTCAATTTTTTCAATTGTTTCTTTTGTTTCGATTTCATTAATTTCAGCTCTGATTTTAATTATTTCTTGCCTTCTACTTCTTTTGCTGTTGTTTTGCTCTTCTTTTTCTAGGATTTTGAGATGAAGTATGAGATCATTTATTTGTTGTTTTTTTCTTTTTTTAAGGAATGAACTCCAAGCAATGAATTTTCCTCTTAGAACTGCTTTCAATGTGTCCCATAGATTCCGATATGTTGTGTCTGTGTTTTCATTAATCTCTAAGAATTTTTTAATTTCCTCCTTGATGTCTTCTATAACCCATTGATCATTCAGTAACCTATTGTTCATTCTCCAAGTGATGTATTCTTTTTCCTTCCTTCTTTTATCGTTGATTTTCAGTTCCATTCCATTATGATCAGATAGGATGCATGGTATTATCTCTACTCCTTTATATTGTCTAAGAGTTGCCCTGTGACATAATATATGATCTATTTTTGAGAAGGATCCATGTGCTGCTGAGAAAAAAAGTGTAACTGCTTGATGTTGGGTGGTATATTCTATATATGTCAGTTAAGTATAGGTTATTAATTGTGTTATTGAGTTCTATAGTTTCCTTATTCAACTGGTTTGGAAGATCTGTCCAGTGGCGAGAGAGGTGTGTTGAAGTCTCCCATGATTATTGTATGGTGGTCTATTAGACTCTTGAACTTGAGAAGAGTTTGTTTGATGAACATAGCTGCACCATTGTTTGGGGCATATATATTTATGATTGTTATGTCTTGTTGGTGTATGGTTCCCTTAAGCAGTATGTAGTGTCCGTCTTTATCCCTTTTGATTAACTTTGGCTTGAAATCTATTTTATTTGATATGAGTATGGACACTCCTGCTTGTTTCCGAAGTCCATATGAGTGATATGATTTTTCCCAACCTTTCACCTTCAGCCTATGTATGTCTTTTCCTATCAAATGCGTCTCCTGTAGGCAGCATATTGTTGGGTCTTCTTTTGTGATCCATTCTACTAGCCTGTGTCTCTTGATTGGTGAGTTTAAGCCATTAACATTTAGGGTTATTATTGAGATATGGATTGTTCTTCCAGCCATATTTGTTTATTTATGTTACTAAACATGGTTTGTTTTCCTCTTTGATTATTTTTCCCCCCTTTACTGTCCTACCTCCCACTGTTGGTTTTCATTGTTATTTTCCATTTCCTCTTCCTGTAATGTTTTGCCAAGGATGTTTTGAAGAGATGGTTTTCTAGCTGCAAATTCTTTTAACTTTTGTTTATTGTGGAAGGTTTTAATTTCATCTTCCATCCTGAAGCTTAATTTCGCTGGAAACACAATTCTTGGTTGGAACCCATTTTCTTTCAGTGTTTGAAATATGTTATTCCAGGATCTTCTAGCTTTCAGAGTCTGTGTTGAAAGATCAGCTGTTATCCTGATTGGCTTACCCCTAAATGTGATCTGCTTCCTTTCTCTTGTAGCTTTTAAAATTCTCTCCTTATTCTGTATGTTCGGCATCTTCATTATAATGTGTCTAGGTGTGGGTCTCTTATGATTTTGCACATTCGGTGTCCTGTAGGCTTCTAGGATTTGGGATTCTGTCTCATTCTTCAAGTCTGGGAAGTTTTCTCGTATTATTTCATTGAATAGATTGCTCATTCCTTTGGTTTGAAACTCTGTCCCTTCCTGTATCCCAATGACTCTTAAATTTGGTCTCTTGATGTTATCCCATATTTCTTGGATGTTCTGCTCATGGTTTCTTAACAGTCTTGCTGAGCTGTCTATGTTCTTTTCAAGTTGAAATACTTTATCTTCATTGTCTGATGTTCTATCTTCTAAGTGTTCTACTTTGCTGGTAGTATTCTCAATTGAGTTTTTAAGTTGGTTTATTGCTTCCTGCATTTCTAGGATTTCTGTTTGTTTGTTTTTTATAACCTCTATCTCCCTGTATAGTTGATCTTTTGCTTCTTGGATTTGTTTATGTAATTCATTATTGAAGTGATCTTTCATTGTCTGATTTTGCTGTCTGATGTCTTCCTTGAGACTCCAGATCATCTGAAGCATGTATATCCTGAATTCTTTATCTGACATTCCATCTGCTGCAACTATTACCTCTTCTAACGTTGAGTTGACCTGCATTGCTTGTGGTCCTTTCTTTCCTTGTCTCTTCATACTGTTCGCGTTCCTTTCTACTTGGTGAAACTGTTGTGCTATAGAATTTTCCCCCTATATATTTATATTGGTCTTGTATAGTTGCAAAGTCTCCCTCACAGGCGCGAGCGGCGGCTCTGCCCCTCCTCCAATTGAGGCAATGTGCTTACCACGCCAGCAGGCCGCTGGGACTGCTCTGCCGGTGGGTAGCAGGTCCGCCTACCTTGCAGGCGCGGGCGGCGGCTCTGTCCCTCTGCGGGCCGCTAGGCTTGTTTTGTCGGTGGCCGCAGTTCTGCCTACTTTGCAGGCGCAGGCAGCGGCACTGCCCCTCTGCAGGCCTCTGGGGCTGTTCTGCCTGTGGGTCGCAGGTCCGCCTACCTTGCAGGCGCGGGGGGGGGGGGGGGGGCTCTACCCTTCCTCAGACCACTGGGCCTGTTCTGTCTGTCGGTTGCAGGTCTGGCCTGTTCTGATGGTGGTCACAGTTCCGTCTACCTTGCAGGCGCGGGGGGAAGGGGCGGCTCTGCCTCTCAGCAGGCCGCTGCTCCTCTTCTGCCGGTGGGTCGCAGGCCCGCCTACCTTGCAGGAGTGATTGGAAGCTCTGTCCCGCCGCGGGCCACTGGGCCTTTTCTGTCGGTGGTCACAGTTCCGCCTACCTGGCAGGCGCGGGGGGTGGGGGGCGGCTCTGCCCCTCAGCAGGCCACTGGGCCTGCTCTGTGGGTGGTCACAGTTCTGTCTACGTTGCCGGTGCAGGGGGAGGGGGCGGCTCTGCCTCTCAGCAGGCCGCTGCTCCTCTTCTGCCGGCGGGTCGCAGGCCCGCCTACCTTGCAGGAGTGATTGGAAACTCTCAAAAATGCTTGTTTTGAATAGCTTTGTTCTGGTGGGGAGAGGAAAGGAAGCCATACACATAACAGATAAATCCATACATGAATAGTGATAAGTGCTATATTGAAAAAAAAAGGGAAGCAGGATAAGGGGGGTGGAGGGTGCAAAAGAGGTGGGGGTTCAGGGCCAGTATTGACCCGGTGATTAGGGAGCCAAGGAAAGGTAAGGACTGAGCAAATGTGTGGGAAAGGTAAGAAGGAGTCAACTAGGAAGACATCTGAGAAAGGAAAAGTATTCCAAGTGGAGGGAGAAAAAGAACAAAGGCCCTTGACTTTGAAGAAGAGCCAGCTGGCCAGTGTGGGCAGAGGGAGTTGAGTTCCAGGAAGGACACAATGGGGGAGAGGTAACAGACTGCCAGATTTTCCTACAGGACCTGTATGCTCTTGTTCAGACTTTGTCCTTTTACCATAGGGCCATCAGAAGATTTGGATCTGGAGGGGGCAAAGGTAAATAATGAGGATGGCCTGGGCCCGGCTGGTTTTAGTGCAGATGCCAAGACATTGTGGGCTCTGGATATATTTGAAGGTATGGTCAACAGAATTCCCTATGAGATTGATAGATTAGAGACTGGGAGGCATCAGTGATGACTTTGATTGGTATCCTGAGCCACTGGAAGGATGGAGCTGCATAAAGAGATAGGAAAGGCCTTCAGTGAAGCAAGCAGGAAGCAGGAAGATGGAAGTTGTGTTTGGTAAACTTGGGTTTGCAGGTCTATTGGCTGCCAAAGGGGAACACTGAACAGCAGGTGGATACCTGGTGTGGAGTTTAGCAGAGAGATCTGGGGTCTGGAAATAGAAGGTGGGAGTCGTTGACATTTTCATGGTAATTAAATCCAGTGCACTCATAAGATCACTCAACAGTGGCTGAGTGTGTTGCAGAAGCAACAAGGGACAGTGAGACATGAATGAGGAATAGAAGAAGCCAAAGAGTGGGGTCTCCTAGAAACGAACTGGAAAAAAAAATGTACAACCACCAAGAAGAAGGAGTGACCAGCTTTGCTGAAGGGTGCTGACGGTCACGCAAATTGAGATCTGAGACTTGACAATTGGATTTTAAAACATGGTGGCATCATAATAAGAGCAGTCTCGGTAGAGTTGTAGAGGCAAATTAGATTGACTGGAGAAGGTCCAAGGGAAAGTGTTGCAAAAAGAATTCCACTTTGGAGAGGAAGCTATGGAAGAAGTGAGCTCAAGAGAAATTTTATTTCTCTTGACTTTTTTTAAATGAGAGAAATAATCACATTTATGTGCCAATTGGAATAATCCAAGGAAAAAAAAAACAAGAAATTTATGAGAAAGAAAGAGGATTTCTGGAGCCTCGAATCTGAATGGTGAGAGGAAATGAATGTGTACATTGATAGTGTACACAGGAGCATAGATAACTCATATGTGGCAACAGGCAGGAAGCCCTGAAGGGCTGATGTGGGGTTCAGAGTCTTAGGAAGATCTCTTCCAGTTACTTCAATATTCTTGGTGAAATAGGATGGGAGAGAAGTTTGGTCATGTGAGAAGAGAGGAAATTTTTCTTAGATGTGTAGGGAAATAGAAAAGTGACTTCACTAGGCATGGGTAACCTGATTGCCTAAGGCCCATTGAAGTTCAGAGGTCATGAAAGTCAGGTGGGACCAGTCTGCATGGTATATATTTTTCTCCAGCCAGAGTCAACTCCCCAGGTAGGAGCAGCCAAGGCCACTAGGCCTGCAGTGGTCAATTTTTTTAAGCCCTACTACCAGGTAGTTTTGGGGGCCTCAAAAACTTGATACTATAATATCATACATCCCCCAACTCTAAAATGCTCCTCATTAGTTCTCCAGGGTTGAACTTTTATCAGCAACAGATCCATAATTCAAAGAACTACTTTGGAATCTTTAGGCAGAGCTATTTGAGAAAAGGTGGTATTTACTAGTTTTATTCTGCAGAAATTCTTTCTAGGGAAAGCCTATAGGAAGCAATATTTGGCTGGGCTGCTTGGTTTTTAGGTGGGCCATGAGCCACTGGCTTGTGTCCAGCCCAGAGTCCAAACCCCCAACTCTGGCAGGTACCTTCTCCCTGTGGAGAGCTGCGGGTCTCCCTGCCCCTGCTACAGGCTCCCCCACCCTGAGCTGCATCTTTCCCTCTTTGTATAACGACCATGAGTCACTCAGGTGATGTCTGCCTCTGGTCTCAGAGAACCTCTGAGTCACATAGCTCAAAGTTCCAGGAATAGAACCACTCCTGCTAGGCTCCTGCCAGCCAACTTTAGGTTGTGACCAGGTGATCAGATACTGAGGACCAAGAATATGAGAGTGGGGAACAAGCATCTATGAGGAAGCTCTCATTTTATGGTTTACTTGTCTGTTATTTGCAAACCCATTGCCTTTGCATAAGATTTCAAATCCAGATCATCAAAATAAAATAAATGGACTTATAATTTCAAAAACTAAAGCACCAAATATTAGAAAAGTATCTGGCATACAGTATGTGCCAACCAAAAAATAAATTGTCTTAATGGTGATAATAACAGTTTTCAAATTTGTGTCTTATTTCTTTGCAGTTTCTAATACATTTTAGGCTGAAAGTAAAAGGTGAGAAGAGGGGAGTCCCAGCATCTCCTTACTTCCTCATTTCTTCTCAAATATGAAATGTGGTGAGTGTCTGTGTGTGTGTGTGTATGTGTGTTTGCTTGTTTGTTTTGTAGAAAGCATTGCTAACAACAGTTATCAAAAACTGGAAAAGAACCAGCCAGCAGACTAGTGAAAACATCCACGAGTCTTGACCACAGTAGAAGCTCTAATTGTGGGAGCTTGGGGAGGGCCACACTGACTACTGAGCAACACTTCACCAACAAAAAGCAATGACAGAAAAGCCATTCCCAACTTTCTGAATTGCTTAAAACAAGACAATAATGAAATATTAACTATGTCACAGTGAGAGAAGCGATTGTGCAGAAGGCTCTTCAATTATTGCTATCTGTCCAACTGTTTCTTCCATCTCTCCCTTCCACATCCTCCTCCCCCCATTCTAACATTATTTTGATTGATCCATCATAATAAGGGACCATTGAAACAGTGAAAGCCTTATTTGTTTTAGTTTCTTTTTCTAAATAGAAAAGGCAATAAACATCACCAAGAATGTGTCATGAGTATACATTCTCTCTGATGCATTAACAAAAGCAATCAATATAAATTACATTTGTGAAGGAATGTAATTCTGAGAAACTCCGCCTCTGAGCAGGGAGTGGGCAGTAACTAAAGAGCTCGCTTTTTCCAGGCAAAGTCTGCCACCGCGTGGAATAATCTGGCATTGCAGTTACCTGTCCAAGAAAAAACACACACACACACACATCCACTGGGAAGACTGACTTAAAACCAAAGGATGTTTTGAGCCAAAGCTCACAGTTAAAAACACAGCTAAAAGTTTCTCAAAATTATTATCAGCGAGAATCCACTCTCATTTGACTTTCTATCCTTTGTAACACTAAGGGGCTCTCCAGTAGAAATAGCAGTGTATTTTGGTTTGCAAAGTAAGGGCCAGGCTGTTTCCCTCTGCCCTAGACTATTCCTCTTGAGAAAGAAACTGCAGACCAGCAGAAAGGGAAGGGAAGTTTCTTTTCATATTCAACTGAAAGGCGGAAGCAGCAGGACGGTTAGGGTTTCATCTCTGCTTGCTCCTGGGTTCTTCCTCTCCAAGGCTAATAGACATAGGAGGTGACATCCCCAGAAGGTGGGGGAAGGCTCTTTGCTACACACTGCCATCACCTCCAGGTCCCAGTTTTGATTGACCAGGAAGGCCCCACAGGCAATTCAGATCCCCAACTCTGAGCAGTTGAGGAAGGGCCAACACAGTGGCAGTGTCAGAGAGAGCCTCATAAGTCTGAAGAGGCCACGGGAGATGTGTTCGCCAAGACACTTCAACTGAATGGGAGACAGACACCTGTCAGGTCAGGTGTAGGGTCTTCTGGACATTCCTGCTCCACAGCCTGACTTGACTACCTTCTTGCTTCTCAAGTAGTGAATTACATTCCTCCCACGATGCAAGGGATCAGGGTGATGGCCCCAAAACCACCCTGGTAAAGCTGGATAAAGGGACATGTGATCCTGCTTCTTGTCTCTGGAAACACCCTTAATTATATCTCTCACAGCCCAACCAGAGAGAATTATACATCTCTTGTTCCTTGTCAGTTGTCTCCCAAGATTATGATCCCCTTAAAGGCAGGGATTGTGTCTTTCGCATCTGTGAACTCTGGGACTTAACATGGAGCCTTAAACATTGAGTAAGATGCTCAATAAATATTTTTGTTGGACGAAACCAGAGAGAGAAAGAGGGAGGCTGGAGGGACAGAGAAGCCAGGGATGGTGGCAGACCCTCTGGTGATTAATTTTAAAAAGACCTTCTCCTTAAACCCACACAAATAGTCTACCCAACACTGCTCTCATCAATCAGCAAGGCAAAACTTGAGGACACCTCCTCTCCCTTGACATATCCCTATACCCCTTCCCGCCTTAGGCCTGGGTTCTATTGTGATTTTGTTCTTTTCGTTGTCAACATTACTTCTTAAAAATTTCAAACCTGCAAAGCAAAAATGAAAAACAGAACAATGAAAACCAGCATGTTCTTCACTTAAATTCACTCTTGTATAAGGATCAAATTTATCCTTCCTGTTTCTTCCTTGCAAAAATAAATGTGTAAACACACACGTTTTGAGTTCCCTTTTTTGCATAAACGATTATTAAATATATGCAACTTGCACATTTTGCCTTTTTCTGTTAACAATATATTCTGAAAATGACGTATTGTCAATTCAGAGCAATCTTTCTCCTTTGTACTTCCAAGGCAACAGCCCCCCTACCCATTACATGGATATACTAAAGTTGATTCAGTCTCCTATAGATCAGCATTTAGTTTGTTTCCAATATTTTATCATGACAAATGCCACCAATAAATAACTTCCTGTGTATGTTCTTTTAAGTTTAAAAAGAGTGAAGATTTTTTTTTTCCCAGAGAGAAGTCCTAGAAGTGAGATTGCTGGCCAAGGGTTAGATGCATGTTCTTCTATTTCCTGCCTCCTGATTTCCCATCCCCAGACGCTCTCCCCTTCCGCATGCGCACCAGCTCTGTATAAGACACCTGTTTCTCCACAGTCTTGCTATCAATAGTCTGTGAAACTTTTGAATTTTTTTCAGAACCGTGAGAAATGTTCTATCCAGTGGTTTTAATTTACATTCTTCTTTTTTAAAGTGAAATTGTGTACCTTTATAAGTTTAGGAGTCACTTATGTATGTTTTTCTGTGAATTATTTTTATTATTGGACTCGTTTTTCAAAAGGTTTAGGAACTTTTATCCCCTTCGATTTCTAAGAATTCTTAGTGTGAGTAGTTTGGTTTCTTTAAAATGAGTTGCAAATATTTTCTCCCAATTTATCATTTGTTATGACACATTTTGCCAGAATTTTTTCATGTAGTACAATTTGACAATCTCCTTTATTACCTCTCACTTGGCAAATATTTTTAGTACATACTATATAGCAGTGGAGATGCTTGGTTGTTCCTGACCTCAGTGGAAAAGCCTCTGGTGTTTTATCATAGTAAGATGCTACTTAAGGTTCAGAAATATGTATGTATGTGTACAAATAATATAAATGTACAAACACACACACATATACATGTGTTAAACAAGTGTCCATCAATTTCCTCTTTATAATGTCTTTTTTTTTTTTACTTGAAAAATTTCACATTATTTACTATCAAACTGTGTTAAACTTTACCCTGGATATTAGTGTTGGACTCATTATTAACAGTTTTACACAAACAGATGAAAAGAAAAGCAGAATTTTGCTGAAACAATTTACATTTCATTAGAATTTTATCATAAAATTAATTACTAAGTATAGGCAGAAGGGATATAGAAGAATTTGTTTTACTTTATTTAAAAAAAAACAAAATAGGTATCTTCTGTTTACTAGAAAGTTCGTGAGAAATGCCCAGTGCCCTTTTTGCCCTCTGTTCAAGAAGAAACAGAAGGATGACACACAATCTTTTCTAGATTTCACCACAATTGTGCAAGGCATGACACAACTGGCTTCAAAGAGTTTTCTCCCCATAAAACATGTTCATTGGGAAGTAAGAAATTAAATGTAAGGATAAAGACTAACTGGTCAAACATAAAAATAAAGACTTTTTTTCCACTGTATACAGTGGAATACAAGTGAAAATGGTTATAATTTACCATGACAAAGTTTAAGAAAAAAACGTTTCATAACATATGTTCAACCAAGAGCTTTTCACATTATTTTCTTCAAGCTCACTTGAAATTATTTTAATGACAATTACATTTCAGTTGGACACAAATGTATTCATTTTTACCCAAGCAATAGAACAGAATATAATTTCTTTAGACATTTTTCATGAGAATAGTTCATTGTACAGTTGAGGAAACATGAACTAAGGCCTGTGATTTGATTCCTAGTGGTTAAACATGTTTTTGATCTTTACCTTAATGTAAAAGATTTGCACGCAAACTGACACAGAATATCTCTCCTGCTTTTCTAAGTCTTGTGAGGAACAATAAGGTACAATAGATTTTTATAAGGAAGATTTTATTGAAGGGTATTATCATTCAGATTTTAAATATTTCCCCCAAAGCCCATTATGCTAAAGGCTTGGCCACCAGCCTATAGTGTTATTTCAAGGTGGTAAAACAGTTGAGATGGTTCCAGTGGGAGGAAGTGAGGTCACTGGGAATGCACTCTTGAAGGGGACATTGGGAGCCTGGACCTTCCTCTCTCTGCTTTCTGCTACCATAAGGTGAGCAGCTTGGTTCCACCATGTGCTCCCTGCCATGATGTACTGCCTTTCCACAGGCCCAAAAAGCAACAGGGCAACCAACTATGAACTGAAACCTCTGAAACTGTAACCAAAATAAAACTTCCTCCTTATGTAAATTGTTTATCTCAAGTACTTTGTCCCAGCAAGAGAAAGCTGACTAATACAAAGGCCTATACCCATCCATGGACATACATGAACATTATTTTCCTATATTAATTAATATGTGAATTATATAAAGACAGTTCTAAATATTGAACCATCTTTGCATTCATAAAATAAATGCCATCTGGTTATGATGTATTTTTTTCCTTAACATGGTATTGAATTCTGGATTTTTTGCCTGGCTATTCATTTTGGGATTGGTCTACAGTTTCCTCCTTTTGTAATATCTTTAATACATTTAGTAGTGATATTGTATGGCTTCACAAAAACAATTTGAAAGTAATACTTTTTAAGCTCTGGGGAAAAAAGATATAATGTTAAAACTGGTCTTTAAAGGCAATCACCTTTGAAATTGTCCGGGCTTGGTGATTTTTCTTTTTTTAATGAAGTAGTTCTTGTTGTTTTATTGGGTAGGTTTTGGTTGGTTTGTTTTTGGTATTGGGGATTGAACCCATGGGTGCTTTACCACTGAGCCACATCCACAGCTTTTCTTATATTTTATTTTGAGACAGGATTTCTTAAAGTTGCCTAGGGCCTAGCTAAATTGCTGAGACTCACTTTGAATTTGTAATCCTCCTGCCTCAGCCTCCCAAGCCTCTGGGGTTATAGGTGTGCACCACCATGCCCAACAATTTTTTTTTCTTTTTTCTATTTTTTAATGAAATTTAGTCCATTTTTAACATTCTATCTCTATTGAAATTGATTTTGGGAAGTTGAGTTTTCCTCGGGAATTTTCCATTACATCTACATTTAAAAACCTATTAGCATAAAGTAGTGAATTAGTTCCTTATAATATTTTTAAATTTCCTCCATTCTCAATGATTATTTTTCTCTTATTTATTTCTTATTTGAATATTAATGCATCCTCTCCCTTTTTTACGTTAACTCGTGTGTTATATGTTTTATTGTTCTATTCAAAGACATAGTTTTAATTTATTCTTTCTACGATTTTCCCATTTTCTATCTCATTACTGTTTGCTTTGTTTTTATGATTTCTTTTTTCCATTTACTTTTAATTTACTTTGCTGTTTGTTCTCTAGCTTTTTGAGCTAGAGACTTCATCTATTTAATTTAATCATTACATCTGTATAGATACAAATATCTAAGTTGATGAATATGCCTCTGATCACAACTTTAATTATATTTTATAAATTCTGATACATAGTGTTTTCATGATAATTTTAATTAATATCTATATTGATACATTATTCACATACTGTGAAAGTCACACTTTGAAGGGTACTATCCAGTGGTTTAGTATATTTACAAAGTGTCATAATCAAGGATGTTTTCCTATTCTGGAATTTAATATAAATAAAATTATATCATATTAATGTATGTTAAGTCTTGCTTCTCTTAAGTAATGATGTAAAGGTTCATCCATTTTGTAGCATTTATTAGTACTTCATTCCTTTTGAATGTGTTTGAATACAATATTCCATTGTCTGTATAACACATTTTGTTTATTTACTCATCAGTTGATGGACATTTGGATTGCTTCCTCTTTTTGGCTAATAATGCTGATATGGACACATGTGGACAAGTTTTTGTATGAATGCTTGTTTTCAATTCTCTTGAGGATATTCTTAGAAGGGGAATTATTGCTCCATATGGTAAGTCTTTATTTAACTAATTGAGGAACTGCCCAGCTGTTTTCGAAGTGGCTACGTAATTTTATATTCCTACAGCAATACACAAGGGTCCCAATTTTTCCATGTTCTCACTAACGTGTTATTGTTGTCTTTTTGGTTATTGCCATCCTAGTGGGTGTGAAATGGTATCTAACTATGGTTTTGATTAGCCTCTCCATAATGACTAATGAAGTGGAGCATCTTTTTATGTGTTCATTAGCTATTCTCTTTTTTTTGGGGGGGGAGGGAATATCTATTCAGATCCTTTGCCAATTTTTAATTGGGATATTTTTCTTTTCATTGTTGTGTTTTTTATATATTCTGGATACTAGCCACTTACAAGATATATGATTTTCAAATATATTCTCTTTTTTGTGGGTTGTCTTGAATGTGTCCTTTAAAGAACAAAAGTTTTTAATTTTGATAAAATCAATTTTATCTTGTTTGTTTGGGTTTTTAGTATCATATCTAAGAAACAAGTGCCTTCAAGCCAATCAAGATTTGCTTGAGGCACAGTGTTGCATGCCTGTAATGCCAGCTACTTGGGAGGCTAAGACTGGAGGATGGCAAGTTCAAAACCAGCCTGAGCAACATAGTGAGACTCTATCTCAAAAAAAAAAAAAAAAAAAAGGATTTGCTCATATATTTTCTTCTACACATTTTACAGTTTTAGCTCTTAGATTTAGTTCTACTGTGCATTTGGGTTAACTTTTGTATATGGCTTAAGTAAGGGGTCTAAATTCATTTTTTTGCATGTGGATAGCCAGATGTCTTTTTAATAAAATCACTCTTCAACCCCCATTGAATTATCTTGGCATACTTGCCAAAAATCAATTTACCATCAATATATGAGTTTATTTCTGGACTCTCAATTATTTTCTACTTATCCATGTCTGTCTTTATGCAAGGGCAGCACTATTGATTACTGTCATTTTCTATTAAGTTAGAAATTTGGAAGTATGAGTCCTCCAACTTTGTTCTTATTTTTCAAAAATATTTTTAGATAGTCTGGGTTCTTTGTGTATTCATATAAAACTGAGGATTACATGTCAATTTCCATTAAAAAGTCAGCTGATATTTTTGAAAGGCATTGTGTCAATTCTATAGACTCAGCTCTGTTTTTCCCTGACATTTTAAGAATTTTTGCCACTTTAGCAATATTAAGTTTTGCAATTGACAAACATAGGATGTCTTTCTTTCTTTTTTTTTCCCAAGGATGTCATGTAGTTTTCATTGTCAAAATTTAACATTTCTTTTGTAAATTTATTTCTCTTATTTTTTGATGCATTAGTAAATTAAATAGTTGTATTTATTTCAATTTCAGATTGTTCATTAATAGTGATAATACAATAGATATTTTTTGTATATAGTATTCTCTTGCAGAGAGCCACAAACTCAGCACTTGAGGAAATAAATTTCCTTTGACTCTTTTTTTTTTTTATATTATTATTACCAGGGACTGAACTCAGGGTGACCACTGAACCACATCCCCAGCCTTATTTTGTATTTTATTTAGAGACAGGGTCTCACGGAGTTGCTTAGCACCTCGCTTTTTCTGAGGCTGGCTTTGAACTTGCAATCCTCCTGTCTCAGCCTCCCTAGCCTCTGAGATTAAAGGCATGTGCCACGGTGCCCAGTGTTTGACTCACTCTTAAAGACTCCTTTTTACACCTTTAAAACTTACTGAAATGTCTTAACTTGGCACCACTTATAAAAATGTGACAAATGGTTAAAAAAAAAAACAAAACTAGAAGCTATGTAAAATGGTTAGATTCAGACATCCCTTAACCTAGAGAGTAGTTAAGGGAAAACTTCTGTTCTCAGACCATTTAGAGGGTCCAAAGAGCTCACAAAAATTTTTAACTTCATATCCTTTTTCTTAGCCTCTCCTATTCCTCAGCTCCCAAATAATCATTCTTTTCATCATTAAAACTGGGAGGACACATTCTCCTTACAGTGGGGGTCAAATGAGACATGCTCCCTCTAGGGGATAGTGTATCAAGATCGAGGGCAGAGGTTAGACTCAGCTCTGTTTTACCCTGACACCATCCAGTTACATGTCCCTGAGAAGCCACTTACCTTCCTGAATTCACTGCTGTGCTATCGAGCACAAGGAACTCACTAACCTTTATATATGTGGTTCATATAGAAAGCTGGAATGGTTTTCTTTTCTTTTCTTTTTTTATGGTATTGAGGATTGAACCCAGGGGTGTTTTTGCCACCGAGCCACATCTCCAGCCCTTTTCATTTTTTATCTTGAAACAGGGTCTTGTTAAATTGCTTTGGAACTTGCTAAATTGCTGAGGCTGGTCTTGAACTTGCAATCCACCTGCTTCAGTCTCATGAGTAACTGGGTTTACAGGCATGTGCTGTGGTGCACAGCTATGGGATAGTTATCTTACCTCAGACAGCCTTATAAAACTCTTATGAAACAAAAGTTTCTTTTTTAAAATATTTTTTTAGTTGTAGTTAGACACAATACCTTTATTTTATCTATTTATTTTTATGTGGTGCTAAGGATTGAACCTAGCACCTCACACGTGCAAGGCGAGTGCTCTACCGCTGAGCCACAACCCCAACCTGCAAAAGGTTCATTTAAGAGTATAAAATGCCATAAAAATATGAACAATTTTTACATAATTTAGAAACAAACATATAGATCCCATCATATCATCCATTCTAGTAAGATTAGTAACCACCTGAATGAGGAATTATTATTCTAGGCTTTGGCAATGGAAAAAAAAAAAGGAGGTGAGGAATGAAGAAATCACTAACTTCACTGTGGACTTTAACATCATTTGGGAGTATCTCATAAGTACCTCTGAGCACCTTTTGAATCACAAAACTCTAAAATAGGTTTATAGTAGTTTCCTCAGGCAGTAGACTGTTTTGTACTCTGCCATTTGGGGATCAAACTGAGAAAAAAAGGCAGCTGTTTTGGCCTCTTTAAAAAATATTTTATTGTCTCTTCTAGCCCCCATTTTTATTTACTTTGAGAATATAAAATGGGAATTGGAAAAGGTTGTAGCCTCTTCTCTGGTTCTTGTTTTTCTAGGCTATGAGACAAAGAACAGCTAGTGTGGCTTTTGATGGAATGCTCAGAAGGAAGGTCAAAACGACACTCAGCCTCAGAGTGCTGCTTGAGGGATTTTATCCATCATTTATTTATGAACTGATATACAAAGTGACAGTCGGAAACCTCTACCTTGTCCTCTCTACATATCCCTGGGGCCACCAAGCATCTTTGAGCTCTAGAACCATCCAATTTAACAGATTATTATTATTGTCATAGGAATATTTCCTCCAGGAAATATGTCCATATTCAATTTCCTTGATGCTTTTAATTAACCCTCTTCTCTGCTATTGTCCTAGGCAGTTTACAGATGACAATATAGCCATGTGTTATGCATATAGTGTTGTATGCTATATTCAGTCAGCCCTTCTTATTTACAGGTTCTGCATCTACAGATTCAAACAAATGTAGATGCTGAAGCAGGAAGGTCACAAGTTCAAGGCCAAACTCAGCAACTTAGCAAGGCCCTAAGCAACTTAGCAAGACCTGTCTAAAAATAAAAAATAAAAAGGGCTGGGGATGTGGCTCAGTGGTTAAGTACCCTGGGTTTAATCCTCAGTACCAAAAAAAGAAACAAAAAAACCCCAGCACATTGGAGGATGTGTGTATATTCTATGCTAATACTACATCATTTTATGTAAGGGACTTGAGCATCCTTGGATTTCAGTATCCCTGGGTAAGGGGGTTTATGGATACCAAGGGATTGAATAATGTATATTGACTGTATACTATTAATTACCCACCCAGTATCTATTTCTCTTTGTTTTCTTGCTATTTGAATTAAGTATATGTTCTTGTAATTCAGGGGAAAGAAATTCTGTTCCGAAGGATAGTCCAACTGGTTTAATCCAATTCTTGTTAACTCCATCCTCTTGCCAGTGATTGGCTGGATACAAGACACACACTTTAACTTTTGCCAACAATACATAATGAAAAGTATGCTGGATCACCCCTGAGAAGGAATCTCTCACTCCCAAGAATGAGATGAAGGAAGCAATACCCTTTTTTGTCATGTTTAGAAGCAAGACCTGGAAGTGCCCCAGCCACCATGCCCCAGCCTGAGGATGATCCAACACAATGAAGGCAGATGAGCCAAGAGCATTGCTGAGAAGCAGCATCTGGCCCTGATATCACACCTGGCACCTGACTCATTCAGATATATTGTAATAAATTTTCTTTATTTAAAATTGATCATTCAGGATTTTTGGTTTCTAAAGCTAAATATAATAATGCAAATCTAATATAATAATACAAATAACATTAGCAACTACTTTAAAATTTCCATACATGGGAATCTATATTCATGAAGTATATTTCCACATCATTCCAACTTTGAGAGTACAAATGCTTATATGATATTTCAACTCTGAAAAATTAGAATCCATGGCTTTGACTTGTTCTGTACTCCACAGTTCCTTGTTACCTACAAAGCTAGACACAAAGAAGCTATGTGGCCTTTGCCTAACTGATGAATATGAAGTCAAATGGAGTCATCACCAGCATTTTGAGTATCTTAAGGTTTATACCAGAACCTAGTATTACACATAGCCAACCCAAAATTATTATGCCTTTGAAGATTTAAAAAAAAAAAGTCTAAAAGTGGGGAAATGTTTAATTCCTGGAAATGTCACTGGCAGGGAAATGATTAAGGTTTTGGATAAAATAACAAATCAAGACTCCTGAAGTATTTGATATGTGCTTTGTTCTGGTTCTGAATGTGTTTGTGTCTCCCTGAAATTCATATGTTAAAACCTAATTATCGGGCTGTCTTTATGACTCAGTGGTAGAGCACTTGCCTAGTATGTGTGAGGCCCTGGGTTTGATCCTCAGCACCACATAAAAATAAATAAATAAAATAAAGGTATTGTGTCCATCTACAATTTAAAAAACTAAAACATAAACCTAATTATCAATGTGATGGTGTTAGGAGGTAGAGCTCTTGGGAGGTGGTTAGGTTATAAGGATGGCTCCCTCATGAAGACACAGGAGAGAGCTGCTTTGACCCTTCACCAAGGAGGTTATAGCCAGAAGGTATTATATAAATACCAAGAAGCAGGTCTTCCTCATACACTAAATCTACCACCACTTGGATCTTGGACTTTCAGCTTTCAGAACTGTGAGAAATAAAGCTCTGTTTTTTTGTAAATCACCCAGTCTATGATATTCTGTTATAGTAGCCTGAATGGTCTCAAACAGCAAGTACACTATTTGCCCAGATGGACAGGCAATTGTCCCCAGTAACTGATCTGTAGGAGCTTCCTGAAGAGAGTAGTGCCAGTGTGTATAGGTGAGTAGTATTATACTTCCTTAGAGAGTTTCCCCAAAGAATACTACTTCCTCTTCTGTATGGTGGCTCACACCTACAATCTCAGCAACTTGGGAGGCTGCGGCAGGAGGATCACAAGTTTGAGACCAACCTCAGCAACTTGGCAAGACCCTGTCTCAAAAAAAGAAAAAGAAATGTTGATGCAGGTGATCTCAGTATTGTACCAAACTATCATCTTCCTCAGGAAGAAAGAAAAGGAGGATTTGAACTCAGAAGTAAAGGGAGAAAACTCACATGTGTGCAGCCATGTGGCTACAACCCATCCAAAAGTTAACTTGTTTTGGATTGTTTTTAGAGGCAAATCTATCAATGGTTTTTTAATAAGCTCTTCTGTATATAAAATTCCATGCTAGGTGCTTTGTTCCACTAGGCTTGGCCCATGTCAATGTGATCTCAGAAAACACAGTTCCTTAAAGCCTTTATTTTCTCAGCTGGAAAATATAGAAAACACACCTCAGACTCAGAATATGAATTAAACTACCTGATACAGATTAATGAATAAAGCATGGAACCTGGAATTACCCAATAAATACCAATTCACTTTCTCTTTGGGGAACTTTCACAACTATGGAAGGGCAAGAATAGCAATGGAAAATATGAGACTCCACATGACAACACATGCCAAGTGCTCCAAATAAGCATGAGTGCCAATAAACTGTAACATTCATGGTGAGCTTGAACTGTCACAAGAGCTTTGCCAGGAGGCAGTGTGTCAAAACCAAACCTGAGAGATAGTCTTTGTTTTCTGATTCCATTGGAAAGAGTCCAAGATAGCATTTGCTTCTATCATGAAATCCTCAGGAGCTACAAGTTCTACCTCAGGCATTCACTCTAGCAAAGGGGACCATAGGAAGCACCATACCTTCTGCATTATAGGAGCACTGATTTGAAAGTGAGCGTGTAAGTGAATTAATGAATCGGTAAAATTCACACTCTTGATCCCTCAACACAGATTCTATTCTGAAACCTCACTGGTAGTCCCCACTGCCTGAAAAACAATGTGTCAAATAAATGAGAAGGACTCATGGAGATACTCTTAACATTTCCCCCCTTGAATACAGAAGAGGTATTTGACAGGCAGTTTCCCTCTCTTATAAGTGGCTGTGGTTTGGATATGTATCTCCCAAAGGCTCAGGTATTGAAGGCTTTCACGTCCAGTCTGTGGCACCACTGGAGGTAATGGAAGCTTTAAGAGGTAGATTCTTGTAGAAGCAAGTCAGGTCATTGGGGAGCATGCCCTTAAATGGTATGATGGGGACCCCTGTCCCTTCATCTCTCTCTTTACTGCCCAGCCACCATGAGGTGAACAGAGCTTCCCAGCCACACACTTCCACCATAATGAAATGTGCCACCACAGGTCCAAAGCAATGGGGTCAAGTGGCCTTAGTCTGAAGCCTCTGAAACTGAAAGCCAAAAAATATCTTTCCTCTTTACAAGTTGATGATCTCAGGTATTTTGTCACCATCATGGAAATAAGACCAGCTCATACATTCTAAACTGAGTTTCATAATTTCAGAGAAGATGCTCTTTGGTCGTAGGTGTTCTTACCCAAAAAAAAGATGAAAGGAGAGAGAGAGAGAGAGAGAGATGGAAACTGAGAACCAGGAATCAAAGTTTCCAACCAAGAAAGACACAGAACCTTTCTGCTATCCTACCAAAAGTTCCATCTCCCCTTTGAGTATTTGAGCATGTACCAGCTGCATCAGGAAGGTAAGGAGGAGATGAGAATCATCTGTACTTTCTGTCCTAGGACACAGAGATGTCTCACTTCATCCTTATTTTTCTTTGTCTATAAGGATGCCTCCTTACAGTAATACTCCCTACACTACTGCAAGTCTAAACTCTAAATCAGTCAACTCTAATCTGAGTAAAGTAGCTCCCCACACTGCATGTTAACAATGACAGCAGGTAGATATTTTGGCCAGTGTGACCTCCTTATCATTCTGAAACCTGGAAGAAATATGCTGCTGACCTCATAGTTTTAAATTGGACTGGAAACAGGGGTAAGATACCCAGACCCAGGACTATGGAGCAGGAATGGCTCTCTTATCCTTGTGCTCAGTAGAGATTCTTTCTCAGGAAGTTTCTTAAAGATGTCTGATAATTTACTGTTGATTAGACATAAACCTTAGTAGATTCTTCTTAGGGAGAGAAGCAGCAGAGAGTAGAGGTCACCACTGGCAGAGAAGAAGTATACACCGTAGAATCAGGGTCAAGTGGAAAGTAGAGAAGTGAACACTAAGATTTCCATGTTGTTGTAATGTATAACAAACCATTCAAGTTTCACAATAACTTTGAAAGAGAAATACTATTAGCTCCCATTGGAAGAGTCCATTGAATAATGTGCTAAGATCACACTGTTAATAAAGAACAAAACCAAGATATACTAATTCACATCATTTCCAAAGTTCCTTCTACCTCTCATTTTTTCCCAAATGGTTATTTGAGCACTCCTTCATGGGGTTTTGCCATCTTTGCCTGCATATGCATTATCACTGGCTGGATATTCTTTTTCTACTGGACCCCTTTTTAACACATATGCATTATATATTTATGTGTTTAGATGTATTTGTGTTTAACATATATAAATATGTATCATAATTTAGAGGCAACATATTTATTCCAGAAATAGAAAGCTATTTGTGGATCACTCATCATAATTAGGATATAACCCTTAAAGGTATACATAATGAAAATGAACTAAGGTTATTATTTGCTAGCTACATACAGTTACCTGCCTAATGAGCCAAACCTCAGGCCTTCTCTTCCATTTTTCAGAAGGAAAATTAGCAAGGGCTAGAGAAATGTTGGCAGCATCAGACTAAGGTTTTCTACCCAAAATAACTGGAAGAACTAACAGAGAAATAATGAAGAGGTTATGTTATCCAATTTAATGCCATGTCTGCCTACCTTCTAGAAATGATCCACATTAGAGGGAAGGTTTCTCTTTATCATGCTGCTTCCAGATGTATGCAAAAGGGGATGTGGGAGACTAAAACCATAACCCACGTGCACAGCAAAGTCAGAGATCTCTGAGGTCTCCTAGGCTTGGCCCAAAACCCATCCCACAACAGGCTAACAGGGAATTCTTGCCAAGTGGAAAAATAAAAGATGTTACCTAACAAAATATTGCCCACAGAAACATAGAAAAAGATGAAAACTTAACACTGAAAACTAGAACTGACAGTTAATCCATTTCCAGAACATGGTAGAAATTTCCATTTACTATAAAGCAAATGGAACTTCACTGAAAAATACCCTTCCCATACTATGCTGACAAAAACCAGGTAATCCTATTCTCTTCAAAGAAGGTAGTTGGATTCCTCATCTCTATCCTGTTTTCAGGCCCCTGGCTAAGAAAAAACAAGAACACCAGGTACCTAGGTATTCGTTGCACCTACATTTTTGTATGAATCCTTTATCTCTCTATATCTGACTAAGGACTAGAGCATACAGAAAACATGTCAGGAGGAAGAAGAAACTTGAGAATGGTGTCTTGGGGAGATGGGCTCTAGTAAAGCACTAAAGGAGAAGATGGAAACTTAAGGAATGCTTCTAATCATGCATCTTGAGGAACTGTGTGTGAGGGAGACAGGGAGCTTGTGTGACAGCTGGGACAGAGAAATTGGAGAAATTCCACAGCAGTCTAGATAAGCAGCAGTACAGGAAAGCCTGCAAACACTGAAATTTGTTGTCCCAAATACAGTTTAACCAGAACATAGTAGAGACAGAAAATGGGCCCAAAGACAATTCACAAACCTTATCAGGATGGATTGACTCTTGTTGGAGTGAAGAAGATAAAAAAATCACCATCAATGTATGGACTCCATTGTGTGTTGTTCTGATTTGGATGTGAGGTGTCCCCTAAAAGCTCATGTGTGAGACAATGCCAGAGAGTTCAGAGGGGAAATAGTTGGGTGGTGACAGCCTTAACCAACTTGGTGAATTAATCACATGGTGAGATTGAGTAGTAACTGAAGGCAGGTGGGGTGTGGCTGGAGGTGCTGAGGCATTAGGAGAGTGCCTTTGGGGTGTATATTTCTATCTGACAAGTGGAGTCTTTCTGCTCTCTGATCACATGTGAGCTGCTTCCCTCTGCCATACTCTTCTGCCATGATGTTCTGCCTCACCTTGAGCCCCAAGGAATGGAGCCTGCTGTCTATGGACTGAGACCTCTGAAAATGTGAGCCCTCAAATAAACTTTTCCTCCTTTATAAATGTTCTGGTCAGATCCTTTAGTCACAGCGGTGAAAAAGATGACTAAAACATGTACATATATATCCACATTTCCTTAATCCATTCATCTATTAACAGGCATCTGGGTTGATTCTGTAATTTGACTTGTGAATTGTGCTGCTATAAACAATGATGTGACTACATCACTGCAGTATACCAATGTTTAAATTTTTTGGATATATACTGAGGAGTAGGATAGCTGAGTCAATTGGTGATTCCACTCCTGCTTTTTGGGGGAATCTCCATACTGCCTTCCAGAGTGGTTATACTAATTTGCATCAACAGTGTAAGAAGGTACCTTTTCCCTCAATATTCATCAACATTGATCATTATAGCCAGACTCATAAAATCAAGGATTAGATGTTTTCTCTCATATGTGAAAGCCAGAGCAAAATAAGAAACAGAAGGTAGTTGGAGGAGATTATATATCTTAAAGATAGAAGGAAGACCAGAAGAGCCAAAGAAGGAGAAAGAGAATGAAGGAGGAAGGAAGGGAAAGGGGAAGAAAAATGGAATGGATTCAATAAACTTTTCTATATTCATATATAAAGATACCAAAGGGAATTTCACTTTTATGTATAAGTAGAAGAAAAGAAGTTTAGTAGAGGAAGAATTGGGGGAGGGAAGAGGGGAAGAAGAGGGGTTGGAAAATGCAAATTGCCTTGCATGTGTGATTTTGTCAAAATGAACCAAATACTAAGTAAAATTATACTGCTCTAGTAAAGAAAAAAAATAGGCTGGGGATATAGCTCAGTTGGTAGAGTGCTTGCTTACCTTGCAAAAACAAGGTCCTGGGTTCAATCCCCAGCACCACAAAAAAAAAAAATTAAAAAGAAAATCTATGGGATGGGAATGCTGAGATGAAAAAAAATGAAAATAAAAATTTAAATTAAAAAACTACTTCAAAAATTGTTTACTATTAGAACTAAGTAAAAAAAAAACTTTAGAAAATTAATTTAGGGGAAAACAGATTGTGACCCAAAAAAAGTGACAGGATTTTCTAGAAGAAATGAAGATTTCAAAGAGACTAAAAATGCTATATTAGAGTTAAGATGTCTTCATAGGCAGTAAAAAAGAGAAATACCATTGGGGAAGTAATTAAATAGTTATTCAAGCAAATTTAAAGAATGCCCCCAAGTTCTAAACAAAAAGGACTAAGAAAAAAATTAATTAAAATTAAGATTGTAAATAAAAAGCAAAGAAAAAATTTTGAACCCAAAGTAAATATGGTTTATGATTATATTCAATCTGGTCTGTGCTCCCCTCTGTTTGGTGCCAATGGCCCCTCAGTCCTTTGGCCACTTGTTGAATGGGGGCCTTTACTTTGGGGTCTTATTTCCTGACACCACTATTGCCTTGAAGGGGCCCCTAATGGTAAGTGTGGCATCAGACCCATTGTGCTTGAAGCCAGGGCTGCTCTCAGCCAGGCCAACTCCCATAGACCCCAAAAGTTTTGACCCTCCTTTCCACAATTCTGATCTCCAGCACCTTGCTTGAGAGCACAGAATGTGTTCTTCCAGTGTCTTTTGGAAGAGGCAAAATATCAGAATCTGGAAATGATGGAAAGCAAACACCCAATTGGGGGGAACATTGAACTATGAACGACAAGAGTCTGTAATAATCAACAGGCGAGTTCCCCTCTTTCTGCCCAGAAGGATAGTTCTAAGGTACAGTGGTTCCGTAGCACCTCTCTAGAAGAGATATTCACAATTGATGAATCAGTTACATATTTTATGAATCTACGGCCAGCTCAGTAACTCACACACCATATTTGCCCACCTTTTTGCCTTACTCTCAACTTTGCCTTCCTGGGATTATGTCTTTCATGTAGCCTAAACATATTCTCTTGGTCTCAGACTGTTCTTTAGTAAACCTAGACAAAGATAATGTCCATGCAGAGTAAAGTCTACACAACAGGGACCAGGGTTGTAGCTCAGCAATAGAGCTCTTACCTTGCATGTGTGAGGCACTGGGTTTGATCCTCAGCACCACGTAACAATAAATAAACAAAATAACGGTACTGTCTTCGTCTACAGCTTAAAAAAAAAAAAGTCTCCACAACAGAGATTAGTGAAAAGACATTAATATGCAGCAGACATTTTCTAGCTTTATGCAAAAAGTTTTAAAAAATAGCATTTAAAACTTCCATCCAGAAAAAAACATAAACTTTTAAAAATGATACAAAAATTAAACAATATCCAGTTCACTTTGTATTTCTCAACAAAAATAAATGCCAGAAGACAGTACAACCACGTACCAACTTCTGAGGGAGAAGTCTATGTGCAAAGAATTTTTAAATAGCCCTTTTGTTTTGCACATGTGAAAGACCATTTAGATATGCAGAAACATACAAATATATATGCACATATATATTCCCTAATATGTTTATTTAAAATTAACTAATTTGAAGAAATATTTTAGTGAATAAAAGTCAATAACTAGCCAGGTGCAGAGATGCACAACTGTAATCCCAGCTACTTGGGAGACTGAGCTAGGAGGATTGCAAGTTTTAGGCCAGCCTCACAACTTAGTAAGGCCTGAAGCACTATAGCAAGACCCTGTCTTGAAAAAAAAAGAAAAATCAATAAACTGCTTCTGGGTTAAATTGACAGTACCAGAAGGAGGAGAAAGAGGAGGGGGAGGAGGAAGAGGGGGAGGAGGAGGAGGAGGAGGAGGAAGAAGAAGAAGAAAGAAAAACAAAAAGAAACAGAGGAGTGAGAATGAAATCTCAGTGTAGTTTTGGTTTGCATTTCTCTAGTTGCTAGAGATGCTGAACATTTTTTTTCATTTTTTTTTTGACTGTACACATTTCTTCTTTTAAAAAGTGTCTGTTTAGTTCCTTTGCCCATTTATTGAATGGATTAGTAGTAGTAGTAGTAGTAGTAGTAGTATTTTGTATTAAGTCTTTTGTGCTCTTTCTATGTCCTAGAGATGAACGCTTTATCTGAGGTATAGGTGATAAAGATTTTCTCCTATTCTGTAGGCTCGCTCTTCGAGCTCTTGATTGTTTACTGTGAAGAAGCATTTTAGTTTGATACCACCCCACTTCTTGATGTTTTTATTTTACTTTTGTGCTTTAGGATCTTATTGAGGGAGTCCATTGCTAAGCTGACATGATGGAGTGTTGAGCCTACATTTTCTTCTAGTAGGTTCAGGAATTCTGGTCTAAGCACACTCCAGCCAGATTAACAATTATCAAGAATACAAGTAACAATAAATGTTGGCAAGGATGTGAGAAAAAGGATACACTCATTGTAGGTGGAACTAAAAATTGGTGAAACCACTCTAGAAAGCAGTACAAAAGTTTCTCAAAAAACTAGAAATGGAAAAATTTGACCCAGTTATCCCACTCCTCGGTGTATGTACACAGGATTTAAAGTTAGCATACTCTAGTAACACAGCCACATCAATGTTTATAGCAGCAAAATTCACTAGAGCTAAGCTATGGAGCTAACCTAGGTGTCCTTCAACAGATAAACGATTAAAGAAAATATGGCATATATACACAATGCGATATTACTCAATCATAATGAAGAATGACTTTTTGGCATTTATCTGTAAGTGGACAGATCTGGAGATTATCATGCAAAGTGAAATAAGCCAATCCCAAACCACCAAAGGTCGTCTGTTTTCTCAGATATATGGAAGCTAACCCACTATGAGTGGAGAAGGGGAACAGAGGGGAATGAAGGGAAGGGAGGAAAGAGAAAAATGAAAGACAGTGGAATGAATCGGACATAACTTTCCTATGTAGATTTATAAAGACACCACAGTGAATCTCAACATTGTGTATATTCACAAGATTGGGATCCTAATTAGAATAATATACATTCCATGCTTATATAATTATATCAAAATGGACTCCAATGTCATGTATGACTAAAAAGAACCAATTTTTAAAAAAGAAACAAAGAAAGAGAGCAGTGTCCTATGTCTGGTTTCAACATGTATATTTATGAATCTGTGAAATCTTAGTAGCACAACAGACTTGACAGAGAAAGTAATCTATGTTAAACTTTAGAGAAGGAAAAGTACACCTTCCTCATGAGAAAACTAAATTAGTGAGAAAATAGAAACCAGAAGTCAGATAATCCAAGATTGAATACTGGCAGTCCCTTCACTTGTCTGAGAAAATCATCTAGCAGAATGATCGTTCATTCCTTCATTTATAAAATCAGGATAACAATTAAACATACTTCATTGGTCTACTTGAAGCATAAATTAAATAATGCTTTTTAAAATGTATAAAAATGTTAGGATCAATAATAGGGGCATTCATATTTGTGCTTCCAAGTTCTCTAACAAGAGCTCAAAATAGACTTATCTGTTCTTTCTAGGAATGCTAGGAATGTGACCTCTTTTATAACATTTTGTCTTATCTCTATGAATAAGAAAAATGAAGGTGAAAAAATATGTCACATAGGAGAAAAGAATTACCCCATTGGATGTTCAAATAGTTTTGGATCTAACAACAACAACAAAAAAAAAAAAAACAGCTAAATCCCTCTATTCTTGTTCTTCTCGATTCCTATACTTCTCTCCCGCATTCCACACAGGCTATGAAATTTAGGTTTCCTTTGTGTGTTATATGCTGACTGAGAAATATGGCAAAAAATCACATGACACAGAAATAATTTTGAAATGTGAGGGGGGGACCACTCTGCAACCTTAGGGGTCCTGCTTCTACACTGGAAGGAATGAGAGCCCCGAGAAGAAATGAGAATCCACGTTTTCTTTATTTATATAAAAAAAGGCTTCAAAAGGATTTCGATGGAATGTTCTTTTGCCATATAAGGTAGGAGGTGGGCTGTCCAAGCCTAATGGGTTATGCCCAAGTCCGGAGCTATAAGAAAGAAGACTTCCTCCTTATATCAAAGAAAACATAGGCATTAGGTTTTTTGGGATTGGCTAACTTCACTTAGCATTATCTTCTCTAACTCCACCCATTTACCTGCAATAGTGGGATAGGGAGCTGGAACATGGGAGGAATAGACGAACTCTAGATAGGGAAGAGGGATTGGAGGGGAAGGAGGGGGCATGGGGTAATTAATGATGGTGGAATGTGATGATCATTACTATCCATGGTACAGCTATGAAGACACGAATTGGTGTGAATACACTATGTATACAACCAGAGATATGAAAAATGTGCTCTATATATGTAATAAGAATTGTAATGCATTCTGCTGTCATATATAAATTTTAAAAATTTACATTTAAAAAAAAAAAGAAAGCAGACTCCCCAGCCTAGGGTAGGCAGGGATCTCTGCATGCTGCAAAGTGGGAGGAGTCACAGAGCAATGCCACATCAAGACCTTCTTGGCTCAAGGTCGAGTGAAGATGCTATCTGTAATAGGTGGCCCTCCACATAGACCTAACAAATATCTCCATCATAGCGGAAACACCAACATTTTGGAACAGTTTACAGGATCTCTAATGTCTAGCCCATCTTAATTTACAACCTTATTTTCCACTCATTTCCTATATGAAATACGAAAACCAGCCCTGCTCTCCCGCCCCACATCCACCAACCCTCTCTACACAGACACTGAAAGACTCATTGCTGACACTTCTGCAGCCTGTGATCACCTCCTGCCATCACTGTGGACGGTTGCAGCAGCTCCCAGTTGCTGTTGTTGCTTCCAGAACCAAGAGGCCATGTGCCCCATGTTCTCATTAGGAATGATAGCTAAGAGCAAAATCTAATAAGCAGAATCTCTCCTTCTTTTATGTTCTCATCTCCCATCAGTGGGTGTCTTAGAAATACAGTTTTCAGGCTTTCAGCCTCTGAAATACAGAAAAGAATACTGAAGTCCATAAATGAAACCACAAGTATTTGGGCCCAATACCAAATAGCCAAGTGTTAAAAATCAACTTTCGACTAAAGTCAAAATACTATTCTCAGAGAATGAATTTATGAGATTTGGAATATTATTTTTTAAATATTACATTTTTATCATTAGATGTTTTAGCAGCTGCTAAATTGATGTTCACTTTCAATCAAGACTAGTTAAGAAAGAAGCAAGATTTTTGTGAGCATCTCTTATTGCTGTCACACTTTATTCTTTTCTACATACTTTTGAAACTTTTTATTATGTTTGGATCAAATAAGATCTATTGTGGCAATCATAGTACATGACTTTGGAGTTTTTCATCTCATGAAGTTTTGTGTTTATAAAGATGACAATCTTCTCTGAAATGTTCTTCACAAAATGTGAAAGAATTCCAAACAGTATTTAGTCTTAAAAGATCTCATGACCTAAAAGTAATTAAATGACAAAAAATTACAAAGTTTTTTAAGATTTTTAAATGCTTTGAAGGTTATAACACGAATCAATTATATAACCATTGTAATATAATGTAATATAATCATCACTATCCTGCTTTGCAGTATTACTATTTAAATGTTTATAAGCATTTCTGCCTCAAAACATGTATAAGAATCCTTCATAATGTTATCCAACTAATCTATAATACTTAAATTTGTGTAACTATCAATCCATTTCCCTGCTTGTTCAAAAGTTTGAAAGTACTTGATAGTGTTTGTATCAAATAAACAGCATTAACAAATAATTCTCTCAGCATTTGGTTGATAGAATTTCAACATATAAACACATTAAGAGATTTTTCATTCCAGGTTACATCTTGAATGCTTTCTTTTTTATGAAAGTGAATGTTCACATATGAATAAAGAATACAAAGCATATTCCATGTGCATCTGAATAACATTAAATATCTTGTTAACCTAGACAATCACACAATCATTGATTGCACACAAATCCAGAGATAGCAGAAATGACACCGAAGTCAGTATGGAGCTATTCTACTCTCTAAAGTCTCAATCAAAGTCAAATAACAGATTCCGGCAAAATATCAAGGCATAAACCAACTTTGGATGTATCATAAGCTATGATTGAAACTCATTTTCTGTTTCATTTTCTTTTGCTGAAAAACTTCATTTGAGCTCATATCTGTCAAGAATTGGCCACAGTGAACGACAGCAGCTTGCTGATGAAGCCAGGGCAATTTCCTCCCTTAAAGAAAACCTAGACTCCATAGGAAGAACCTGGCTTCATTTCCAGTCCATCAGGCAACTTGCTGGCTGGCCTCAGATCTTTTGCATGCACTACTGGCAGCCCCAGCAGTCTAGGAGGTCTATGCTTCCAACATACTTCTACAAGTTTTCAGGATAGGAAAACTTTCTTGGTAGACTGTGAAAAGAATCAAGTAGAAAAGATTAAGCAGTGCGTCTCTAGAAAATCTCTTATCAAATTGCCTACGTGGCTCCAAATATCTGCTCAATATTCCTTTCCCTCTTCACTCACCCTCCATGTTAAAATCTTTTCTTTCAGTAACAAGCTGTAATTTTAGAAGGGCATTCCTCAGGGCATCTTTGCTGAAAGGCAAAATAGGATGTATCAGATCTGTGGTGGAAAAACATTTGAAGTTCATCATGCTGTCTTACTTGACGTCAGGTTACATTCTTCCTTCCACTCTGAACCTAAGAGAAACTTCCACACACCTGACTGTTCTGGTTAGACCTGGCTCACTCTGTGCTTGCTGTTGAGCCAAGAGCCTTTCCTGAAGAAGCACGAAGCCAAGAACTAATATTCCTCCCTTCTGTAGCACATCACTCCTGGAGAATATCAAAAGCTCCCTGAACTATAAAAGGAAGTCACTAGAGGTTTGAGGTGCAGAAAGCAGTTGTGCTAAGTTGCCATAGTTGACCAATTGGCTTGTGGGCCAAATCCAACCAGCTGCATCTTTTTATATGCCCCATGAGCAAGAGTTGTTTTTCTATTTTTATTGGCTGAAAATTTTGAATGCCTAAGGAAAAAAAGGAAAAGAATATTTTATAATGAAAAAAATATATGAAATTTAAAATTTTATATCCATACATAAAATTCTACAGGAACATTCATTCCTGCATTGTCTACTGCTGGTTTTGCTCTCTAACAGAATTGAGTAGTTGTGACAGACACTATAGGCTTGCAAAAGAGGCCCATGAAAATATTTTTCATCTATCCCTTTTCAGAGAAAGTTTGCAAAACTCTGGCCTTGTTGATGATGGGCAATGCTTTACAAATGAGATCTAGTCTTGAGCTTCAGGCCTCTTTAATTAGTTATTATCCAAACTACTCACTCTTCTAGTCAAAGAATAGTCTCCACCAAGTGAGGACTCCAGAAGACTCTAGTTGCTCCAATTGATTCCATGCCAATGGCTAGCCATGGATACAGCCTAAATATCAGTTCATGAATATAGAAGATGTTAATAATAACAATGAGAGTGATGAAAAAGATGATAATGATGATGAAGGAGAAGATGAAGAAGAAGAAAATTAAGATTTCACTCAAGATTTGTGAGTATAAGCTATGCATTTTTTTAACCAGGCATTGAACCCAGGGGCACTTAACTACTAAGACACATCCCCAGCTTTTTTTTTTTTTGTATTTTATTTAGAAACAAGGTCTTGCTCAGTTGCTTAGAGCCTCACTAAATTACTGAGGCTGGCTTTTAACCCATGATCCTCTTGCCTCAGTCTCCCAAGCCACTGGGATTTATGCTCTGATTTTCACATACATCACCCCAGTTAATACTCATACCACTTCTATAAGATATGTATTATTATTTTCCCTGTTTTACAGAAGAGCCTTAAGCTTGAAGAGATATAGTATGACCAAGTTCACACAAGAAATGGCAGCATTTAGTTATAACCCAAATTTTATAATTCTTGTGCCTGAGGTCTAATTAGCATGTCAGCCTACCTTCCCATAGAACCATCCAAGTTCCAGGAAGGAAGTCTTGCAACTCTTCTTTGTTGCAACCCTGATTGATTTTGTCCAGCCTGGTGGCTTTCTCAACACCAGAAGGTCACATGGATAGAGAAGAGACAATAGCAAAAGAAAAGGAGAGACTTAGCAACACTGTGTTTTGAATATTTGTATACCCCTAAAATTCCTATGTTAAAATCTTAACCTATTCTAGGATGGCATTAGGAGGTAAGACCTCTGGGATAGACCAGTGACCAGAGGCCTTATAAATGGGACTGGTCCCCCAGAAGGAAAAACAGGGGAAAGTTTGCCTCCTCCCTTTGTTTTCTCTTCCATGTAAAGATTCAAGAAGACAGATATCTGCAACTAGGAAGAGAGCCTCACCATCACCAAGGATCTGCTGGAAACTTGGTCTTGGACATCCTGGCCTCTAGAATTGTAATAAATTATTTCTGTTGTTTAAACATCTCCAGGTTATAATATTCAATTATAGCAGTGTTTTAGTCAGCTCTGTGTCTCCATGACCAAAATATCCAACAAGAACAACTTAGAGGAGGATAAGTTTTTCTTGGCTCAGTTTCAATGTTCAGTCCATGGTCACCCAACTGTATCACTCCCTGCTCAAGGTGAGGCACAATATCATGGCAGCAGAATATGGTGGCAGAAAGCTGCCCACCTAATACTGCCAGGAAACAGAGAGAGCTTTAGTGCAGGGGCACCCCTGCAGTGACCTACTTCCTCCAGCCACACTCTTTCTCATTAATCCATTCAAATTGTTAATCCATCAAATGGATTCATCCACTCATTAGGTTATAGCTCTCATAATCATTTCACCTCTGAACATTCTTGCATTGTCTCACACATGAACTTTCTGGGGATGCCTTATATATAAACCACAACAAGCAGCCTAAACTAAGACACTTATTAAAAGGAAGAAAAGTATAAAAACATAGTCCTCCACAACAAATAAGCATTCCACGTCAAGAGACTCAATTTTCAGGTCAAAGAAGGAAAAAATAAAAAACCACAGTAATCTGTTTTTAATATGTAGAAGCCAGATGCCCGGTCAGATCTCAGAATTTTCCAAAAACATCTGAAAATCCATCTACACGATACGAATTAATGAATAATATGTACCACAATAATAAATTAATTTAATTAAGGTAAATGCTATGACAGTTTATAGAAGAAATCCATTGAAGAGGTTATTTTTCATCTATTCTCCTTCATCTATTTCAATCAACATTCTACATTATTTGAGATTGGTGTCACTACCTCTCTAGATGTCCTCATGCTGTAAAGCCACTGGAGTCTACAACATATTTCTGTCTGGCAGTGAAACAGAATGCCCAAGGTTGGTACTTTACACATAATTCCAGGTTATTATGGACACTGGATTAAGAGTCCCTCCATTTCCAGGAGTCTTTCAAATTGAATTATGTAGCTCTATCTATGTATATCCACAAGAAATGAATATGGAGAAAATTTACTTTGGGCCCCATCCAGAAATGTATTCTAGGAGTAGATCCTATTTTTAGTCAACTATCAAGTGAGTACTTGCTAACATAAGCTTTCTGTTTTCTAACAAAGAATGGCTGCCTCGTGTTGTGGTGAGCTCCTCATCTCTGGGAATGTATTTTATGAAGACTTGTCGAGAGTGGTGGCACATATCTGTAATCCCAGCCTCTTGGGAGGCTAAGACAGGAGGATCACAAGTTCAAAGCCAGTCTGGGCAACTCAGTGAGACTGTGTCTTAAAGTAAAAAATAAAAAGTCTGAGAATATAGCTTAGGGGCAGAGCATCCTTGGATTTAATCCCCAGGACCACAAAAAGAAAAAAAATAGCTAAATATGACCATTTTTCAGGATCACTTCATATGGAATTTCTACCCTGGGTGCAGATTACCTTTAAATTCTGATAACCTTTAGGTCCCTTCTGATTCAAAAATCTATTATTCTAAGATAAGGTTTAGGAGCATTTTTCTGTGACTGCCTCAGAGAAAATCTAATAACTCCAGGCACACAGTGGCTCTTGTTCATCATTTACCCATTGCTGCTGCCTGCCTCCCCAACTTTCCATTAAGTTTGCAAAAAGTAGGAGATTTGGCTTCTGGGCTGCAATTTAATATGTGTGCAAAAGCGATATGAGGATCCTGCCATTAAGAAGGCTGTACCCTGAGGAACAGGGCATGCTTTATTAGTTTCTCATCAATTAAGCAGGGGAAACCTTCAGGCTTCAGAACGAACTCTGTCTCAGTGGTGACAGAGAGAGATCATTTTGTCTAAAGGAGCGGAAATTCACTGGGGACAATGAATGCCTCTGTTTCACAGGGGGAAAGGGTGGGGGTCATGTCTGTCTTAAAGAGCTGTTTTCAGTGAAAGAGAAAAATCCCTTTTGAGGGGGGGAGGGTGACAAGCAAGGTGACTACAGGGCTTTCTCAAACTCTACATCCTTTCCCACCAAGATTCTGGTACATCCGACTCCATAGGAACAATACACAAGAACGTTTCACACCAAAGAATATCCCCTTTCCTGTGAGAATCTTTTTTGCTTAAGTATTATGAATAGCAGGGTCTTTTGCATCTTTACAGGTCAGCACAGAAAGAGTTGAGAACTATAAGTTGTAACACATGTGTGGACACAAAAACGGAAGGGAACATGACCATTTGGTGGTTGTGTGGTGTACAGTGAAAAGCACAGATTATAAAGAAATAACATCAGAGAACTAGACTGATGCTTAGTCATGGAGGGCCTTGTGTGCCTTGGCTCTCCTGTATTTCAGAATTAATAAGAGATTACAAAAAATTAAGTGTTGTGAATATAGATCTGTCAACCACATACTGGGAGAATATACTTGGATGCCCTATGGGCTTTGAAGCCCAGAGAAGAAGTTTTAACTTGAACTATGAGTTTGGGTATCATTAAGGTATAAGTGATTGATGGACATGGAAAGTATGAGACCATCCAAGGGAGTAGAAGATAGAGTTGTGTGGGGCAAATCAGGAACTTAGTAGTAAGATCAGAAAACCACCAGTGGGACAAGAAGGACCTAGAGAATCAAAAGAGTAGGGAGACCTAGGAGTCAAGAAGAGACTACATCAAAGAGGGCTACCTTCTTCCATTCAAGTACCACTTCCTCTCTCAGAGACAGAGGTGAGAGGCTCTGGGATCCAGGCACACCTGAATCAAGAGTGAACTCTCCTCACACATCAGTTGCACTCTTGGAACTAAAGAAAAGAATGCTGCAGTGGAGACACTGGATGGCCAAGTGACATGGCACTGGTATTGGTGCCAACATGTTATGATCTGATCCCTCTCCTTTTACTGGAGGACCTTGGGAGAGTCACTTTGCCTCTCTCAGTCTTCCAATCAAGAGTGTTGGATGACATGCTGTCTGCTCTCAACTCAAACAAACTCCATGAGGAGATTAAATTAACCCTTGTCTTCCTAACCCAGCTGAACCAACAATCATCATCCTCCCCAATGCCAAGAATATATCAATTTGGCATAGATGGCAAGCTATTTTTTTTTAAAAAAAAAAAAGCATTCTTTTTCTATCTTATTTGCCATAATGTACACATTCCAAGTTTCATCTGACTTGTATCTGCTCTTCCTAATCAAACGCAGAAACTTTCCTGGATTGCTCTGAAACTGGGTTTAGTATACTCTTAAAAGGCTTAAATGAATGTTTAGGGCTTTTCTCAGCTCACGTGGATAAATGTAGTGATTTAGATCCCAGAGGAGTATTTTACATGGATCTTGATGAAGTGGGGACTTTTTCACATCCCAAGAGACAGGGTGACACATCTGCCCCTCCTCTACCAGGAGTATTAGCTGTGCTGTACTGTACTACAAAATTCCCCTGTGCAAAGTTCCCACCCACAGCAAGAGAGATTCTAGCCTGAAGCCCCTGACACTCCTCAGTCTGAACCTACCCTATGTTTCAAGATACTCCTGGTTTTTTACTATAGTCAAGATGATCCTCATAAAGAAACCTCTAACCACTTGCTCAAGTAACGAAGCTATGTTTGCATAAAAATGTATAAGAGAACAAATGTGGCATGGAGCTAACAAGACTGGGGAGTTGAATATTTCTGTATCACTTCTTCATGTACCCTGATTACCAGTAAATGGCAGAATTTGTCTTAAAATATTGAACATGTGGTCATTAGTACCACAAGACTACAAGCACTTAACACCGAGCTGTGTCAATTATTCATTCTACTTATGTAGAGAATAGTGTACAAAATAGCTAGGAACCATTTGTAAGCTAAAAAGAGTTCAATAGCAGGAATCACCATCCCAGACCACACATTAATCTTGATATGGAACCACTGCACCTCCATTTCCCAGCAACAGTCAAGTAGCTCAGAGGCTTCCATCCTTCCTTCCCATCTGGAAAGAGTGTCATGGAGTCCAGCCTGCTATCAGTGAGGGGACATCATGGCAAATAGCAGAGAAGAACCAGGCAGATGAAAATGTCTATCAGCTGAGATTAACCAAACCACAGTGTCATTGTGTCTACAAATGCCTTTGCAGGCAGCAGGATTCTCTCTGTCCCCATTGCCACATATCGCCACCCCAGTCACCACCAGTCACCAGTATCACTTCTCCAAACTTCATGCTTTTTCATAGAGACTTGTAACTGCCTACAAACCATTGCCATGAACCTTTCATAAGGAAAAAAAAAATCCTCCAACCCCCACATCACAGCCCACTTCTAGAAAAAAACTGAATTGTAAGATACCTGAGTATCTAACATACCAACATACTCAGGAAATTCTCAGTTCCTAATACTGAACCCCATATCTCTGCTTTCATCCATCATGTCCCCTCTATAAACCCCTTTTAGTCTTTTATTCTCTATTGTCATCTCAAGCTACACTTTTTGTCCCCAAACCTTACCACCACACCAAAACTTTCCATTGTTCATTCTGCTATTCCCACTCCTTGTTTATCTCATTTTGCCATATGTTCTACAACAACGGCTCAAAAAACTAGACTAGAACAGTCTCCAACCCAAACTGTTCTCCTGAACTCCAGATGGCATGCACAAAGTTTGCTGGACATTTGCATCTGGGCAGTTGACCCACACTATTAGCATAGCATACCCCCAAACAAGCTTGTCTTCTTTTTGCCCCCAAATCTGTTCTACCTGGAGATAAACAGTATCCAAATATCATTGCTCAGGTCAACAACATGAGAGTCATCCTTGATACCCTGATACCTTTGTTCCCCTTCCTACCTCACTCTGTCCACTCCAACACCAAATCCTGTCTTCTGACATCTAAATAGCATGAATTCATTCATTCTGTCTCCATTGCTAACAAGGCTAGTCCTCATCATTCCTTACCTGGACAACCTCCTTTTCATCTTCCTCCATAGTCTTTTGGTCTTTAGAGTGTTCACTCTGATCCTCTTCAATTAATTCTCCATCTTGAAAAGTGATCTCTATTTTAAAAAATAAATCAACTAAAGTCGATTTTTCTGTTTAAAACCCGTTAATTGTTTTGTCTGACTAGTGGGCCAGGTCCAGATCCTACCTGTGACCTACAGGTATTTCAACCCCTTCTGCCTACCTCTCCAACCTCATCCCACTCCACCTTTTCCCTCATCCTATACTCCAGCAATTTTTCAACCATCAACTTAAACACCAGTTCCATAAGGAGGCCATTCTTGTATACCATTTGTAATACACGATCTATATTTATCTCAGTCTCTACCACCTAGTGTTCAGGAGGTGCTCACTCAGTAAACAGGTATTGAATGAATGTATGCATGAACAAATGAAAGAATTCACTTCACAGCACTGTTGCTCTTTCCAGTAAGTTTTGTTTTATAATGAGAGTTGGATTTGCTAAAACCAGTTTTCCTGAGTGGCCTAGCCTCTTAAGATTTCGAATTTAAGGTGAACAGTTATCATCCAAACTAAAACACTTGAGAGTAAAATAGGGTACTAAATGCAGTTAAAATTATATGTATTTTAATATGTATTTATGGATTAAATAATGGCTTTGATATATTGGTGGACTTATAAAATAGTTCTATTTGAAGATAAAATAATTTTCAAAAGTGACCTCAAAAATAAAATATTTCTATTGCAAACTTCTTTTTTCAAAATATTTCAAGACTAAAACCATCCCTAAAATATTTAAATAATGGAAATTTACATGTTAAGATAAAAAGCTTATTAACATTGATTATCTGAACATTGAAAAATCACACAAGTAGAATTATTATCCTTTGTACATATCCATGTACTTGGTTTGCAAGATGCATCTCTCTCAAATACTGCATCCCTGATGTTTCCCTGATCATTTTTTTTCAAAATGATCTTTTTTTTAATTCTTTCACAAAATTGCATTTTATGGTTAAGAATATAAAATAGATTACACAATTGCCTCTTCTCTGAAAAGCATAGTATTTTTATTTGAGAAAATGTGCTAAGGGCAAATTCTGCTATAATAACTTCAATTCTGATTAGTTTTTCATACAGAAATATAGAAATAATTCAACACTGGTATTTTTGTATATATTTTTGCCTCCATTCTTTGATAAATATTTTAAGGCAACACACCCTATAAATTAGTTGATTCTTTTGAACATTTGGGTATATTTATTTGTACAATGTCATAGATCTTTTCAATCTTATTCTATTCTAGACCTGAATATGTATTTTTCAATTAAAAATATGAGCTTCCTGTTATGATTTAGATATGAAGTTTCCCCTAGGTCTGATGCATGAGAAATAGCAAGAATTTCCAGAAGTAACATGACTACATTATAAGAGCTATAACCTCATAATCTAGTAGATTAATCCACTGGTACGGATTAACTGGATGGTAAATGTAGGCAAGTAGGATGTGGCTGAAGGAGGTAAGTCACTGTAGGTGTGCCTTTGGGGTAAATATTTTGTCCCTGGTGAGCATAGCATGTTCTCTCATTCCTGTTGCCATGTCCTGAGCTGCTTTCCTCCACTGTGCCTGCCCACAACGATGTTCTGCCTTACCTCAGGCCCAGAGCTATGAAGTTGGTTCACCATGAACTGATATCTCTGAAATCATGAACCAAAATAAACTTTTTCTCCTCTACATTGTTCTTGTAAAGCCCTTTGGTCACAGTGAACAAAAAAAAAAACCTGAAGTTCAGCCAAAATTTGAAAAATTTGAGCCAAACTGAGATCATAGAATACTGAAATATCAAACTCATTGCTTAATATGTTCTGCTTCTCTCATGCTTTGATAGGGATAAACTTTAATGTTTTCCTCTTTGCCAACTTTGTTTTCAATAATTGCAACATTGCAATTGTCTAAAAGTTTCAAAATATAAAGGTTCTTGGTGTTTTGTTTACGGGATAGTTTCATAAAATTTTGAACACATTATGTAAATTAAAATTGAGGCCATGTTTCCAAAATACTGAAAATCAATCCAGAATTTGGTTCACCAAGGCAGGAGGATCATAAATTCTAGGCCAATCTCAGCAACTTAGCAAGACCCTCAGCCACTTACCAAGACCCTGTCTCAAAATAAAAAATAGAAAGGAGACTGGGGATATAGATGATAAAGTGCCCCTGGGTTCAATCACCAGTATCAAAAATAAATAAATAAATATCTCAAACATTTCTAAAGTCCAATAACAACAAAAAAAAGGACAGATATCCATATGAAACTATTTTTTAACTTTGGGATCAATTTCATTGAAACAATTTCATAATTTCGTTTTTCTGTGTAACTCTGAAAATGTAAATTGTGACACCAATTATTTCTATTTTCATTGTAGAGTATTGGAGCTTGTTTAGACTCAATTATGAATTTTCAGTGCACTATTTCCAAATATATTACCATTCTATACTTTTTTTAAGTAAAAGCATTCATTTTATCACGACACCAGATTTTATTTATATTTTCACTATAAATAAGAATGATTTTATCTTCAATATTGAACTTGGTAAGCACATTTACGACAGAATTCACAACAATATCCAGATTTTTTGCCTTTGAGAAGACTTCCAAAAGCTTTTCTTTGATGTCATGAGTTGGATAAAGAATCAAACTGTTATTGGAATTAACTGACTTTTCTACTCGGAGCATCTGATGACACTTTATAAAACTGGCATCACTTAACTGCAGGCTGAGTACTTCTGCTAATGGAGCCCACACATCAACGGCTATGACTTCATGTTTTGTTATGTGCCGAGAAAAACTTGGAATTGAAAGTGAGTGAAATTAATTTAGAAGAAATAGATGATATACATAAATAGCTTAAGAAAAACTTGGAATTGAAAGTGAATGAAATTAATTTAGAAGAAATAGATGATATACATAAATAGCTTAATATAAATGAAAATCAAACGTCTCAGAATATTTTTAAAGCATACTTTCTGCAGTCCCGTATGGTCTTAAAACAACTACTGTAGTAACTTTGGAAGTAGATATGGATACTTCTTGTTTTTAAAAAATATTTTTAGTTGTAGATGGACACGATACCTTTATTTTATTTATATGTAGTGCTGAGGTCCAAACCCAGGGCCTCACATGTGCTAGGCAAGCACTCTACCACGGAGCTACGACCTCAGCCCTCTTATTTTTTTGTTTTTGTTTTTATTTTATTTTTGATGCTGGAGATTAAATCCAGGATCTCATACATGTTAAGAAGTGCTTTCCTGCAGCCCAAATATTGGATACTTCTTTATCAGATTTGAGATTTGGGGATGATCACTGATGCCTTTTTAGCTCTCACGGTGAGCAGAAAATGTCAACAAATATTTGTACATAATGTATGTCCATCATTGACTTTCTTTAGAAACAGAAGTTTTGTATTTCTAAATTGTCTTTGTTGTCTTAGGTCATTATTGAAAATGGGTTTAGAGCCAAATAAGAGGCACTGCAAAAAACGTGAATAAATAGTGATAAATTAGGCCATAAAATCAATGACAAAACTGTTGTAAGTAGAGTATCCATACTACTTACTGGACATGGTATGGCAGGGCTGCTCACTGTTTCTTTCCCGCATATATTTCATGTACAGTTAACCCATCATTTTTCATGTTTTTCCACAAACTGGTGACATGGGGACCCTCTGTATTGAGGTCAGGGCACAAGTTTCAGTGGAAGAGGCTAATGATAGCCCCGTATGTGCAACACTGGCAGATGTCTCCTGTCACCATTTGAAACCTAAGGAGTTTAACCAAGTGAGCTTTTTGCAAACTCTGATAGAAATATGTTGGAGTCTTTTTCTCTAAAAGGGTTGGGAAAGAGTTGACTGTTTGCTGTCATCTTTCAGATTAAATCACTGCAGACGTACCTCACATACTCCCCCTCCCCACAAAAAAAAAAAATAATAAGCCATGGAAACAGTTGGAAGCACCAAGAAGTCTACTGATGTCATCTAGACTTACTTTAATGGAATTATTAATAATAGTATCTTCTTTAAAAATGAAGAATCTAAAACAAATGCTAAAGCGATCTGGATGCTGAAGTAATAAGCACAAATCAACTCAATTCCAGGCAAATCACAAGACACATGTCTCTTTCGTTCTTCTTTGATGCTAGAGTTTCATTCATTTTCTATTATGGTTACATGGGTCAGATATGATAACAGAAATTTGGAAGATTTGTTTTTGTTTTGCTTGTTTGTTACAAAAAGTATTTAATTCCGATCAAACTTGAATGATTTCCACTTCAGAGAGTTAATTTCAGCGTAAGGGGAGTGGATGGTGAATGAAGGCCAAGAAACAAAGAAGACATCAACATCCAAATAATGGGAAAAATTTTTAGAACTGTTCATTATTCTGTGGGCCTTTAGAACAAAAATAAAAGGGGGAAGTAACTGATTCCCAGACACTGTTTAAAAATTTCTTTCATTGGGCCAGTTTTTCTCATCTGACTGATAGACTTTGGTGAAACAACAGAAAATATGAGGTCAATTTGGATGAGGTAAATGTATTTTAGGGAGGAGGCAGTGTTAAGACAGGAAGATTTGTTTTCCCCTAAGTATTATTCCCCCAGAGCCATGGCTTTCCTTCAAAATAGTTGACATTTTCTGTTCTGTCATAAAAATACAAAACAAAGAACTGAACAGAAACCTCCCTTCCAAATGTTAAACTTACCATTCAGTTGGATGTTTGGAGCTCATCAAACTTCTTGAGCATGGAGACGAGGCTCCTAGAGGCTCTGCTCCAATTCCCAAGCTCCCACAGAGAAGCCTGAACATTAGTCCTGGTTTGAGAGATGAGGGGAGAGGATGAGGAATTCTTCAGGCCTTGGGGGTGGTCCAAAGTGATTTTTGGCTGCAGAAATTTCAGAAAAACATCATTGTACCAAATCCTGCACAAACATCTTCTTACTCCAAGCATTTCCCCTGAAACAATGCTTTAGTAGAATTTTACCAATGAAAATAACATGTGTCTTGTAATCCACTCATAGCCCCTGGGGCATCAAGAAGGTCAGGTGTCCAACTCTGCAGAAGTTGACAATTCCCATTTTTCCCCCCTGAGGAAGATACTTAAGTCAAGAAATTGGGATGGTATTGTTGGCAAGATGAACCCAGGTTTCAAACCACCTACAGTCGAAACAAATGCCAACTTGACTGATCTCAAATATGCATTAGGCCCTATCCTGAACTGAAGTTGAACTTTGCAACTGTTATTAAACAGATAACAAAGGTAAAATGGATTGCTGAGCTGTTGAACAATAGATAACAATATTTCCTTTGCATTAAAGGTTCTCTAAGACCAGGACAAAGTCATCATTTTTACTCTTTCCTCAGACAACAGTGATTACTGAACATGTATCTGAAAAATAAAAAAAAAAATAGAATTTATCGTTAAATGTTTTCTATTATAGACATTCATCAGTGGAGACCAATTCCACGCCCTCTACCTCCCAAGTGAAAATGAATTATACAAATTTGTAGACATTATCAACTGTACTTTCTTTACCCAAGAGGCAGAAATACTGTAAAACACTAGAATATTCTCTAAGTGAGTCCACTGATGTGCTGAGCAGGCATGGATATGAGCAGTTGCTCTTATGTCTATGTCTCCCTAGTCCATGTGGTTAGGGTTCCAGGTCTGAAGGGATGTGATGTCATATCACAGAGGTGACAAGGCTGTTACACTACATTACCTCACACTGCAGGTGTTTACAGCCATCATACTCTGCTGGACCATCAGTTCCTTGAAAGCAGAGCCCAATTACCTTATTGTTGTATGTTAGAGCCAGGAACATGGTAGCAGCTCAGCAAGCATTTCTTCAGTTGGGTTTCCTAAGGCCAGGATGCCACAGTAATAACTGTGTTAAATAGATTTGCCTGTTATTTTGCTTCATACATTTAGAACACTCTCACTCCCAACAATGATGAATGAGATTACATTAAATAGCACAGGCATTCTCAACACAGTAGTCTGGACAAGATGTACACAGAATGCATAACAGATTTCAAATCAATTCCCCTCATCCTTCTGGGGAGGGAATGGCAGACCAACAACTAAACACTTGTGTAAAGAGAAGAAGGAAAATAAGAGAGAGGATGGGGGAAAGTAAAGAAGAAAGAAAGCAAATACTTGAAAAAGAAGCAGATGACAGGCACATCCCTTTTCATACCTATCCAAAATTTTTATGAGACAAAATACTTAAAATTCCTTAATTTTTCCAAATGTTAACTATACTGTCAACTTTGTGTTGGTGTGACAAAATACCTGAGAAAAACAATTTAAAGAAGGAAAGGTTTATTTTTGCTCAAAGTTTCAGAGGTTCAGTCTGTGATCAGCTGGCTCCATTTCTTCTGGGTCTGTGGTAAGACCATACATCATGGAGGAAGGGCATGGCAAAGTAAAACCGTTCACCTCAGGGCAGGTAGGAGAGAAACAGAGAAAAGAATGGTCCAGGAAAAAGATGGAGTCCCCAATGGTATGCAACTCCTTTAAACTACACCCCACCTCTCATAATTTCCATTGCCTCCCAGTAATAGAATGGATTCATTCCATTCAGCAAAGAATCCCTCGAAGCATGAATCCATTGATGAAGACAATGACCTTATGAACCAGTGACTTCTCAAAAGCCTCCTCTCTGAACATGGCTCTGAACACGGCTGTATTGCAGACCAAGCCTTCAGGACACTTTGAGAAACATTTCAGATCCAAACTATAACATTTACTTTGGCTAACGTTGTGTTGGCTCTTCCCATGAGACTTAATTAACTAGAAGGGCATTGAGGGAAGGAAATGTTGGAATTTATCTTATCTTTTTGCCTTTAGCATGTGACAGGGGCCTGTCCCACAGGGTTATAGTTTAAATTATTTTTACTTAAAAGCAAATTTTTAAGTTAATCACACACATTATCAGATTATGATAAAAGGAATTTGTATTCATCAGCTTTCTGTCATATGGTAAAATACCTGAAATAATCAACTGATAAGGAGGAAAGATTTATTTTGGCTCACAGTTTCAGACGTTCCAGACCATGGTCATTTGTCCCTGTTGCTTTGGGCTTGTGATGACACAGTGCATCATGGTGAGAGCAGGTGGTGGGGAGGCCTGTTCACCTGATGGCAGCTGGCAACAGCTTAGCTCCAGTGACCAAAATTCTTCCAATTAGTCCCCACCCCTTAAAGCTTCCACCACTTTCTAGTAGCCCAGAAGGCTGAGGACCAAGCCTTCAACACATAGGTCTTTGGGGACCACTTATCCAAACCAAAGCGTGATCATTGCCCACTCTACCCTTGAACTCTTACTGATTTTTATTATGCTGCCAAAGAAGTATTCTGGTGTTACCAACTTAAGCGTAGGAAAAGACAGTCTTTCAAAACAAGCTGGTAAGCAGTGGCCAGAACTCAAATTCTAGGCCGTCTGAGTATTATTCTTAATAGTCATGCTGTGTTATTTCCATTGCCAGCACTTCAAGGCTGGAACCTATAATCCTAGGCACTTGCCAAAGGAGAAATTGAAATTGGAGATACAGATGACAAAACTCAAAGAGCTGAACATTGGACAACTGCAGCCAGAGAGACTCAGAATTCTCCATAATTAATATACTAGCTGCAGGGAAACGGATTGTTTTTAGAACTATCTGATAAATGTTTTTAATGGTTTTCCTGTTACTAACATCTTGCATTAGTGAGATACATGGTTACAATTTATGTACTAATATTGCTATTAACTGAAGTTCACAGTTTGCATTAGGATTTACTTTGAGTTGTATATTCTGTGGGTTTGGACAGATTAATGGGAGGGGTTTGTGATTGGCATTCCTGGGAAAAGGGGTCTCCAGACTACTACAAACCAGAGATGAGCTGAGATCGACACACCTACTTTTTCTGCTCACCCATAAAGTTTAGTCCTTCTGATGCTGACTTTGGTGTAAAATCTATGAAGCCTAATATTTGAATATTTCTCTAAAGCAGTGGTCTCCACTGAAATAGCTGGAAGGCTTTAGAAAATATTACTACCTGGACCTCCACCCCCATAGAGATGTATATCATCAATCTGGTGTTTTTCCTGAGTACTGGATTGTGTTTTTTTTTTTTAATGTATTTTAATAGGTAATACAGGTTTATGGTATAGAATTAGAAATAGACACAAAAAGAATATAATCAAACTTTGTCCAACCCCTGGCCTCAGTCACCTGCTTCTCTTCTAGAAAGCTACTTTTAGAGATCATTTTGAAGCAGATAGGAAGTAATACATCTTTATATATAAACTGAAAGGGTATTCTGTACCATTCTGCACTTTGCATTTCTATGTTGTCTTTATATCTTAATTCTTCTTGTTTTTCTATTATTAACATCTTTTGTGAGATAACATGTTTTACCATTGATGCACCAATATTGATATGTTATTATTAACTAATTCCATAGATCTATGGGTTTGAACAAATGCATGATATGTATTCATCATTTCAGATCCTATAGGATAATTTCATTGCCCTAAAACTCCTCTGTGCTCCACCTATTTCTTTATCCTTCTCCATAAGTTTTCCTTTTTCAGAATGTCATATAGTTAGAATTATACAATATGTAGCTTTTTTTCTGATTGTTTTTCCCCCCCTTAGAAATATGCACTTAGGGGCTGGGGTTGTGGCTCAGTGTTCTTCTCAGTGGAAGAGTTCTTGCCTAGCATGTGTGAGGCACTGGATTCTATTCTCAGAACTGCATATAAATAAATAAATGTTCATCAACAACTAAAAAAAATTTTTTTTAAAAAGAAATATGCACTTAAAATTCCTCTGTCTTTTCATGGGCTGGTAGCTCATTTATTTTTATCAGTGAATGACATTCCATGTGGATATAAGAAAATTTGTTTATCCAGCCACTGAAAGACACCTTACCATATTTCACTGCACAATTGTCATCATCACATTAATGTATATTCACAGGTATTCTATGCATCCTAATTTTAACAGAAGACAGGTTAGTAATAAATGATTTTTTAGTAATACTGGCACAGTTTTTTTTTAAAAGCTTCACATAATGGTCATATCTCACTTTTTGAAAAAAAAAAGAAAGAAAAAAAAGTCATAAAACTTTGATGACTATGTGGTGAAATATGGTAGTTTCTTCAAGTTTTGGCAATGTCAGCTCATTTGGGTAAATACCAGGGAGCAAGGAACATGAGTTCTGGATTATAGCTTAAGAATATGTTTAGTTTCATAAGACACTGTCAGACTGTCTTCCAAAATAATTGTACCATTTTTTATTCCCAGAGTAATCAATAAAATTTCCTCTTGCTCCATATCCCTGACAGTATTTGGCATTATTTGTGTTTTGGATTTTAGCCATTCTAGTATGTATAGCAGTATTTCATTATGGTCTTAATTTACAACTCCCTAATGACATATGATGTTGAGCATTTTTATGCATATTTGCCATTTTTATTGCCATTATTATCCTTTGCCATTATTTGCCACTATTATTGCCATTCTCTAGTGAATTGTTCAGATCTTATGCTCATTTTTTAGTTGGTCTGTTTGTTTTAATATTGTTGAGTTTAAAGAGTCCTTTGTATATCGTGGATACTGGCCTTTTATCACACATGTGATTTGCAAATATTTTCTCTACCTGTCGTATTATCTATTCTCTGTTTTGCAGAACAAAAGTTTTCTTTATTTAATTTTAAATATATCTAAAATATACTTAAAATAAAAAGGATACATTAGTGTATCCATTTTTTTTTTCTTTAATGGATTGTGCTTTTGGTACTGTATCTAAAAGTTATCATCAAGTCCAAGGTTGGATGGATTTTCTCCTATGGTATCTTCTGGGAATTTTATAATTTTGTGATTTTTATTTATGACTTTGATCTATTTTGAATTAATTTTTGTGAAAGGCATGAGGTCTGTGTCTACCTTCATTTCTTTGCAGTGAATTCCAAGTGTCCCAGAACCATTTATTTAAAAAGATTTCCTGTCTTGATTGATTGTATTTGATCTTTGTCAACAATCTGTTGGGTATCCAGAAATCTTTTTTTAAATGTGTATTTTTTAAATTTATATCTAACAGCAGAATGCATTACATATATAGAGCTCAATTTTTTATATCTCTGGTTGTATACATAGTATACTCACACCAATTTGTATTCTCATACTTGGATAGTAATATCCATCACATTCCACCATCATTAATTACCCCATGCCCTCTCCCTTCCACTCCCACCCCTCTGCCCTACCTAGAGTTCATCCATTTCTCCCATGTTCCCCCTCCCTATCTGACTATGAATCAGCTTCCTTATATCAAAGAAAACATTCAGCTTTTGGTTTTTTGGGATTGGCTAATTTCACTTAGAATTATCTTCTCTAACTCCATCCATTTACCTGAAAATGCCATGATTTTATTATTTTATTGCTGAGTAATATTCCATTGTGTATATATGCAGCATTTTGTTATCCATTCATCTATTGAAGGGCATCTAGTTTGGTTCCACAATTTAGTTATTGTGAACTGTGCTGGGAAATGAGGAAAACTACCCCATTCTCAATAGCCTCAAAAAAAATAAAATAAAATACTTGTGAATCAACTTAACAAAAGAGGTGAAAGATCTATATAATGAAAATTACAGAACCTTAAAGAAAGAATCAAAGAAGATCTTAGAAGATGGAAAGATCTATCTTGCTCTTGGATAGGCAGAATAATTAATATTATCAAAATGACCATACTTCAAAAAGCACTATTCAGATTAAATGCAATTCTGACCAAAATCCCAATGGCATTCCTCATAGAAATAGAAAAAGCAATCATGGAATTCATCTGGAAAAATAAGAGACCCAGAACAGCTAAAGCAATCCTTAGCAGGAAGAGTGAAGCAGGTAGCATCACCAAACCAGACCTTAAACTATACTACAGAGCAATAGTAATAAAAAGAGCATGGTATTGGCACCAAAACAGACTGGTAGACCAATGGTACAGAATAGAGGACACAGGGACTAACCCACAAAACTACAATTATCTTTTATTAGACAAAGTGCCAAGAACATGCATTGGAGAAAAAATAGCCTCTTCAACAAATGGTGCTGGGAAAACTGGAAATCCATATGCAACAAAATGAAATTAAACCCCTATCTCTCACCATGCACAAAACTTAACTCAAAATGGATCAAGGGCTTAGGAATACAACCAGAGACACTGCTTCTAGTAGAAGGAAAAGTAGGCCCTAATCTCCATCATATGGGGTTAGGCCCCAACTTCCTTAATAAAACTCCTGTGGCACAAGAATTAAAATCAAGAATCAATAAATGGGATGGACCCAAACTAAAAAGTTTCTTCTCATCAAAAAAAAAAAAAAATCTGTGAGGTGAATAGAGAGTCTACATCTTGGGAGCAAATCTTTACCCCTCTAGAGATCCTTAACCTGCCACCTCCAGGTGATTCTAATATGCAAGCAACAAAGGGGATCACCGCTTAAATCAAAGTGTATGGATTGTTAATAGAAGCCCTCTGGTAAGATAATGTAAGCCCTGAGTTAAAAAAGGAAGGAAGGAAGAAAGAAGGAAGGAAGGAAGGAAGGAAGGAAGGAAGGAAGGAAGGAAGGAAGGAAGGAAGGAAAGAAGCAGCTTAGCAAGAATATACCTGTCTTTTCAATTTTGGAGGGTCCTTCCTGAAGAAGTAGTCTGACCAGCAGCTGCACATCTTGTTAGAACAGCATCTGCAAGAAAAATACCCCAAGACACATTGCCTCCACTCCTGCATCAACCACCTCACTTACTTTACGAGGAATACTCCTAACTGAGGAAAGTGGGCACTTACAACAGATGGCTGTATCTGTAGCTCCTCCCTTCAGTTCTTAAATCACCTGAAAAGCTGCCCAGGATTAGTATTAGTGGGTTGATGTGGAATGTTGAAAGCTTTGGGTCAGAGCCAGAAGAGCAGGAGATGAGGTTAAAGAAGAAGAAGTAATAGGAGGCAGAGGAGGAGGAGAAATAAGAGGCGAAGGAAAAGAAACAACTCAGACTCTATCAGCTTGGGGAAAGTTCTCATGGCCATTTCTAGCTAAGGATTTCATCAGCTCCTGTCTAAAGCACTCCCTTGATATGAACAAAGTGCAGAACCAAGGTGGTGGGTAAAATCTTGGGTATTAGGAAGAATGTCTGCATTGGTTCTGGTCACAAGAGGACTTGTGACCAGAAGCTGGACTGATATTATAGAGGAAAGAGAGAGTCATTACTAAGAACTGGGTGTGCACCTGGACCAAAGCAGGAGCCAAGTGGAAACAAACAGGAAGGCTGAGTCCCTGGTACCTAACCATAATCAAAGCTCCTAAGATTTGTCTGAACTCATGAGTGAATAAGTGAGTGTTGCAGATTCAATCACTTCAAATCACACTTTCTGTGATCATCATCATAACATCTCTTTTTGATGGATTTTATATGCTGGGATAGATAGTAATCTGTAAGACAAATATAATCCCTCAAAAAGATACATGGACTTCTTAACCCCAAGTGCCTCAGAAGGTGACATTACTGGGAAATAGGTCTTTAATGAGGTCATCATGTTTAAAATGAAACCAATGTGAAGCTGTGCCCTTGTCCCAGAATGGCAAAGCAGCAGTCAGGAAGACTGGAACATGAACCACAAGCATGAGCTTCAACCACCAGAAGCGTACCATGATAGCACAGGTCTGAGGAAGAGAAACACAGGAGAAGGAAGGTAGAAAATAATGACTAGAACTGACCTTGGGCTTCCGTCTCTGTTCTTGTTAAATGTTGTTTGGAAAAGAATCCTGCTAAGTGAAAGTCCCCCACCTTTGAATGCTTACCACCTTCAATATTATTCATACAGGTAGAAAATAAATGGAACCATTGCTATTTGAAATGTGGTCTTATTTCTCCAAATCTTTGTTCCAATCTACCCTGTAGTTATGTCAAAAGTTTCAAGAAAGTGATGGTTCCCAGTGAGGTCTAAGCAGGCCCAGGTAGACCTGGTTCATAAATTTGGGTGGGATGCTGAAGCCTGAAATAGGGAGGCCCTCCTAAGAGGTTGGTGCCTTAATGAGGCCCATTCCCACCAGGATTAGTTTCCAATTTTTGCCCATATAAAAGGAGGTTTTAAATAGGACATTTGACCAACTGCATTCTGCAGAAAGGTACAAAATCTAAGGATACTAATTTTCATAATTAGTCATTCCAAGGGAGTATTCTGGGGTCTGCTGTGACACTACAGGGCATAGCCTGCCATTTGGAGCTGCAACACACCACTCAATCATAGTGGTAAAGAATTCAGCTTTGCTGGCTGCAATCTTAAGAACTGACCTAGCAGGCATCCCCTGCCTTGATTTGCTACTAACACCACAACAAGCTCTCTGGGCTTTGTTATTTCTCTTATTTCTTGGTTACAGAGGCCTGTAGCTTATGAAGAGCCCACCTGCCAGCAGAAGCAGAGAATCTAGTTCCATCTCAAACTCTTGTTCCAATTATGGTTGACCTTAACCCCATATGAGTCATGTACGTATAAAGGGGAGAAATATGGAGTCTGAGACAGATTCGAACAGAGAGAAGACAATGTGAAGACACAAATAGATAAGATGACCATGAACTGGAATGATGCACCTACAAGTAAAAAATATCAAGGATGACTGGCAACAACCAGGAACAAGAAGAGGCAAAGAAGCATTGCTCCCCTGGAACCTTCAAAGGGAGCATGGCCCTGCTGACTTGATTTCAGACGTTGAGTATCCACAACTGTGAGAGAATGCATTTCAGTTGTGTTAAGCTACCCAGTTTTGGGTCCTTAGTTATAGCCTCCTAGAAAACTAATGCACTATGTCAAGTTGCAACCATTAAGATACAATGTATTATGCAAATTGTTCAGGTTCATACAGGTAGAAAATAAATGGAACTATTGCTATTTGAAATGTGGTCTTATTTCTCCAAATCTTTGTTCCAATCTACTCTGTAGTTATGTCAAAAGTCTCAAGAAAGTGATGGTTCCCAGTTAGGTCTAAACAGGCCCAGGTAGACCTGGTTCATAAATTTGGGTGGGATGCTGAAGCCTGAAATAGGGAGGCCCTCCTAAGAGGTTGGTGCCTTAATGAGGCCTATTCCCACCAGGATTAGTTTCCTTTTTTTTTTTTTGCCCATATAAAAGGAGGTTTTAAATAGGACATTTAACCAACTGCATTCTGGGGAAAGGTACAGAACCTAAGGATACTAATTTTCATATTTAGTCACTCCAAGGGAGTATTCTGTTAAAACAAGGTCAAAATACAGTTAATATCAGACCTAAGAAGGCTGGCAAACAATGTTCTCTCCAAAGCACCAGCATCATAGGCCACGTCCAGGGACCAGCGTAGATTTGGGATCCTAAAATAGTAGGGTTGGGTCCAGAAGCTTCCCTGAAGTATGAGAAGAGGACACATATAGAGGATGCTTAAGATGATAAAGGCTTGCTCCTTTGACCAAAACTTTGGTCAGGCTCCCCTGAGTCCTCTTCTTGACTAGAACTGTTCTTGGGCTTCCCTCTCTGTTCTTGTTAAATGTCATTTGAAAAAAAAAATCCTGCTAAGTGAAAATCCCGCACCTTTGGATCCTACCACCTTCAATATTTTACCACTTTGACCTGTCTTCAATGAAAATCTTATTAATTCAGTTTTGCAGTCAGCCCTGTTCCTAATGTTTCTCTACAGCAGTTTTCCCTCCACCCTGCTCCTTGGCTATAAATCCCTAATTCACCTTGTTGAAGTGGAAGTTGAATCCAATCTTTTCCAATGCAAGACTCCATTTCATTTGTCTCTATATCGCCATGGCCCCTCTTTAGTAAAGTCTGCCTTAATGTCTCTAAAAAGTTTCCTAGAGAATTTTTTAACAAAAGAAAATTTCATTTGTGTTTCTTTTTTTCTTTTAATATAAAACAAAGAGCAAAGTGAAATGCAAGTAGAGCCAAGATAGGGCTGAACTGCCTTACAAAAGCAAGGCCAGGAGGGTCTGCAGGCGTTTCTGCGTTTGGCTCTGTGAGCCTCTGCAGCTGGCTTTTACAGCCATGCCTGACTGCTTGGCTTCCCTTGCGGAGAGGTAGAGGCACCCACTTTCTCACCATCTGAAAGTGCTTTCCTCCAGCAAGAGCTTTAAATATTTGCCTCATCTCTGTCCTGCCTTCCCTGACTTCTCTCAGAAGAGAACAGCACATAGCAAGCATGCACATAGCAGGCATTCACGGAATGAATGATTGTGTGGAATGTGCAATCTATCTGAAAGGCAAAAACCACAACAGCACCAAAATGGCACATCCTTTCAATCAAGTCTTCCCAGGAAGTGTTCCTTTCCACTTACTTTGAGTTGTATGTAGACAACCAATGTATCAAAGGATAAAATAATGAAAAGGGAGTATACATGAAAAGTGTATTGATCAAGTAAAACGTAAGCAAGAAAGTGACATGCTGACTGATATAGATTGTTGTTATGATATTGAATGGTAAATGAGCTAGAGCATTCAATCATTCTCATAAATGACCTCTATTAATAATGTTCTTACCCAAAAAAAAACAAATTTTAGTTCTGTTTTCTTGCTAGTTCTATAGTATTTATAATGACATCAATGTGGACACTTTTTCCTGAATATTCCATATAATTAAATACTTATAATCTTGAATTGTAAATTCAGAGGTGCTCCATTTAAGCCTCTAGTTGTCACTGAAAATCATTTTATAATGTACTGCCATCAACCTCAATACACCCATACACACACATGAACATGCACACACAAATATCCACACATATACAGCACACACATGTACTCACACATGCATATAAGCATGCAGACACACACACACATACACACATACACACACATACAAGCTCAAATGCTTACACCTGCATACACACATAAACATATGCATTCATGCATACATGCACACATGCATGTGCATAAACACACACATGTACACATGTGCCTACACAGTCCTCTAGTTGGCTGCCTCCAGCTCACTATCCACAAGCTACATGCCCAAGGAGATGGCAAGTGCTATGGGTAGCCTTCCCCAAGGTTGTGGTCACACACAAGGAAAGAAAATGAAGGTCAAAGGACATTCTTTTGCAGGGAGAATTCTAGGCAACCAATGTTCCCCACCAGTGACATCATTGATAGCATAAGATGAACTAAAACTAGGGTAGGGAGAAGGAAAGGAAATGGCCTGATATCCTACTGTTACTTCTAACCCAACTCTGCCCAACCAGCATTGCCAGCAGTGAGAGAATGTCTTATCTCCACCTTCCTAAAAATATTATCTTGTTATTTCCAGATGTGGCTAGAACTGGAGACAGAGCATTCTCAGATCTCAGCTACAGATAAAAGTCTGTTATGAGCAAATACCTAGAAGACAGAACTAGTTGGTGTGAATGAGTTTCCATCAAAGTACAAATAATATCGGGTACTTTTCTATTTTGATAGACAGCCATACAACAAAGAAACCAAGCAAGAATAAAAGAAAGAAAGAAAGAAAGAAAGAAAGAAAGAAAGAAAGAAAGAAAGAAAGAAAGAAAAGGATATTGAGTCAAGCATTTGCTAATAATTGATGCTATTTACAAATCCAACTTAAACTTTTTTATCCTGTGTGTTTTTATATACCTCTAGCCCCTCCACCCTTGCATAAAAATACCTGAGCTAGAGTATTCTGTTTGTTAAGCCATCTAGCCCTGTGGATCTGTCTTATGTAGTCCTTGAGCACACATGCAAATACAGTGCCTTATATTGTACTCTGGGGATATTAACCACCTATCTATGCCTAACTGCTCTCTTCAGGATAATGTGGGAAAGAATAGGAAGAAAGGTATGCTCTTGGGGGTTCCCAAGACCCGGTTCAGTGATTCAGTGATTCTCCATGATTCACAAAACTCAAAAAATCTATCATACACAGGTTATAGTTTATAATAGGAATTAAATAAAGAGTATGATCAACAAGGATAAAAAGCAAATCAAACCAGAGTTTAAGAAAAGTGTTCTAAAGTCCTCTCCCCATCCTAGATGACCTTTTCCCCTGGGTCTGTCATTCTTCCACCAATGATATGTGACAACATCATGAAGTATGGTCAAATATAGAAAGCTCACCTGAACTTTGATGTCCAGGACTTTTAGTGAGGATCACTAAAGGCAAGGAGTCACAAAGGCAAGGAGTCCTGACCATAGGACTTACCATAGTTTCTCAGTGTCCAGCCACTACAGAGGTCAAACAGATACTGGGGCAACCAATGTTCCCCACCAGTAACATCACTGATAGCATAAGCTCACTGGTATGGCTCAGGACTCCAGGTAAATAGAGACACCTTCATCACTAGGACATCCCAAGGACTTACAGGTGAACTCCCTGGAACAGTCAAGGGCCAGCCCTTTCTTTGTGAAGTGCAGAGTTTGAGCACCCCATACCTGCTGGGTCAACCCTTTTTGCACAATATCAAAAAAAAAAGATAAACTCTTTCACCAGTGGATATACTGACAATCATAGTAGCTTTTGAGGCAGGCACCACCCCATACCAGGTCCTACAAATAAGAACCAATTCTGTCTGAGAATGGGATCCATGCAAATAAGAATAGATAACTTCCTAGTGTTAAGCTTTTAAAACATTCTGTTTAGGAGCTAGCATGTTTGCAAAACAATATATTTCAGCTTAGTGGATGCTTTTACTTGTGACTTTTATGTTTCTCAGGAAAAAACTTTAAAAAGAGATGTGAAAGCTTATGTTTCAACATAACAAAGACTCTATCACTTTCTCTAAATGTAGTGGGACACCCCTGTAATACAGAATTGGATATATAAAATGAAATATACCAATACCAAAAAGGAAATTCAAAATTATCTCTGAAAGAAAGTGGATGGAGTTAGTTGATGGATAAAATACCCAAGAAAGACATGACCTAGATGAACAGTTCTCAAAGTGTGATATTTTAGTCAGCTTTTTCGCTTCTGTGACTAAAAGACCTGAACAGAACAATTTTAGGGGAGGAAAAGTTTATTTAGGGGCTTATGGTTTCGGAGATCTCAATCCATAGACAGCAGGCTCCATTTCTCAGGGCTCGAGGTGAGGCTGGACATCATGACAGAAGAATGTGGCAGAGGGAAATAGCTCACATGATGATAAAGAAACAGAGTGAACCCACCTATCAGATACAAATATATACTCCAAATCCATGGCCCCAATGCCCCACCTCCTCAAGCCACATCCCACCTTCCTTCAGTTACCACTCGACTAATCCCCTCAGGTTATTAAATTATTGGTTGGATTGAGGCTCTTGTAACCCAACCATTTCTTCTCTGAACCTTCTTGCATTGTCTCACACCTGAGCTTTTGAGGGACACCTCATATCCAAATCATAACATTCTGCCCCAGGCCCCCAAAAGCTCACACTCATCTGACAATGCAAAATACATTCCCAAGAGTTCTGAGATTGCTCAAAGTTCAAGTCCAAAGTCTTCTCTGAGGCTCAAGGAAATCTTGCATTATGAGTTCTTGTAAAATTAAAAGCAGTTTACAAGTATCAAATATATATTGCTTCAGAGTAAACCTTTCAATTCACAAAATTAGTGGCATAGAAAGAAAGGATAAGACCAAAGCAAGATTGAAATACAGCTGGGCAAATAAGTCCTGTAGCTCCATGTCCAGCATTAGGAGTACATGGCATCGTGATACTCTCTTCAAAGGTCTTACCCTTATGGGATTGTTGGTTGCAGCCCAAGTGGCCTTTCTGTTGGCTTGTCTCTGCTCAATTTCTGTAGCTTTCCTAGGATGATGTCCCACGTTTCTGGCATTTCTTAATCTCTGGGGTCTCCACTGCAGCTTTGGCTTCCTCCTCACATCTCCATCCTTTGCCCTCTCAGGGGCTGCCTGCAGGAACTACTACCCTGATGCACTTTGCTTAGCCTCCCTTCTTTTGAAATCTTGGTGGAAGATTCCATGACTCCCTAACTGCAGGATCCTGCATTCTTGCAGAATCAGCACATGGTTGACACCAAGGTCTGCTGCCATCTCAAGCAGTAGCCAAAGTCCCCTCCAGGGACCCTGGCTGCATCAGCCTCCAAGTACCTGGGTGGCTAAGCACATTGAAAATATTTCCTATCCCCCCATCCCTCATGCAAGAGGGGTGCTCCACTGGTCTCTTCTCAAGAGAAATTTTACTTTTACTTCCTTGAGTCTGATATGGGTATGGTCTTGCCGATTCCTGAGATGCCTTCAAGTCATTTTTCTTATTGTCTCTGGGCAATCTTTAGCAATTCCTTAGTGGTGTTAATATCTTTAACAACCTCAAAATCCTTAACCCCAGTTTTATTCCCACCTTTCAAGTCTAAGTTTTTACATCTTACTGCTCTGCTTTCTATACCTGATTATCACAATAAATTTGACTAAAAGCCACCAGCAATGTCCATGCCACTTACTGAATGCTATGCTGCCTAGACATTTCTTTTTCCAGATTTAGAAGTCAATCACCTTTAAAATCAACTGCACAGAAAGTCTCAGGACACAGACAAAATACAGACAAATTCTTAGAATATAACACAAAGGCCTCTACTCCAAATTCCAATAGTGTCCTCCTTTTCCTCTTGAGTTCCGTCTTCACTGTTCACAGTTTTATTGAGGCATTCTGGTCTTCTGAAGTCCCACCAGAATTGGTCATTAGGCTCCACTTACAACAACCTAAAGCACTTCCAGCTTGCAATGCTACACATCTCAAAATTCCTCCTACCAAATCCAAAAAACTCAAAAAGCTTCTGAACCACATGGTCAGGTTAGTCACAGCAATGACCCCACTTCCCATACCAATTTCTGTCTTAGTCAGCTTTCCACTGCTATGACTAAAGGACCCAACCAGCACAATCATAGAGAAGGAACAGTTTATGTTTCAGTCCATAGAAGTCTGGCACCATGCCTCTGGGCTCCAGGTAAGGCTGAACATCACAGCAGAAGAGTGGCAGAGGAAAGTGGCTCACATGATGATCAGCAACAGAGACAGAGAGAGACACCTCACTCTCCAGATAAAAAATATATACCGCATAGCCAGTGAACAAGTTCCTCCAGCCACATCCCACCTGCCTCCAGTCACAACCCAGTTAATCCCATCAGGGCTTAATTCACTGATTAGGTTAAGGCTATAACCCAAATATTTCTCCTCCAAACATTCTTTCATTGTCTCACATGTGAGCTTTTGGGGGATACCACATCTAAACAATAGCATGTGGGCTATGGAACTCTGGAAGTCCACCAGATCCTTTCAGAGGTCCTTCATGTCATTATCTTAAAATTTCTAAGATGTGATCAAACTTTTTCACTTTGTGGACATTGCACTTGGTACAAAAGCAAGTTGTGTAAACTTCTGATGCCTTACATGAATCTAGGCAATGGTACCAGACAGTACTAGTAGCTATTCTATTATCCACTCTTATGCATGAAAATCAAATTCACATAAGAATCTTATAACAGTTGCTACTTATTGAAACAGTAAAATTGCTAATTTTATTTATTTTGACTTTTAAGTTTGGGGACAGAAGAATAGCCACAATTATCTAAAACGTCTATTGAAATACTACTCCCTTTTTCAGCTATATGTCTATGTGAAGCCAAATTTTTTCTGTAGACTCCAACAGAAGATTGAATGCAGAAATATATGTGAAAATTCGGTTATATTTTATTAACCAAGACTCTAAAAACATTTGCAAAATGTAAAGCAATATTACTCTTCTTGCTAAATTAATTGTTTTGTTAGGGAAAATGTAGTTTTCTTTGTAGTTAATTTTTTATGGGGAAAAATCTCTTAATATGTAATTAGTTTATTATTGCTATTTAAAATAAATGAATAATAAATATTTTTATAAATTCTCAGTTTTAATTTCTAATATAGTCAATATTGATAGATGTAACTGGGAAAAATAAAAGCTTTTTAAGAGTGTGAAGGATCCAAAAACCGAAACACTAAAGAACCACTCACCTAAATCATGCATAGAGTAAGATTCTCTCTCTCTCTGTTTGGCAGAGTCCTAGAAAATTTGCAGGCAAGTTGCATGCACAAGGCCCTGGGTTCTAATCCCCAGCACCACAAAAAAAAAAAAAAAAGAAGAAGAAGAAGGAGAATTTTCAGGCAAGGTCAACTAGCAAAGAGTAAATCTGAGAAATGGAACTGAAAGCTGAGGATTAACTTCAAGTCTGTATAGGAGATAACTGGGTTCCTATTCCTACCCACCACAGAGCATAGCCATAGGTCTTTCTGAGGAAACAACTGTTATTTTGCCCAGGACAGTTTTACTTTTAGCACTGCTAGAGCTCCATGTCCATGGAAATCCCTTTTAAATGTGAAAATCTTGCTTTTCCACCATGACTTGGAAGACTGGAAGAAAAGTACTAAGCTCGTATATCAGCCTCAAAACATAGGAGCTGAAAGCAACACTATTTTAAGTGTCAAATGACATGGCTAAGATCATTTGCTATTCTACAGATGCTGTCACTATCCACTCATCCGCCTACTGATGTTGATAATCTTCAATGTATGGCCACAACAATAAATGCTGCTTCACTCTGAGTGACGTGACTTTAGTGCATTGTAATTTTTACTTTGCCTGTGGGGTAATTATTTTATTTGGTATTTAAATAATGCTAATTGAATTAATACACTGTGTTTATTTTGACCATGTTACTTAAAAGTTCAGGTCATCAAAACAAGAAAGATTACAATGCTAATACAGCATTCCCCAGAAATCACCAAACAAGAAAGCAACAAAACTGTTTTATTTTAATAACAATAGAAGGATATATACACCTGGATTAGAAAGGTAAATAAGCAAAACACAGCATACAGTAAATATGCCAAAAAGAATTTGAGGCTGAAATATTAGGGAAGTGGATATAAAAGCACACACAGACACTGAATCTCAGAAGTCTGGGATGAGAAAAAAAAATACTTCTAAATCATTCAAAAGTTTTTGTGTTCCCAAAGACACCAATGCTCATTTGGAAGTCATGACTGCTAAATGATTGTTTTTTTTATTTTTGTAGTACTGGGCATTGAATCCAGCTGGGCTCTACCACAAAGCTATATCTCCAGCCCTCTTTATTTTATTTTGAGACAGGGTCTCACTAAGTTGCCCAGATGGGCTTCAAACTTGAGAGCCTCCTGCATCGGCCACCTCAGTATCTAGAAAAAGTAGTGTATCCACCCCCTGATTGCTCTACAAGATTGAATAAAGCAGTGAAGTTACATTTCCTGATTCAGAAGATGCAATTAAAATGCCCAGTGGTTGAACAAAAGAGAAATTTTTTTACCAATTGTGTGTAGATCCCCTACTATAGCACTCATGTCAGATCTTAGCTGTGATCCTGCTCTCCACAATGTCAAGTGAAGCACTAAATAGCAGCAGTACACACACATTATTCCCCTTATCGCTTAGGTATTTAAAGAATGTACTTTCAAATCATCTGGATCAATAATCTCTGTCCAAAATAAATTAGACTTTGGTGATCTATCTGCATATTTAGAAAATTGAACAAATGTAAATTTTGGCAAATTCTACTTAGTATAGAAATTCCTTACCAAAGAAAATGAAGAGGTCTTAACCTATTAAATGTACCCCCTCCCCATACTTTGGACATAATACTTTGGAAAAAGGTGTGACTTGCCTACTTGTCATATTGAGCCTGTCATAATGAAAGTTGTTGATTATTTTTTAATTCTCCAAAATGTAAAGACTCACATAATGAATCTTTTCATGTTGTAAAAACAGAGATATATTTTTGCCTACAAGATAGTCGTTCTCATTGCAGGCCAAATGAAACATGTTACAATATCAGCCTGCCAGAGAATATATTTTCTTAATGTAGACAAGAAAAATGTCTTGAGGATGAGAATAGAGAAAAAGGCAATAGTAAACATAGACTTAAATGCTGTTTTCTCCAAAACCTTTTTTTTTTTTTTTATTATTTTAATTTTATTCTTAAAAATTTTGTACTATATAATCACCCATTAACATATTCCATAATTTGGTTTTAGACATCTTTAAATTCTACAATATAAAGAACAACTCAAGGATAAGGTTCAATTTGCAAATACCTGTATCTTTTTAGTATTTATTAACTGTTATGTAGACTTCACCTTAGAGATCTTTTAAGATTATAAATGGTTATCGTTATAACATTGATTAAGTTGTGGGTTTAATCATTTTGATATTACCAAGAGAGTAAGATGATAGAAAAGGAAATTTAGGAACCTTAAGGTGTAAAATATAAGATATATATAAATATAAATCAGATTCAACCAGAGAAGTAAGAATAATATGATGTACATGACCATATGCCCATATCTATGACATGGTACATACTACACACACACACACACACAAACAAACAAATACATACATAGGCAGTTTCTGACCCATCATAATGATTTGACATATGATTTTTGCAATATGCATTTAAGAGAAGCCATAACTCAAATTTTGAATTTTGATCTTTTTGGGAGGCTAGTGATAATGCATTATGATGTTTTCTTGCAATGCTAGGCAGCACAAGTGAACTGAGGTTCCCCGTAAGCCATGAGGTCATAAGAGAAAATGATACTCCACAATATACTGTGTTGTTAAGCTTGCCAAGCTTACATATTTTGTTAGGCATATTAAATGCATTTTCAATTTACAATATTTTCAACTTATAGTGGGCTTACTGAGAAGTAAGTCTAAGTCAAGGAGCAACTGCCTGCCTGTGTGTGTGTGTGTATGTATGTGTGCATGTGTAAATAATATATAATCATATTCAATCATACATATATATATATACATATGTATATATATATATGCATATATATACATATATATATATATATATATATATATACATTATTTCTTTTTTTTTTTTTTTTTTTTTTTTTTTTTTTTAATTTTTTATTGTGGGTTCTCCAAAACCTTTTGATGATCTGTGAAGATCCTAAAGATCCTTTAAAAGAGAGAAGCTGACTATACCTAAATGGCTCAGTATTGCGTGAAGATCATGATAGAAAGCCAAGTACTAGGAGAAAAAAAAAAAAGATTATTTTGAAACTCAAAAAAAAAAAGTTGTTAACAGGAAACAGCAGCCAAATTAAATAGGAATTCTCATTTCTTTACTGAAAGTGTAGCATATTGGGAATCTAGTTTTGATTTCACAAGCTCAAATTACTTCTGTACTTTAAAACCATTTTCTCTGAGAAAGAGAGATTTAACCTATAATGACACCCACTGGTTTTTATTGCTAACATTTATGGGCATTTTATACATGGATAACCAAGAACATAAAGTCATAGATGCAAAAGATGTGATTGACAAAGAGTTGTTCTACCAAAACAAGCCTGTGGATACAAAGTAAATGGACAGTTTTGGAGATCAGGAAACTAATTTGTGCAAGTTTAAAACCTGCTATTTCTAGTAAGTGAAATCCTTACTATTACATGGTCAAATGCTTTGTTGATAGGTTATATAGTTCATGTGATCACATTAGCCTAAAACCAGCAACCAGTAAAACGTGGGCTGTAAGTCAGTGAATGTTATTTTGATTGTATTCAATTTTACTACTACATAAAGGAAACAAAAAGATCCTAAAAGCTGCAATAAATTCAAAAAATATTAGAAAAAGAAACAGAAAAATATCCAAATATATCATGGAACAAACAAAAATAGATCATTGTTGTATTTATTAAATATATATAGTAATTGTTTATTCCTGTTACAATTATGTCCTTTTCTAAAATCTTATTTTCTATATCTTGAGGGTGTACAATGTAGCATATAAAATTTAAATATGCAATACATAGTTCAAAGAATTATGTATTATTTTGAGGATTTTTTGTTTAGGGGTTTTTTTGCTTTGTCTGATGTGATTGTATCCCAAGTCTCATCTCTAAAAAATTGATGCTTCTGAATTTGCCAATACTACATTAACCAGATCTTCTCTAGATGAGCCATAAAAATATAGAGGGATGTTAGTTTTAAGTTTGAACATTGGTGACCCAGAATGAGGATTTCTTCATTCAAGCATGAAGGGAGAAGCCCTTCCTGTGATAGCTCACGTGCCTAGCATTCAGTTTTATAAAACCTGCCATTTAAAAATGTTTACCTGAGTCGAAGGCCAGTTTGTACAACTTAATGATACTCTGTCTCAAAACAAGAATTTTAAGAAAGGGCTGAGGATGCAGTTCAGTGTTAGAGCATTTACCTAGCATGAGTGAGGTCTTGGGTTCAATCCCCAGTATTTAAAAAAAAAAAAAAAAACTTGCTTGGTCCCATATGAAGTTCCAGATGAGAATCCCTCCTAGAACTTCTGGAAGAAGAGAACTCACCAAAACCAGCTTTCTCATGCAGCCCTAGAGGAGGCCCACCAGACTACACACACCTTCTACCTTAAATATGAACAGACCAGCAGAGGTCACCAGATATGCCAAGATACAATAAAGAAAGAATCGGAAAAAAAAAAAAAAAAAAAAGAAATAACTCACAGAATGGATAAAAACTTTTAAAGCATCCTATTCATAAAGGTAGCCTATTTAAAAAGGTACCTAACATCTCCCAAACAACAGAAACATGTTATTACAATTAAAAGATAATAAGAGATTTAGAGATTTAGAGCACAACTAATGAGAGTGAGAAGAATCAACACAAGTGCCAGATACCAATGTAGAAGAAAATTCCTAAAACATGGAAGGAACAGTTCTTAAAAATAAGAATGAAGAGAAACAAAAATTGCAATCCATCCAATAAATGTTCAAAAAATAAAGTACAGAGAAGAATCCAAGAAAGTATTTTTAAAAATCATAAGAAATAAAACATCCAAATGAAGAAAAGAATTCGTCAGATGAAAGGACCTACTGAGGGCATATTTTAATAAATAAAAAGACCAAGACCCTTCCTGTGAAATGATAGAACATCAATCGTAAAGAAGACATTCTGGGGTCTTCAGCTGAGGAAAAAGCAGTAACCTACGAAGAAGAATATCAGATTGTTCATCAGCAAATCTGAGGGCCAGAAGATAACGGAACAGTGCCTTCCAATTTCTAATGGGAGTAATTCTAATTCTAAAGTGCTACCAACCAAGAAAGAAGTGACCAATTATGAAGAGATAATAAAAGTGACTCAAGACTTTCAAGGACTCAGAAGGCTTATGCCTTATGTATCATTTCTGAAAAAGCTCTGAAAGGTCTCCAGAAAAAAAGGAAGGGGGATGGGCATTCAATGAAATAATGTATTACCATGAACTTAGAAAAAACTTAAAAGATAACAGGAAAAAGGAAAATTTTAGAAATTTTAGGAAGAACCATCTAAATATAAATACAAATAAGAGGGGAAATGAATTTTGGCATAATTTAAGGCAACAGTAAAGTATGAGAAAAAAATTGATCTTGCAGTAGGAACATTCTCCTTTAAATGACAGTAGGGTCTCTGGATGGGATCACATCTCCCTCCTAGAGATTCAAAAGAGAGTTATCACTTGACCCAAAATGTAGTAGCATTCACCTAGTCATAAAAAGGTAAGAGCTGCTTATTGGCTTTGAAGTTTTAGCATCAACTTTGTGGAATCAGAAGAGAAGTTAACATGAAGAACCTAAAGATGGTAGAATTAAGTTCAATTAACATGTTAGGGGTGGAAATGAGGATAGGGAAGGATAAGAATCTTGATATCTTAATCACAAAAAGTGAACAGTTAAGAGACTGTGTATAAAGTTGCTGAAACAAGAATTAATGATCAAAGCACACTATACGAAGTTGTAATATTGATCAGAAAAAGAACTAAAAATAATAACACAAATATAATAATAAAAACAATTACACAAATACAATGTGGCTGGAGAAAGAAAGGGGGATTGTAATCTTCCTATTGTATATCAGATAAAGGGATTAAAGAGCCACCAAAGTGATATGAAAGTTACTCCAAATTGAAAACATGTAAACAATAAACATCCATAAAGAAATATTATCTAAACTTAAGCAGAGGACTGAGGCATGGGGTAGTTTAGGGATAAAGCACTTACAGAATACCCTGGGTCCATTCCTCAACACCACAAAAATAAATACATACATACATGAATGCATACACAAACTTAAGCAGAGCTTCCCAAAAATACAGCTTCCATTGACACCCCATCCCACTGCAAAAAAAAAAAAATCTCCTGTTAGAAAAACTGACCTTTATCAATGAGAGGTATAAATTCAGTTGTTCATTAGCAATCAAAAAGATCAATAAAATTGTCTATATTTTCCCAACAAAGCCCAAAAGCACCCCCATTTTTGTTAGGTTGGTATACAATCTTTCAACTCTGGTTCTACAGTGAGTTACGCATTACTGAATAATGACACATGTGCATTTAACTTTTCTTCTGTTATTGTCTATTATCACTTAATTTGTAGCTATCCAACAAGTTAAATCGAAGTGGATAAGGAAAGGTTTTCTCCCAACACGGCTGGCAATGAGAATGAGTTCATCAGGACTCCCTGCTTCTCTAGAGATGGCAGCTGAGATCTTGGAACCTCTGATCAACCCAAAGAAAAGAAGTTTTCTTATCAGTCTGCCTCCAAGATCTCTGGTTAGGATCTTTTTAAGCAAAAGCAGTGAAAGAATCACATTATCTTATTTTTAAAAACTAAATTTATAGGATAAATATTTTGGTTAGAGCTAATTCTTTAAGCACTGTGACTTTGGGATTTGAAAAGATAATAGGAAAAAGGAAAATTTTAGAAATTTTAGGAAGAACCATCTAAATATAAATACAAATAAGATGGGAAATGAATTTTGGCATAATTTAAGGCAACAGTAAAGTATGAGAAAAAAAAAATTTATCTTTCAGTAGGAACATTCTCCTTTAAATGACAATAGGGTCTGTGGATGAGATCACAGTTCTTCCCAGGGATAGCCATTGTTCTGTCTTTTGTGCTGCTGTTTTGTCCTGAGAGCTTGACATTGGAAGTCAGAGCCTTCTCATTGGCTTTCCACCAGCCAAGGACACAAAATATTGGGTCTGTGGCTAAAGGTGGGCAACCATCAGGTGGGAGACCTGAATATTCTTACCAAAGGTTGACAGCTGTCACATGATTGTCTAAATGCAAGTCCTCTTTTATTTCATTGATTTCATATTTCTAATAATTCCTATCTTAGTGTCAGGCATCTGGTATCATGGATCAGTGGGTCTTTAAAGACATCTCACTTTTTTTTTCTTAAGCAGTTTTTATTACACTCAAGGTATAAAGACAAATACAAAATAACCTTGTAATCAAAATAACCTTGTAATACAAAAGGAGAAACCACTACAGTATGAAGTGATATACAAATGACTAAAGTATACAGCTCTCATAGTTAACAGACAACTTGAAATGTGGAAGTTGGTTTCTTTTACATGCGTTAAATTTTCTTGAAACAGGACAAGTAATATACAGTGCTCTAAATACGAATAATCATGAAAACAAAGAAGAGCAGTCTTAACACTTATACTATTAGCATAACAGACTCCATTGCTTCTATTTAACAGCCTTAGCCAACACATGCCTATTTCCTTTCCTAGTTTTAAGGACAATTTCCTTTAAGGAATACTAGAGCAGCAAGAACCTGGGGCTGTAGCTCAGGCAGGGCTTCAGTGTGATCTGGGCTTTCTCACTCAGGAGTTCCTCCCTGCCTTAAGTTGGCTCAAACAACCCATAATCTATACACAGCTTCCAACAGTGGACTCCAGATTCCACAAAGAGAACAAAGAAGAAGGTGAATGAAAATTATGGTGGTGCTCAGTCCCTTCGGGGTCGGCAAATCTGCCCTGACTGAGATGTGGCTCAGTGTGTTAACACCCTTTGGGTGATCCCCAGAACAACAACAAAACGTATAGAGATGAGTTAGTTTTGGATGTTTTTATAGTGATGATAGTCACTGTCACCAGTTACATTTTAAAAGTTTTTCTGTAAAATAAAACACATCATAGAAAAACATCATAAGCAGAGGGAGATCTTACCAGATTGAGAAGCAGTCACCCTGGTGCCCACCAGCATGACACTCACTTTCTCCTAGGCCTATACTTTTGCTTTAAATGATCACAGTAACTTACAATTTAGGGCAGACCATCTTTCCTCATGGTAGTGACTCCCTAGAAACTTTGCTGTCTGCAGTCCATTTCTTTTTCTGAAAGAAATCTCAAGAGCAATGTGACCTGAGGTCTTCCATGTTGACCTGGGTCCTGGTCCTATATTGGCAATAGCCAGCCTGACTAGTGTCAATTCCTGGCTCACCATTTCTGTCCTTGAGGGTCCTACACATGATGCTCTGTTTGTCTCCACCACAAAGTTTGTCTCTAAAATGCTGAAGAGAGACTACATTTTATTCTCTTGCATGGCACTTGCTCTCCTAATCCAGATTCTCAAAGCATTTTTCTTTTCTTCAAACTCCAAGATTTCACAAGACTATCCGGTCCTATGAGACATTCTAAATCAGTGCTCAATATTTTCTTGAAGAACTCATTCCAGATTATAATTTTATTTCAAAGAAATGAATGCTCATTTTAATATTTGCTTTGTGACTCTGCTGTGCTTTTACTTTTATACATATATCAGCTCTCCTTCAGCTAACCTTGATTTTATGACATTTCTCAAGTCTTTTTCCATCCCCTGCTTAATGGCGTGTGAAACTGTTCCCCTCTTTCACTTTCCGCTGCTTGTGTAAGCAATAGTCCTTCCTGGGTTTCCTGGGGTTTACTCTTCATTGCTGAAGTGATTTTTCTGTTTGCTAGTTCTCTCCTGAGTTCCTGACCACTCATTTCTCAGTCCCTCTCATTCCCCTGCATTCTCTAATATTTTCTTTAGTGCCTTTGACCTCGTTTTTGAAAACTGCCTTGCACACTCACTAGGTGTCACGGGCACTGAGAGCTGCTGGGTTCTGAGCTGCCGTCACTCTGTGCTTCTTCCTGTTTCCCCTCCACACCTCCATTGCAACAGGAATCATCTGTGCCTGGTTTTCAAATAAAATTTGTTTTGTTTTAATTTTTTATGAGCATCAGAATTCAGTGAAGCTCTTCCATCCTAACAGAGCTTCACTCTGATGTTTCTCTGCAATGTTTGCTAAAATAACACCTTCCTTCCTGTAGTTCTTGGCTCTGCATTTTACCATTCAGTATGTGGAGTCTCCTGTTATTACCTCCATTACACTTGTTCATCTCTATTGTGGTCCTGCACCTGATTAGAGTCTCTGCATATGAGGCCTCTCTTGGAATGCGACAACTGCAGCCACTGTCCAGAATGTGTTGTCATTCCCTTTACCTAAGAATTCTTTTCCAGAACCAATCAGAATATTTACAGTTTTCCAAAGACATATCAAAATTTACATGGTCTCTGAATCATTGATTTTACTTATCAGAACTCCACTCATGAAATGATTGTGTTTGTTCTAAAATATTTTAATCACAAAATGATTTGTGTTTTATTATTCATATTTTGGTCACTTGATTTTAGAGTTTTATAACAAACATTTTTATTTCTAGGTATATCTATTTTAAAAGGGATTTGGTTTTAGCTGTGTGAGTTTATTGTTAGTTCATGGCTGTTACTTCTGTGAAACATTTAGATTCCCAGACTTGTAGGTTCAGGGTCATGTCCACATACAACTCTATCAGCTCATGGTGTTTTTAGGCACAGATAGCAGGCTCACCCCAATGCCTCAGGTAAGTCACAATCTCCCCAAAGATTGTCCTGAAATATTTATCCCTGTGATAATTAAGAGTGTTGTTTCAGCCAGGCATGGTGGCATATGCCCCTAATATCATCGATCAGGACACTGAAGCAAGAGGATTGCAAGGTCAACGCCAGCCTTAGCAATTTATCAAGGCCCTAAACAACTTATCAAAACCCTCTCTCAAAATATGAATAAATAAACAAACAAAAAGGATTAGGGAATGTGGCTCAGTGGTAACCACCTCTGGGTTCAATCACTGATACTTGATTACTTGATAGGTTGATTACAATAATCATTGTGCAAGATATATGTACATCAAAACATACCTGATACTTTTAGCTTTTCTTCTTAAGCAGTTTTTATCACACTCAAGGTATGAAGTAACATTTATGGAATAAAAACTTGTAAAATCTTGTAATCAGGCTACTACGTCAGTCAATACAAAAGGAGAAAGCACTACAGTATAAAGTGATAAATGACTAAAGTATACAGCTCTCATAGTTAACAACTTGAAATGTGGAAGTTGGTTTCTTTTACATGTGCTAAATTTTCTTGAGACAGGACAAGTAATATACAGTGCTTTAAATATGCATAATCATGAAAACAAAGAAGAACAGTCTTAACACTTATACTATTAGCATAACAGACTCCATTGCTTCTATTTAACAGCCTTAGCCAACACATGCCTATTTCCTTTCCTAGTTTTAAGGACAATTTCCTTTAAGGAATACTAGAGCAGCAAGAACCTGGGGCTGTAGCTCAGGCAGGGCTTCAGTGTGATCTGGGCTTTCTCAGGAGTTCCTCCCTGCCTTATGTTGACTCAAAAAAAAACATAATTTATATACTGCTTCCAACAGTGAACTCCAGATTTCATAAAGAGACAACACAGAAGGAGGTTAAAGAAAATTAGTTTCTTTATTAACGAAAATAGTTGTGGTGCTCAGCTCCTGTGGGGTCGGCAAATCTGCCCCCTGGCAGTCTGTGAGGATCAATACTTTCATCCAGAAATAGGACCCCAACATTGAGGACTTCTACCACAAGGAGATTGAGATGGATTCCTCGCCGTTGGTGCTGCAGATCCTGAACACTGCTAGCACCCAGCAGTTCACATCACTGGGGGACCTGTACATCAAATACACCAAGGGCTTCGTCCTCCTGGACAGCATGGTCAACCAGCAGGACCTCCAAGACATCAAGCCCATTCGGGACCAAATCATTTGAATTGATTCTATATTGGTAGTCTTGATTGTGAACAAAATGGACGTGGAGAGTGAGAAAGAAGTGTCCTCCAGTGAGGGCAGAGACCTTGCTGATGAGTGGGGCTACCCTGTTATAGAGAACTCTGTTAACAATATAACGATGGTGGACCACCTCTGTGCAAAAACACTGAGGCACATGAATTGTGCTGCTCAGGCTGATGATCCATGCTATTCTTCCCGTAACATACAATAGCACCCAACTCTGGCTGTCTTGTACAGAGTTTGCCCGGCATCGTATGTGCTAGAAACCTTGACTCCTCCATGGCAGAGTTGGCAGGATGGGTAGCATGGATCTGCAGTGCACAGCAGCTCTAATTCACAAATGAGCAGTGACTGTCAGTTGACCTCTGAGGACGACTGGGTTCAGTACCTGCAGTTTTCATCATTGTCCTCAGTCTACTGTGTGTATCTGTAACTTGAAGGTGTAGCCCATTCACCTACAGGGTGATTGGGTTTAAAAGCGATGATGGCACTGTCACTGAGTTGATAGAAGCACTTGTTGTAGAAATTTAAAATAATCATGAAGGAGAAACCAGAAGAATTCCTATGACCAGTTAACAATTGGAATATTTTGTGTCCTTAAAAAACATAAGTAAAGTAAAAATATTTTCCTGAGAGTACTAAATTTCAGGAATTGGGATGAAGTATCAGCAGTGTATTCCATCAAGAGAACATCTGGCCTACCAATGGCATTGTAGGAAAGCCTTTGCCCAACTGACACGTTTTGTCTTTCAAAATTAATGCTTAATGGTAGATGTCATCCAACTTTGTGACGTGGAACTAACCCGTGCATCAGTGCTTGATAGAACAAAAGTCAGAACAAGGTTGTGTGGAAATCCAGTCTGGCTCTCGAATGTGCAGTCACCTTCTTGGCCGTGGAAATGGAGACTGTCCCAAGGGTTGGGTCAGTGAAAACTCCAAACCCACCCTCCATTCCCTGAGCAGGGATGGTCTTTATTTATTGGACAAGAAGGAAGCAGCTGAGATGGAGAGATTGCCTGGCCTTACTAACAGCAGTTTAGTAGGTGACTAACACCACCATGAGAGGAAAATGCAGCCACATTGCATCCTCGTGTTCCCATTCACAGAATCCACACAGGGTGGCACATATATCTGGCTCGTTTAGTTCTTGATCTCAGATGCAGAGAGATTCTCTTTCACAACAGTCAGCCACTGCAGGACTTGGGTGGTCTCCATATGGAACACGTCTCCACCTTGAATCCTTTGTTACTTTGGGGAAGTTTGAGTTCCCTGATGGGCCAGTCTAGGTGGTGAGTTCATTCCTGTGGCAAAGGAGGTGGGGCCTGCAAATGAGAAGGAGAAGAAAAATCAGAGTAAGAAAGACACTTACAGGGAAAAGAATGTTGGTTCATATTATTCTCTACTGGGTGCTTCCATCTTGCCCTCTGTCAGAGCTAGCTGCTCAGGTATGTTTATTCATAGTTCAAAGCTAGTTGAGGGCAAGTATCAACAAATATTCAACAAGCCTTAGCCTAATTCACCAATGGTTAGCTGAGTCAAGAACCTTATTCCCTTGGTGCTGCAGTGCTCTGCTTTCAACCTGTGATGGGCTGAGTTCTCTGCTGCTTGGAACTAACCCCTGAATATGTGAACATAGGAAGGTTACATCTGGTTAATTCTACAGTCTTTCCTTTTCTCATCCCTTTTCCCTTCCCTTCATTCTCCTTTGTCTTATCCAATGATCTTCTATTGTTTCCCTACCCCCTTATCATGCGTCAGCATCTACATATCAAAGAACGTTCAACCTTTGTTTTTTACGGAATTGGTCTATTTTATTTAGTATGATAGTCTCCAGTTCCATCCATTTACCAGTAAATGTCATAATTTCTTTCTTTATGGCTGAGTAATATTTCTTTGTGTATATATACCTCATTTTTTAATCCATTCATCTGCTGAAGGGCACCACAATATCACAAAGCTTAGATATTGTGAATTGAGCTCTATAAATATTGATGTGGCTGTATCACTATGATATGCTGATTTTAAGTCCTTTGGGTATATGCCAAGGAGTGGGATAACTAGGTCAAATGATAATTCCATTCCAAGTTTTCTGAAGAATTTCTATACTGCTTTCCAGAGCTCTGGAGGTTGAAGCAGGAAGATTGCAAATTCAAAGCCAGCCTCAGCAATTTAGCAAGGCCCTAAACAACTTAGCAAGATCCTGCCTCAAATTTTTTTAAAAAATAAATAAACAAACAAAAAGGGCTGAGACATGGCTCTGTGGTAACCAACCCTGAGTTCAACCCCTGATACTAAAATAAATAAAAATAATGTTGTTTCATAAATCACTTCTGAAAAAAAAAAAATCTCACTAATTTTCTTCACTGGTGTTTTCAAGATTATGTCCACATACAAAAACATGTCAATCATTTGACACCCAGAACATTATTCAGCATTCAAAATGCAGGAAATCTTGTCATTTGAAACCCTAATGAGCTTAAGAGACAATGTTCTAAGTGAAATAAGCAACTGTAGAAGGTCGTGCTATATGACCTTAATTAAGTGTGGGATCAAAGCCAGTTGCTCAATTACAGTAGATGGGGTAGAGAGAGAAGATGGGAGGGGAGGGGAGAGGGGATAGTTGGGGATAGGAAAGGTAGCAGAATACAACAGTTACTAATAGGGCATTATGTAAAAATGTGGGTGTGTAACCGATGTGATTCTGCAATCTGTATTTGGGGTAAAATTGGGAGTTCATAACCAACTTGAATCTAATGCATGAAATACGATATGTCAAGAGCTTTGTAATGTTTTGAACAACCAATAAAAAAAAAAAAGCCAGTTGCTCTCTAGAAGCAGAAAGCAGGATGGTGGTTTGCCAGGAGCTTGGGGTTTAGGAAAACAGGAACTGTTACCCAAAGAGTACAAGTTTCAGTGATGCAGGATGAGTTAATTCTGGACTGTTAACCTACAGCCAGATCCCTACAGTGAGTAACACTGTTGTATGCTTAGAATGTGCTGGTCCTAAGTGTTCTCACCACACACACACACACACACACACACACACACGGGTGGATATATTAATTAGCTTGATTATAGTAATCATCATTATACAAGATACATGTACATCAAAACATCACATAGTACTTTCATTTTTAAGCAGTTTTTATTATTCTCAAGGTATTAAGACAAGTACAAAATAACCTTGTAATCAGGATACTGTATCAGTCAATACAAAGGAGAAACCACTACAGTTATGAAGTGATATACAAATGACCTAAAGTATACAGCTCTCGTAGTTAACAGGCAACGTGAAATGGGGAAGTTGGCTTCTCTTACATATGCTAAAAACACCTCATTTTGTGGAGGAAAAAGAACTTCATTTAAACTGTCTATGGCAACTGAATTCCCTCTTTCTGGCTATTTTTAGGGTTATTTTGGTGTGCAGGCTGCATCTTCTGCACCCTCTTTGGGGGTGCACCTTGAGCCCATTGCTAAAGCACAAGAGGCTTACAGATTTGAGTCACATTTGGAATGGGTAGACACCCTTGGAGATGCTAAATCACAAATGAATGAATAATGGATTCTTTCCTTTGGAAAATATTTTATATTTTAAAGGATTTTTTTTAGAGAACTCTCATTCTAAACAAATGTCTTATTAGTAGTGTGAAAATAAATTAAAACTTACAGTTAAAGCAACAGGGAGATTCTAAAATGGAGTCAGGAGGCCATTTTGGAAAAAGACTTGGCCAGGATTCCAGCTGAGACTGAGAATGTGACTGTGGTCACATCAAACCTTCAGCCTCAGGCATCTGGAGAAACCTGAATGACTGGACAATTACATCATGCTCAGAGCCTCAAGGTGCACAGCAAGAGGTTACTCAACCTAGTGACCAGCATGCTAGCTTCATATTAGAGGTTCGAAGCATAGAAGTTAACTGGTGAGATCAAAATAAACACACAAAACTCAATTTACCTTTTTCTTTGACCAGGTCTGAGATGGCTCTCCCTCTGGCTCCTGCCTGGAGCCACCCGGTGTGGCAACGAGGTTACACAAGAGAATATCAGGAGAGAGAGGCAGGGCACGCCAGACAGTAGCCTTTTATTGGGGAACAAGAAATTCAGGGGAAAATTCCATCCAATGAAGGTCGAGGGGGACAGCATTCCAAGGTCAGGGTCTGTGATTGGTCTCAGGGTCAATGGTCAGTCACACCCCCACACAGATGGGCTCTCTCACCTAGAAAGGGTGGGGATTAGTTCCAACACAGTTTAGCCAGAACGCCTCACACCCAATCAGGGAGGTGCCCAATCACATGCGAGAATGGCTTCCCACAGGTTACCAAACTGAACTTGTGGAACTTCCATTCTGTGCACACATTCTTTTATATCTTCTTGGTCATATATTCTCCTTTCCAACATCCATTCTCACTTTTCTTTTCTTCCCCAGAACACTGATGCAGAGGTACTAAACACATTTCCCAAACTGTAATTCCTAAGATCCCAAATGAAATTATTTTACATTTGCAAATTCTAAATTTGAATTGAACAACAGAACCTATGAGAAGACCAGATTGGAGGAAGCACACAAAATATCATAGCCAGCCAAAAATGTCCCCCAAAAAACTCCCCTGGAGAAAATCCTCCTCACTAAGGAAACAGGCAGACCCTATCCTTTGCCCTCCTACACATAATTAGGACATGACCAGTAGGAGCCTAAAATTCAGGACCTTCCAGGAGCTACACTAGAAATCTTCCCTGTGGTATACATACACAATGGAATATTACTCAGCATTAAAAGAGAATAGAATTATGGCATTTGCAGGTAAATGGAAGGAGATGGAGAATATCATGTTAAGTGAAATAAGCCAATCCCCAAAATACCAAAGGCCAAATGTTCGCTCTGATAAGTGGATGCTGATACATAATGGAGGGCATGGGGAAAATGGAGGAACTTTGGGCAAAGGTGAGTGAGTGGAGGGGAGGGTGCATGGGGGAAGGAAAGATGGCAGAATGAGCTTGACAGCATTACCCTAGGTATATGTGTGACTGAGCATATTGTGAGACACTACATTGTATACAGCCAGAGAAAAGTTGTGCTACAATTGTGTACAATGAATCAAAATGCATTCTACTGTTAAATATACCTAACAAAATAAATTAATTTAAAAAAGATTAACTGGGCTAAAGTAGAACTATTAACTCTGAAAGAAGAGTATCCTAAAGATTTTGTGGAATGCTTTATACAAATAATCTAAAGGAGCACAGTCCTAAACCCAAAGGCTCTAGAATATAGGATCTTTGCCTTATCTGGAAATATTGCCTTTGCTATAATGAAATGATACTAAAATAATGTACCTAGATGAGAATGCCATCCCCTTAATATTATTATTTTGGCTGCCACCCAATTCTTTGAAATTGCTTGAGAGAGAGAGAGAGAGAGAGAGAGAGAGAGAAGGAAAGAAAGAAAGAAAGAAAGAAAGAAAGAAAGAAAGAAAGAAAGAAAGAAAGAAAGAAAGAAAGAAAGAAAGAAAATAAATAAATAGGTCCAGGTTGGAAGTGTAGCTCAGTAGCAGAGTACATGTTTATCCTGCAGGTCAATGCCCCAAGTTCAATATCCAGTACCCAAATTAATTAATGAATTAATACACTGGTCTTTATCTGACAATTCAAGTCTTTACAAAAATGAAAACATGACTCTTACAGAAACCCTGAATCTGCCCATCCTTCTTAGCAATCACAGAGCCTCCCCTGTTCATCTCAGAATACTTATAAATATGTTAAAAAGCTGGGACATTGGAAAAAGGACTTCTTGTACATAAGAAAAAATAAAGAAAGAATGATTGTTCTAGATCCCAGCACCCTCCAAAGGTCCATTTTTTCCCTTCTGTGATCACTGGTATAGTCAAACTTTAAACTGTAATCTCTACTATTTGGTATATTCAAACAATCCCCAGAACTCACCACTGAAATGTAAGTGGAAGACTAGGACTTGGAATTCTTTTTTTTTCTTTTTCATTTATTTATTATATTTGTTCTAATTAGGTATATATAACAGAAGAATGCATTTTGATTCATTGTACGCAAATGGAGCACACCTTTTCATTTTTCAGGTTGTACACGATGCAGGTATTGGTGGAATTCTTTTTCAAATTGATATTGGTGCACCTAATTTTCTCTACCATCTGTTCCAAGAAAACTTGCAATCATAATTTCTTTTTCTCTCCCTCTTTTTTTTTTTTTTTTTGGGGGGGGGGGGCGGCGCATACTGGGAAATGAACTCAGGGCCATTCAATCACTGAGCCACATTTTATTTAAAGATAGGGTCTCACTGAGTTGCAGGTCAATCTAGCTCTACTTTGCATTTTATTTAGAGACAGGGTCTCACTGAGTTGTTTAGTGCCTCATTGTTGCTGAGGCTGGTTTTGAACACATGATCCTCCTGTCTCAGCCTCCCCAGCTGTTGGGATGTAAATATTCTACCACCCAGAACTCCATTCTCAAATTTTTCCCTAGCTATGAAGGAATTAATACCCTTCCTTCTTCTCATGCTTCATCACCACACTGCTTACTCTGACCATTTCCTTTCTCACTAGCATGAATTTACTGAGAATAATTTATATCTTCAATGGCTTCTTTGAGAAAATGGTCCAAACAGGTCCAAACTGGCTCTCCTAAGATCTTTCCTTTACCAAAACAATGCCCAACTCCTTGTAGTTGCTCAAGCTTTAGGCTCCCACCCAATCAGGGGATTTCAAGTTACCAGAGACCCCAAAAAGCAGCCTCGGTAGACTTAAATTTAAACAGAAGGATATTTTATCTAATTAGGTGACTTGGAGACACCCAGATGGATTGCTGATGATCATAGTGGACAGACAAATGTGAGTGGTGGGAACACAAAGTTAATTCTATAAAATGGGCTCACTGTGCTGACCTGCACAGGGTTTCTTTTCCAAAAGCAAAATTTACCTGCAGCCCTTCCTGGCTTATGTGGACAGGATATGCCACATTCTTCAGTAAACTACCTGTTATCTGAAGGGAAAATTAGAAACAAGAGACAGGTCAGTGAGAAATGAAAGACACAGACCAGGCAGAGAGACACACACTAGAGTTTATTTGTCAGAGCTGACAAATAAAGGCCATCTCTCTATTGGAGAGAGAGGCAAAATAGAGTTGAGTTCTGGGACTTTTATGGGTGAGGCTCAGGAATCAGAGCCAGGTGGTTCCTAAAACAGTGGTTAAAGGTTGTGTTGGAGGGAGTGGTGAGCCTTTCTCAGAAATGCCCTTGGGCAGCAAAGGGAAACTTTTTCCTTAAAATGGCTGCTGTTGTTTAAGATGGACATCCAGATGCTAAGCAAGAACTTTAAATCCACCCCCCCCCCTTTTTTTTTGTTTTTTATTGGGCCCCTTAGGGAACAGGAAGGTCAATCTTCTATAACTGTTCCTACTGGGAATCACAGGAATGATGAGGGAGGGTGAGTGGTGCTGGAATGCTACCAGGGGCCTGATTTTGGTGAGAGATTGGTATTCCTTCAGCAGAGGAGAGCTGTTGTTTCCAAAGTTCAAGGTCCTGTTGGAGTTGTTTTATCTTGTCCTTTACTATACCAGATTGATTGACATAAAAATAGCATTGCTCCTGTAGGTACAGACAAAGTCTGACTTTTTTGGCCATAAGAAGATCAAGGCCCATTTGATTCTGCAGAACCACAGCAGCTCAAGAATCAAGCTGGGATTGTATGGTTAGTATGGTTTGAGCAAGTTGCTGTAAGTCTCCTTGAAATTCGAATGATAATCCCTGGTAGTAGTACCCCTGGGAAGTGAATGCAGAATGAGGGAGGAGGTAAAAAAAAAATGGGAAGGATGGTACTCATGTTTCTGCAGTGTCCTCGTGGTCCTCAGAGACCAAAGGAAGATTGGAGGTTCTGGCCTTGGAGAAACACAGCTTGAGAGGGCCTGTGGGTGTCACTGTATAAAAGGATGGAGAAAACTGTTTTAAATAGGAGTTATGAACCCAATATGGGATACCCTCAAGGCAGGCCACTGACAGAGTGGTAAAAATGACCCAATGGTAGAACACTTGCCTGGCATGTGTGAGGCCCTGGGTTTGATCCTCACCACATATAAATAAATAAATAAAGTGAAAGATCCATTTACAACTAAAAAAAAAAAAAAAATGACCCAATAGGGTCCAGTCCATTTTGTGGAGAGTTGAGAGGAGAATGGGGGGTGGCCTATTGTGGGGGGTGTGGATGGGGGTTAAAAGGTACCAGGTCACCAGGAGACAGAGTGGGAGAAGGGAAAGAAGCAGAACTAGGCTTTTCCAGAATAGCATTACTGTATTTCCAAAGAAGGTTCCTAATGTATGCAAAAAGGGGCCAGAAAAGATGAGGAGCAAGGGGTAGTGGAGAATCAGAGGGTGGTGACCTGAGCAGGGAGATAGGCTTCCATATAGAAACTCAAAAGGGAAGATGTTGAGTAGCTTATTTGGGAGGGCTCGTAACCTAAGAAGAGCCAAGGAAAGAAGTTTAGACCAATCTAAATGTAATTCAAGGGATAGTAGACATTGAGGGAGGCTCTCTTTGCCAAAGTGAAGGCTCTGGTGAAGGCAATAAGTTCAGCCTGCTGATATTGGAGAGGAGAGCTGCTTCCATAACAGAGGTTCTCAGAGAGACTACAGCATTCCCTGCCCAACAAACTCCCTCCTTAAGGAAAGAGGAGCCACCTGTGAACCTTGTGTACGTTATCTGGAGCAAAGGGACTTTCTGTATGTGGGAAGGATGTGAAAGAAGCTCCTCCAAGTTTCAGTGCATGTATGGGTAAGAGGAGAAGAAGTGGAAGAATCCTGAGGAGTGGGGAGAAGAGTAGCAGGGTTTAAAGGTGAGCACATGTGGAAAATAAGACTGGGATTTTACACCAGAGAAACCTATATGATAAAAGGTGACAGGGGGGCTTACAGCCCTTGTAGCCCTTGTAGGTGAGGAGTCCCTTTAGGTGATGGGGAGCCAGGATAATGAATGGGGCATCAAAGGTGAGTTTCTTTGACTCATTAATGAGTAGAGAGGCTGTGGCCAATGTTGATAGTCAAGGGGCCCATCCCCAAACAGTAGGGTCAAGACCCTTCAGTAGATAAGCCACAGGGGCAAAGGTTGGTCCCAGCATGTGTCCTAGGACCCCTAGAGCAAATCCCTGCTTTTCAGCCATGTAAAGGTGAAAGGGGCATGTGAGATCAGGGAGATGGAGAGAGAAGGTTTTCTTCTGTATTATAGCCAAGGGAAAAGTTAAATTAAGACGTTTTTAAGTATTAGAACTTTTATCAAGCTGCTGTGTCTGTCCTTTGTATTTCAATGTTAGCTTCAGTGTGGCCTTGGCCAGGGAGATTGCTGCCTATTGTTTTACAATGCATTATGCCAATAGAAGAAGGAGAAGGTTTCTGAGTCCCTTGTTTGTCTAGAAGTAGGGTCTCTGGAGGAATCCAGAGCTTTAGAGGCAAGTAGAAGCTGGGCAGGGGAGCAAGAGGAGCAAAGGGAAGGCTTAGAATGAAGAAAGGAGAAAGCTTGCACATAAGGGATTTCCTTCCATTTTCCTGAGTACTCGCAAAAGTTATGAAGATTCCATAAAATATTGGGATCAAAGATACCATTAGGTGGCTATTGTATAAGTCATAGAAGGGCCATGACTGAGTGGAAAGTTGAATTAGTCAATGGGCCTTTAGATCAGGTGCCAAACAGAGTGGGGCTAAGTGGGAGAGGAGGCAGCCAAGAGGTGAGACAGATGGGATTCTGGATTGCGAGTTTCCCATGGTAAGTTGGAGTGCTGGAGTGGCTAGAGGCAGGCGTCCCCAGCTCTAAGCCAAACCAAAGTGAGAAAGGGGACAGACATTAAAAGAGGTTGCCACCACAGAATTCACTGGTCCCAGGGATGAAGCCTTTCTGAGACAAAGAGAAGGGAGTCATCACCCGCTACTTCCCTAGTCCCTGGCTTTGCCTGTAGAGAGTCTTGGTGCCTGGCCGGGGCTTTCATCAGCTCTGCTGAGGAGCTGAGATCCAAGACCCAAGAGTGAACTCACCCAGGGGAAGGGATAGGAAGGTCCATAGGAAGGGATAGGAGGGTGCTGGGCCAAGATCTAAATTAACTTTTGTCTCTAGAAAGGAGACTTGTCACTGCCGTCTCTAGGGAATAGACTTGTAGGGAGTCAAGGAGGAAAAGGGTGAAGACACTTATCCAAATGAGGCCAGTGTGTGGATGAAGAAGAAGAGTGCTAGGTGAATGGAAGAAGGTGTGTGGTAATTATCCTGGGCAATCAGGCTAGGATCCCAAAGCAGCTCAAATCCCTGGAGGGGAGAACAAAGCTGATGGGAGAATGTGATCAAGGCTGCTCTGCAAAAAGAGAGGGACAGCAGCAGCAATGAGGGAGAGCAGGTATTGTGATTGGGCCAGAAAATAGAGGGGGTTTTGAGACAAATGGGAATGGGCTTGTGGTGTGAGGCAGTAGAAGGACTTGAAATATTCCAGACAGTAGGGTCCACCTTGGAAGGGAGTAATGGGAAGGCACTGGCAGATGGAATAGGGGATGGTCCTAAAGGTAAGGGTGAGGATCATGGGAGCGGAAGGCAAGTCTGGATGGAAGCATATATGAGGAAAGAAGAAAAGTGTCGCCACCAACTTTGTAAGAACATCCCTTCCCATAAGGGAAACAACAGGGCACTGTGGGATGACCAAAAAGGAATGAGTAAAAATTAGAGAGCCAAAAGCACAAACAAGGCCAGGTGTCTATAAGGGTTGGTAAGGTTTTCCCTCTACCCCAACAATAGAGGTCATAGAATGAGTAATAGACCCCCCCGTTACTCCTTGAGGACTGAATATGTAGCCCCAATATCTAGGAGGAAGGAGATAGGCCTACCTTAAATACACAGAGTTACCTGGGTTCCCGTGGAGTGATGGTAGTGACCGGGTGATGGGGACCTAGGCCTTGTAAGTCCTCTGCAGCCAGTCCTAAGAGTTGGAAAGGGGAACCAGAAGTGCCAGATATCTGGAGTTCATTATGGGCTTGGGGACAGTCAACAGCCCAGTGTCCCTCCTGATGGCATTTAGGACAAGGACCCAGAGGCTTACAAGGCTTGGGACATGTACAAGTCAAGTGACCCATCTGACCACATTTAAAACAGGGTCTGAGCACACCCAAGGGACAATTCCGTGGGCCAGTGGAACCAGGGACAGATGCTGAGGCAGTCGGATAGCTTGAGGAAACATCTGATATTTCTGCTTCCGGGACTTCTCATCTCTCTTGTTAAATATCTTAAAGGGCACCTCCAGAACCTCAGCTTGGGGAATTAGGGGCCCCCTCTTGAGGCACCTAAGTTTGCCCTTAATATCAGGGAAACTCTGTGATAAAAAGTAGATAGTAGTAATCTCCCATATGGAGTCTCAGGGTCCAGATTAGTATATTGTTAATAAAGCCTTGGTCAGGTGGTCTAAAAATGCTGAAGGGTTTTCATTCTTATCTTGGAAGATTTCATGGAGACTTTCATAATTGATAGCCTTATGGGCTGCCTTTCTAAGTCCTGCCATGAGGTAAGTAATGAATTGGTTTCTACTAGTTACTCCTCTACGTGAATTATAATCCCAATTGGGGTCCCAATCAGGGACTGCTACATTGCCAATCAGATGTGTAGGGGAAGTCTTGATGTACCTCATCAGTATAATTTCTAGCTTGTTCCAAAACTCACCTGTGTTCCTCAGGCAGAGAGTGTTAGATAAGGGCATATGGACATCATGGAAGGTCAAATCATATGATTGATTGAGTCAGATATTAAAACCCTTTGATATATGTGGTGGGACTTGAAGTATAGGACCCAAGCCACTTTTCTATCTGTGAAAGATCTGACAAAGAGAAAGGCACATGAACCCAGATTACACCATCTACCCCAGCCACCTTGTGTAGAGGACACAGAGATGTGGGTTGGGCAGCTGCAGCCCATGAGCATGTGGCAGCAAGAGAGAAGAGGGAGGGGCTGAGGGGACAGTTCCTGTGGAGGCTTCATTAGGAAGTGCATTGTGGTATGGTAGGGACACATCCGCTGGGTAGTGGGGGTGAGAGCTAAGAGGACTTGTGCAGGAGAGCAAGAGTTGCAGAAAGAGGGCTTAGAGAGAGGAGAAGGCCTGAACATATGATATCTCTTTCCATTTTCCTGAATGCTCAGAATAGTTGAAAAGATCCCTGATAATATTGGGATCTAGAGTGACTGTAAGCAAACATTTAGAGTCATTATCCAAAGGATACTGAGGCCAGATCTGATTGCCCAAGCAGATAAGTTGGGGGGGGGGGGGGGGCGGCGGTATAGGTCCAGGGTGAGAGAAAGCTCAAAACCCAGGATCCAAATAAAAGACCACCTATAGACTTGGTCGACAGGGAATAGCTGTAGCTGTACAAGCTGTGGCTGGCGGTGCCCCAGACCATACAGTAACCCTGGGAATGCTGGATGTTCAACAGTCATTTCCTGGGACCTGTAGATCATTTAGGTGAACTGGAGATAGGGGTCTTACCTGAAATATCCAGTTGTGGATGCAGAGAGAGCATTTGGCAGAATGGAGGGTCTGCTCCCATGATGGAATTCAGATGGGGCCCCAGGGATGCTCAATGACCTTCAAAACGGGGAGCAGGCACACCGGGGAACCTGATCTGGGTTTCCGCACCAAAATGAAGGGAAAGTAAGGAACGAGATGGGTAAGCTTGACATGAAAGACAGAGAACAGGCAGAGATACAAATGAGAGTTTATTTGTCAGAGCTGACATATAAAGGCCATCTCTCTACAGGAGAGAGAGGCAAAAGAGGCTTGGGTCCTGGAACTTTTATGGGGAAGACTCAGGAATCAGAGCCAAGTAATGCAGGCAGTTAGGGGTTGGGTTGGTATGAGAGAGTGGTGAGCCTTTCTCAGAAATTCCCTTGGGCAGGAAAGCAAAATTTTTTTTCCCTAAAAAGGTGGCTATAACTTAAAATGGCCATCCAGATGCTAAGCAAGAACCTTCTATTATCTGCCAGGAGAACTGCAGGACCAAAATAATGTACATAAGAGAAACCCAAGTTACTCTAAAGGGAGAGACATTTGTAACCCTTTTTACAGACCAGATCCTGGGACTCATGGAGATAAGAATAATTCCTCCTAATCATAAAATCTATAAGAATTAGAACCAGTCAGCATGTGTCAAAGTGACCTAGAGTTGTCATGACAGTGAGTACTTGAAAATCTGATGTCATTTTTCTGTCAGTCACAAGTCAAGAAATGGACTTGGGCAGGACTTTCTGGAAACTTCTCTGGGATTCCCAATAAAACTGGAGTTCAGGAGAAGCAAGGTGTCTCTCTCCTTTCTGAGAGAATCCACTCTCTCTCCAAGTTATCTCCTTTCCTCTTTCCTATCCCTTCTAACAAACTCATTGCCTGTTACTCTGAGCAACATGTCTGAAATCTTTCCAACCTGATCATAAGAGTCAGGGCTTGAAGGAGGACCCTCAAGCTGTCTCCGCTTCCCAGAAGGCCCCAGACCTGTAACAGTGCTTCCTCGGCTCTCAGTCTCCATAAGATTACATATCAGGGCATGTGTTTAAGTCAGCTTTTTCTTTGCTATGATCAAAAATATGACAAGAACAATTTTAGAGGAGGAAAAGTTTACTTGTCACTGATGGTTTCAAGGTCTCAGACCATTCCTCAGGGCCTGAGGTAAGGCAGGACATCATGGTGGAAGAGTGTGGTGCAGAAAAGCAGTTTAGGACATGGTAACAAAAAGAGAGAGAGCAACAGCTTCCCTCACCACAGACAAAATATAAACCCCAAGGGCACACCCCATCTCCTCAGCCACACCCTACCTGTCCACAGTTGCCACTCAGTTAATTCCTATCAAAGAATTAAGGCACTGCTTAGGCTGAGGCCCTCATAATCATTTAACCTCTAAACGTTCTTGCATTGTCTCACATGTGAGCTTTGGGAGGATACCTCATATCTAAACCTAATAACTTCTGAAAATCTGAAAAGTCTCTTTCACTAATGTTGGTTTAAAAAAAAAAAGAAAACCTTTTACCCTCCTATTAAATCAGATAATTTTAACTTGTTTTATCTGCTACAAATACAATTCAGATAAAAATTTAAAGTGGAGTGAGGATTAAAACTAACTTTTATATAAGCTGACAAGTTTTGTATTACTGTGTTTATGCTAAACTCATATGAAATTTTAGAATGAAATCTGTTTTCAGCCCTCTATATGTTTATCTAAGTATGTACAATGTTATGTATATGTGATTTTTCCTACCTTCAGATGGAATTGAGAAATTAATTTAGGAAATCCCTCTAAGTAGTTCTATTTTAATTTACTTTGAGAAAAATAAGCACTTATATAAATAAAATATTCTTAAAACTATTAAACTATAGAAACTAATTCAAATGCCTTTAAAGTTCATGTAATTTGGGGAAATAAAATTTTTCATATTGTTGGTTTAAAAAATGTTAGTATATTAAATATGTTTATTCTATCTGGGTTTATTAGTTGAATAAGTTAATACCATATCTACTAAATGTTTAAGATTATACAATTTATATAAATTATAAATCCCAGTTACACAGGGTTGAATTAAGGCAATACTTCCTGAAGGAACTAAAAATGTTTTATTATTTTGTTTAAAACAATATATAAACAACTCACTCAATAAGAACAGTCGATTATAAAAAAACATACCCCAATTCACACGTTCGACATAAAAGGTGAAAATCCCAAGGAAACAGGTGACAAAAACATACAGATATCACAGTGTTAGACTTGAACAAAGCCCTAGATCTGCAGTCTTTGCTCCTGGCTCAAGTCATAATGGACCTTGGACTTACTATCTTCTGTTATTCTTTGAAAGGCTACTTAACCATAGTTTATCTATTCTAATTACTAAACTTCTGTGAACTACACTCCATGGAAAATCCTGAGGCATGACAGCAGTTTTCAGAGCAGCCTTCTCAACTACCTGCTTCAAACAAACCCTTCAGCATCAAATAAACACTGTTTCTGTCACACATAGGACTCTGCCAGGCACTTTAGGGACTACTGATATTTAAAACATGCTTTCTAGTTTGAAGCCTTCATAGAACATCAGTTCATCATGTGTTTGCTTTAAAACTATATTTTGCAGGTGTGTCAATCTGGCATTACTGTTGTGTGTAACAGTAGGAGGCTAGTAGCTATTACTATTCCTAGCAGCCCAAAGATTAAAAAAAAAAAAAAAAGAAGGAGTAGCTGAGAGGATTAAATTAATTAACTTATTTAAAGCCCTGAGAACATACCTGCTGTATAGCAAGCCCTTAGATATTTGTTATTGACATTATTGGTAAAATTACACTTCTGGGCAAAAAAAGAACACATATTTGAATTTAATCAAATTGAGTCATTGTTCTGACCAACAATCTCAGTAATAATTACATTTTATAATATGTCTGCCTAAAAATAGCTTCCAAAATCTTTTTGGTTATTTACAACCTTATGGTGATGTTAAGTAATATATATTCATTAAAAATCTAAGTCAGTTCTAAGTAAGAAATTACAAACACATTTATAATTAAACATAAGTTTAAATTTATGTACTTTAGAGTTCTAATATTTAAGAAAAAAGGACTACAGATATTTAGTTCTGTTCTTTTTGCCATCTTGAAAAAACAAACTTTATTAGTATAAAGAGGCACATGTCTTTGGAAATAATGGGATGGTATATTCATGACAAGAATTAAACTGCTAAAAAATGCCACTATACAGCAGACATTCCAAAACTGCCTGCCTTTTCATTTCTTCTATAAAGCTTACAAATGGATAAAGATTACTATATATTATTCTACAAAGTTCTCATACATTTCTTTCTGAATATATGTGACTATTAGTTAATACAACATAATCAATGTATAAATTAATACATCAATCCAAAATAAGAATCAAATGGAAAGGCTAATATATATATATGAAACTCTAAGAAATAGTAAGAGTAAAGAGAACAACTCTGAAAACAAAATATGCAAGAAATGAAAGCTGAACTTTTGTTGTGGCTCTTTAAATTCTATAAAATAACATGTTTGTAAAATCTATTTACCCTGGGATAGGAATTTACATGTATTTTTGGATGATAATAAGGAAAGCCTGATTTGTTTAAAGATTGATAATGTGGAACATTAAAATATTTTGCCTGCTTTTTCCACAAAAAGCAAATTACAGGCTCTCTTAGCCTTTCCATTTGATTCTTATTTTGGATTGATGTTGTATTAATTTATACATTAATTATGTTGTATTAACTAATAGTCACATACATTCAGAAAGAAATTTATGAGAACTTTGTAGAATGATATATATGTGTGTGTATATATATTAAATATATATACATATATGTATGTGTGTGTGTGTGTGTGTTGTGTGTGTGGTGCTGGACATTGAACCCAGGGCTTTCTGCATGAGAGGCAAGCATTCTAACAATTGAGCTATATTCCCAGCCCATAGAATGATATTTTTAAAAGAGTTAAAAATCTGCTTCAAAGTAAGACACCAACTAATATTTGTCAAAAGGCCAGCCTCACCTGAGATGAGGCTCTATCTCTCACCTGCTCCATATTAAGATGGTTCCAAAGTAGACTAGAATTACGCTCATCCAAAGTTATATTCAAAATATAGATTTTGTTGTAAAGATTACTGTGATCTCAAAATAAAGGGGCATAATAAATTACGTAAACCTCTTGGGTAAATTATAAAGTTTTTAAAGAAAGTAAAGTTTGCAAATGGTTTCATATGTCAATGAGTTTATAAGCCTATGGGTCTTTTATAGAGGCTAAATAGATACACAAGATACATTAGTATTACTATAAACATTTTGTTTCCTGGTTCAAAGCTATTATACAAACAAAATATGATTTTGCTGTTGTCAATTTCATGTATATCTGTCGCCTGCTAATATTTAGCAAAAATACTACTTCTCACAAAATAGCTGAGCTAATTTGAGATAATAAACCATCACCTCCAAGACAGACAGAATATAATGCCAACTCCCAGAACTAACACTGAGTCAATTAAATGAAAGGGGTGACTGTAAAATTATACTCATTAAAGTTAAGACCCATTACTCCCACTTTGAGACCGGTGGAACTGGCCTGCTGGATGTTTAAAACCAAAACTTGGAGACCAAAGTCAACAAAGTAAAAGGGCCAAGAAAAAAGCAACCAATAATTTGAGCCTTTCTCTCTGAAGTCAACCAGTATCCATGGAACACAGGAGCCATCTAAGGGCCTTACAACTCCAGTGAGTCATCCAACTCCTGATTGGGTGTGTGGCTGGTGTGTTGTGGGGGCGAGCTATGAGGACCTACAAAACAGGAAGTTGACCAGTGTAAATTCTACAAGGAGAACAGTCATTGGAGAGGGTACTATCACTGGTGTTTCCAAGGGAAGCCAGTTGTGGCCATCAAGATCCTTATCCTTAAAGGTAGATGGCACAACTGGTAGAGGAAGTGTAAAGAAGCAAAGAGGCTTCTCACAGGTTCCCAAGAGTGACCAATGAGGAATCTCCACTGATATTAATAGTAGACTAAAAAAATGTCTATTTTCTACCAACTTGGTCTTAAAACCTGGCAATAAAGTATAAGCAAAGCATAACCATATATGTATATTTAAAAGAAAAAACAATGGTTCTTTTAATGTTACTTAATATGTACTCTTGTGTTAGTCCTCCCAAAAGTAAGTAAAACCAGAAAGTTGTAAAGAAATGGTTCTTGAGTGGGAGTGCCTAATAATATTTCTCACAAAAGGACTCTAATAGAGTTACAAGTTTGTCCTCAGTCAATTTGAACCTAATATCGCAGACCTGCAAAATCATATTTTTAAGAGCACCATTAAAGCTGAATGGAATAAACAATTCCTCTCATGGTGGTATTGGAAATAACCACTGGTGTGAGCACAGAGTTAGAAGGACTATTCTCAAATAGTGACAATTCAGCCAAAATCTTGGTTATGTAACTTGGTTATGGTGAGAGAGTAAAATATCCCACCCCAAATGTTTCTTTGGCTTACTTTGAGTTGGTTATTCAGACAATCTATAGATACAGATGTAGGAATGACTCTGTAAAACTGTCCCTCTCCTATTTTCAGAGTTTGTCTTATAGTCCAGAGAAAATAATTAATAGTTAAAGACATAATTACCCTTCACAACCAAATAGATTAATCAGCAACAGTCACTCTCCGAAACCACGGGGGATTAGATCTATTAACCACTGAAAAGAGGAGACTGTGTCTCTTCCCGGAAGCAAAATGTCATCTTTATGGAAAACCCTGGGAGAGTTAGATATTCATCAAAGAAATGAATAGATCATGCCTCCAGGATTTAGCAACAACTTTCTATCAATCAGGGCTGTCAGGGATCATGGTTAAAATTTGGATTGGATGTCATGGTTTCTACCCTTGGCAGGACACCATTGGATGCTCCTTCTGACTTTGTTGTCCAGATGCTACCTTTTAAAACTACTAACAAGGTGTATCTCTTCTTGTCTAGAGGTTGTCAAACTCTAGCTGGGGCTACAGCAGAGTTTTAAACTGATCCCACAAATGAACCCAAGTCCCCTGTTCTCTCCTCTTCACCAGATTGAGCAAGAGTTTTGTGATCCACAGTTAAGCAGAAATGACAGAGTCTATCAACTACAGAAGAGGAGACCTCCAGCCTTCAACCACCCAAAAGAGAATTTTTGTACCATGTCTCTCAGGGGGAAATGAGGTAAGAGTTTAGGGGTGTCAAGATGGCAGAGGCATGGCACAAGAAAAATGCAGACTGGAGTATAAGATGGGGAGATGAGTCATCATGTTCCTGTTTACAATAAATCCCATTACTATGGCAACTCCCACCATGGAGGGCTTATCACCATAGCAACTGCTGCCACAAGTTCTGTATGTCCCATTACCATAGCAACTACTGCTTTAAGTTCCATATTCTAATTGGGCAAAAATAAAGTAACCAATGGGAACAAATAGGGCAAACCAGGTCCGCAGGGATGGAAATGAGGCACAGGTCAGCATAAAAGACAAGACTCATCCAGACATCATCCTGGCCTTGGCCACTCTCTCACACTCAGGCCTCTCCTGCTCTACTGAGTGTTAACTTTCACTTTCTATAAATCTACATTCTGTGTGTCTTGTTCAAGTCTTTGTTTAGGTCTCCAAGTACCTGCAATCCAACAGGATACACCACTGGTATCACTAGATATAAGGAACTCATTGCTTTTTTCTCTTACACTGTTGATATTTCAAGCAAATTTTAGTAGATTATACTTTTGTTAATGAGAATGAAACAGTTGTTTCAGTTCTTGCTGCCTGATTTCTCTAGAATTTAGAAACTTATTGAGTATTCTTATTTTATGGGCAAGATAGTTACTTAAATAGATTCAATAAGAATTTCTCTTTATTGTAGTAGGACACAATCAAAAAAAAATGGTGATGTAGGAAATTTCTTTTAATTTTTTTATTTGTTTTAATTAGTTATACATGACAATAGAATGCATTTATGCACTTTGATATATCATACTTAGATGGGATATAATTTCTCATTTTTCTGAGTATACATGTTGCAGAATCATATTGGTCATGCAGTTACATATATACATACAGTTATAATGTCTGCTTCATTCTACTATCTTTCCTATCCCCATATCCTCTCCCCTCCCCTCCCATCACTTCCCTCTACCTAATCCATGGTAACACTATTCCTCTCTAGTGCCCCGCTGCCTTATTGTGAATTAGTATCCACATAGTAGAGAAAACATTCAGCCTTTGGTTGTGTGGGATTGACTTATTTTGCTTAGCATCATATTCTCCAACTCCAACCATTTACTGGCAAATGCCATAATTTTTGAATTCGTGTCTTTGCTTCTGAAAGAAAATTTTCCTTCTAAAATTTCTGATAATTTTAGTTTATGAAATAAACTGACAATGAACAGAAAATAGAAAAAAGAACACACAAATTTTATTACATGCATAGTAGTATTAGACTCAAAGAAGGACAACATAGTTGACTCTTATAAAGGGATAGAGGCTTGGGCTTCTGAGGCAAAGAGGAGTAGAACAGGATCTGGAAAATTGGGGAGAGGGTGTACACAGGAAACAAGGGTTGTTCTGTTACGCATATCATGTCTTTCAGGTTATAGATACCACTGGTCCTTCCTGTGTCTGACTCCAATCTCTTCTTCCTGTGTAAATATTTCTCCTAGGCAGAAAGGGGAAAAAGAAATCATAGAAGAAAAACTGTCATCAGTGTTTGTTATTTATTTCACTAATAGAGCTAGATGTTGAATTCTTTTTATAGTGGACAGTTTTACAGAGTCATTCCTACATCTGTATCTATAGATTCTCTGAATAACCAACTCAAAGTAAGCCAAAGAAACATTTGGGGTGGGGTATTTTACTCTCCCATCACAACCAAGTTATATAACCAAGATTTTGGCTGAATTGTCACTATTTGAGAAGTCTGTGCATAGAATGAGGTATAAGAAAGCAGTTTTATGGAATTAAGCTTGACTTTACGGAGCTAATATTTCCAAAGCTTTATTAGAAATACCAGCCTGATAAACAACTTATAGAATTGCCAGACTTGCAGGAGAATTAAAAAGGTGCTTGCTGGCAGGTGCAAGAAACTTAAAAATTAAGAGCACCTTGAAGAGTGAGAAATTCAACCAAATATGTAGATATTACAGGTGAAGTCTGATGGTGAAGTCTCTGATTTCCTAGCCTTAAAAGAATATTAAAAATTTGAATTTCTCATAATAATTCCAGCAACGTAAACTTCAATATAGTGACTTTTATGCTGCATTCATGTAAATAATCAGTCCCCAATTGAAGAGACTTTATCACTCATCAGAGAAGGAGATAACAGTATAAAATTGTATGGTGCCACAGAAAACTGTAACACATTCTGTGGATTCTCAGATTCTATTCCTGTTCATGATTTTTGACGTTTTATTATTCAACTGTATACTGGACTATATTATGCCATCTTGCACATTTTAGAAGACCTCACTAAATTCTCTCTTCTCCTACCTTCCTAATCCTGCTAATTTCAGGTTCCAACCCTCCAAATTAACATTTCCAAATTTTCTCCAACCTCTTGACTTAGCATCACTAAAAATTAAGACATGACAGCATCAATTCCCATTTGGGACTCTAATTTGTCTCACTGCCACCTTCTTCTACAGGGATTAGTCAAAGTCCTGCAAGCTAAAGGTGATTTACTTCCTATAAACTTCAGACAAGTCATTATTGTGAAACACTGAAATGGGGGGGGGGGGGCTCTGAAATTAAGAGCAACTGCCTTGTGCTGAGAATGGAAGCTAAGGGGCAGCAACCCTCTACCTGACAGGGGCCAAGGAGGCCAAGATAGCCCCTTCCTGGGGCCTGTCTACCACAGGCTAGCTGAATCTACATAGGTACCTTTCTTGTCCTTTATCTCACTTGCTACTTCTTATCCTTTAAAAGTTTTGCTCACCTTCAGAGATCTTTAAGATAGAACTTTTGAAACAATAAGTTTATTCTATCTCCCTTCAAAATTGGCTTTGGAAAAAACCTATTTTCCTACAAATTTGACCCAAATATTTCTAGCAGTGAGCATTGTAACCTAGGTGCTTTCTGATAGGTAGTCTATGGGAACATGAGGTTTAAGGGATAATTATATGGACTGGGCCTACTTTAATGACTCCCACAGCTTTCTTTTAAAATGGAATTTACTGTAGGCCACTCTGGCCCTATCCTGGCTTAAGGCACTAGGATATGCTAGGTTTTTCATTAAACAACCCATTATCTGCAAGAAAAATGCAGTCCCAAAGATTCCTTCCTACTGATGAGAAAAAGACAAAGTACACTGAAGGGGGAACTTTTGTGACCTTGGTCTGTGCCAAAACAGACCAGATTCCAAGATTCAGGGACACCGAATAATTAGAAGCAAACCCCCCAGCCATAAAACGTGAACTGGTTAGTATGGGCCAAAGTGACTCAGAATTGTCTTTGGATACTTAGAAAGTCATAATAATTGTAAAATCTACCCTGCGTAGGGTAAGACCATGAGAATGGAGGACTTGATACAATTCTGCTCTCAGTCAAAAGTCAAGAAATGGACCTGGGCAGGACTCTCTGGAAACTACCCTAAGATCTCCAATAAAACTGGAGGACAAGGGGCAGAGAAGTGCTATCCCTGTCCTCTCTGAGAGGACCCACTGTCTCCCTTTCTCCTTTGAGAGTCTCCATTTGTCGTCTAATAAACTCCTGCCTGTGACTGTGTGCTACTTGATGAAAATTCTTCCTGTGGGGTCACAAAGAACTAGTTTCCAACAACCTCCATGTTCACTTCAACCTCCATGTCTGTGTGTAGCCTTTGTTCTATAACATTTTCCTAAAGCTGTACTAGAGCTATAACATGGATCACAGATGTAAGGTGGGTTCTTTATCTCATTAATTTGAAGAAGAAATCCATGGACACAGGAGTGAGAGTAAAGTAACATGATTTATTAGAGTAATAGAAAGCAGAGCTCCAAAGAGAGAAGAGTCCCAAGAAAGAGGTGTCCATGAGGCTATTGTCTAGGGGTTTATGTGGCTCTACAGGAGCCACATAAAGGAGGTCAGCACCCTGCCCAATCCTGGGTAAGGCACTCAGTGTCCATGAGGTATTCATGTACATGTTAGTCAATCATAATATTGATCAGACACTTTTTCTTCTTTGGAGAGACCAGGGACTCCAAGTCACATATGTCCTGAATTCCTAGGGACTCCAGGTCACATAGGTCCTACTTTAAAAATAGCCTTTTTGTAAGTTTCTCAGCAAAAATCCACAGCTGCTATTTGTGCTCTGCTTCCCAGGAAGTTACTGTTAGAAATACTGCAGTGCCACAAGGAATCACACAAGTGCTTGGAAGTAGCTCTGTGGTCAGTGCTCTCCAAGAACAGAAAGTGAAGTGACACAAGCAGTAGCGAGGTGCTCACTGATTCCCAGAACAAAGAGAAGGCTATGGGGCATACTCAGTGCATATGCACAACTGTGCCATAACACATACACGACACTGTTGCAACTCTGTTGTAATTCTATATAATATAGAATATTAATCAGAATGTGTGTTACCCATATAGGGAAAACAAAGTAACTAATATGTAATGGGGGGACTAACATAAGGTATATAAGGCAATGCCATGCTGTGCTCAGGGCTCAGCTTTGGATATGAATCTTCTGGGCCAGTGCTGGCACTAATAAATACTGTTTTCTATCGAATGCCCCAGTGTCCTTTCTGTGCAAGAATCCCACAATGTTTGTTTTTTTTTAATATTTTTTTAGTTACACATGGGCACAATATCTTTATTTTGTTTATTATTTTTATGTGGTGCTGAGGATTGAACCCAGGAACCCAGGGTCTCACACATGCGAGGTGGGCGCTCTACCGCTGAGCCACAACCCCAGGCCCCCGCAATGTTTTTGAGGGTCTCATTTCCAGGATTCGGAGATGGTGATTTCACCTTCCTTGTCACTGGGGTGCTAGCCCTGGGATGCCAGGAGAGGTGATATTGCCTGGTGCCAGTAGATTGATTGATTCATTGGGGATTAGCCCACCCAGGGCAAAAACCTCAGGAGCATAAAGGAACCTGGTGGGGCCTGGTTACCAGCTCAGGGAGCACAGCCTCTCAGACAGGTAGAAACCCAAGTTGAAGAGGTCACCCTGCCCATAAGTAACAGAAAGGGAGACTGATCACCTCCCAAAGTTGCCCAAGTAGTCTTCATTGCATGAGATGAAACTGTAACTCTAAGGTACTTGGTGGCAGGTTGGAGATGCCATTTTGAATGGGAGTGAATGGTGACTGAATGAGACAAGATGGGTTGAGCCTGAAGTGAGTGCAGATTCCTGATCAGCAGGTTCATGGAAATCCACATACAGCTTAGGACAGTGCCAGGCTCGGTACAAGTTCTATGAGCCTGGTCTAAGCCAGGGGTTTATACTGACTTGCCAATGCTAAGACTTGCCTCTGAAGGAAAGTTGCCAGAGATGGACAAAATGGTTTCTCACTCCTTTCCCTTTTTCCCCTTCTCATGTGTGTGATTGCTGTTGCCATCAAGAAAGTCACTAGAAGAATGAGTGTCCCCAATAGTCAGAGGATTATGGCCCAGTCTATGGATGAAAAGAGAGAGGCCAAGTGCTTCAAGTATGGTACCAATCACTACATCAACCATATGAAGCCCCTGAGGATGATTATATTGAATTGGTCACCATGGGAAACTATGATGAAGGCTAGAACTGACCAGGCTCCATTTTGTTAAGCCCCTAGGAGTCTGCAGTCCAAATGACCATGTGTGTGGGGGTGGGGGGCTGGATGGCCCACGGACTTCATGGTCAATACTGGGGCAGAACATTCCATGGTGACTCAACCTGTGGGCCCCTCTCACCGAGACAAGCCACTATTGTGGAAGCCAGAGTTAGCCACCCTTGTAGCTCATCATGCCTTCTTACTGCCTTTATGATGCAATTTAGGCAGCCATTAAGTTGTTCACAAATTTCTATACCTCCCTGACTGCCCTGTGGCTTTAATGGGTCAGGATCCATTGAGAAAACTCCCGGCCCAGATAACTTTCAGCTCTCACAGCCAAATTGCCCTGACCCTAGGAAACCCAGAAGCAAAAATCCTGACTCTCAAGGTTCCCTAAGGAGAAAAGTAGAACTACTACAGTCTCACAGAAAGACCATAACAGGGACCTGAGCTTCTTTTCAAGGTTCCTAGGTATGGGCTAAAGTCCAATGGTACTAGACTGGCCCAAACCATACCCCTAATAATAGCAGAACTAAAGCCAGAAGCTGAGCCTGCTCACCAAAAATAACATTTCATTCTTTGCAAGGCGCAAATTGGGATCCAGGGGCACCTGGAGAGATTTTTGAAGTATGGAATCCTCCAAACACTGCTAGTCATCCTGGAACACATATCTTCTGCAAGTCCAAAAGCTGGGAACAGATGATTATCAGCCAGCTCAGGACCTACAAGCAATAAACTAGGCCACCATTACCCTACATCCAGTTATTCCTACCCTTGTACTCTCCTGGGACTCATTCCCACTAAAGTTGCCTTTCTTACATGTCTGGACTTTAAGAAAGCCTTCTTCTGTATCCTCCTGTCCCCTTAAATTCAACCAATCTTTGCCTTCCAGTGAGAATATCCTGAGAATGAAGACATGAGAAAGAATCTGACATAAACTAGACTGCCTCAAGGATTTAAATATTACCCAGCCATTTTTGGCACTGCATTGGCCTCTGATTTAAAAGCATTCCCAGCAGACAAACATAGCTGTACACTGCTCCAGTATGTGGACAACCTTCTGCTGGCCAGAGAGATGCAAGAGGATTGTTTGAAAGGGACATGACAACTCCTCACCCTTCTATGGGAAGCTGGCTACAAGGTTTCAAGTAAAAATGTCCAAATCTGTCAAGAAATAAATAGTCAAATACCTCAGTTTTCACCTATCTCAATGACAATGTCAATTTGGCCCAGAAAGAAAACAGGCCATCTGCTCAATTCTTGTTTTGTCAACCTGATATCAGGTTCGGGAGTTCCTTGGAGCTGCAGGTTTCTGTAGAATTCTGTTCCCAACTTCTTTATCTTGGCAAAAACCCCTGTATAAAGCCAAAAAGGAAGAATAAGAACCTTTGTTATGGGAATAAGCCCAACAAAAGGCCTTGGAGGAAATCAAGCTAGCCCTCACCAAGGCACCCACCTTTGGGACTCCCAGACGGGTTCAAGCCTTTCTTTTTATATGGACACCAGGGTACTGGCATTGTAGTCGAGGTCCTGACCTGAATGGTGGAGCCATAGCTTCATCCAGTGATATACCCCTCTAAACAACTTGACTCTGTCACCCCAAGTTTGGCCACCCTATCTATAAACTCTTCTGGCTATGGCCCTATTAGCATCAGAGACTGATAAACTGATTCTGGGACAATAATTAATGGTCTGAGTGCCACACTGAATGCTTACATTAATGGAGTAAAAGGGGCAATATTGGCTGACTAATAACTGGATGGTCAGGTGTCAAGGAATGCTATATAAAAATCCATGCATCCACCTGGAAATAGTGCAGACCTCAAAACCTATGACCCTACTGCCTATTGGGCAAGGTCTACCAGATCATGACTTCATCAAAATCACAGATGAGGTATTTTCCAGCCAACCAGGCTTAACAGACCAGCTTCTCAAAGATTCCAATGCTGAGTACTTCACTGATGTAGCAGTTTTGTGGAAGAGGGAGAAGACCTTGCTGGATTCTCCATGTGACCCTAAATTCCACCATCAAGGCAAAACTTCTGCAAAAAAAAAAAAAAAGGAAAAAGAGAAAAAAAAAAACTCAGCACAAAATGCAGAACTCATTTTGCTGACCCAAGTCCTTCAACTTGCAGCAGGAATATGTGTCAATATATTCGGACCCTAAATATGCCTTCACCACCCTCCATGTGCACAGGACTCTATATAAAGAAAAGGTCTTAATGAACTCAGGAGGGAAAGACATAATGTATGGCAAATAAATCCTGAACTCTTAGATGCTTTATGGGCTCCTAAAATGGTGGAGTCATGCAGTGTTGAGGACATCAAAGGAGAACACCACAGTCATCTGGGGGAAATCATAAAGAAGACCAAGAGGCAAAGTTTGTGGCCTCCAAGGGGACAAGAGATCTAACATCCCTGACAGCTGCCCTATTCCCTACACCACTGGCAGGATGGGACCCCATTTACAACACAAGAGCATCTGGTTTAAAACTGAAAGTATGAGTTAACACCCAGGCAGACAGTGGAGATTTGAAAATGGCCAAAAAGAAATTCCTGAGGCCTTCACCCCAGTCTCCATTAAGCATTTCCACCAAGAAACCCACATTGGCCGGAGGGCTCTCAAGACCACATTGCGCCACCATTTCTATATTCCCCTACTCTCCAGCATATCCCAAACAGTGTGCAAACAATTGCCTGGAGTTACCCGTGTCAGGGACTTAAGGCCTCCCCTGGGGTACAAAGTGTTGGAGGGGCTTCATTTGAAAATATAGATGTGGACTTCACTGAGCTCCCCTGGGTCTGGGGCATAAATATTTACTAATTTTGTTGTTGTTGTTGTTTACTTTCTCAGGCTGGGTAGAGGCCTTCCCTACTCACATAGAAAAGGTACATGAAGTAGCCCAATCTCTTCTAATGGAAATCATTCCTCTGGAATCCCAATCACCATGGGATTGGATAATGGGCCAGGGCTCATGGCTGAGGTGGTACAATTGGTGGCAAAGGGGTTGAAGATCACCTAGAAGTTATATGCTGCATACCATCCCCAGAACTCCAGGAAAGTGGAGCAAATGAACCAAACTCTGAAATTACAATTAAGCAAACTGTGCCAGTAAACCCACCTACACTGCGACCAGGTGTTGCCATTTGCTTTGTTAAGAATTAGGTCTAGGGGCTGGAGCTGGGGCTCAGCGTTAGAGCACTTGTCTCATATGTGTGAGGCCCTGAGTTCAATCCTCAGCACCATGTAAATAAAATAAAAAGGTACAAAAAAATAAAAAAGAATTAGGTCTAGCCAGGTATGGTGGCGTGTGCCTGTAATCCCAGCAGCTTGGGAAGCTGAGGCAGGAGGATATCAAGTTCAAAGCCATTTGGTGAGGCCCTAAGCAACTCAGTGAGACCCAGTCTCTTAATAAAAATACAAAAAAGGGCTGGGGATGTGGCTCAGTGATTAATTACCCCTGGGTTAAATCCCGGGTATAAAAAAACAATAGGTCTAGCCCTATTAGTGAGATAGGATCCTCCCCTTATTAAATTCTTTATGGACAACCTTCTCTAATTGTAAGTGATATACAAGGAGATCTAAAGGAATTGGGCAACATTACTCTGAGGAAGCAGATGCAGGTTCTTTGCTCAACCCTGACCACTATACACCATTGGGTTAGGGAATGGCTACCTTTATGACCACAAATGCCCATCTCTTTAAACCAGGAGATGCTATTTGGGTAAAAGAATAGAATTTCCAATTCCTAAAGCCCCTTTGGAGGGGTCTGTTTGCTCTCATTTTATCCAACCCTACTGCAGTGAGAATGGCTGAGCTGGTCCCCTGGACTCACCACAGCAGAGTAAAACCAGCTTCTCATGACTGAAAATTATTCCCAATCCAGCTGCACCATGCAAGTTGACCATCTGAAATAAGTGAGCTTCATTCTGAGGCAACCCCAAGGACAACATCCCTGGAAACTGACTAATCTACACACAGAAGAAGCTTGAGGAATGGACCACCTACCAGAATAAACAAACTATTCTTATTTCCTATATTGCCTTCTCACTATAATGTTTTGGCACTCTCACCCCTTACCCCTCTCTGTTGCTGGGATCTTAGCCTTAATTTTCATCATAGGTTTAGCAGAGAATGTTCAGCCACCTGGCACTAGGTTGAAAAATCTATTAGCAGTCTTTTGCCTATAAGATGTTTCACTGCTATTAGTTGTGTCTACTTTGGCTCCTGTTTGTAGACTTAAGTCCCTCCTCCTGTGACCCATGCCTTCACATGACTCAATCAGGCCGGAGTCAGAATCCGATTTTATCATAAGCATTTCTGCTGCCAGGGAGCAGTTTCAGGAACCCGCAAACATAATAGGACAACCTATTCTGTCTGCCCACAGCGGGACCAATACACTTGCTTTGACCCATAGTACTCCCCAGCTGAGGAATGGCTAAAGTCTGAAGCTGTGGCAGTGTGGGTCAACAAATTAGTCTGACTCAGATTCCTAATTCAAAGCAGCCAGTGTCAGTCCTCTCTGATGTGTGTGAAGCTATAAATAAGCCCTGGTTCAACAGGGCTAAATTTTGGCAGCCAAGAATCCCCTCCTCCTGTGGAGGCCTCTCTTGGGTATGGGAATACTGCCCAATGAATGATAAGCACAGGTGTGAGCAGTTCTCAACTCAGCCGGAATGTACTAATAGTAATCATTACTGTCCCTGATGGAGCTGTACTCCATGGGACACTTGGCAAGGGGAAGATAAGACGGCACTTCTCCAAAAGGGTGTTGTCACCTCCAGCTGTACATCAGGGGCCTGTAACCCCTTTAATTTTTATTATCTTTAACCTGGAAGACTCAAGATGGGAGAAAGGCCCCCAAATTGGTATAGCTCTATCCGGGTGGGGCATTGACTCCTGGGCCTCAATACATATGGACCTAAGTCTTCCTCCTATCAAGTCTTTCATTCCTTTTATGAGGACATGGTGAGAAGCCTAACTCTTATCTCTATCACAACCAGGCTTCTAACCTTGGCAGAGACTATAGTTTGGTCTCTGAGCATCTCCTCTTGCTGTACATGTGGAAGGACTAATATGGGGGATCAATGGACATGGGAGGCTCAAAAGCTAGACTCTCATGAGCCTTGTAATGAAGCAATTTTTTCCCACCCAACTGCTGGTGTTTGGTTCCTCAAAACCTCAACTATTAGAAATTATTGTCTTTTGCAAGAAGACAAACAGTTTGACATTGTGGTTGGAACATTGACATGTCTGGACCAAAAATTTTATAACATATCCACTCAGAAAAACCAGTGTGGAGATCCTAAAATCACAAAACCAAATCCCCACCCCCTACCAAATTTCTCTAAACTCAAAGAAGCCTGGGACAATGCCGCCACAGAAATTAAATGACAAGCCCAGGTGAACTATATTGGATATGAGGAAGGGCTGCCTACGCTAAACTGCCCTAATTCTGGTTTGGATCTTTTGTACTTGGGACCATTTGCCCCTCCTTTTTCCTCCTTTCATTAGCCAGAGGGGAACAGTTGGGAGTCCTAGTTTATGAAGACCAAGGGGCCCAAAGAGAGTGGTGAGACCTGGTAATTGGTAACTAGAAAGATGATGAATGACCTCCTGAATGTGTAATTCACTATTATAGCCCTGTCACCTGAGTGGAGGGTAGATTCTATGGATACCATACTCCTACCTATATGCCAAACTATATTATCAGGCTAAAGGCTGTTATTGAAATTATAACAAATAAAACTGCAAGACCCCTCAATTTTCTGGCCAAACAAAGCACTAAAATATGCAATAATATTCATAATGTGTTAGGGACTTTCTCAGAACAAAGAATAGCATCAGTATCAACGAGCACATTCCACAACTCTGTTATAACACAGTTGTAACTCTATACTGTAGAAATAGAATGCCAAATCAGAATGTAAGGGTAAAAGAAATTGAAGTTAAAGCGTAAAAGTTAAAGGGTAAAAGACCGGGTGTTGTAAAAGTTTCTAAGCTGCAAGGTCTGAGTTAGCTGTTAAGACAATGCTTAGAACTGCCCAGTAAACATTTCCCCTGATTGTCTGGTTGTTTAATAACTGAAGGGGTCTGTGTGGTTGCACGCAGGCATTGCAGGGCCTGGACCAATCAGTTTAAATGTAACCCCCTCCTTTGGAATGACCTATCACTCCAGCCTGACCTGTTCCCGCCAATGAATGAACTAATCATGTTTAGGAGTTGTTGTTCAATTTTCCCGCGCCTAATGATGATTTGTTCTGATGTATACAAAGCCCTCCGCCCTCCCCAAAAACTGTACTTAAGCAGTGCTCAGTCCCTGCTCCGGGCTCTGGGCTGCTTTCCCTTCTTGAGTGGGCACGGAGCCCCAGCATGCTGGTTCAATAAATCCCCCCTTCTGCCAATTGCATGAGTGGTCACTTGGTGGTCTCTTTCTCCGACGTTTCACGGGACCCTTACAAGAATATGTATTTCTTATATGGGAAACAAAGAGCTATCAAATAAGGAGGAGCTAATAAGAAATATTTAAAACACCCCACTCAGGACTCAGCCTTTGGATACAAATCCACTGGGCTAATGACGGTACAAATAAAACACTGCTTGCTTCCTAATGAACACTCAGGTGCCCTGTCTCTCTGCATGAGAATCCCACAACATCAAGACTGTTTGCTCTTAGACTACTTGCTTGCTTCTCAAGGTGAGGTATGTGGGAAATTTAATGTTATAAACTGTTGCTTACAAATTGATGATGAAGGCAAGATCATAGGGAAAATCACAGATTGTATGAGAAAGATCATCTACATCATTGTCCAGACCTGGAAAGGTTGGAACTCTGGAGAATTACTTGGGGGATGATTTTCAATTTTGAGAGGATTCAAAACTCTCATGAGTGTCATGATTTTAATGCTGGGGCCTGCCTACTCCTTTTTTTATTTTTAATTTTTTTTAGTTGATGGATCTTTATTTAATTAATTTGATTATATGCAGTGTGGAGAATTGAACACAGTGCCTCACACATGCTAGGCAAGTGCTGTACCACTGAGTCACAACCCCAGCCCAAGGGCCTGCCTGCTCTTACCCTGCCTGCTACCCCTGGTTATAAGATCCGTCTCAGGGAGTCTCAAGAAGGGTGTGGTTGAACCAAAAAAGTGCCACATATATTATGATGTTATGGAAATATAAGACATTGAATCAGGATGATGCTCTTTGAGGGGATCTGAGTGTCAAAGGGGGGAATATGGCAAGGGCTATGTGTGCTTGCTCTCCTAGAACAAAGAGAAGGTGATGTGTCACACTCAGTGTGCATATGCCACTCTAATGTAACTCTGTTAAGCACGAAACTGTCACAATTCTATTATAAGTCTATAGTACAATAGATCTAATCAGCATGTATTTTACAAAGAAGCTAACATGTAACAAGTTTATAAGAGGGTCTATAAGGCAACCCCACCCCCACCCCACACAGCTTTTGGATACAAATACACTGGGCCAGTGCTGGCATTAATAAATGCTGCTTCCTACTGAATGTATAAGAATGAAAAAGATCACCCACATCATCATCCAGACCTGGAAAGGTTGGAACTCTGGAGAATTACTTGGGGGATGATTTTCAATAGGAGAATCCTGTGTCCTGTCTCTGCACAAGAATCCCACAAGAGCTTAGCAAAGCAAACTTTACTTCTGCAGAAGGTTGTGCTACCGAACAAAGTCTAGCAAGCAAGCACACTTGGGTGGGTAGTCTGCCTGTTTTATTTATCCCTAATACAGCACTCTGCCTTGCTCTGATAGGAGGAGCTCAGGGTTACAATCTACATAATTGGCTAATTTTAAAATTGGGAAGAGCAAAGGGAAAGGCTAGAGTTAAAATGGCTATGGGTGGATCTCCAAATGGCTACAATTGGATCTTACATCCCAATTAAGGCTAGATACCATATTCTGAAAATGGACCACTGTCACAAGGAGGCAAAATTGAGATGTACGCAGTCGAGAGGAGAAATAAAGAATGTCCACGCATTTCTGCCCCTTTCAATGCTTTATTCACTCAAATTATTCAATACAATTTCACTCTATAGGTTCTTAATCAAGAAAATGATAATCCTTAATGCTAGGCACTGCAATAGACATAATCAATTCACAGCAAACAATTCTAGATTAATTAATTCACTGCTAACAATTCTAGATTAATTCTAAGAACTGCAAATATACTTAGTCATGACAGGCTAATGGCAGATATTCCCTCTGCATGCTAAGTTCAAATGTCAGATCAAAAGTCTTAAGCCTTAGGCTTTAAGTCCAGCAAATGCACACTCACTCAGACTGTGGTCATCAGGTCCTGAACCAAGGCAGGCTTTTCCTGGTGTGTAGTGGACAACTGGTTGAGGAGAGGGCCATAGGGAGAAGTTGCGGCTCTCACCAGGTTTGAGACAGGTGGTAGAGTTTGTGAGTGGTGAGGATCACCTAGAGGATCAGGAAAACAATGACAAGTGATGGGATATCAGTCCAAGTCCTTATCAGGCCCTCCATCTCAGTGCATCCAGGTTTTGGCTGGCTGAATTCCTATTCATTAGTTCTATTATTTATACTAAATTTGGGGGCTTTTGACCCTCCTTTCAGTCTTTATCAGCTACCACTGGATTTCTCCATGACATCATTTACCCTGGGGTCAGAAACATCTGGTCTGGTGGTCCCCACCCTGATCTTCTCACCTTTACCGCTTATCAGGCAAGGACAGCCTGCCAGAGGCTTCACTCTGTTTATCAGGGTGAGGGGAAGTAACTTGTTTGAGGCCATACTGGAGGGCTCCACAGGGGTGCCTGGTGAGATGGCAGGTTTCAAACTAGAGTTTTTAAAATGGAGTTGCTTAGGTTAAGGCCTAAGGCCATCCTCACAACCACTGAGCTTTCTATTTCTCACATGACCCAGGGGCCAATTTCCCTATCCACTTAGCCTTATTTCCACCTCCTGACTTTAGTGCTACCTGGCAACAATTAGATGGGATGCTGTTATGGTTTGGATTTTGGAATGTCCTACAAAGGCCCATGCATTGAAGGTTTAGTATGCAGCAATGTTAAGAGGTGGGATCTAGTTGGAGAAAATAAGTTATTTGGGGAACGTTCTTAAAGGGTATATTATGCTCTCAGTCCCTTCTCTTCATTCTGGCTTTCAGGAGCAGCTCTGCTCCACCAAGTCCTCTCCACCATGATATTCTTCCTCATCACAGGTCCATAGCAGCAGAGGCAACTAGGTATGGACTGAAATCTCTGAAAAGGTGAGGCAAAATCAATCTTTCTTCCTTTAAGTTTTTTTTTCCTCAGGTATTTCATCATGGCAACAAAAATCTGAATAACACAGGTGCCATCAGCAAAGGCATTCAAACATACAATGGAAAATCCATTGTTATGCTCCAATTCGGGACCCCCAAAAGACCACCAGAGACCAAGATCCATGTAAGCTGAAAAGAGGTGTTTATTGTGAGCTAGCTCAGTCCTCTGCGGGCACACAGCAACTGGTGATGCTGAGTGGCCCCGAGCCCAGGGTTTGCATCAGTTTTATACACTCTTTGGGGAAGGCAAGGACTTCACATACATCATAGCATCTCTTGCAAATCATCATGCACCACGGGAAAATAATAAAACAACTCTAAAACACGATTAGCACATTCACTGGTGGGAACAAGTTGGGTAGGGGTGATTGGTTAGTACAAGAGGGGGATTTGTTTGAACTGATTGGTTTAAGCCACAAGGGGAGTATTTACTGAAGTACATGGTTTCCCAACATGTTATCAACCACCATAAACTACTGGGAGTTTCCCAGGTATTTTCCCAGTCTCATGCTGATTGGTGGCTGCTAGGGGGTTGCTATGGGTCCCCGCCTAGCCTGACTGAGTCAGGGACACCTGGCACAACAGATCTCTCCTGTTATTTGTAGGTAAACAACTCAGCAGGCTGGGTAGGTGCCTAGGAGTGCTCTGTGGATCTTTCCAAGGACAAGGGTCACGCCCCCTTCCTTGGACAAGCTTTGCTCTGAGGTAGAGGCTGGTTTTTCACCATTTAACTATCCCTTTCATTCCACTATCTCAAAATGCCTTAAATTCAAATGTTTAAAATCTAGACTCTGAAACTGAGTTCATAGCATGCGCCAACCATTAATCTTTGTTTTTTCTTTTGCTTCTTTTAATCTATGGTCTTCTTTCTCTTTGCCTCTTGCTTATCTCCCAACTTCCAAAAGTCTTCTCTCCAGAGTAATCAACCCAGCTCCTTGTTGGTGAAATTTCCCAGGATGTTTTAAATGAAGTAAATGAAGGGATTAACAGCCCACCAAAGTGGTATAAAAATTACTTGAAACTAGAAACATCTGAACATCAGCAGCCACAGAAAGAAACACAATTTCAACTTTAGAACCTCCTGAAAATACAGCTGCCGGTTGACTTCCTAAGGGAGTTTCCTGTTTGGAAGAAATTGACCCTAGGGAAGTGTGAATTCATCTCTCCATTGGCATCACAAAGACCAGTACTGTCACATGTTGCTTAATGAGGTGGATACAAGCTGAGAAGGGCATTATTAGGTGATTTTGTCATTGTGGGAACATCATAAAGTTCTTCAAGATCAGAGCTGTGGTGGAAGGGGCCATGCCTGACTGGTAAGCAATGACCATCCCTGATTATCCACCTTTGTAGTCCTTAATCACTTTTAATTTTGTTTCCAGATCAATCACTCAACATGGCCTCATACTGACAACATTAGCCGTGGAATTTTTATGCTTGGGGGCCATGATGAGCAAAACATGAGATTAAATCAAGTACAAGAGAAAATGGTGCAATCAGGAGATGCAGTAAACATGAGATACATGAGGCTGCTCCTGGCATCACATGCCATATTGTGTTACAGTAAACATTTTTTTTTTATAAGTGGTAGGAGTACTGATGAAAGTATAACATTGTAAATACATAAATCAGGAACCTAATCATTTATTATTATTATCATCAAGTATTAAGTCCTGTACCTAACCCTAAGTGCTGTGTCTATGATTTGTTCGCAGCACCACAGGTTTATTTATGTTACCGCTGTTGACCAGTGATGAGTCCTTGCTTCCCCAATGTTGAAGAATAACACCAGAAAAGCACGCCAAGGCAAGGTCAGAGTAGAAATTAGAAGTTTATTAAAGGACAACAGAAAAGACTTCTCCCGGAGGAAGAAGGGGACCCAAGAGGTGGAAGGGGACCCAAGAGGTGGAATCCTTGGAAGTGCGGTTGTCTCCCCTTTTTATAGTTTTGGTGATGGAATGTAAGGGGGAAGGGTTGGGACACAGGTGGGCCAAACAAGTAATCTGGGCAGGAACGACTTCATTATCACTTCTTTGGGATGGGCTATCTCCAAATCTGTTGGGGGCTGTTTCCTGGGTTCCATTAACATTTCTTTGGGGTGGACTTTGGCCTAGGGCCTTTCCGGGGACTTCATTAACATTCCATGAGTTGTCCTGTGCTTCCGGAATCATTATCAGCATGGCCTCCATTTCAGATTTCACTCGATATGATATTAGACCGGATTTATCTAACTATACTGACTACCTAATTTTAAATCTGGCTTCATTTACACCATCATGGCCAGCATTACGTGTCATGTGTTGTCCTATGCTGTTATGACAGCTACAGCATCTCCAGGCAACAATCATTTTTCAGCTCCTCTTCTGGGATCACATTGTACATGAAGTGAATGACTATAGAACTTTCTGCATTTTCCCACTGAAGCCCTAAACCATCTTTTTTTTTTTTTCTTAAGGTATAAACTTTTCCCTCTGGCTATCCAGTGAGTTATTTATTACTGAGTACTCCCACTTGCATAGTAAACTTTCCTCCTATTAATCTATTTTCAGTTAATTCATAGATCCCAACCAATTCTAAGTGGGTATAGAAAAAGCTTTCCTCCCAACATAGACATCAATAATCACTGTCTAAAATTGATGTCAAGAAGTTGGTGCATTATAAGCATATTGTCTAAAGTTATGAAGATGACTAATAGACAACCTCAAAAATAAAAAGTTTCAAGAATTTTTCTTGAAGGAGTGAGAAAAGGTTTTTAGGTGGGAGAGGAGTAATATTATCTTGTTTTATTATTATAAACTCTTTGATAATATCTGGTTTCTTTGTGTGCACTTAAATAGAAAGAAAATGAAAGAAATGAATGCAGAGGAAAGTCACTTTCTTGCTGGGAGCAAAGTATTCATACCTTCACTTGGCAGTGTAAGCCTCACTGTCCCCCATCCCAGCAATGAGTGTTGCATAAAACTCTGAACACAGGCATTTGCATCCCAAGAGACTCACATCTGGGCAAGAGTCCCAGCAGAGTAGTGGTGGATGTGGAAACTGATTGAGACTTCAAACTCCAGCCCAAATGTTAAGTGGATATTCAATTGCAAATGTGTCTGCTTTGCATTCCCTCAGGCCTGTAGTTGGGTATTCATGTGCTAATCAGAACTCACCAAAACAATGTTGCTCATCAGTAACTAAAATCAGTACAAATTGTTAATGCAGAGAAACTTTCAAGAAGCCAAAAGGGAACACACTTCAAAGTGAAGAAGCAGCTTCTAGTTTATTATGGAAAATGCAAATCCCTACCTCTTCCAGATATTTTATGCCTTTCTTTGGACTATCAAAGGTTTTGTGCGCAAGATAAATCTGAGTTTGCAAAGCTTCACCACACACAAATTTCTCAGGCCTTCATTAGCCTCCGGAGCCTTGTTGAACTGTAAGCAGTGCCCTGTTTCCTGCACATGTGCTTTTTTCAAAGAAAAACTTAAAACTGAAGGCTCTATCCCAGAAGTTCCCAAACTTTGTAGGTACACAAAGCTCTCTGTCATATAATATATATATATATATATATATATATATATATATATATATATATATATATATATATATATATATTTTTTTTTTTTTTTTTTTTTTTTTTACAGCATCCCAGGCCAAAAGAAGTACCTGCTTTCTAAGTCCAAATCTGGTGATTTGAGCACTGAAACACATTTTAGTGATTTTTTTCATAATATTTTAATACACTAAATTCTTAAAGGAAAATTGAAAGATTATTATAACAGGGGGTCTCTTGAAGTTGTTCTTTGCTCCACCTTCTCTTTTGCCTTTCCACCCCACTCTCTAATCCTTTTGCTGAAGAGAAGCCCCATCTAAATTTTAACTGCTAAACCTTTCTTAAGATTCACAGAGCCAAGATATCATCTATAAGACCCTTCCCTAGGAACTAGCCTCAGGAGGTCGAAATCTGGAGACAACATAGGCTCCCATGGCCAAGACCTTGCCCAACCTGCAGGCTCACTGCCTTTTTCCTGCCCCATAAAAGCCCTTGGCGCCCCTGAGCCTGGGGAAATGAAGCTTTGAGGAGCTAGCCTCTCTATCTTCTTCAAGACTGGATTTGAGTAAACATGATTCTTCTTGTCAACAATCATTTCCCACCTATTGGTGCAGCCCAGATATTTCATTCTGATAACATTACTCCTGCCAATATTCTTCAGTAGAAATAATAATAGCTTCAAATCATTTCATCACGAGTCTCAGAGACTGAAAGTCCAAACAGCATGACACTGAATCTGGCAAGGGCCCCCTTGACTGCATCACATAATGGAGGATAGCATCATGGTGAGGGCTTGTGTGAGAAGGATCACAAGGTGAAACAAATCCAGAGGAGGGGAGGAGCCTGTCTTGCTTTTTTTATAACAACCCATTCTCTGGAGAACTAATTCACTCTGTAAGAACTACATTAATTTCTTCTACTAACTCCCAGCATCACACACAGAAGACCAAGCTTCCATCATGTGAATTGTTGGGAGACACACTTGAACAATATCTAAGCTATAGCAATAGGATTTCACCCCATTAGATCTGTTCCAAAACCTTATAAAGTAATACTTTTCCCCATTTTACAGATAAGGAAACTAAGGCTCAGAAGAATTGAGTCACTGAGCCAGTATCACTCCATCAATGAAGACCTGGTTATCAGACTGTCTAAAAATTAGTGCTAAACAACTATGCATGTTTTACAAAATTTGATTAGTAAAATTATACGCTTAAATTTTAAGAACTAAAGGGAGTTTTCACTGGCAATCTCTGTTTTCAGAAAAACCTTATCTTGCTTACTTTAAAATACAATTGTGACTTTGCAATCACTGTTTCCTTTCTTTGGAAATTGGTGTAAACAACTGGACTGATAATGTGAAGAGGTCATGAGACAGGGGTTTATTTAACTTGGCTTCTTGAAGAAGTAGAGTGGAATTTAAGGAGATAAAAAGTCACTAAGAAATTTGCTCAGAGTAAGTAAAGAAATAAAAAGGAAATGCAAATACATTAAACCCCTTTGTTGACCCACAAGCCTTGATCCCATTTCTCCTCACAAACCCAGCCAGATGAGAATCTTCCTGGATTCTAGATGAGGAAACTGAGGCTTCAGTGCTTAAGAACTAGAAACCACGCACAGTAACATTGACTAGGGCTGAGGGGTCTAACTCTCAAATCGGAGCATTTTCTCTTGACAAGTTTTTCAGACCAAAGAAACTCATAATACAAATGTTGGAAAGTGATTTTCTCTCTCTCTCTCTCTCTCTCTCTCTCTCTATATATATATATATATATATATATATATATATATATATACACACACATTACACATATTTATACACACACATATATACACATATATACACATCAACAAGCAAAAGCATTATCTTGCAACAATTTTTAAATAGCATTCATGACAATTAATTTGTAGATCTTCTTTCACAAAGGCAGAGATATAGACAAACCCATGTAGGACACCCAAAAGCAAGTTCATCAGATTAGAGAGAGGCATTTTTCTTGTGTCTACCAAGAAGGCAATACTGTTTTTAAACATCACTTTAATCAGAAAGCAATTTTTTTCAGGTCCATGAACTGGACCTGAAATATAATGGTAACATGAACAAACAAAAAATACTACTCTATTAAATACATAATTCTGAGTAATAATAGTTTTAAAGTACTTGCAAAGGATTGTTACATTGCTTTGTAAAAAGATGTGTGCAAAAAAAAAAAAAGGAGAGTTGTATTCCTACAATTTGTCAAAAGCATGTGTCTGTCACCTTTCTTGATATGTACCAATGCAGGCTATTGATACCCGTCTTGGAAATCAGGATCAGGTCCTCATTCTCCTGTATTGATTATTAAACACGGGAGAAATGCTAAGTCAAGCATAAAACACAAGTTTTATTTAAGAGACAAAACAGAGAGACAGAGATGGACTTCTCTGGAGAAAAGCCAGGCTCCAGAGCTGGTGCCAATGGGAGTGGGGATGTCTTGTCTTTTATAGACCCCACCCTTTCTTTCTTTCCTGCCTAGGTGATTAAAAGCAAGAAAACAGCTGCCTGGGAGGTCACTGCTTACATTGGAAAGTGCTATCCTTCCTCTCCTGTTGAGGTGTTAGCAACCCATTGATGGGGAAGTGCTATCCACCCATTTCCTTTTCTTTGATAATTAGCTACATGCCCTCTGCCCTAGTCTCACTATCAATGTTTATTTTCAATTTGTGTGTTCAAATAAATTTTGCTCCAACCTTGTAACCTGGGCATACACAGAAAGAATACACAAGTTCTAGAGGAAAAATAGGAAATGTTCCAAGGTGACAAAAAAAAATGAAACTTTATTTTGCATGTAAGTATCTAATTATTGTTTTAGGATTGAAAGAATGAGCATAAAATACAGGCAGCAGAGTGAACATGAATTTAGAGTTCACAAAGTTTAACCTCCATGCTTTGAGATAAAAGGCGTTCTTAATGGATATACCTCCTCTCAGATCATCCTCTCTCTTCCTTGTTTTTTAAGACCTGAATCATTCTAGTAGAAGATCTTGTCCTGTCTTCTTTAGTCCCCCCCACACACCCCACCCACCCCCCTTGCACTGCTGTGACTAGAAACTAGAACCTCATGCAAGCTAGCCAAGTGTTGTCACTTAGTTCCTCTCCTAAATTATTTTCTTCTTTCATTTCTTCCTTTGTTGGATTTCTTCTTTCTTTCTTCTTTTCTCTTTCCTTGGGTTTTCAATCTTATTGTATTACATTGTACATAATATTTACTTACAATCTTATAAATTGTAAAAAAAAAAGTTTTAGGATCCCTAAAGTATGGAAAATGACGACATAAAATCAAATACCTAATATTCATATTTGTCAAATGTTCACAATTTTTCAAACATTATGTGACAAAATATTTGCCTGAGAGGACATTCAAGTCACAGCTTAGGGATGATTTCTGCGAAGGAAAAAGGGGTGAAGACTGGGAACTCAGCTTTTAATTGTCTTATAAAAATGGATAACACCAACAAAAACATCCAGAAAACTGGTTCCTGTCTCCCCCTCCTCTGCTTCACCCTCTACCCTCCCACTTAACAATCAGAGTGCTGCTTTTTTCTCTGACTGAGTCTGTCTGGCATTGTGATGCACTGTCCCCATGTCTGAGTGTTATCTCAACAGTCAACGTGATTGCAAGCTTCTGGAGGGTAGGGGCATGTCGTACATCCATTTGTCTTCCATTCAAACCAGAGCCATATGGAGCACATTAGAGACTTATTGTATTAAATTATGCAATTCCTGTGAATATGGCATATGCAGCTCATTTTTTATTTTAATAAGGGTTTCTCTCTCAAATTATTAACTTTGCAATGTCTTCATTTATCATCCCACTCCTAATCTTCCCAGGAATGTTTTAAGTATAGCAAGTTAAATTTACATATGATCTCTAACTTGTTTCCAAGGGATTCCCATTATAATGAGGATGAAAAATTGCTAAAGACCATTTCCAACCCTATCTGTACACACGATGCTTTAGGGATTCATTAGACACATTTTCTTTGCCTATTTTCAATATAAACTATTGCAGTGTCTCCATGGTGGGACAGATGTAATCTTCCCTGGCCTGATCCACTGCAAATGCTTAGCTGCATGGTGGAATTAAATGTCTCAAAGGTCAATAACTCTTTCTCATCATTTTTCATTAAAGTGCTGGGAGCAGGCAGTTCCTGAAGGAATAATTACTTGGAATCTGGCATAGAATTCACCCCAATAAGCTAACCTTCAGAATTCAACTCCAAAGCCAGCCCTTGACAGGTTTTTTGTGGGAGTTTCATCTCACACCTTGAAACAACTGAAATGTTTTAGGAAATTTCATATTTTCAAAGCCAGGGTTTCCAGGCTGGGTGCAGTGAGTGGCATGAAACACAGTAATCAACATGCATGAGAAGGGGCAGACTTGCCAGATGGGGAAGGGGAGAGAAAATGAAGGACAGAAGCAACAATGCTATCCTAAGGGACTCATCATTTCAGATTGCACTTGAACATGACCCATTGCGAGTGCTGGAAAGGTTCTTCTGTCAGAACCTCAGAATCCAGTATGACAACCCAAGGAGACTGGTTCAAGTCTCTGATTACAAATGATCAGATTCCTCTGGTTAGGATGAACTCAAAAGGGAACATGGTAGAAGACAGTGATGTTCAAAGAAGCAAAAAGCTGACTACCTAGGCCTGAGAAGAATGTGAGCTTCTCAACCCCCAGGGCTTCATGGGCCATGTCTCCACAGCAGTGCTGTTGAAATGAAATAGAAATCCAATTACATACATAATTGAAGATTTTATAGTAACCACAATTTTTAAAAAAGTTTTAAAAAACAGGAGGAATTAATTTTAATAATATGTATATTTTTAGGCCTGGGGATGTGGCTCAGTGGTTAAGTGCCCCTGAGTTCAATCCCCAGTACATATATATATATATATATATATAAACAACGTATTCAAAATGTTATTATTCCAACCTACAATCAAAGAATTATCAATGAGATTTCAAGAATCCTGTTTTCATAGCAAGGGTTTGAAATCTAGTATGTATTTTATTTTCACAGTGCCTCTCAATTCAGACTTGCCACGTCAAGCGCACCTTAGCTGTATATGGCCCTTAGAATAGACAAATGCAGTACTAGTGTTGCCATTGATCAGAGGGATTCTCAACATACTTGATACCAGTGGGAACTCAACTCAAAATTCCAGTTTGGGAATAGATAGCTCATGGATAAGGAGTTCTTGAAACAGGCAGCTACCTCATGAAGTGGTAGTTAGAGTGGATTTGGGCTAGGCACAAGGTTTTTGTTGTTGCTGTTGTTGTTTTAATTTTATGGTAATTTATGATGGCACAGGTTCAAAAAGCATCGATCCAGGGGTTGAACTCAGGGACCCTTGACCACTGAGCCACATCCCCAACCCTTTTTTGTATTTTATTTAGAAACAGGGTCTCACTGAGTTGCTTCCTTGAGGCTGACTTTGAACTCATGATCCTCCTGCTTTAGCCTCCCAAGCTGCTGGGACTACAGGCATGCACCACTGCGCCCGACTATCCCTCTTTTTCACAGATTAAGAACTGAGGTTGAGGGGTTGGAGTTGTGGCTCAGTGGTAGAATGCTTGCCTAGCATACGTGAGGCCCTGGGTTTGATCTCCAGCACCACATAAAAATAAACAAATAAAATAAGGGTATTGTATCCACCTACAACTAAAACAGATATTTTTAAAACAACAACAAAAAAGAAGTGAAGCTAAGAGTGTCCATTTAACTAGTTCAAAACCCAGTGGCCCCTTTTGACCTACCATACAGCTGTAGTTGGGGGGTGAGAGTGGACAGCTTTGATGATTTATTTCTCCATTCAGTAAGGTGGTCTCAATATGTTTCCAAAATCCCAGGGAGGGACTGGCCTTCCTGAAATCCATAGAATTGGGACACTTGCGTAATGTATGACTGCATTCCTAAAAGCATCATAAAGCTGCCTAGACTAATCAGTCCTTCTTAGCTAGCCTTCGACTCCAAGCCTCAGGGTACCTTTACTTGGCTTCCCTTCTTTATTTCCAGTCACAGCACTGTTACAGCAAACCAGATGCTGAGGGATCTCTGATTTGCAGTATTTGCCAATATTTGCAGTATAAATACTCCCACTGTGGCCAATTTCAAACTACTAATGTGACCTGTCTGCAAAAATCCTGAAAATTTCATGACCAGGTCTTGCAACCCAATCCAAGCTGGATCCAGCACACCACTACAAAATTATCAAAACATTTTCACCTCTGCATCATGCCCATTCTCCACCTAATTATCTATTCTGTAAAGAAGCAGCATGATAGATATATGTTCTAGCTTCAGACCTATCAGACCATGCATGGTCTGACACCTGGGTCTGTCGCTCCCACCCTAGTACCTTTCTTTGACATTTGAATTCATGTTAACTAACTTACAGGATGTTGGTGCAGATTAGAGAAAATCCCTGTAAAGCCTGTTCAAAGGAAGTACTCCATAAATGCCACTATTAGTACTTTGTTTTTCTTTTCCTAATTTCTAACAACTAAACCCACACAGATAGACTGGACTAGAGCCAGTATTAGAATACAGAAAATCCTTTCAAGGATTCCAAACTAAATCGCTACAACTGTCTTGTTCAGGAGGGTGTGGACAGGTGAGGCACCTTTTAGATCTTTGTGTACGTTGTTGGAGAAAATCAGGGAAAGATCACTGGGAAAGGAGTTGCAGTTGCCACCATTATGAGTTGGGATGATAATAAAATGAGAAATAATATTATGACCTGTGTTTGTTTCCTAGGACTACTATACTGAAACAACAGGCTAGATAACTTAAAACAACATATTTATTTTCTCAATCAGTTCTGGAGGCCAGAAATCCAAATCAAGATGTTGGCAAAACCATGTTGTCTACAGAATCTCTAGGGATAGATGTTTCCTTTCCTCTTTCTGGAAGCCCCTTTATTCTGAGGCAGCTTAATTCCACTCTGTCTTTCTGAGGCAGTCTTGCCTCTCTATGTATACCTTCCATCCTCTTCTTAGAAGGACCCCAGGTGTATTGGATTAGGGCTCACTCTAATGACTCAATTTGACTATACCATTTCCAAATATACTCACAGTTACAGGTAACAGGGAGTTAGGGCTTCAACATATGTGGTGTGTGTGTGTGTGTGTGTATGTGTGTGTGTGTGTTGCTGGGGATTGAACCCAAGGCCTTGTGCATGTGGGCAAGCACTGTACCAACTGAGCCCTCAACATATCTTTTAAACACAATTCAGTCCATTAAAGGTACTTTCTAAAATTTAGAAACAACAACATTAAATCTTTAGAGGGTGTTCTGAACTCTCCAGCCTCCTTTCTCAGCCAAGAGAAAAGCATTTTTTAATATACATGTCTAAGTTAAACTAAAGGATTACAAATCTCTGTTGACAATGTTGGAAAATCTGTGCCTCTCAACTAGTTACTATTGACAAAACTTGCCGCAGTCTGGCTGGGCACACAATCACGAGCCACCACACAGCTTGTAGATTCAAACAGCAACTCTTTATTCCCGAAGGCACACCAGCCGTCTACAATCACGTTCTGGGGAAATCCACGTTCTCTGCCCAAATCCACTGTCACTGGGCTTCTGTCTCCCAAAAAATACTGTCTGAATCCCGTGAGAACTCAAGGGGAACTCAGGCAGCAGGATACGCCCTATTCCCAGCAGGAATAATCTTAAACCTGGAACGCCCTAAACCCTATTATCCTAAACCAGGAACACCCTAATCCGCCCTGGTCCTTGAGCAAGGTCACCTACATGCAATGTCACTGCAACATGGGGTACGCTGGCAAGGAAATTGTCATACCTACTTGGCTAATGGCTCCCAGCAAAAACTTCCATCTGGTAAAATGTAGTCAGTAAGTCTCTTTTTCAGCAGGAAGAGCCTGAGCACCCAGAGACCGAGAGGTTTCCCCCAAGTCACACCCTATTGAAGCCGAGTCGATAAGTTCAGATTAATATAGAGTATTTTTAGTTTCTACTACAGTTTGGGTAAGTATCCCTCAAAGGCCTATGGTTTAAAGTCTTGGGCCCCAGCCTAGCACTATTGGGAAGTTGTAGAACCTGAGATGTGGTGCCAGTGGAAGGTCTTTAGGTCATTGAGGGTATGCCCTTGAAGTGGATTGTGGGACCCCAAACCCCTCCTCTTCCTGTCCCTTTTATTTCCCAGCTATGATGTGAACAGTTTTACTCTGCCATACCCTTGCTGTAATGTTCTGCCTCACACAGGCTCAAAGCAATGGGGTCAGGGTTCACGAACTAGAACCTCTGAAACCATGAGCCAAAATAATCATCTTTATGATGAACTATCTCAAATGTTTATCATGGTAATGGAAAGCTGACTAACACAGATCCTTTACAAATTCTTTCCCCCCTTCCTGTTCCTTGGCTGTCTCACAGAAATGTCCATCCTTCATTCACCCATTCATTCAGCAAGTAAGAATTTGGTGCTTATCACTGAGTGGCAATCTTGCACAGAACTTATGTCCTGCCTGCATTTAAATTCCAGCTCTACTTGCCAATTGTGTGACATGGGACAAGTTACTTCACTTTTCTGTGCCATTTGTAAAAAGGGAATGATAACAATGCTATTTCATGGAGTTAAAAAGAAATGAAAGTTATAAGTTGTATATGGAAAATTTAGGCACTCGATATGTGGTAGTCATCAATGCATGCAGGTTACACTGAGCCTGGACCTGAATCAGATGCTGGAGATCTAGTGACAAAAGACAGACAAGGCCTGGTTCAAGGAGTCACAGTCCAATGGAAACAACCATGAACAAATCAATGTAATAATTTCAGATTTAAACATAAGGTTGTGTAAAATCTCATTTCCACAACTATTATCTGGAACCCATCTGAGTTTTTGTTCAATATTTTCCAATCCTTCCAATTCTATGGTTTGATAATATATCAAACCATATTTGTGCAGGTATGCAGAAAGATGGAGGGGTGGGAATATTCATTTATTTTCCTCATACAGCTTTCAAGTGTGGATGTTCTTAAAGAAAAAAAAAATAAAGAAGTTGAAATAACTGTCCATGTTAGAGCTTCACCAGTGCAAACCTAAAGCAATTTTGATATATTCTATTCATTTTCTAGGAACATTAACAACAAAAGTGAGTGACTGTGTATGTGTTTGTGTTTGTGTGTGTGTGTGTCCCTCTCCACATTCTGATGTGCATATTGATTTGGACACCACTGAGCTAAGCCCATCCCCTCATATGACAGGTAAGAAACTAAAGGCCCAAAGAGAGGGAGAAAGATAGACTTGATACACCATGCAGGGAGTGTGTGAAAGTTGCATTCTCCAAAACTCTGCTCCAGAGCCTTCTGTAGTTGGATTAAAATGTAGAGAGATACCTTCATGAAGACAGATCAGTAATAAATGACAGAAGACAATACCACACAGAGATGAAAATCCCCAACTTTGGAGCTGAAAAATCGTGCCTCAGTTCCTTCCTGGGCCACTAAGCAGTATGTGCAAAGCCACACTGGAGGCAGGTGCCAGGCAATAAATAGAAAGCCTTGTCTCTGCCCCTCCACATTCCCAAGAAGGATTCTAATTAATATCTCTGCAAAACTACAAATGTCACAGGCCATCAAGGTCACTTGTAAATCTTTGGAACCACAAATGTTGAATTCATCCATATAAAATATTGCTGAAATTAACAAGTGTCCAGTCTCTAACAAAGCAGAGTCCAAGGGGCTTTGTCTGAGAATGTAACAAAGCCTCTGATATAAGAGTGGTCACTCTTTTGCAAGTTGTCCTTTGCAAGGTCACATCCCTTCCCTTTGCTCTTCTCAAGGTCATGTCCCCTCCCTTTGCCTGGCATTCTAAATTCATAAGAGAAGCTACCTAAATGATTAAGATGTTAACTGCTAGATAATCTTTCTTTAGGTTGAGAAAACCCAGAACATATGGTGACCTTCAGATAGCACCAGCATGTGTGAAACCCCTCCTTATTCTTCAGTTCTGTGCACCAACTAACACAAAGCATATAAGTGAGAAGCAAATCTTGGTCCAGGGTTCTGATATTTACAGAGGTACAGTAGCTACAGGCTGAACTAGAGGTGGAGTTGGGGTGGGGTTTCCCAATTTCACAGCAGTTTTCCTGGCACTTGTGCAGTGCCCTTGCATGCTGTGTTCTGTGAGAAAGGAGGAGGGTGCAAGGATGCAGGCTCATAAGTTGCTCATTTTGCATTTCCCACAATTCCTGGGCATTCCAACAGTTATCCCCACATTCCTATCTCAGTTCCAGGGGATGGACAAAATGAGTAGTGGCTCACAGGGCATCGGCCAGTGTCAGAGGTCACCTGAAGGGGAAGGCACAAAAAAATCCTATCCTACCCTTTGCCAGGGAGGCTGAGTGGTGAAGTTAGGTGAAGGACTCACTTTCTGTATCTCTTTTTAGCCAGGAAGAAGCTGCAGCACCGTCAGGAGTGCCTCCTTGCAAAACCAAAAGCAGGCAAGGGGGTTTGTGATCTGTGGCTCAGCAGTCCATGAAGAAGGGAAAAGAAAAAAAAAAAAAAGCTTTCTATTTTTATTTACTTATTTATCTATTTATTTGCATGGCTGCTGTCTGACTTTGGGCAAATCATGCCACCCTCAGGCCTCCTGTCTCTCTTATTCCCTCCCATCATCTCCCAGGTGGTTTCTAAGATCCTCTTCCTTGGTCAGGCACTATGGGATGCCTCCATTGTGCCTGGGAGCTCCCTTGTGATAGATTTGTATTTGAAAACTGAATGCAGATCCCTAAAAGAGCTTTCAAATGCAAGGGTCACCCCAGGTTCCTTCCCTTTCTCTCCATATTTCTACCCAACCTCTTGCAATGCCTTTTCCAATAGCCTCCAGATTAGAAAGCTAAAGGCAGACAAAGGTGAGGAAAGGCCTGTTTCTGCTCCTGCTTCTACTCTCATCCCAATTTCCTTAGGCCCTGGAGCATCGCCAGGCAGTGACTAATCACCCCCTTTCCCACTCTCCATTCTCTTCTCTCTGAGGCAGGCAAAATCCTCAGGCTTTCAAAGTTCTTAGAGAGAGCACAGCCTTCAGGGCTTTTTTTTTTTTTTTTTTTCTGTGCAGGGATGAGGATAAGAAAAGGAAAAAACAATGGAGGCCTTTGTTGCTGCTAGAGGCAGCAGCTCCCTTGCTGGGCCCCAGCCTGGGTGAGGTTTGCAGGCATTTTGAAGGGAGCCTACCTCCTCCTTCTCAGCCTCCTATCTTGGGAAGGGGTCTGGGAGGTTAATTGATGGAGATTCTGACAGGCAAGAATGCACAGTCACTCCTCCTTAGCCAACTGTGCTGAGAGAAAAGCACAGCTGAGGGGAGTTCTAGTGATTTCTTTTACTGTTCTAAAATCATCCTTTTCTTCAGGGCAGCTCGTATTGAGCACCTACTGCTGGCAGTTAGGGAGAGAAAACTACAATGTTGGCTCACAAGGAACTCAGGCAGATTAGATCTGCAGTACCTAAGGAAACAGCAATGGCCTCCCTTGCGATTGCCTTAGGAGATTCTGCTGCTTCTCCTCAGGACCCACTTCCAACACCCTTCTTTGCATCTAGACTTATAACTAGATTCAATCCAAAGGCCATTCCTCTAGAACACCAGTTGCAGTACAAGACTAAAGGGTGTGAGCTGGAAAATTCCCTCTCTCAAAAGAGGTCAGTCTTTTGTTCTATTCAGATAGTCCACTGCTTAGGCAAAGCTCACCTATATTATAGAGAGTAACCTGCTTTTCTGAGTTTACCAATGCATGTTAATCTCATCAAAATCTACACTCAAAAACATCTAAAATAACATTTGACCACATATTTAGGTACCATGGCCCAGCCTCCTGACCCATAAAATTAAACACAACAAGACTACTTTAAATCATACTTAATCCCCAAATAAAGACAAAACAGGTCATGATTCCACCTAACATGGTACAGATATCCTGCATACACCCTGAATGTGTTAATTTTTCCCCAGAAAGGGATGCAAAGTCCTTGGGTGATTGCTCTTTTTGATATTCTGTAACTTAATACTATGATAGAAAGTTAAAAATATTTAAACATTATAAAATAAAGTCAATACATCTTATATTACATAAGGAGATAAAAGCTAAAAACCAAGCCATTTGATGTACATACATACACATTTACATATGTATATACCTACATATCTACATATGTACACACCTACATGTCTACATATGTACATACATATATATCTATGACACATAAGGAATACTCATTTTTTAAAATTTATTAATTTTAATGGTTCTTTTTAGTTATACATTAGAATTTATTTTTTAATTTTTAATTTCTATTTATTTATTTATTTGTTGGTTATACATGACAGTAGAGTATATTTTGACATATTTATATACAAACATGGAGATTTCCAAGTATTTTAGCATCTCAGTCTTGTGGTTGTACATGATGTGGAGATTCACTGTGGTATATTTATATATGTACATAGAAAAGTTAAGTCAGATTCATTCCACTATCCTTCCTATTCCTATTCCCATTAATTCTCTTCATTCCCCTTTGTTTAATCTACTGAATTTCTATACTCTTCCTCCCCACCTTGTTGTGTGGTAGCAAATTCACATATCAGACAGAACATTTGACCTTTGATATTTGGGGATTGGCTTATTCCACTTAGCATAATAGTCTCCAGATCCATCCATTTTTCCAGCAAATGTCATAAAGTCATTCTTTCTTATGACTGAGTAATATTCCATTGTGTGTGTGTTTCATTATCCATTAGTCTGTGGCAGGGTACTTAGGTTTATTCAATAGCTTGGCTATTGTGAATTATGCTGCTATGAACATTGATGTGGCTGCATCACTATAGTATTTTCTTTATATATTCATCTGTTGAAGGGTAATTAGGTTGATTCTATAGCTTAGCTATTGAGGGTTGTTTTTTTAACATAATTATAAAAGCATGGAATATAATTTGTTGAAATTCAGTTCCTAGAACTTACCCTTTCCCTCCCCTCTTCACTCCTCCTGTCCCTTCCCTCAACTCTACTTAATCTTTCTATTATTTATTTACAGGTTGGTTTGTTTTTTACTAATTTGTGTCTTATGGATGTGTACATGATGGTGAGATTCACTGTGGTACATTCATATATGTACATAGGAAAGTATGTACATATATGAATGTACCACTCATTCCCCTTCATCAACTCCACTGATATTTCTTCCATTTTCTAACCCGCCCCCCACTTCTTTTGGATTAGTTTCGCTTATTAGAGAAAACATTCAATACTTGACTTTCTGGAACTGGCTTATTTCACTTAGCATCAATACTGTCAAATGTCATGACATTCTTCCTTATGAATATGAGTAATACTTCAGTGTGTATATATGCCACATTTTCATTATCCATTAGTCTGTTGAAGGGTACTTAGGTTTATTCAATAGCTTGGCTATTGTGAATTATGCTGCTATGAACATTGATGTGGCTGCATCACTATAGTATGCTGATTTTAAGTCCTTTGGATATATAACGAGGAGTGGAATAGCTGGGTCAAATGTTGGTTCCATTCCTAGTTTTTTGAATCTCCATACTGCTTCCCAGAGTGGTTGCACCAATTTGCAGTTCCACCAAAAATATATGAATGTACATTTTCCATATACCCTGGCCAACATTTATTGTTATTTGTGTTCTCAATAATTGTCATTCTGATTGGAATGAGATGAAATCTCAATGTAGTTTAATTTGCATTTCCCTAGTTGCTAGAGATGTTGAACATTTTTCATTTTAGTTGGCCATTTGTATTTCTTTTTCGAGAAGTGTCTGTTTAGTTCTTTTGCCCACTTTTAATTGGGTTATTTATTTATTTATTTATTTATTTATTTATTTATTTATTTTGGTGTCAAGTTTTTTGAGTTCTGTGTGTATTTGAGATATTAATGCCTGGAGTAACAGGTGACAAAGATTTTCTCTCATTCTGTAGGCTCTCAATTCATGCTCTTACTTGTTTCCTTTGTGTTAAGAAGTTTTTGAATTTGATGCCATCCGACTTACTGATTTTTTAATTTTATTTCTTGTGCTTTAGGAGTCTTGTTAAGGAAGCTGGTTCCTGTGCCAACATGTTAAGAGTGTTGGGCCTGTATTTTCTTCTAGCAGTTGCAGGGTTTCTGGTCTAATTTGTAGGTTTTTGATTTACTTTAAGCTGGCTTTTATGTAGGGTGAGAGATGAGGGTTAATTATCATTTCACTACATATGGATTTCCAGTTTTTCCAGCATCATTTGTTTAAAAGGGTATCTTTTCTCCAGTATTATTTTTTGGCAACTTTGTCTAAAATCAGATCATTGTATTTATGTGGGTTTGATCTCTGTGTCTTCTACTCTATTCCATTGGTATTTCTCTTCATTTCTGTTTTGGTGCCAGTACAAAACTGTTTTTATTACTACAGCTCTGTAGTATAATTTGAGGTCCAGGATTGTGATACCTCCTACTTTATTTTTTTGCTAAAGATTGCTTTGGCTATTCTGGTTGTCTTATTTTTCAAAAAAAAAAAAATTCATAACTGCTTTTTTAGTTTTGTAAAGAACATCATTGGAATTTTTATGGGAATTGTATTGAATCTATATAGTGTTTTTGGTAGTATGGTCTTTTTGACAATATTAATTCTGCTGATCCAAGAACATAGGAGGTCTTTCCATCCTTTAGGAGATTAATTTCTTGCTTTAGTGCTCTATAGTTTTCATTACAGAGGTTCTTCACATTTTTTTTGTTAGATTGATTCCCAAATATCCTACTTGTGAGGCTATTATGAATGGGTAGTTCTTCTTATATCTTTTTCAATGGATACATCATTGGAGTATAAGAGCATGATTGATTTATGAATATTGATCTTGTATCAGGCTACTATGCTGAATTAATTTATTAGCTCTAGAAGTCTTCTGATAGAGGGTTTTTTTTTTGGGGGGGGGTCTTCTATGAATAGGATAATGTCATTAGCAAACAGATAATTTGAGATCTTCTTTTCCTATTTGTATCCCTTGAATTTCCTTCTCTTTCCTGATTGGCTAGAGCTTCAAGGACTATATTAAATAGGAGTGGTTAAAGTGGCATCCTTGTCTTTATTCTGTTTTTAGAGGAAATGCTTTCAATTTTTCTCCATTCAGAATAATGTTGACCTTAGATTTGTCATATATAGCTCTTACAACTTTGAGGTAAGTTTCTTCTATCCCTAGTTCTCTAGTGTTGTAAAGATGAATATTTTGTCAAATGCTTTTTCTGCACCTTGTGAGATAACGATGTGATTCTTGTCCTTAAGTCTATTTATGTGGTGAATTACATTGATTGATTTCCATGTGTTGAACCCCTCTGGGATAGAATCACACATGATCATGGTGCATTATATTTTTAGTGTGTTTTTGCCAATATTTTATTTAAGAATTTTTGATTCTATATTCATCAAAGATATTGGTCTGAAGTTTTCTTTCCTTGATTGTCTTCATCTGGTTTGGATGGTGATACTAGCTTCATAAAATCAGTTTGCCAGTTTTCCCTCCTTTTCTATTATATGGAATAATTTGAGGAAGATTGGTATTAGTTCTTCTTTAAATATTGTAGAATTTCTCTTAGAATCCATCTAGTCCTAGATTTTTCTTTGTTGGAGGTTTTTTGATACCTGCTTCAATTTTATTACTTGATATTGATCAGCTTAAGTTTATTATATCCTGGATGATTCAATTTGAGTAGGTCATCTCTCTGGGAATTTGTCAATATCTTTGAGATTTATTGTTATACTCTAATGTGTTGGAGTATGAATTTTCAAAATGATCTCTGAGGATCCTTTGGATATCATTAGTATTAGTGGTTAATGTTTCCTTTTTCAACTCAAATTTTGTTGATTTGAGTTTTTCTTTCTTCCTCTTGGTTAGTTTGGATAAGGATTTATTAATCTTACTTATCCTTTCCAAAAAAACTCTTTGTTTTGTTGATTTTTCATATTGTTTTTGTCTTTGTTGTTCTTATTCTCAATTTCATTCATTTCAGCTCTGATTTTAAGTATTTCCTGTCTTCTACTAATTTGGGTGTTGGCTTGTTATTTTTCTAGTACCTTGATATGTAATGTTATTTGTTATCTCTTTGTTCTTCTAATGTATGAGCTCAGTGCTGTGATCTTTGCTCTTGGCACTGCCCTTGAACTGTCCCAGAAATTTTGATATGTTGTATTATTCTTCTCATTTGAGATTTTTAAAATTTATCCCCTTATTTGTTCTGCTGTCTGTTCATCATTCAAAAGTGTATTATTTAATCTCCAGCTGTCAGAGTGATGTCTGCTTTTATTTTATCATCAATTTCTAATTTCATTCCATTATGATCTGATATAACGAAAGGTATTGTATCTATTTGCTAAGATTGGCTTTGTGACCTAAAATATGGCCTATTTTAGGAAATGTTCCATGTGCTACTGATAAGAAAGTTGATTTAGCTATGGATGGATAAAATATTTTATAGATGTCTGTTAGGTCCATATTATTAATGGTATTTTTAATTCTGTAGAATCTATTCTTAGCTTATATTTGAATGATTTATCCAGTAGTGAGATAGGTGTGTTAAAGTCACCCAGTGTTATCGAATTGTGGTCTGTTTGAATCTCTTTTTTTTTTAAATTTTAGTCCTGTAACTCCAGACCTTTTTTTAATTGATTTTTTAAAAGAATGACAGTAGAATGCATTACAAATCTTATAACACATATATACCACAGTTTGTTATATCTTTGTTTGTATATAAAGTATGTTGACACCCAATTCGTGTCTTCCTATGTATACTTTGGATAATGATGTCCATCACATTCCACCATCCTTGCTAATCTCCTGCCCCCTCTCTTTCCCTCTCACCCCTCTTCCATATCTAGAATTCATCTATTCCTCCCATACTCCCCTCCCTACCCCACTATGAATCAGCCTCCTTATATCAGAGAAAACATTCAGCATTTGTTTATTTGGGATTGGCTAATTTCACTTAGTATTATCTTCTCCAATTCCATCCATTACCTGCAAATGCCATGATTTTATTCTCTTTTATTGCTGAGTAAAATTCCATTGTGTATATATGCCATATTTTTTTTTTATCCACTCATCCACTGAAGGGCATCTAGGTTAGCTCCACAGTTTAGCTATTGTGAACTGTGCTGCTATAAACATTGATGTGGCTGTGTCCCTGTAGTATGCTGTTTTTAAGTCCTTTGGGTATAGTACAAGGAGAGGAATAGCTGGGTCAAATGGTGGTTCCATTCCCAGGTTTTACAGGGAATATCCATGCTGCTTTCCATATTGGCTGCACCAATTTGCAGTCCCACCAGCAATGTATGAATGTGCCTTTTTTCCCACATCCTCGCCAACACTATTGTTGTTTGTCTTCATCATGGCTGCCATTCTGACTGGAGTGAGATGATATCTTAGAGTAGTTTTGATTGGCATTTTTCTGATTGCTAGAGATGATGAGCATTTTTTCACATATTTGTTGATTGATTGTATATCCTCTTCTGAGAAGTGTCTGTTCAGGTCCTTGGCCCATTTGTTGATTGGGTTATTTGTTTTTTTCATGCTTAGCTTTTTGAATTCTTTATATACCCTAGAGATTAGTGCTCTATCTGATGTGTGAGGGGTAAAAATTTGCTCCCAGGATGTAGGCTCTCTGTTCACCTCACAAATTTTTTCTCTTGCTGAGAAGAAACCTTTTAGTTTGATACCATTCCACTTATTGATTCCTGATTTTAATTCTTGCACTATAGGATCTTATTAAGGAAGTTAGGGCCTAATCCCACATGATAAAGATTAGGGCCTAGTTTTTCTTCTATTAGACGCAGAGTCTCTGGTTTAATTCCCAGGTCCTTGATCCATTTTGAGTTAAGTTTTGTTCATGGTGAGAGATAGGAGTTTAATTCCATTTTGTTATATATGGATTTCCAGTTTTCATAGCACTATTTGTTGAAGAGGCTGTGTTTTCTCCAATGCATGTTCTTGGCACTTTTGTCTAATATAAGATAATTGTAATTTTGTGGTTTAGTCTCTGCGTCTTCTATTCTGTACCATTGGTCTATCAGTCTGTTTTGGTGCCAACACCATGCTGTTTTTGTTACTATTGCTCTGTGTTATAGTTTAAGGTCTGGTATAGAGATGCCACCTGCTTCATTCTTCCTGCTAAGGATTGTTTTAGCTATTCTGGGTCTCTTGTTTTTCCAGATGAATTTCATGATTGCTTTTTCTATTTCTATGAGGAATGTCGTTGGGATTTTTATCAGAATTGCATTAAATCTGTATAGTGCTTTTGGTAGTATGGTCATTTTGATAATGTTAATTCTGCCTATCCAAGAGCAAGGTATACATCTTTCCATCTTCTAAGGTCTTCTTTGATTTCTCTCTTTAGGGTTCTGTAATTTTCATTCAATAGATCTTTCACCTCTTTCGTTAAGTTGATTCCCAAGTATCTTTTTTTTTTAAGGTTATTGTGAATGGGGTAGCTTTCCTCATTTCCTTCTCAGAGGATTTTTCACTGATATACAGAAATGCTTTTGATTTATGGGTGGTGATTTTATATCCTGCTACTTTGCTTGAATTCATTTACTAGTTCTAAAAGTTTTCTGGTGGAGTTTTTTGGGTCTCCTAGGTATAGAATCATATTGTCAGCAAATAGAGCTAATTTAAGTTCTTCTTTTCCTATATATATCCCTTTAATTTCTTTAGTCTATCTAATTACTCTGGCCAGTGTTTCAAGAATTTTGTTGAATAGAAGTGATGAAAGAAGGCATCCCTGCCTTGTTCCAGTTTTTAGAGGAAATACCTTCAATTTTTCTTCATTTAGAATGATGTTGGCCTGAGGCGTAGCATAGATAGCCTTTACAATGTTGAGATATGTTCCTGTTATCCCTAGTTTTTCTGGTGCATTGAACATAAAGGGGTGCTGTATTTTGTCAAATGCTTTTTCTGCATCTATTGAGATGATCATATGATTCTTATCTTTAGGTATATATTGATGTGATGAATTACATTTATTGATTTCCGTATATTGAACCAACTTTGCAATCCCTGGAACAAATCCCACTTGATAGTGGTACACAATATTTTTGATATGTTTTGTGTATTTGATTTGCCAGAATTTTAGCATCTATGTTCATTAGAGATATTGGTCTGAAGTTTTCTTTCTTTGAGTGTCTTTGCCTGGTTTTGGAATCAGGGTGATATTGGCCTCATAGAATGAGTTTGGAAGTGCTGTCTCTTTTTCTATTTCCTGCAGTAAATTGAAGAGTATTGGTATTAGTTCTTCTTTAAAGGTCTTGTAGAACTCAGCTGTGTATCCATCCGGTCCTGGGCTTTTCTTGGTTGGTAAGCTTCTGATGGCTTCTTCTATTTCATCACTTAATATTGGTCTGTTTAAATTGTGTATATCTTCCTGACTCAATCTGGGCAAATCGTATGACTTAAGAAATTTGAAAATGCCTTTAATGTCTTCTATTTTATTAGAGTATAAGATTTCAAAATAACTTCTAATTATCCTCTGTATTTCTGTAGTGTCTGTTGTGATATTGCCTTTTTCATTATATATGCTGGTAATTTGAGTTTTCTCTCTCCTTCTCTTCATTAGCATGGATAAGAGTCTCTCAATTTTATTTATTTATTCAAAGAACCAACTTTTTGTTTTGTCAATTTTTCAAGTGTTTCTTTTCTTTCAATTTCATTGATTTCAGCTCTGATTTTGATTATTTCTTGCCTTCTATTGCTTTTGCTGCTGATTTGTTCTTCTTTTTCTAGGGCTTTGAGATGTAGTGTGAGGTCATTTATTTGTTGTCTTTTTCTTCTTTTAAGGAATGAACTCCATGCAATAAATTTTCCTCTTAGTACTGCTTTTATGGTGTTCCAGAGATTTTGATATGTTGTATCTATGTTCTCATTTACCTCTAAGAATTTTTTAATCACCTCCTTGATGTCTTCTGCAACCCATTGTTCATTGAATAGCATGTTGTTTAGTCTCCAGGTGATGGAGAAATTTTTATTTTTTATTTTGTCATTGATTTCCAATCATTCCATTCTGATCTGATAAAATGCATGGTACTATCTCTACTTTTTTGTATTTGCTAAAAGTTGCTTTGTGGCATAGAATATGGTCTATTTTAGACAAGGATCCATGTGCTTCAAGAAGAAAGTGTATCCGCTTGATGCAGGGTGAAATATTCTGTATATGTCAGTTAAGTCTAAGTTATTGATTTTATTATAGAGTTCTACAATTTCTTTATTCAACTTTTGTTTGGAAGATCTATCTAGTGGTGAGAAAGGTGTGTTAAAGTCACCCAAGATCATTGTGTTGTGGTCAATTTGACTCTTGAACTTGAGAAGAGTTTGTTTGATGAACATAGCTGCACCATTGTTTGGGGTATATAAATTTATGATTGTTATGCTTTGCATGTATAGTTGCCTTGAGCATATGTAATTTCCATTTTATCCATTTTGATTAACTTTGGCTTGAAGTCTACTTTATTTGATACGAAGATGGAAACCCTTTCTTGCTTCCACAGTTCATGTGAGTGATATGATTTTTCCCAACCTTTCACCTTCAGTCTGTGTATGTCTTTTCCTATCATGTGAGTCTCCCGGAGGTAGCATATTGTTGGGTCTTTTTAAAAATCCAATCTGCTAGCCTATTTAAGCCATTAGCATTCAGGGTTATTATTGAGACATGGTTTGTATTTCCACCCATATTTGTTTATTTTTGTTATTGAACTTGACTTGGTTTTCTTCTTTGATTAGTTTTTCCTTTAGGGTACTACCTCCCTCTGCTGGTTTTCATTGTTGTTTTTCATTTCCTCTTCATGAAATATTTTGCCAAGGATATTTTGTAGTGCCAGTTTTCTAGCTATAAATTCTTTTAACTTTTGTTTATCCTGGAAGGCTTTTATTTCATCTTCAAATCTAAAGCTTAATTTTGCTGGATACAAGATTCTTAATTGGCACTCATTATCTTTCAGAGCTTCATTATATGTTGTTCCAGGATCTTCTAGCTTTTAGGGTCTGTGATGAAAAAAATCTGCCCTTATCCTAATTGGTTTTCCCCTATATGTAATCTGATTCATTTCTCTCATGGCTTTTAAAATTCTCTTCTTATTCTGTATGTTGGGCATTTTTATTATAATGTGACTTGGTGTGGATCTGTTGTGATTTTGTACATTCAGCATCCTGTAGGCTTCTTGAATTGGGATTTCCAACTCATTCTTCATGTTTGGAAAGTTTTCTGATATTACTTCATTGAATCATTCCTTTGATTTGGACCTCTGTGCCTTCCTCTATCCCAATAACTCTTAAATTTGGTCTTTTTATGTTATCCCATATTTCTTGAATGTTCTGCTCATGGTTTCTTACCATTTTCTCTGTGTGGTCTATGTTCTTTTCAAGATTATATGTTTTATTTTCATTGTCTGATGTCCTTCTTCCAAGTGGTCTACTCTGTTAGTGATGCTTTCATTTGAGCTTTTAATTTGGCTTATTATTTCTTTCATCTCAAATATTTCTGTTTGGTTTTGTTTTGTTTTTAGAACCTGTTTCTTCCCGTTGAGGTGATCTTTTGTGTCTTGGATTTGTTTATGTAGCTCATTGACAAAGTGATCTTTCACTGCTTCTATTTGCTGTATTATATCTTCTTTTAGTTCACAGAACATTTTAACCATGTATATCCTGAAATCTTTCTCTGTAATTTTTTCTGCTGTAGCTGCCAATGATTCTAATGATGTGTTGTCTTTATTTGTTTGTGGTACTTTCTTCCCGTGTCTTTTCATGAGTCTTCCTTTCCAGCTCTGTGGATCTGGTGTGTTATTGTTTTTATCCTATATATTTGTAGTGCTCTTGTAGGGTTCCAAGATCCCTCCTTTGTAGGGAAGGACAATGGTAAAAGATCCCAATATCAATAATATATCACCTATAAACAATTTGTTGTTATTAAGACATTTACAGTTTAATCTCAATTCCAGAAATGTTGGATTCAATTATTATTTAAAATATAATTAGTAGTTTTGTAAAAAGGTTTACAGTTTCTGTCAGTGGACAATGAACTGGGGATTGGGCGTAGGATAATATGCTGAGGGGAAAAGATGTGAGGGTATAGAGTTAATATATCTTAGGAAATGTGAAAGAGAACTCGAATGAAGAGGGTTAGTAGCAGGGGAATAGAACACGGAAAGACAGTAGGGTACATAAAACAAACATATATATGTATTTAGAAAAATACAGGATGTAAAAATAGTAAAATTTGGGGGATGAAAGAAGAAGAAAGAAAAAAGAGAAAGAAAGAAAAAAGGAGAAGACAAAGAAAAAAGGGGGAGCTTATGCAACTCCTCTATATTATATTATTCAGATGACTCAGTCCTCAAAGTCCTATTTCATGCAAAGTTCTTAGTTTCACATATGTTGGGAATGTGAGGGCCAGAGGATAGAAGGGTAGAAGAGAAAGAAAAAAAGGAATACTCAAAAGAAGGAACCAGGGTTGTTGGTAGTCTTAGAAATCCATTTCTTTCCTGCTTCTCTTCTCATCCAGTAGGTGGGGTTGTCTGTTTTAAGCTGGTGTCTCTGCTCTTAGGATGGTGTAGGTAACCAGGGTGTGAAGACTGGACCCAGTGTGGAGCATCTGGAAGCAGAGAGTGCTGCCCACCAGTCCCAGCAGAGAAATTGCACCTCACAGGTCTCCTTTTGGGACCACTCATATGACTTGAGCCCCTAGTATTGTCTCTCTCTCTTGCCTGGAGATTTCCCAGATCCTGGTCTCTCTGTTATGCTCCAGAATTTAGTCCTCTTCCCTCTCTTACTTAGCATATTCCAACTTCAGAACCTCTCACCCCCAGGCTCACACCAGGTGGGCGGTGCCCTCATTGCACTGCACACCTGCCCAACTGAGAGCTGATTTTGTGTTGGGTGGTCACTGTACCAAGTTATCACTGCTGGGGAGGGGAGGGGGGATGGAAACCAGGTACCTGGTCAGATGGAGATCCAATCTAAGAGCCACTCCCACCAAATATGGCAAGAAAGGTTATCCAAGATGAAGTGGATATGCTTCCAGTGCCGGGGTGTCAGGTGAGGTGGGGGTAGCTGGGTGATGGCCTTGTGCTGTGAGCAGGTAGCAGTTAAGTAACCTGTGTGGGAGTGGAGTGCAGTTTGGAGTTCTGCAGAGGTGCTGATAGGTGATTCTTCTAAGCTGCTTGAGAGCTGTGCGTGAGCTAGAACTGCGTGCTTTGAGGTCTAGAGTCCGTAGTCCTACTTGAATGCAGAGGCTCTGAGTTCTGCGTGGGGGTCACAGCGCTGGTGATTTCTGTGAAAGATCCATTGTATAGGGGTTGTCTCACATTCTCTGAGATGCTGTATTCTGACTAGGAGAGACCTGGGTCACAGAGCAACACAGGATGCTGACTCTTGTGGCCCACCATCTTGAAGTCTTCTATTTGAGTCTTAATATTAGAAGAATTTGTGTGATATACATAGATGCTCCATTGTTTGGAGTATACATATTTATGATTATTATATCTTGTTGATGATATATCACCTTAAACAGAATGAAGTTACCTTCTTTGTCTCTTCTGATTAATTTTGACTTGAAGTCTACTTTATCTGATATGAGAATAGCTACCTCTTCTTGTTTATGAGCCTCATTTGAATGCTATGTCTTTTCCCATTCTTTCACTTCATCTTTGGATGTCTTTGCCTGGGATATGAATCTTCTACAGGTGGAATATTGTTGGGTCCTGTTTTTAATCCAGTCTGCTGACTATGTCTTTTGAGTGAAGAGTTTAGGCCATTTACATTCAGTGTTATTACTGAGAGAAGACATTTATTTTCTGTCATTTTAATTTATTTTTAGTGTTTAAATTGAATTTGATTCCCCTTTGGTTGACTATTTTTCTAGTACACTTCCTCTCTGCTGGCTTTATTTTCACTTTTTATTTCTTCTTCATGAAATATTTCGTTGATTATGTTTTGTAATACAGGCTTTCTAGTTATGAATTCTTTTAGCTTCTGTTTATTGTGTAAGGTTTTATTTTCATCTTCAATTCTGAAGCTTAATTTTGGTAGGTATAGTGTTCTTGGTTGGCTTCCATTTTCTTTTAGGGCTTGGAATAATATGTTATTCCAAGTCCTCCTGGCTTTTAGGGTCTGAGTTGAGAAATTGGTTGAAATTCTGATTGGATTACCTCTAAATATGACCAGCTGGTTTTCTCTTGCAATTTTTTAAATTCTAACCTTATTCTGTACATTAAGCATTCACATTATAATGTCTTAGAGTGGATCCATTGTGATATTGTATATTTGGAGTGCTATATGACTATTGTATTTGAATTGTCATCTCACTCTTAAGGTTTGGAAAATTTTCTGATATTATTTCATTGAAAAAATTATGCATCCCTTTAGCTTGTATTTCAGAGCCTTCATCTAACCCAATGATTCTTAAATTTGGCCTTTTAATGTTATCTCAGATTTCTTGAACATTCTGTCTCTTAACATATTTTCTTTATGGTCAACCTTATTTTTGCAATTATGTACGTTGTCTTTGAGGCCTGAAAACTTATCTTCAAAGTCATCTAATTGGTGATGCATTCCATTGAATTTTTACTTTAGTTTATTGAGTCTTTCATTTCCAGGATTCCTATTTGCTTCTTTTTCAGAATCTATTTCTTTATTGACATGATCTTTTACTTTCTGTATTTTCTTTCAAATTTTATTCCTTATATCTTCTTTTAGTTAAGAGAACATTTTAACTATGGACATCCTAAATTCTTTCTTTGACATTTTCTCCACTGTGATGTCAGTGAAGTCAGTTGTTGAAGCATTTTGGTCTCTTTGGGATGGTTTCTTTCCTTGCTTTTTAATTATCTATCCATCTATTGGTATAGTTTTTACTTCTTCTTTTGAGCAAGGGATTACTTCGTGTGCTTGTTATTGTAAAGAGTCCTGGGTTGAATGAATATCCAGATATTGAAATTTTATATCAGTGTGTGATCTCTGCTGATCCCAATATCAGGACCACTTTAAGAAATTTGACTGAACCCTATTTGCTATAATCACTTCAGAGCCAAGCCTCATACCACTCAACCTTGTGAGAAACAAAAACTTGTTGCTATTGTTCTCCATAGTTCCTCAAATCCAGATATAAACTTGTAATATCATTCTGGAATAGGTAAAAAATAGTTATTAAATTTAGTAAAATTACTATAACCATAAATGAAGGCTAAAAGAGGGTTGGGGAGATTGGGTAAAAAGGAGAGGGAGGGAGGAAGAAACAGAGAAAGAGAAAGAAAGATAGAAGAGATGTAAAAGAATAATTCACACAAGGTAGAAAGGAGAAATTCATGGGTATTTGAGGTGTAGCAGACAATGCAAGAGGATGAATATGGGTTAGGAAGAGGAAGCACTAACTACAGCTAGGAAAACAAAGATTAGAAGATTGGTTGCAGTTAATGCTTTATACTACTGGATGGAATACATTCAAGTGGATTGAATGTACAATGTCGGCTTTTGAGGTAACAACTATCATTCAAGTTAAAGAGTCATTTATATGATAAAATTTGGCATTACAGTTATTTATTGTAAAACATGCCAAGGGGAGGAAAATTCTTGCTGAATCTGTGTTTGTATTTCATTGGGGTTTGGACATTGAGCAGAAATCCTTCAGTCTGGCTGTGGATCTTTCTTAAGTGGGAAAACTCTTAAGCTTACCCACTTATGGAAAGGCAGACAATTTGTAGGGGCACAGGACCCTATTCAGTAGTTGCTATGAACCTCCCACCAGTTCTGGTTTTTAAGTTCAGGAAGATATAGCTGACTCCTTGGAGGATGTAGTGCTATGGCTTGGTTATTTCTATTGTGTGCAGGAGTTAAGGGTGCAGGCTCTGGAGTGCACCTGTGATTGCTGTGGGTCACCATGTACCTGCTCCCCTCCATAGGCTCCTTTCCAAAGTGGTAAAAATCCTGGTGGCTGTCTGTGAGTACAGGAACTCTGGTTGTGGGTTTTCTGTGGGTGCTCTGTGGAGCAGAAACATTCCCCTGGCTCTAGTTTCCACTGCCCCAGGTTGTGAATTGCAGGCATTGATTCCCTCTGTTTACCATGTCTGATGCAAAGTTCTGTCAGTATCCAAACAATGCTCATTCACTCATTAGTTGTGATCATGGGTCAGGCTGGGCACCAGTTAGGGCTGGGAGCAGCCACTTTCTATTGTGGCTCTGGTAATTTTCTAATTTAACTTATTTCCCTCTGGCTATATTTGTTTGTTCCTTCCACTATATTTGTGGCATAATCAGAGAACTTATTCTAGCAGCCTTCTGTCCTCAGCTGCCACCACCTGAGAACAAGGTCTCTATGTTGCTGGATATTCAGGCAACTTCCCTCCATCCTGGGGACTATCCTTAAGCTTCCTATGATACCTCCTTTCAATATCAGTGGTTGGGGCCTGGTAAATCAATTTTCCTCTGTTCATTGCCAAAGATGCTGCCTTGCTGTCTCTGTCTGAGTTGAGCAGTCCCTGCACAGAGCTTTTCACGCTTACCTTGGGTCACTGAATCTGAGCAGGATTAGGTGCACTTTCTGGCACCAGTCTGACCAACCCTCTTCCCCTTTTCATAGTGAGGAGGAGGAGGAGGGGGAGGGAGTTTCAGTGACTTTTGGCCAGTAGTGGTTCTTCTAGAAGTTCTTTCTGGCCAGATTCTTAAGAGGCCCCACTGCAGAAGACTTCCTTCTGGTTTAATTTGCAATTGTCTGTGCTGATTCAAGGGGATGACTAATCAGCTGAGAGCTGAGGGATGACTAATCAGCTGAGGGCTGATGGTTTCAGACCCCCAAGCTCAGTTTTCTTTTCATGATTTGATGCTGTTTGCTCTATTTTAAGGACCCTGCTGTTACTGTCACACTTTAAAATTTGTCTGCCTTTCCAAAAGTGGGTAAGAGTTATCCCACTCCTTTTCTTTCTCTGTGTCCTTCCCCTCTTTTCCCTGGTTAGGGTTCAAGGTTAGGGAAGTCTGCATTATTTTATACTCTAGTATTTTCAAGTCTCTTCAGGTCTCAGACTTTGTTATATCGTGTCTTAGGTCTTTTATTTTGTCATTGACCTCTCAATTCTGCTTTCCTTTGCTGCCTTCTTTCTGTGTTGTGATATCTGCTGACTAGCTGTCCTCCACTGTCTTCACACTCCCTGAAATACTCATATTTTTTACTAGCTTCTATAACCACATCTTTATAGCTGGTCTTGGGGTGATAGCTTAAGTTTAATTTTTCTTCTACCACCCATTCTGTGTTCCCTATGCCCTCCACAAGAACTTTAGCTGGTCATGGTGGGCCACCCCACACCTTCATTCCCAAAGAGTCTGGGCCATTGTGTAGTCTTTCTGGATTGGGTTGTTGAAATTTTCCATTGAGGGTGTGTCAACACCAAAGATGACCTAAAAGATCTCCTACATTTTAGACATGTTTTCCTTATCTCTATTTTGGGTAGCAGTCCAATTTCTCCTAGTCAACTCTCTAAAAATAGCTAATGGCTGGATTCACTGCAGACAATTTAGGCCATGTCTTTGGTGGTAGGGCCTGGTGACTAATACTTGAAAGTTCTCTCTAGTTGGTTTTAATATGCATCCAGAGTGTGATCAACCTAACCTAGTGGGAGAAGCAGAAAGGGAAGCAAGTAGAAGGAACACAGTGCAGTTAAGTTAGATAGGGAAACACAGCAGGAAAGGCACACCATCCCTTCTATCAATGCCAGGTGTAAATGTGCATATGTGCCACACTACATTGGAGGAAATCCATGGTGGGAAAGAAGGAAGCATTCATAAATGGAAGATCCCCATCAAAAATCTAATCTAGACCATATGTCCAAAGAAATCAACAATATGGGGAAATTTGTGAAAGAGGGAAACTAGCTCTAAACTTGAAGTGTGTGAGAGGGGATGGTACAATTACTGGGACCATGATTTAGAAGCTAGTCCCACATCAGCCCAATAGTTAAGAAAAGATGCCTATAAGCTACATTTCTTCAAGTACAAGGAGCTTCGGTTCTGTTGGCTATAGGACATGGTCTATCTTCTGCTCCACAAGAGATAATTCATTTTCAGAAACTTCTCAGAGTGCATAATGCATGAAACTGTGGTAAATTGAAATAAATTCCCTTTCTGTACCAGTGGCAGATAGTCGCTATGGTAGAGGGTGGTCAACTGCCTTAAGCATGTAAATCTGATGCTGGCTTAATTTACTCTTGGAAATATAGTTTATTCACATCATAAAATGAACATATAATAAAAGTTTAAGAAATGCAGAATATAAAAATATGGGCCAGGTGCAGTCGTGCACACCTGTAATCCTAGCAGCTCAGGAAGTTGAGACAGGAAAATCACAAGTTCAAAGCCAGCCTTAGCAACTTAGTGAGGCCCTGAGCAATTTGGTGAGACCCTGTCTCTAAATAAAATATGTAAAAGGGCCGGGGATGAGGCTCAGTGGTTAAGCGCCCTGGGTTCAATTCCCAGTACAAAAAAAAAAAAAAAGAAAGAAAGAAAGAAAGAAAGAAAAATGGAAATAAGTTCTTGAATAGTATTGCCATGTAAAATGATTTTGTGTAATGTTTTTTCTTTTTTCTAACACTGCATGAGGAAATTTCTCTGAATTATTATTAAACACACTAAACTACTGATACTTTTGCTTGTTTTGAAATAGCCATTGGGTGACTAAGCTATTTTGACAATAATTTCTATATTCCTAGAACATTTTGATTGTTTTTAATTGCTTACTAACAAAAATAAGTGAACATTTTCACTCATGAAATTGGTTTTTCAGTTCCTAGGAAAAGATTCACTGGGTCAAAGTAAATGTCACTTGATGTACTATCTTGTAAAATTGTTTCTCTGAATAACAGTCTCAGCAAATTTCAGTCTCATTTTATAAATTGTAAGTGCATGATAAAAGAATAAGGGGCTATGTTGAGGTGAGGGATAAAAAAATGATAAATAAATAGGCCATACAAGTTAAAGTAAAAAAAAAATGTGCCTAAAGAATAGAGCTACAAAAGGACTTAAAAATAGCATACTATAGGGACATAGCCACATCAGTGTTTACAGCAGCATAATTCCATAGCTAAGCTGTGGAACCAACCTAGATGCTCTACAGTTGATGAATGGATAATGAAGATGTGGTATATATACATAATGGAATACTATTCAGCATTAAAAGAGAATAAGATTATGACATTTGCAGGTAAATAGATGGAGTTGGAGAATATAATGCTAAATGAAGTTAGCCAATCCCAAAAAAAACAGATGCCAAATGTTTTTTTCTGGTATAAGGATGCTGATTCATAATGGGGTTGGTGGTGGAAGGATTAGATGAACTCTAGATAGAGCAAAGGGGAGGGAGGGGAAGGGAGGAGGCATGGGGGTAGGAAAGATGGTAGAATGAGATGGACATCATTACCCTAAGTACATGTATGAAGACATGAATGGTGTGACTCTACTTTGTGCACAACCAGAGATATGAAAAATTGTGCTCTATATGTGTAATATGCATTGTAATGCATTCTGCTGTCATACATAACAAATTAGAATTTAAGAAAATCCAGAAAAAGAAAAAAATAGGGCTACACAGAGTTAGTAAGTGGTTTGCCAAAAGCAGCTGTCTGTGTGGAGAAATTAAAGTTGAATCTTCTGTATCACAACATAGACAAATCTTAGATGAATTAAAAACCTAAACGTGAAAGGCAAAACCAGGACACTGAGAGAATACAATGGGTGGGAGAATATCTCTAAGCTTTCAGGAGACACAGGATTTCTTAAGCTCTCAAAAGTATAAACCATAAAAAGGAGAAACAATAGATGTAATTCTATTTAAAAATTCTTCTTCATCGAGGGCACAATAGACAAAATTAACAAATTGGTGGCCATCTAGAAGATACTTACAATTTATAAAACCAACAAACGATCACATTTAGAGTACAAAAGGAAGTTTTAGAAATCAAATAAGGTAGAAACCCTCAAGAAAGTGAACAACTGGTAGCAGAAAGAAGCAATTCCCAGAAAGGAAAGCCTACCTGACTACCAAGTAGGTGACCTTAAAGCAGTCACAACCTTACACTCATCAGAGTAGGAAGAAATAGAAAGTCAGATAATGCACTCCAGTGTGCTGGTGGATATGGGAACAAGGACAGCCATTTGGAGACACACTCTGGCAGTCCATCACGGTACCAGGAATGCCTACAACTTCGAATTGGAAAGTCCTCTCTCAGTATGCCCCTGAGAGAGCTTGCATATTTCTACAAGGAGTTTATACATATATACTTATCCAAGTATGGGTGTTAAACACATCAGACTAGGTGCATCTGGGGAAAGGAGGTAGGAGTTGGGATAAAGAATAGAGGAAAAAATTTAGAAGACCAAAATAAAGTAAGAGAACAAAGAACCCTATAAGTCTGGTTATGACAGTATCCCATGAACTGAAGTGTTTAATTAAACTAGACACTCTCAATCTGAAGTCCAATTTAATTAATTACTTGTTTAATGAGTTAATTACCTGGACTCAACCTCTTAAGGCCAGATCATCCCTTGGTACTGATAAAAAAAACATGCCTTCAAAGCAGGACTAGTTTTAGTCAAAAACCTGCCTTGGATGATGTCATTATACATCATAAGTGCAAATGATTCCTGAAGGTATTGATATTTTTATCACTCATGAGTGGAAATGGATAAATGGAATTTTGAAAGATATCCAAGGATTTAAGAATTTGATCTTTCTTTAAAAGTCTTATGTATTTCATTTTATATAGAGCAGATTTAGGGCCCCTTGTTAATTCTCCCCAAATCCTTGACTATCACAGGGTAGGGCTTGGTAAATACTTTAGGCCGAAAAATGATCCCCAAATGTCTCAGTCCTAATTCCTGGAATCTGCAAATATGTGACCTGACATGGCAAAAACAACTCTGCAGGTATGACTAAGGTCATGCACCTTGATGGGGGAGATTCCGCAGTATTACTCTGATGGACCCAATGTAATCACATGTTACTTTTAACACAGAGAACCTTTCCTGACTGTCATCTGAGAGGGAGATGTGACATTGATTATTTGATGAACACAGACACCTCTAGAATCTGGAAAAGACAAGAAAACAGATTCTCCCTGAGGGCCTCCAGAAAAGAATTCATCCCTGTGGACACCTTGATTTCAGCCAGTGAGATCCTTTGTCCTCTTGATTTATAGAACTGTTTGACAAGACATTTGTGTTACTTTAGGCCACTGTGTTTGCCATGTTTTGTTATAGCAGCAATAGAAAACTGACACAGTGTATATAACCTGATTTATCTTTACCTAGACAATCCAGAATTCACTTTTTTTTTCTGTTTCTTAACTTTTCCTGCTAACCCCCTCCAGAGTCATTAGCAGTGTGATTCAGGACAGAAAGGACTGTGGGAAGTTCACATTGTTGGCATTAGATATCATAACATGAGCAGCCCAATACAACTGTCCCACTCAAAGATGTAATCTTTCCTGTAACATTTCTGACCATTGGGCATTCAGTCTCTGCTTAAACCCCAGGTGAGGAAGGGACTTCAGCATCAGGTGGGCCCCCATTTGCAAACTGAATTTTCTCTTTGTCACTTAGTTCTGCCATGAGAGAACATTCCTTATGAGGAAGTCCATGGTATTAATGAGAGCTGTGTTAAAATGTTCTCTTTTCGTGCTATGCACAAACGTCTACTACTCTCAAGTGTCCAGGCTTTGACTTAATTCTCGTTTCTAAGGTGACAAAGAACAGAAAATTCAGGCTATATGTAATAGGGCTCGAGATAAAAAGGATCAGAAGAAAAGCTAGGACATTATTGAACTGCCATATAGTCTATTCACCCTGGCCTGGCTTGCCAGGCTACTCCAGAGAAGAGCCAGCTTCACCCAGCACGGTCCTATAAAGAAAACCCTTGTCAATTCCCTGTCCCATCTTGAGACTACAGGACATCCATCCATCTCTGGTGATCTGCTAGAATATTCAGAAGTTCTGTTCTTCCTCTGGCCAACTCTCTGAGAACTCATTCCTCTTAGGACCAAAATATATTGATTTGAATATCTATATAATTAACATTATCCACAATGATACAGGTGGCATTGTTGGTGGAAGCAAGGAATAATATATAATGGTAAAATTTCCCATTTGCTAAGATGGTGTTTAAAATGCACATACAATCACGTATCACTTAACAACAGGGATGTGTTCTGAGAAATGTGGGGGTTTGGGGGTTTTTTGTTGTTATTTTTGTTTGTTTTTCGTACCAGGAATTGAACTCAGGGGCACTCAATTACAGAGCCACATCCTCAGCCCTATTTTGTATTTTATTTAGAGACAGGATCTCATTGAGTTGCTTAGCACCTCACTTTTGTTGAGGCTGGCTTTGAACTCATGATCCTCCTGTCTCAGCCTTTTGAGCTGCTGGGATTAAAGGCATGTGCCACTGCGTCTGGCCCTGAGAAATGTATTTTTAGTTGATTTTGTCAACATGTGGACATCGTAGAGAGTACTTACACAAAGTAAGATAGTTATGACATCACCAGGAAATATAATCTTATAGGACTACCATGTTATATTGACCAACATGTTATTATGGGGCAAATAATTGTATACTTAAATGAAACAAAATGTCAAAATACATGAGTCAATTTTTAAAAAATATTCATTTTCAGAGAGAAATAGTCTACCATCATAATGGAATATATCAATCTATATTCTTTGTTTATGATTGAATCATAAAGGAATAAATTGTCATGAATATAGATGATCTGAAAAACTCAATGAACAAGCCTCGCCTAACAGGGATACACATTTTCCTTCTCAAGAATAGCTGGTATATTTCCAAAAATTGATCAGAAGTGATATCACACACACACACAAAAAAAAAAAATCTCAATAAATTTCCCAAAGTAAGTATGATCTATACCATGATGATCATACAACACAGCTAGAACTAGAAGTTAGTAACATATTGCTCAACTGAAACAACTAAGAACTCATCAAAGAATAAATACAAGATAAAATAGGTTATAGTATGATATGTGGTGAATCAGACCAGGAATCTCCAAAATGGTTCATACTTTGGGTACTATAAGACTTCTGTCATCACTACTCAATTCTACCTCTGCAGTACAAAAGCAGCCATGGTTGGCAATGCATAAAGAAGGGGAATCCCTGCCTGTATTCCAATAATATTTACTTATAGATACTGAAAATTTAATTTCATATATCTCAAAAATTTTTTATTCTTTTTTACCATTTAGAAATGTAAACATCACTCTCAGCTCATGGGCCATATAAAAACAGGCACCAGAGCAGACTTAGACCACAGGCCATCATTTGCTGACCATGATATACATGCATCTTAGTAAAATGATGTTAGATTAGGGAAGTCTCAACATATTATAAGTACAATGTGACTCTTTTGTAAGTTAAATTTTAAAATGATTCAAATAAAACCTCTGCACACATATACACATGCAGGTTTATATAGATACATATATTGCTCTAATGCTTCTCCTTTCTCATCCACAGTCAACCCACTGATTGCAAAAAGAAGATTGTTTCATACCGGTAACAAGGATCTTGGGTTACAAATTGCACATAGGAACACACATAGGTATACATTTTTTTTAGGAATATATGAGACAAGAAAAAGAAAAGGGAATGATGAACACAAGATTTGTACGTACACACACACACACACACACACACACACACGCCCAGTTACTACAGGTGGAGGGAAGCAGGGACAAGAGATGGAAAGACCATAAATATGGGTTGTTGTCAAAAGCCTGGCTCTCGTTTTGTTTAGTGTGTGCTTTTACAGTCTTAAAAATGACTGTATAGGGCTGGGGCTGGGGCTCAGTGGTAGAGCGCTTGTCTAGCATGTGTGAGGCACCAGGTTCAATTCTCAGCACCACATAAAAATAAATAAAGGTCCATCAACAACTAAAAAATAAAAATGACTGTATAAAAATAAGCTGTGCATGGACAAATGGTGAAAATGTAAGTTAGAATAAAGATTATGATTGACTCTGTGTATCTAGGACCCACTGAGGGGGCATGGAGAATTATGCAGATATAGGCCAAGAAGTATGTGGGAGAGGTAGGAAAAATGGTTCAGCTTTGTCCGTGGTCAGTACAGACGGTTAACTGTTCGGTCACACAGGGAAATTCTCAGGGAGTTTCCAAATGAAACACAGACACACAATTTTACCTTTAAATCAAAGCTCCGGGATGGCTCCTACCTTGCTCCCTGCCTCAAGCTCCCCAGGGGGGAAGCGAGGATCTACAGGAGAGGCCAGCGAGAGAGAGCGAGCACGCTTGGGAGTGGGCTTTTATTGGGGAACTCTAAATTCTGGGGAAAATCCCGTCCAATGAGGGTCAAGGGGGGCAGTGTTGCAAGGTCAGGTGAGGTGATTGGGTCCCTGGGGTAGTGGAGAGACACGCCTCTACACAGAGACACCGTCCTCGAACCCAAGAAGGGCAGGGCAGTCTGGCTGCATTTCTGTTACTGGACGCCTCAAACACCCAGCCAGGGAGTAACTCAGTCATGTGCGAGGGTGGTCTCCCCCAGTTCAGGTAGATAAAATCATGTGTACAAGGAAGCCTGCATGACTGCTTCTAAGAGGCAGAGGAAAGAGATGAGGCGCTCTAGTTAGGGTGGTAAATGTCACCTAAGGAGCCATGGGTTCAAGGTTTGATACCCAGGGAGGTGCTGTAAGAAAAGAGTGGAACTTTTAGGAGATGGGCCTTAATAGAAAGTCCTTAGGTCACTGAGACCATGGCCCTGAAGGGGATGTCAGATTCAGCGCCTTTTTCTTTCCGTCTTTATTTCCTAGCTGATGAAGTGAGTGTTCTTTGCCCTACCACATGCTCCTGCCATGATGTCCTCCCTCACTACGGTATCAAAGCAATGGGATCCACTGATAATGGTCTAGAACCTCCAAAATTGATTGAAAATAAGCCTTTCCTTTTTATCAGGTAATTGTCTCAAGTATTTTGTTGTAGTGACAAAAAGCTGATTAATTCAGTGAATAAGAGAGTAGAGGGGATGGGGCAAGTTCACACAAGATTTTACCAGCATTTGGGTTTGGATTTGGATTTGAGTTTATGTGCTAAGATGGAGGGGAAAACCAGCGAAGGGTTTTAAGTAGAGCGGTAACATGATCGAATTTACACTTGTTCATGGTCCTAATGGCTGCAGTGGGGGAGCCAATCATAGGGGCACAGGAGTGGGTGAAAGTGATTAGTTGATAAGGTCACAGGCTCATGGTTTTTCTTTTTCTGGAAATCCTTGCAGCTTGGGTATTTAGTGGATGTTAATGGGATTTTTCTCTGCTCAGGATTCCTCTGACTCTGAGGAGAAGAATGACCTTCACTAGGTATAGACCTTGGAATTATAGGGCACAGGGAACAAATGGTATGTGGTAGACCAATTCTAGTTTCCTCTTTCTCTATTAGCAATGGCAGTATTCTCTCCTCAATTACTTAGAGACAACAACCCATCTCACTAGTGTGAGGTTAATTTCCTTTTAAAGGCCATGTAGTCTAATACCCCATAAAACACGAGAAATATATGTCCTTCATATTCATGTACTTGGATTTCTTACAAAATCTTCACTTTACCACTATTGTTCTGAAGGTACTTGATCCTCCTTCCTGGCCTCTTTTCTGTACACAGGCCCCCAAGTGACCCCAAAATGAAAAAGTTTATCATGTCAGAGATACCCCCAGGTAGTTTCTCTTTGCTCCACAATTTTTTTTTTCTCTTGTAAAGGAGGAGTAGGAGCTATTTTTGCTCATCTCATTGTAAGGAAATTCTTTTTTATAAGACCTTCAGACTCAGAGGAGGATTAGGATTTATTGATGATGCCAAACTGGATTGAATACACTGAACACTGATAAATGCATACAGATATCTAAAACAAGGAAAAGAAAAGCCAACCACACCTCAGTGGCAATTGACATGGAAATCTAGGGATGTTCTTTGCCATCCTATAACAGGTAAAATTGTTTCTAATAAACCATTTAAGTAGGATGGAGCTAACTGATCAGCAGTAAGTGTTAGTGGTCACAACTCATCAACATTAATGTCTGGGAACTTGGTAAGGCCTTCAAAGGGTCTCCCCTAAATGAGACTACACGTAATCAAAGTTGACAGCTGGTAGGTAAGTATAGGGAGAAGTTCAGAACTAAATGCCCAAAGTTCCCTGGAAGACTATATATATAAGTTCCCTGGAAGACTAATAAAGTAATAAGAACTGATTTATAGATTTAAGGGGAAAAGATTTTCTCCAACACTCCCTTCTTCAGCACTGATCAGAATAATTTATAGGATACAGACAGAGGCTCTGTGCTTTGAGAAAAAAATGATATGAGTTGGTTGGGGAGCCACCACCACGATTCCTCTTGCCTCACAGAAAAGAGTCAAAGAGGATTTTAACCTTTGACTCACTTCCTAAAGAAGACCATGGTAGTGTCTCTGCCCCGGTAGGTAGTGCAGTTGAGGGAGCCTCATTGGAAAGGATCATCAGTGAGAACTGGATAAGTAAAACAATATCTTTTGCCATGTGTAGGGCAATAAACCATACTATCTTCCAAATAAAGCAGCACCTAACCAGACAGGTGGTTAATAATACAAGTGGTCAGGGTCTGATTCCAGGGAATAATAAGTTGCTTGATATTAAATTATAGCCCTCTCTTTTATCCTGATGACTCTCCTTGCTCACATTCAATCCACAGATTGCAAAAAGAGGACTACTTTATTACCAGCCATGGGTATCAGGTTACAATTTATGCAAAGGATATAAAAGGTCAAACTGATCCAGTCTTCATGCATTTACTAGCTTATATCCCCTACCAAAATGGTCCAAAATGGTCCTTTTACTAGCTTATATCCCCTACCAAAATGGTCCAATTTATGACAGCTCTCCCTCTCCCCCCTGAAGCCTAGTTATGCAACCTGGCTCTTGGGGATACCAAACACCCCTAGCTGGGCCCAGACTCACCTTCAAGTCCACATCTGAGCCTTCTCTGCTGCTCCCCAAGCACTAACCTCACTGTCCTCTCCTTTCCTGAATTCCACCAGAACCACTTTCTTAAGCGTTGCACCCCAGGCCATCTCAATGTATCTGCACCAATTTACTTTCAGTGTCTATTCCCTTCCTTTAAGTCTTTTCTAACTGCCTGCTTCTGGTCAATTAATGTATTAAAAGCTACTCTTACACCAGTTTAGTTTGCTTCAATCCATCCTCCTGTTCAATTTTATTTCTTCTAAAGCTTCCTTTTTTTGTTTGTTTGCTTCACTCACACTCCCATGAGTTCACAAATGTGGATCTCCACCATTTGCAGAGGCATTTATGACCCATGATGAGATGAGTGTGCTAAAGAGTAGTGTCATCCACTTGGGTCCCTCCCTGGTCCACAGACCCATTCTGAAGAAATTGTCCCTGGCCTCCAACACAGGCCTCTACCCCAGGAAGCAGCCTTGCATGGTTATGTGTGTGTGTGTGTGTGTGTGTGTGTTTTCCACATTGGTAAGCCCTCCCTCCTCCAGGTGGGCACCTGACTTGCGGGTGGCCAACCTGAGAAAGCACCAACCAAAAAAGACAGAAGGGGAGCAATACAATTAATTAGAGCCTCTTTCATGAATGATAAAATTGGGACATACAGTTAAGTTGCATTGTTTGACAATTATTTTTTAAAATTTGTTGCAAAAACTAAATTAGCCAACAGTAAACCATTGCTCCTAGAAGAAATTCAGGGTTAGTTTGCTGTGAGCCACTGGTCACAACATTTTTGTTAACAATAGCCTCATTTGATATCCGTTTCCCTTTAAAGAATCTTATTTAATAATATGGGTTAGTGACATGAGCAAGATGGAAAGAGAAGTTTTCCATCTTCACTCTCCCTCACAGAATTCCACCCAATAACCCACAAGCAAGAATCATTCTGAATAGCTCAAAACTCAAGAGTGGGTGTCTGTAGAAAGGCCATGATCACATGGAAGGAGGAATGGTTGTCTCTGACTACGCCACTGCTCTCCCAACCCTGTGCAGCTCCACACATAGAGAATTCCTCTGAACTCACAGTTTCCACAAAATTTGCTTCCAAAATGTAGGCTTTCTGTTCACCTCATTGATTGTTTCTTTTGCTGAGAAGAAGTGTTTTAGTTTGAGTCCATGCCATTTATTAATTCTTTATTTTATTTCTTATTCTTTAGGAGTCTTGTTAAGGAAGTCGGGGCCTAATCCAACATTATGAAGATTGGGGCCTACTTTTTCCTCTATTAGTCACAGGGTCTCTGGACTAATTCCTAGGTCCTTGATACACTTTGAGTTGAGTTTTGCGCATGGTGAAAGATAGGGGTTTATTTTCATTTTGCTCCATCTGGATTTCCAGTTTTCCCAGCACCATTTGTTGAAGAGGCTATTTTTCTCCGCTGTTTGTTTTTGGTGCCTTTGTCTAATATGAGATAACTGTATTTATGTGGGTTTGTCTCTGTGTCTTCTATTCTGTACCATTGGTCTACATGTCTCTTTTGGTGCCAATACCAGGCCATTTTTGTTACTATAGCTTTGTAGTATAGTTTAAGGTCTGGTATGGTGATGTTTCCTGATTCACTTTTCTTGCTAAGGATTGATTTGGCTATTCTGAGTCTCTTATTTTTCCAAATGAATTTCATGATTGCTTTTCTATTTCTATTAGGAATGATGCTGGGATTTTAATTGGAATTGCATTGCATCTGTATAGTGCTGTGGGTAGTAGGGCCATTTTGAGAAAATTAACTTTTCCTATCCAAGAGATCTTTCCATCTCCTAACATCTTCTTCAGTTTCTTTCTTTAGTGTTCTGTAGTTTTCATTGTAGGGTCTTTCACCTCTTTTGTTGATTTCCAAGTTTGTTTTGTCTTTTGTTTCTTTGTTTGTTTTGCTTTGTTTTGTTTTGTTTTTTGAGGTTATTATGAATAGGGTAATTTTCCTAATTTCTCTTTCAGAAGATTCATCACTGATGTATAGAAATGCATTTGATTATGGGCATTGATTTTATATCCTGCTACTTTGCTGAATTCATTAATTAATTCTAGAAGTTTTCTGGTGGAGTTTTTTGGATCCTCTAAGTATAGAATCAGGATGTTAGCAAATAATGATAGTTTGAGTTCTTCTTATACTATCTGTATTCCTTTACTTTACTTAGAGAAATACAAATCAAAACTACTATAAGATTTCATCTCATGCCAGTAAGAGTGGCATTTATCAAGAATATAAACAACAATAAGTGTTGGTGAGGATGTGGGGGGAAAGGCACACTTATACATTGCAAATTGGTGCAATCAATATGAAAAGCAATATGGAGATACCTTAGAAAACTTGTAATGGAATCACCATTTGACCCAGCTATTCCACTCCTTGCTCTATACCTAAAGGACTTAAAATTAGCATACTGTAGTGACACAGCCACATCAATGTTAATAGCAGCTCAATTGACAATAGCTAAACTATGGAAGCAACCTAGATGCCCTTCAATAGAGGAATGGATAAAGAAACTGGTATGTATACACAATGGAATATTACTCAGCATTAAAGAGAAAAAAATATGGCATTTACAGGTAAATGGATGGAGTTGGAGAATATCACGCTAGGTGAAGTAAGGCAATCCCAAAAAACCAAAAGCTGAATGTTCTCTCTGATAAGTGGATGTTGATCATAATGTGGAGAGGGGGAGGCATGGGAAAAGTGAAGGGATCTTGGGCAAAGGGGAGGAAAGGTAGAGAGGGTGCATGGAGGCAGGAAAGATGGTGGAATGAGATGGACATCATTACCTTAAGTGTATGTATGACTGCACATATGGTGTGATGCTACATCATGTACAACCATAGAAAAATAAAGTTGTGCTGCAATTGAATCAAAATGCATTCTGCTGTCATATATACCTAATTAAAATAAATTAATTAATAAAAACTTTTTTAAAAACACACATCATAACCAAGCACCAAAAATCAAAGACAAGAATACTGAAAGCAGCAAAAGATAACAAACATATAACATTCAAGGGAGCTCCAATACAACTTCTAGCAATTTCTTAGCAGAAGTCATGCAAACTAGGAGACAGGAGGATGATATATTCAAAGTGCTGAAGGAAAAAAAAAAAGCTGACAACCAAGAATACTTTACCCAGCAAAATTGTCCTTCAGAAATTAGGGAGAAGTAGGGGGAATACAAAATGGCAGAATAGAGAAGGTTGCTCTATGGTGTGAAACCAAGAAAGCAGACAGGCAGCTTCTCAGCAAGGAGGATGGAAAAATAAGTGGGGGGTGGCCTTTCCAGGGAATTAAGTCTGGACATTTAAAGCAGATTGGGGACTCAGATGGTTGGATATAATAAAATAAAAAATAAATCTCCAGCACCACCACAGCTGCTAATGGCACCTGCCAGAAAGATTCCCCCACCCCCAAAAAAGTGGAGGGATAAGTCAACTCAAGGAATCCAAATTTGTAGGAGGCCTGAGGCATGACTGGGTACTGGGAGATCAGAGATAAGAAACATTGCCCAACTAACCTAAAAGTTATGCTGCAAAATATCCTTGTGCAGGAAAGAAGCTTCATCTCTCCTGGCTGCCCTCAGAGAACAAAGAAATGAGCCATTTTAGCAACTAGGGGTCTGGGCTAGGGAAACCAATTCAGGGAAACTGAGCCTGGCCTGAAATACAGGCCTGGCAAACCCACACCACATAACTTTGAATGTGCCTTAGTGATCAGGAGAAAATCAAACATAGAGAAGGATTCAAACAGGGGAATATAGGTCATGGGAACCTACCTGGTGCCACCCCTTACCCTCAACACCAACCACTTGAAAGACCAGCTCTAAGAGAGATGCACCCAGCTGGGAATTCAAAAGAGCAGGGGCATGATTGATTGAGTTTGGAGATGGAACCAGAGACTAGAAACATGAGGTTCATGGGTGACTGAGGGGTCTAAGGATTGGCTCCTCCAGTATAAGAGTAGAACCCAGGAAAGCTCCCTGGGGGGCAGATTCCCAGCCTGTACCAGCAATAGCTTGACCCTGGAGGGGCACTAATTTAAAATCTTTAGACCAATTGCCATTCAAAGAAGAACCTGGAGCCTATCTAAATCTAAACCCTGCCTCCAGAAGCTCCACCTATGGGTTTTCCTCTCATACTCCAGCAACCCCACCTAACACAGCTGAGAAGGGAAGTTGAGAATCTTCTGAATTCCAATGGACAAAATTCTTTAACTTTTCATCAAGATATGTTTTTTCTTTCTTTCATTTTATTTCCTCTGTTCAATTGTGACCTGAATCATTCATGGATAGTTATACATATTCATATATGTTTCTTTTTTCTCATTTCTAGCATTTTTTGAAGGCAGTTATTTTTCTTGGATCAGTATTTTGAGGATTAGGATGTTTGATTAGTATAATTTGGTTTTGTTCTTATATTCTTTTATTTTAACTTTTTTAAAATTTTTATTTCATACGTTTTTTTCTCTCATTTGTTTTCCTTGATACTCTTTTCTTCTGTTAACAACCAATCTCTTGTTCTATCTTTCACTCTTCCTTTAATTTTTTTACATCTATTTTCTCTCCTCCTCCTTCATAATTATCACATCTTACATCACTTCTGTTTTGTCCCTGTCTACTACTTGAAAGTGTAAACATTTTCATAAACTTTCTATTATTTTACCATGGGAAATAAGAGATCATATCATTTCTGTTTATTGTGTCAACTAATTGCATAGCAGCAACTATAGGGTTTAATGCTTTAAATTGTTTTTATTGATTATTGTTATTATCTGTCTCCCATTAAACTATGAGGTACTGGAAACCTTCAAGGACACTCTAAGTCCACAGGGTAGAAACTCTACTGCTGCAAATTCATACTGTTAGATAGATTCACAAATAACATGAAAAATTAAGGGAAATTTTTGCTTAAAACAAACCAAAATACTTCAATAAGAGAATCCATTGAACACAGTGGAAGAAATGTTTAGGACATTCATAGTTAAATTGATCTGTGCAGTAAAGGATGATGTAAGGGGTGACATCAGAGAGAAAATACAGGAAATGAACGATCACGCCAATAAAGAGATATTAAGAAAAAAAACCTCAAGCAGAAATACTCAAAATGAAGGACTCAATAAACCAAATTAAAAATTTAATGGTAACCATCATCAGCAGACTAGACCACTTAGAAGACAGAGTTTCAGGCAATGAAGACAAAATATGCAGTCTTGGAAATAAAATTGACCATGGAGAAAAGATGTTAAGAGAGCATGAACAGAAACTCCAAGACACATGGAATTGCATTAAAAGGCTGAACTGAAGATTTATCAGGATAGATGAAGGCTCACAGAGATAAAACAAAAGAATGCACTATATTTTCAATGAAATAATACCTGAAAATACCCCAAACCTTAAGACTGAAACGGAAAATGAAATATAGGAGGCATACAGGACCCCAAATATACAAAAGTACAACAGACCCACACCAAGACAGATTGTTATGAAAATGAAAAGAAAAGGATAGAATTTAAAGGACGAAAAAGAAAAATGACATGTCACATTTAGAGGGAAACAAATCTAGACTTTAACTTATTTTTAAACCCAGACCCTCACAACTAGGAGGTCTTACTTAGAATAGCATATAGCAATCTCTGAAAGAAAATAGATGCCAATAAAGAATACTATACCCAGAAAAATTAAGCTTCAGAATTGACAATGAAATAAAAACCTTTTATGATAAACAGAAGCTAAATAAATTTTTAACTAGAAATTCTGCACTACACAACATACTAAATAAAATATTTCATGAAAAATAAAAGTGAAAACCAGCAAAGAAAGGAATTACACTAGAAAAATAGTCAATTAAAAGAGAAACTAATTCAAATTTAAAGCCAGAAATAAATTCAAATGACAGGGATTAAAAATCATTTCTCAAGGGCTAGGGATAGAGCTCAGTTGGTAGACTATGTAACTCACGTGAACAAGGCCCTGGGTTCTAATCCCCATCACTACAAAAAATTATTTTTCAATAATAACATTGAATGTAAATGATCTAAATACATTAATCAAAAGATACAGACTGGCAGCTTAGATTGAAAAACAAGACCCCAAAATATGCTGTCTCCAAGAGACTCACCTTATAGGCAAAGACATCCACAGACTGAAAGTAAAAGAATGGGAAAAATTATATCATTCACATGGATCTCATAAATAAGCAGGGGGTTTTTATCCTCACATCAGATAAAGTGGACTTTAAAACGAAGTTAACTAAAAAGGACAAACAAGGTCATTTCATACTACTTAAAGGAATTATACATCAAAAAGACATAACAATCATAAATATTTATGCCCCAAACCATGGAGCACCTATGTACATCAAACAAACCCTTCTCAATTTCAAGAATCAAATAGACCACAACACTATAATACTGGATGACTTTAACATGCCTCTCTCTCTCTCTTATTACTAGATAGATTCTCAAAAAAAAAAAAAACTAAAGAAGATATAGAACTAAAAAAAATACAATTAATAATTTAGACTTAACAGACATTACAAAATATTCCATCCATCAGTGACTGAATACACTTTCTTCTCAGTAGTATATGGAGCCTTCTCTAAGACATGTGGCCATGTCTTAGGCCACAAACCACTTCTTAGCAAATACAAAAAAATAGAGATAATACCTTGCATTCTATCAGATTATAATGGAATGAAATTAGAAACCAATGGTAAAATTAAAAATAGAAGCTTCTTTAACACCTGGAGATTAAATAATGTGCTATTGAATGACCAATGGATAGCTGAATAAATCAAGGAAGAACTAAAAAAGTACTTACAGGTAAATGAGACAAGCAACACAACATATCAAAATTTCCAGGACACTATGAAGACAGTTCTAAGAGGAAAGTTCATTGCATTGAGCTCATTCATTAAAGGAATAGAAAGACTCCAAATAAATAATCTAAAATTACAACTCAAAGCCCTAGTGAAAAAAGAACAAAACAACACCAAAAGCAGTAGAATGCAGGAAATAATTAAAATCAGATCTGAAATCAATGAAAAACAAAAAAATCAACAAAACATAAAGGTAGTTCTTGGAAAAAATATATAAAATTGATAATCTCTTAGCCAAGCTAATGAAGAGGAAGACAGAAAAAATTCGAATTACAAAAATTCAAGATTTAAAAAGGAAATATTACCAAGGACATGCCTGAAATACAGATGATAATCAGAAACTATTTTTTTTTATTGGTTGTTCAAAATATTACAAAGCTCTTGACATATCATATTTCATACTTTAGATTCAAGTGGGTTATGAACTCCCATTTTTACCCCAAATACAGATTGCAGAATCACATCGGTTATACATCCACATTTTTACATAATGCCCTATTAGTAACTGTTGTATTCTGCTACCTTTCCTATCCTCTACTATCCCCCCTCCCCTCCCCTCCCATCTTCTCTCTCTACCCCATTTACTGTAATTCATTTCTCTCCTTGTTTTTTTCCAATTCCCCTCACAACCTCTTATATGTAATTTTGTGTAACAATGAGGGTCTCCTTCCATTTCCCTGCAATTTCCCTTTACTCTCCCTTTCCCTCCAACCTCATGTCTCTGTTTAATGTTAATCTTTTCCTCCTGCTCTTCCTCCCTGCTCTGTTCTTAGTTGCTCTCATTATATCAAAGAAGACATTTGGCATTTGTTTTGTAGGTATTGGCTAGCTTCACTTAGCATAGTCTGCTCTAATGCCATCCATTTCCCTGCAAATTCCATGATTTTGTCATTTTTTAGTGCAGAGTAATACTCCATTGTGTATAAATGCCACATTTTTTTTATCCATTCATCTATTGAAGGGCATCTGAGTTCGTTCCACAGTCTAGCTATTGTGAATTGTGCTTCTATGAACATCGATGTGGCAGTATCCCTGTAGTACGCTCTTTTAAGGTCTTCAGGGAATAGTCCAAGAAGGGCAATAGCTGGGTCAAATGGTGGTTCCATTCCCAGCTTTCCCAGTAATCTCCATACTGCTTTCCAAATTGGCCGCACCAATTTGCAGTCCCACCAGCAATGTACAAGAGTACCCTTTTCCCCACATCCTCGCCAGCACTTGTTGTTGTTGGACTTCATAATGGCTGCCAATCTTACTGGAGTGAGATGGTATCTTAGGGTGGTTTTGATTTGCATTTCTCTGACTTCTAGAGATGGTGAGCATTTTTTCATGTACTTGTTGATTGATTGTATGTCCTCCTCTGAGAAGTGTCTGTTCAGGTCCTTGGCCCATTTGTTGATAGGGTTGTTTGTTTTCTTATTGTTTAATTTTTTGAGTTCTTTGTATACTCTGGATATTAGGGCTCTATCTGAAGTGTGAGGAGTAAAAATTTGTTCCCATGATGTAGGCTCCCTATTTACCTCTCTTACTGTTTCTCTTGCTGAGAAAAAACTTTTTACTTTAAGTAAGTCCCATTTGTTGATTCTTGTTATTAACTCTTGTGCTATGGGTATCCTATTAAGGAATTTGGAGCCCGACCCCACAATATGTAGATCGGAGCCAACTTTTTCTTCTATCAGACGCAGAGTCTCTGATTTGATATCAAGCTCCTTGATCCATTTTGAGTTAACTTTTGTGCATGGCGAGAGGAGGGGATTCAGTTTCATTTTGTTGCATATGGATTTCCAGTTTTCCCAGCACCATTTGTTGAAGATGCTATCCTTCCTCCATTGCATGCTTTTAGCCCCTTTATCAAATATAAGATAGTTGTAACTTTGTGGATTAGTCTCTGTGTCCTCTATTCTGTACCATTGGTCCACCTGCCTGTTTTGAAAATTTATACTGCAATAAAAGAAAATCTGGACGACATTGACAAATTTCTAGAGACATATGATCTACCCAAATTAAATCAAGAGGACATAGAAAATTTAAACAGATAAATTTCAAACAGTAAAATTAAAGATGTCATCAAAAACCTACCAACATCTGAAAGCCCAAGACCAGACAGATTCTCAGACAAGTTCTACCAGATCTTCGAAGAACTAAGGAGGGAACCCTTTCAAACTCATTCTATGAAGCTAGTATTATCCTGATAATAAAACTAGACAAAGACACATCGAGGAAAGAAAACTTCAGGTCAATATCCCTGCTGAACATAGATGCAATAATTCTTAATAAAATACTCATAATTCACATACAAAAACATATTAAAAAGATAGTGCACCATGATCAAGTTCACTATCTCTGAGGATGCAAGGAATACAAGGTTGGTTCAACATACAGAAAACAATAAATGTAATTCATCACATCAATAGACTTTAAAAAAGAATCATATAATTATCTTAATAGATGCAGAAAAGGCATTTGACAAAATATAGCATGCATTCATATTCAGAACACTAGAAAAACTAAGGATAGTAGGAACATACCTCAACATTGTTAAAGCTGTCTATGCTAAACTCAAGGCCAACCTCATTCTCAATGAAGAAAAACTGAAAGTATTCCCTCTAAAAACTAGAACAAGACAAGGATACCCTCTTTTGCCATTTCTATTCAACATAGTCCTTGAAACTCTCTCCAGAGCAATTTGGCAAAAGAAAGACATTAAGGGGATACGAATAGGAAAAGAAGAGCTCAAACTGTCTCTATTTACCAATGATATAATTTTATATTTAGAAGACCCAAAAAACTTCACCAGAAAACTTCTAAAATTCATAAACAAATTCAGCAAAGTAGCAGAATATTAATTTAATACCCATAAATCAATTGCATTTCTATACACTAATGATAAATCAGCTAAAAGAGAAATTAGAAAAACTATGCCATTTATAATTTTCTCAAAAAAATAAAATAAAATACTTTGTAATCAATCTAACAAAAGAGGTGAGAGACCTCTACAATAAAAACTACAGAACACTAAAGAAAGAAATTGAAGAAGACCTTAGAAGATGAAAAGATCTTCCATGTACATGGATAGGCAGAATTAACACAGTCAAAATGGCCATACTACAAAAAGCTCTATACAAATTTAATGCAATTCCTATTAAAATTCCAATAAATTTCTTCCTAAAAATAGAAAATGTAGTGATAAAATTTATTTGGAAAATAAGAGGCCTAGAATAGTTAAAGCAGTCCTTAGTGAGAAAAGTGAAGCAGGAGACATCATAATACGAGTGCTTAAATTATACTACAGAGTTTTAGTAACAAAACTGACATGGTATTGGTATCAAAATAGACATGAAAAACAATGGAACAAAATAGAACAGACAAACACAGGGACAAACCCACATAAATACAGGTATCTCACACTAGACAAAGGTGCCATAAACATACATTGGAGAAAAGATAGCCTCATCAACAAATGGTCCTGGGAAAACTGGAAATCCATATGTAGCAGAATAACATTGAACCCAACACTCTCACCTTGCACAAAACTCAACCCAAAGTGGATCAAGGATCTAGGAATTAGACCAGAGACCCTGCGCCTATTAGAATAAAAAGTAGGCCCAACTCTCCATCATGTCAGCTTAGTAGCTGAAGTCCTCAACAAGACTGCTAAAGCGTAAGAAGTAAAATCAAGAATCAATAAATGGGATGGATTCAAATTAAAAAGTTTCTTCACATCAAAGGAAACAATCAAGAATGTGAAAAGAGAGCCTACAGAATGGGAGAAAATCTTTGCTACCTATACTCCAGGATATACAAAAAAAAAAAAAAAAAAACTCAAAAAATTTAACACTAAAAAAAAAAAAAGCCCAAATAACCTGATCAATAAATGGGCTGAACAGACACTTCACAGAAGAAGAAATACGGATGGTCAAAATATATATTCTAGCAATTAGAGAAAAGCAAATTAAAACTACATTGAGATTTAATCTCACTCAAGTCATCACGGCAATTATCAAGAGTACAACTAACAATAAATGTTGGTGAGGATGTGGAGGAAAAGGTACACTCACAAATTGTTGGTGGGACTGCAGATGGTGCAAACCACTCTGGAAAGCAGTATGGAGTTTCCTTAGAAAACTTGGAAAGGAACCACCATTTGACCCAATTATCCCATTCCTCAGTATATACCCAAAGGACTTAAAAATATTACAGTGAGGCAACCACATCAATATTTATAGCAGCTCAATTCACAATAGCTAAGCTATGAAACCAACTTAGGTGCCCTTACAACAGATGAATGGATTAAAAATATGGTATAAACACACACTCACAAACCAAATGACACTTCAGTCCTGGAGAACATCTTGATTGCAGCCTTGTAAGAGAACTTAAGGCAAAGGAACCCAGTTAAGCCCTGCATGTTTTCCAGTCTCAGAAACTATGAGAGAAAGAAGAAAAAAAAAGAATGAGTAGATAGTTTTGAAGAAAAGGAGACCTACATTTAAGAAAAAGAGAAAGTTTTGTGGAGTTGTGCTAGGCAAAGTCAAATCAGGTAGGGAGCCAACATGGCGGCCGGCGAGGAAGCAACACTTTCAGTATCTCCACATTAACGGGATCAGAAAGACCCATTAAAACAGCTACATTCTACCTACTGAGGAACTTCTAGCAAAATTCCACTGAAAGGAGACCTGCTGGGAATTAGTAAGTTTATTAGAGGTGACAGTTCGTCCCAGACAAGTGAATCTTGGCCGGCCACGTGGGCGCAGAGGTCCAATCCCGCAGCCACCACCCGCCCGTCTCTGCAAGCCGCCCCCGGGGGCCTGGCGCAGCATGGCGAGAAGGGTCCCACCCGGCCCGGCAGACGGCCCCCGCCATCCCGGCTCTCCTGGCAGCCCCGCTCGCTCTGCAAATGGCCACCCCGCCCGCCCGGCTCTACAAGCGGCCCCCCGGTGGCCCGGCGTGGCGAGAAGGGTCCCCGCCTGGCCCGGCAGATGGCCAGCGCCCTCCCGGCTCTGCTAACGGCCCCGCCCGCACGGCCAATGGCCCCGCCCGCCCTGCTCTGGGGACAGCCCCGCCCACCCGGCAAACGCGCCCCCCCCCCCGCCCTCCCGGCTCTGCTGGGGCCCCACCCGCAGCCGCCGCCTGCCCGGCTCTGCAGGCAGCCCCCCGGGGACCCGGCGCAGCTAGAAGGGTCCCCGCCTGGCCCGGCAGACGGCCTGCGCCCTCCCGGCTCTGCTAACGGCCCCACCCACCTGGCAAACGGCTCCCCCCCCCCAGACGACGTGAAGGGAATCTAACCAAGCCTTTATGAAATAGCGAACTGGGAACTAAAACCAGAGATTGTGTCAGACCAGAGACAAGCCAGTTCCACCCCTCCCTTCGGACACTCCGGCAAGGAGCCAGGGGCCTGCCGTAGCAGAGAGGGGAACTCACCAAAGTTCGGCCAAAGAGATTCCTTCCCAGCGGAATCTAATTTAGCAGGTGTGTGACTCCCACCCACATCAGATACAAACAACCGGGAAACTTCAAAATCTCTCCGTGGGCGTGACCTTAAGGGCCAAAGGACTCTTGACCCCCAACTCCCCCTACTGCCAGTGACGTGGGCGTGACTGTAGGGGCGGAGGGAAGCAGAGAAGACTCCCCACCCCCAACTCCCCCAACCGCCAACTGAGAGGGCGTGAAGGTAGGGGCGGAGGGAAACAGAGGACACTCCAGACCCCCAACCCCTCCCACCGCCAGCGGAGTGGTCGTGATTGTAGGGGCTGAGGGAAGCAGAGGGGATCCTCGACCCCCAACTCCCATTACCACCAGCGGCAACACCAATGGTCTTAGCCACCAGATTCCGAAGGTGTGCCCACCAAAGGGGTCCGGAAAAATTAAACTATTGACTCCCAGACCACAGCTCCACAGCACTGGGGCTTAGATGAATGACAGAGAGAGTGCTCAGTCATTAGGGAAATAGAGCACTCGGTGGGGCTGAAAGTGTAACCAAATCCTTGGGGAACTGCCTCCGGTGAGCAGGACCTGGCTGGCTGGCAGGAGGAAGGGGAGGAGGGGCCATAGAAGTGAAACGGCTCTGGACCAACAGGATTGAGAGACTCCCAGGAGCCGCCTTACAGGGATTGCTGTTGACACATTGAGGGCAAAACTCAGCCCGGAGGGCACAGCTTTGCCTACGGGAAGAGAAGAAAATGGATCTCTAAGACCTAATTTTATTTCTTATTTTATTTTATTTTTTCTCTCCCTTTTTCCCTCTTTCTCTCCCCTTCCAAGTTTTATTGTTCTTTCCATTCTCCTCTATGCTATCTATCTCCCTCTCCTTCTTTCTTTTCAAGAGCACCTTCCTTCACCTTCCCCCCAACTTTCATCCCATGCATTACGTCCTCCACTTCGTGTAACTGTCTAAATGCAAATAGGTGAATGTTTCGAGGCCGTCTATAGTGCTCCTAAATACCTAGCTACTACCAACACCCTGATCCAATCGACGGTTAGTATCCCCCTTCAGTAGAGCAATCTTCTAAAGTAGCCAAGACATACTAACCCTTATACCTTCATAGCACCTAACCTAAAGTCCTAAGAACAAAAAACAAATCACTATATGCATACAAAATCCGTAAGCCCTTTATAAATTGAATGAATCAGCTCTAAAGTACAATAAAGCCCAACATCTATAGGCATAATCACCCACCACAAAGGAGAGACAACAGAGATAAACAAAGCCAAAACAAATGTATAGGAGAAAGCAGTTACAAAGCAGTCAAACAGAGCTGGAAAGTAATGTGAACAACATGAAAAAACAAGGGAAAAAAGGATTACAGATAATGCAGGACAACTTAAATCTACAGGAGGACCTAGAAGCATCAGAAACATGGACAGGGAAAGAAATCAAGGCATACCTAACTCAGATGGAACGGAATTTTAGAGAAGACATGAGACAGCAAGTCCAAGAATTGAAAGTATATTTTGAAAACGAACTAAACAAACAAATTCAAACTGCAAAGAACGAGCTTTACCAGAAGATAGAGATCTTAAAAAAAAACAAACAGTAATTTTAGAAATGCAAGAAACCATAAACCAGATTAAAAATGCTAACGAGAATATTACAAATAGACTAGATCAAGTAGAAGTCAGAACATCATATAATGAAGACAAAGTTTACCAGCTTGAAAAGAATATAGTCAACACTGAAAAGATGCTTAAATCTCATGAGCAATCTATCCAAGAGATATGGGATCTCATCAAAAAACCAAATTTGAGAGTCATTGGGATAGAAGAAGGCACAGAGGTTCAAACCAAAGGAATGGACAACCTATTAAATGAAATAATCCTAGAAAACTTCCCAGAGATGAAAGATGGAATGGATTGCCAAATCCTGGAAGCCTACAGGACCCCAAACATCCAAAACTGTAATAGACCAACTCCAAGACATATAATTATGAAGATAGCCAACATACAGAACAAGGAGAGAATATTAAAAGCTACAAGGGAAAGGAGGCAGATTACATTCAGCGGTAAACCAATTAGGTTAACGGATTATTTTTCATCACAGACTTTGAAAGCGAGAAGATCCTGGAACAATGTATTTCAAATGCTGAAAAATAAAGGATTCCAACCAAGAATACTGTATCCAGCAAAATTAAGCTTCAGATTTGACAATGAAATTAAAATTTTTCATGATAAACAAAAGCTAAAAGAATTCGCAGCCAGAAAACCAGCACTGAAAAGCATTTGGGGCAAAATTCTACAAGAAGAGGAATGGAAAAATAGTGCCCCAAACCAATAGCAGGAGGTATCTCAGTAAAGGGGGACGAAAACAACCAAAAAGTAAAAACTAGCCAAACTAAAATAAATAAATAAATAAACATGACTGGAAGTACAAATCATATTTCAATTGTAACCTTAAATGTTAATGGACTAAACTCACCAATCAAGAGACACAGGCTAGTAACCTGGATCAAAAAAACAAATCCAACAATATGCTGCCTTCAGGAGACTCATATGATAGGAAAAGACATACACAGGCTAAAGGTGAAAGGTTGGGAAAAATCATACCACTCACATGGCCCTCGGAAGCAAGCAGGAGTGGCCATACTCATATCGAATAAAATCAACTTCAAACCTAAGTTAATCAAAAGGGATAAAGAAGGACACTATATCCTGTTAAAAGGAACTATCCACCAACAAGACATAACAATTATCAATGTATATGCACCAAATAATGGTGCAGCAACGTTCATAAAACAAACTCTCCTCAAGTTCAAGAGTCAAATTGACCACAACACAATAATTATGAGTGACTTCAACACACCGCTCTCGCCATTAGACAGATCCTCCAGACAAAAGCTGAATAAAGAAACTATAGAACTCAATGACACAATCAATAACCTAGACTTAACCGACATATATAGAATATATCAACCATCATCAAGTGGATACACGTTCTTCTCAGCAGCACATGGATCTTACTCAAAGATAGATCATATAGTATGCCATAGGGCAACTCTTAGTAAATATAAAGGAGTGGAGATAATACCATGCACCATATCTGATCATAATGGAATGAAACTGGAAATCAATGATAAAAGAAGGAAGGAAAAATCCTGCATCACATGGAAAATAAACAATATGTTACTGAATGATCAATGGGTTACAGAAGACATAAAGGAGGAAATCAAAAAATTCTTAGAGATAAATGACAATTCAGACACAACATACCGGAATCTATGGGACACAATGAAAGCAGTTTTAAGAGGGAAATTCATTTCCTGGAGTTCATTCCTCAAAAAAAGAAAAAACCAACAAATAAATGAACTCACACTACATCTCAAAACCCTAGAAAAGGAAGAGCAAAACAACAGCAAATATAGCAGAAGACAAGAAGTAATTAAAATCAGAGCGGAAATCAACGAAATTGAAACAAAAAAAACCATTGAAAAAATTGATAAAACTAAAAGTTGGTTCTTTGAAAAAATAAATAAGATCGACAGACCCTTAGCCATGCTTACGAAGAGAAGAAGAGAGAAAACTCAAATTACTAACATACGGGATAAAAAAGGCAATATCACAACAGACACTACAGAAATACAGAAGATAATTAGAAAGTATTTTGAAACCCTATATTCTAATAAAATAGAAGACAGTGAAGACATCAATAAATTTCTTAAGTCATATGAGCTGCCCAGATTGAGTCAGGAAGACACACACAATTTAAACAGACCAATAACAAAGGAAGAAATAGAAGAAGCCATCAAAAGACTACCAACCAAGAAAAGCCCTGGACCGGATGGGTATACAGCGGAGTTTTACAAAACCTTTAAAGAAGAATTAATACCAATACTTTTCAAGCTACTTCAAGAAATAGAAAAAGAAGGAGCTCTTCCAAATTCATTCTATGAGGCCAACATCACCCTGATCCCGAAACCAGACAAAGACACTTCAAAGAAAGAAAACTACAGACCAATATCTCTAATGAACATAGATGCAAAAATTCTCAATAAAATCCTGGCGAATCGAATACAAAAGCATATCAAAAAAATTGTGCACCATGATCAAGTAGGATTCATCCCTGGGATGCAAGGTTGGTTCAATATACGGAAATCAATAAATATTATTCACCACATCAATAGACTTAAAGATAAGAACCATATGATCGTCTCGATAGATGCAGAAAAAGCATTCGACAAAGTACAGCATCCTTTTATGTTCAAAACACTAGAAAAACTGGGGATAACAGGAACTTACCTCAACATTGTAAAAGCTATATATGCTAAGCCTCAGGCTAGCATCATTCTAAATGGAGAAAAACTGAAGGCATTCCCGCTAAAATCTGGAACAAGACACGGATGCCCTCTCTCACCACTTCTATTTAATTTAGTCCTTGAAATACTAGCCAGAGCAATTAGACAGACAAAAGAAATTAAAGGCATAAAAATAGGAAAAGAAGAACTTAAAATATCACTATTTGCAGGCGATATGATCCTACACCTAGAAGACCCAAAAGGGTCTACAAAGAAACTACTAGAACTAATAAATGAATTCAGCAAAGTGGCAGGATATAAAATCAACACGCATAAATCAAAGGCATTCCTGTATATCAGCAACAAAACTTCTGAAATGGAAATGAGGAAAACCACCCCATTCACAATATCCTCAAAAAAAATAAAATACTTGGGAATCAACCTAACAAAAGAGGTGAAAGATTTATACAATGAAAACTACAGAACCCTAAAGAGAGAGATAGAAGAAGATCTTAGAAGATGGAAAAATGTACCCTGTTCATGGATAGGCAGAACCAACATCATCAAAATGGCGATATTACCCAAGGTTCTCTACAGGTTCAACGCAATGCCAATCAAAATCCCAACGGCATTTCTGGTAGAAATAGATAAAGCTATCATGAAATTCATATGGAAAAACAAAAGACCCAGAATAGCAAAAGCAATTCTAAGCAGGAAGTGTGAATCGGGAGGTATAGCAATACCAGATTTCAAACTGTACTACAGAGCAATAGTAACAAAAACAGCATGGTACTGGTACCAAAACAGGCAGGTGGACCAATGGTACAGAATAGAGGACACAGAGACCAATCCACAAAATTACAACTTTCTTATATTTGATAAAGGCGCTAAAAGCATGCAATGGAGAAAGGATAGCATCTTCAACAAATGGTGCTGGGAAAACTGGAAATCCATATGCAACAAAATGAAGCTGAACCCCTTTCTCTCGCCATGCACAAAAGTTAATTCAAAATGGATCAAGGAGCTAGATATCAAATCAGAGACTCTGCACCTGATAGAAGAAAAAGTTGGCTCCGATCTACACATTGTGGGGTCGGGCTCCAAATTCCTTAATAGGACGCCCATAGCCCAAGAGTTAAATACAAGAATAAACAAATGGGACTTACTCAAACTAAAAAGTTTTTTCTCAGCAAGAGAAACAATAAGAGAGGTAAATAGGGAACCTACATCCTGGGAACAAATTTTTACTCCTCACACTTCAGATAGAGCCCTAATATCCAGAGTATACAAAGAACTCCAAAAATTAAACAATAAGATAACAAACAACCCTATCAACAAGTGGGCCAAGGACCTGAACAGACACTTCTCAGAGGAGGACATACAATCAATCAATAAGTACATGAAAAAATGCTCACCATCTCTAGCAGTCAGAGAAATGCAAATCAAAACCACCCTAAGATACCATCTCACTCCAGTAAGATTGGCAGCCATTATGAAGTCAAGCAACAATAAGTGCTGGCGAGGATGTGGGGAAAAGGGTACACTTGTACATTGCTGGTGGAACTGCAAATTGGTGCGGCCAATATGGAAAGTAGTATGGAGATTCCTAGGAAAGCTGGGAATGGAACCACCATTTGACCCAGCTATTGCCCTTCTCGGTCTATTCCCTGAGGACCTTAAAAGAGCATACTATATGGATACTGCCACATCAATGATCATAGCAGCACAATTCACAATAGCTAGACTTTGGAATCAACCTAGATGCCCTTCAATAGATGAATGGATTAAAAAACTGTGGCATTTATACACAATGGAGTATTACGCAGCACTAAAAAACGACAAAATCATGGATTTTGCAGGGAAATGGATGGCATTAGAGCAGATTATGCTAAGTGAAGCTAGCCAATCCTTAAAAAACAAATGCCAAATGTCTTCTATGATATAAAGAGAGCAACTAAGATCAGAACAGGGAAGAAGAGCATGAGGAAAAGATTAACATTAAACAGAGACGAGTGGGGGGAGAGAAAGGGAGAGAGAAGGGAAACTGTATGGAAATGGAAGGAGACCCTAATTGTTACACAAAATTACATATAAGAGTTTGTGAGGGGAAAGGGGAAAAAAAAACAAGGGAGAGAATTAAACAACAGCAGATGGGGTAGAGAGGGAAGATGAGAGGGAAGGGGAGGGGGGATAGTAGGGGATAGGAAAGGTAGCAGAATACAACAGTCATTAATATGGTATTATGTAAAAATGTGGATGTGTAACCGATGTGATTCTGCAACTTGTATTTAGGGTAAAAAATGGGAGTTCATAACCCACTTGAATCAAATGTATGGAAGATGATATGTCATGAGCTTTGTAATGTTTTGAACAACCAATAAAAAATAAATAAATAAATAATTTAAAAAATTAAAAAAAATATGGTATATACATGCAATGAAATATTACTCAGCCATAAAGAAGAATGAAATTACGGCATTTGCCAGTAAATGGATGGAACTGCAGACTATCTTGCTTTGTGAAATAAGCCAATCCCCCCACACACATACACACACAAAGTCTGAATGTTCTCTCTGATATAGAGATGCTAACACACAACAAGGGCAGGGCAGGGTGTTTTAGTCAGCTTTTTCACTGCTATTACTAAAGACCCAACCAGAACAACTGTAGAGGAGGAAGAGTTTATTTGGGGGCTCATGATTTCAGAGGTATCACACTATAAGACAGCCGGCTCCATTCCTTGAGGCTTGAGATGGAGCCAAACATCATGGCAGATGAGTGTGTGTGGTAGAGTGAAGAGGCTCATACAATGATCAGACAGCAAAAAGAGAGATTCCACTTGCCAGACACAAAATATATATCCCAAAACCACACCCACAATGCTCACCTCCTCCAGCCACACCCTACCAGCCTTCAGTTAGCACTCAGTTAATCCCAATCAGGAGATTAACTCATTGATTGAATTAAGGCTTTAACAACCCAATTATTTCTCCTCTGAACCTTCTTGCATTGTCTCACTTTTGGGGAGATCTCTCATCCAAACCATTACAGAGGGGGAAAAATAGAAGTTCACTCGATTAGTCAAAGGGAATGAAGGCAATGTAGGGGTACGCAAATAGGACAGACAGTAGAATGAATTGGACATAATTTTCCTATGTTCATATATGAATACATGACCAGTGAAGCTTCACATCATGTACAATCACAAGTATGGGATCTTAAGTTATGATATGTCAAAATACAGTCTACTGTCATGTCTATGTAAACAGAACAAATTTTTTTAAAGGGGAAAAAAAGAAGAAAAAAATTAGGAAGACAAAAACTAAAAGAGTTCATTGTCATTTACAAAAATTGCTAAACAGAGTTTTTAAATTAAAAAAAATCTGCTAATTAATAATAATAAACAAGATCAATGGTATAAAATACATAGTCGTATTCAGTATTTTCTAATACTGAAAGGGAGTTATGTGAAGCAATTTTACACCTATTAAGGGAGATTAAAAATGGACAATTAAAAATAACAATAGCTATCATCAAGTCTGAATCATGATATAACAGACTGACATATACAAACTATATGTGTGTGTGTTTATATATATATATATATATATATATATATATATATATATATACAAACTACAACAAGTATAAATTCTGACTTAAAATCATAAAATGGGAAAGAGTGAAAGTATAGTGGTTTTGTATAAAATTAATGGCAAGTTGTTATCAGCTGAAAGTAGCTTGTGATAAGGAAAAGGTATTTTATATATGTCTCATGGTAACTATGCCAGAAAACCTTATAGTATTTGCTCAAAATATAAAAAGAAAGATTCAAAACACTATCACACACAAAAAAAAAATTTAAAAAAAAACTTGCCAAACCACAAAGAAAGGCATTAAGAATGAAAGAAAAAAAAAAAAAACTAAGAACCTACAAAACAATCTGAAAACAATTTACAAAAATGGTAGTAGGCAGTCCTTATCTACCAAAGATTATCTTGAATATAAATGGATTAAATTCTCCAATAAAAAAATATGGAGTGGCTGAATGGATGTGTAAAAGAAGAAGATCTAATCATATGCTGCTTATAAGACACACACTTTATAAGCAAGGACACACATAGACGGAGAGTGAAGGGATGGAAAAGATATTTAATGCAAATGAAAACTGAAAGAGAACAAAAGGCAGAATTTTAATATCAGACAAAATAGACTTTAAGCCAAAAACATTGTGAACAATGAAAATGAGATAATGATAAAGGGGTTATCTTACCACAAAGACATGACCATTGTAAATACATGTGCACCCAACTCTGGAGCAACCCAGTACATAAAGCAATTGCTAAATGATCTGAGATAGAGTGCCAGGGAATAATTAATAGGAGACCTCAAATAGCCCACATTCAACACTGGGCAGACCATCTTGACAGAATACTAGCAAGAAATTACTGGGCTTGAATTTCACTTTAGACTAGATGGACTGGACATGTGAAGAACAGTCCACTCAACAGCAGCAAAATACACATTTGTTTCAAGTGCCCAAGGAATAGTCTCCAAGACAGATCACATGTTAGGCCACACACACATACACACACACACACAATTATAACAAATTTAAGAGTATTGAAACCACATCAAGTATCTTTTCAGATCATCATGCCATAAAACTAATATCAATTACAGGAGAAATCTTGAGAAATACACAAATATGTGGAAATCAAACAGCATGCTCCTACAATCAATGGGTCACAATAGTCAGAAAGGAAATTTTAAAAGTAGCCCAAGATAAATGAAAATGGAAATATAACATACCAAAACTTATGGGATGAAACAGAATAAATCCTAAGAGGAAAAATGTATAATGATAAAACCCTAAATGAGAAAAGAAGAAATATAAAAAATAATCTAATGTTATATTTCAAGAATCTAGAAAAAGAACAAACTAAGCCTAAAGTTATCAGAAGGAAAGGAAAAAATAGATAAGAAATAAAATGAAATAGAGACAAGAAAAATAACAGAAAAAAATCAACAAAACTGTAATTTATTTTTTGTTTTGTTTTTAAAGATCAACAATATAGACCAACCCTTAGCTAGACTAACAAGGGACAAAGAGATACTACTCAAATAAGAAAAAGGAAACATTACAACTGATGCCTCAAAAATGCATTAGAAATTACTGAGAGCAATTATGTACCAACAAACTGGATAACCTAGAAGAAATGGATATATTCCTAGACACATATAACATAGTAAGTCTGAATCATGATATAACAGACTGACAATGAGTTAGGAGATTGAATTAATAGTAGTCTTCCACCAAAGTAAATCCTAGAACTGGATAGCTTCACTGTTAATACTTCTGAATATTTGAAGAACTATTATCAATTAGCTGGAGGCATAACTCCTTGATTTCAAAATATATTATAAGGTATTGTAATCAAAACAGCATGGTACTAACATAAAACAGACACAATAACCAATGAAATGGTATAGAAAACATTTACCACATATTTATCATGAACTGATTTTGAAAACCATGGCAAGAACACGTAATGGACAGCCTCGTCCGTAGGAAAACTGGATACCCAATTAGACTCTTACCTTACACAATATACAAAAATCCCCTCAATATGGGCAAACAACTTATAAATATAAGACCTGGAACCATAAAATTACTTGAAAAAGACAGGGGAAAATGTCCCAAATATTTCTCAACATTGTTTATTACAGAGAATGGGTCATCTGTTTGGATATGACTCCAAAAGCACAGGAAACAAAACAAAAATAGACATGGCATCCAACTAAATAGCACATGCAAAACAAACGAAAAAATTATCAAAGTAAAGAAATATCCACAGAAGGGTAGAAAATATTTGTAAGCCATACATCTGATAAAGGGTTAATTTCAAATATATATATGGAACTCAAGCAACTCAATAGCAAGAAAATAAATAACTGAATTTGAAAATGGGCAAAGGAATGGAAATGGAAGGAGACCCTCATGGTTATACAAAATTACATACAAGAGGAAGTGAGGGGAAAGGGGGAAAAAAAACAAGGGGGAGAAATGAATTACAGTAGATGGGGTAGAGAGAGAAGATGGGAGGGGAGGGGATGGGGGATAGTAGAGGATAGGAAAGGCAGCAGAATACAACAGACACTAGTATAGCAATATGTAAAACAGTGGATGTGTAACCGATGTGATGCTGCAATCTGTATACGGGGTAAAAATGGGAGTCCATAACCCACTTGAATCAAAGTGTGAAATATGATTTGTCAAGAACTATGTAATGTTTTGAACAACCAACAATAAAAATTAAAAAAAAAAGAAAATGGGCAAAGGATATGAACAAACATTCCTCAAAAGAAGAAACAAATGGCTAACAGGTACATGAAAAATGTTCACCATCACTAATAAATAGAAAAATAAAACTAACATGAGACATCACCTTACAGTTGATTGAATGGAATTTATCATGTTCAGAAAAGATGTAGAAAAAGTAGCATTCTTAAACCTTAGTGGCGGGAATGTAAATTAGTATAACCATTATAGAAAATGGCGGAGACACTCATTAAAATATTAAAATGGAACCACCAAACAATTTAGTAATACCACTTTACTGATGTATATCCAAAGGAACTGAAATCAGTATGTTGAAGGGATGTCTTCACTTTCATGTTTGTTATAACATTGCTCACAATAACCAGGATATGGTAACAACTTAAGTGTCTATCAGTGGATAAATGGATTTAAAAAAAAACACCTGGGATATACACATAGTGAAATACTACACAGTCTTAAAGAGGGGAAATCCTGTCGTTTGAGACAACATGGATGAATCTGGAGGACATCATGTTAAGTAAAATTAGCCTGACACAGAAAGACAAATGTCACATGACCTCACTTACCAATGGATTCTAATAAAGTTGAAGGAGAGAGTAAAACAATAGTTCCCAAAGGCTAGAGCGGTGAGGAGAGAAAAAAATGGAGAGTTGTAAATGAAAGGGTGCAGTTTCACATTCACAGAAGGTTTTAATATCTGTTCTATAGCAGGGCAATTATGGCCAAAAAAAATAATAAGGTATTACATATCTCTAAAGAAGAGTAAATCTCAGGCAGATTTTCTTTGTAAGGCACATTGCAGCCATCCTGGGCTTAAGAACACTAGACAGCACTGCAGTACTGTCCTTGTGGGCTATTTTAAACAGTGAACTCATCAATGAAAAGCAGAAAAAATAATCCCTCAAAACATGTCAATTAAATATTTTGCAAAAATCCCCTTATTCAACCTCAGCTGGGAATATGCACATCAAGCAACTCAGATTGTTCATCCCTCTGCATATGGCCATGAGTGACTTGTGAAAACATGGCAAGTATTGATTAGGAAGGGGTTACAAATAAGTTTCAGCAAATAGAAGAATTTGCAAATATGGAACCCACAAATTATGAGAAGAGGCTGTGGTTGTTGCTTGGTCGGTTGATTGTCTGATTCATTGATTAACAGCAGGAGAAAATTCTGGGAGATCCACAGAGAAACAGAAGTTTGCATATTCAAGGAGAACTACAAGTAAGTCACAAGGATTAGAAAGCTTTTGGGGCACCTTGCTACGTGGTGTCACCTGAAGAGTCTCTGTTCTTTGCAATCATAAAGCAACCAGTCAGCATATATCCTTCCAAATGTTATTTTTTATTTGTCCTGAGAGTTTTGATGAGTGATGATTTATTTTAAAAGGTCCTGTTAGAATAGAGCTTGTACCTATTTATACCACATCAGCTCATTAGACTGAATTCTCTTACCCAGTTGTTTCATGTAAACAATGTGCAGATACATGCTCTGCAGCTTCATGGGGTTATTATGAGAAGGACCATGTGAGATCAAATATATGTAACCATTGTCACCTTTTGTCATTTTCTTATCCAGCCTCTCATTCTGTAGACATGAACTCTAGGCTTATCAGGGGAAGCGATTTGCAAAGATAGCCAACAAAGGAAATTTCAAAATGTTGACACCTCCCTAGGGTGAATTCTAAAACCTCCAAAGTTATTTCTACCCAGAGAAATAACACATTCTCCCAGCAATTTGGACGGAGCTGTCCTGTTGTTCTTATGGGACAGAAAGTCCGCAGGCAACTCTGGTGGAAATAAAAAACTAAAGCAATTTGCTTTTCTTGCCCAAGGAAATAATATCTTTATTTTCCTGCATGAGCATAAACTGTCCGGACAGTGGGGGGCAGGGGGGCAAGTGGAATCACTGTCTGCAGGGGTGGAAGAATCCAGACTTTTCTCTCTGCAGCTGCAATTCCTTTGAAGAAGTCAGATCAACTTTAGGATTAAAATAAGCAATTTGGATTTGGAAGGTGCCATGAGGTTGGTATAAAGAATCAACACTATTATAGCATTTCCCCTGTGACAATTCCTGGGAGATCCAGGCCCAATGTTTGGACTTCTTTTCTCTGGCACCAGAAATCAGCATTTTCTCACGTTACATCCTGAAATTCAGATCCTCTGCAAAACAGTTTATCTCAAATTGCTCTCATCTCTAAGAGCTCACTCCAGGGAGGACTGTTTGAAACAGAGAAGATATTTCAGCTTGAGAGGAGAAGAGCAGACCACCCATTTCTTACACTTCATTTGATGATTACAACTTAATGTCTCCAGTGCTATTATCACCATTTTTTAGGTGAGGCTCAAAACAGGTACCTGTCTAGAGTCACATTACTTGGAAGAAACAGGATTAGGATTTAATTTTTCAAAGCATGGGTTGTTCCCAGAAGTGCTTAAATTTTCTCTGCCTAAAACTTCCATAGCAATAGGGATAAATGAATGCACATTCCTGAATCATCATGGAGGGGCTCAGTATACCCAGCCCATGGTACTCAATTGAAAGAGTTCATTTTCTTCCTTATCATTCACTGAGAAAACCCCTCTTCTTCAACCAGACATCTTTTGTTCCAGGGAGTTATTGTTGAGCTCCCAAGTCTGGGCTCAGTTTTGCTTCTATGTGTTCCAATTTGGACCTCCTTTGTGAGAGAGCTCAGCCTGTGCTGTACAGTTTGTTGATTTATCTGTATGCCCCCATGAGGTCAGGGACCACATCTGCCTTCTGTATTTCTATGTCCCCAGCAACCAACAAACTGCTCAGCATAGTGTAGCTGGTCAATTAATAGTTGTTGAGTATGTATTGATTCTAGCTAAACCTTCTCATTCTCATGCATGAATTTCCTCTGGGACAGATCTATAAGCGACAAACCAGACACTGCAAGCACAGCACCCATAACAGAATATTCATAAAAATGATCTCAGATCAGTCATAGTTCATGTTATTGCAGCACTATTTGCTTCCTTCATTAGTGTTTAGCATGTGATTCCTGTCTGGTTATCTTTCACACTGAAAGATCAGCTCAGGACCTGTATGCTTGTCCTCCTACTTGCAGCATGAGCAAGAGTGACTGGCATCTAGCTGAAACCCAGTATGTTGTGCATGAACAATGAAGTGACATTGAAATTGAAGGCTCTGAAGGGGAAAGAGTATTCTAGGCAGGTAAAAGAGAGAAAAGCCCTACAGAAAGAGATATCATGTTGCATTTAAAACAAAATAAAGTCAACTGTGGATGAACAAAAGAAAATGAGGGAGAGAAAGAAAGTGGTAAACTACAGAGAGGTGGGCAGAGCCTCAGGGTGCAGGGTCTTGCAAAAGGTATGTGAAGGGGTTTGACTTGATCCTGAAAGAATGGCGGGAACCCAGAGGTTTTAAGCAGGGTGATAAGGAGCCCTACTGATCCTCAATTTCATGTCAGTGCACTTGTGAAGTTGGTCTTTTGAGCCAGAGGTCCACATTTTACATGCACACAAAAATGTGTCACCATGTTCGACTGAGTCTATTGATCAGCCGTCTGAGATCATTTTGAGCCTCCATGCTAACTTCCAGTTTGGCATGATTGGCAATTTGGGGCAATAGAAGTTCTTGTTATCAAGAAATATCAGAATAAAAAAAAGGCAGGTAAGCTCTATGGGTCCTTCCCTCCATGGACAAATCCTAGCTCTGTGGTATTGTGATTGCCAACTGCCAGCATCTTGGACTGTGAATGACCCTCATCTGTCATGAACTACAAATCGGCCTGGATCACCCCTCCATACATTATAGTTTTATGTACACGTTCTTCTATTTTACTTTTTAACTTCCTTTTCTGCTCCTTTAGCCTTCCCTAAATCTAGTCCCATGGAACATCATTTTAGGACAAGAATATTTGATAAGAAGTTAGAGAAGAATCATTTCCTTGCTTACTCTAAGCATATAAACTGGATTTGCCACCACCACCCCCCCCCCCGCCAAAGGAATTCGTTTTGTTTTTTCCTGCTATTGGATATTTTCAACACATGACTTGTTTGTCTTTTGTTTACATGTATTCCCCAAACTGTCAGAAAGCTAGGATGGATCATCATTGTGAAGGAAGGGAAAACCCCAGTTGTTGATTCTTCAAGTCATGGTGTTCTTCTCTGGTTTGAAGCAATTGTGACCAGAAAACATGACAGTCCTGCTCTTCCAAGAAAGCTCACAACAGGGTGGGTTGCTTTAATAGCTTTTTGTTATAGGTTGTATTCTTGGCGATTTTTGTCCATTTGCTTGGGAGTTTGGACTTTTTTTACTTATTGTTCATTTGCTTGTGGTATATGATCACATGTACAAAAACATTTCCAAAATCACCATTTCTACTTTTATCTATTCTGACCTATGTGACGTGTCTCGGACATTGAGAATTCAATGTTTTAAATTATTTCCCTGAATTTGCAGATCTTAAAATATCAAAGCAAAGAGTTTTTGTATTTGTTTCCTATTTAATTCATATTTGTAAGAAAACCAACACAAAGAGAGGAAGAAGAAAGAAAAGAAAACATATTGAAGGACAAACATTTATGCCTTTTCTACAGTTTTAATTCCAATCTCAAAAAAACACTAAAAAAACCCTCAAAACTGTAGATTTGCTTTATCAAATTGAGACTAAACAAAAATGACAGCTCCTCCAAAATAATCAATAAAGCAGTGGAATAAAGTGCTGAGGATGAAGATGGTGGCCTCCTGTTGATAATGCCCAGGAGCTCCCTCCAGGGTCACCCTGATGCACTGAAGTGATTCCACTTAGTTGTAGGCACGACTGGCCCTCTTTTCTCCACCTTGCCTACCATGAGATGAATAGAGGCCACCATCAGAAAGTTCTGCTGAAATCCAGAGATACCATGCCATGACCACAATAAGGTATTCAACAATTCAAATTTCAGAACAGAAAGGGGCCAAATCTATGCCTTCTGCTTAGAACTCCCATCCGCATTTAGTGGTCTTTGTTGCCCTTTCCAAATGCTTACAGAAACAACTGGCTTTATAACCTTATCAAGTGTAGATATGAAGTTCACCGTCTATCACTTGTGGAATCAATCACCTTTTCCTAAAACTCTGGCCAATTAACCCACCTTCGGCATTCATGAATTCCAGCAGAGCCCAGCACCCGCTGCCTAGGGGGAGCCTGTGACCTCATTTCAGGATTTGAGCAAAACAGCAAACATCCAAAAGCAAAAAATTGTATTTGGAAGAAAACAAACTTATTCCTGAAACATTGTTTGAATTCAAAGAAACTGCCAGAATGTTTTTAGATTCATGGTTCAAATGTGGTTTGGGAAAGATACTCAACTGTCCAGTGGGAACTTTATGCTAATGTTTCCCATGCCAAGCGCTGTAGGGCCTAACTCAACAGCCCCCACCCTTTAAGGTCACCAGGCTCTAGAGAGCAGGCTGTGAATACCACAGAGAGACCCTTGGGCCAAAGTCGGCTCTACGCTGCTCTTTAATAACAATTCCACAGGCCTCTCCTTGACGGGCTTTCTGCTTGCTCCTGGCCTCGAAGCCCTTACCTGGAGGTGGGGACGTAAAAGGGGGACTAGGAATCTGATTCTGTTACCAGTTGGCTGATTAAATCCAGGTGCTCTGTTTATTTTGGAGTGCAAAAAAGCACACCAAGAGCTTAAAACTTACATTACAGACAGGAAATGTCCCCCAAGAGACCCTCATGTCTGTAATCTGAAGACCAAGACAGGCCTCTTCCCAAACTGGAGCTGTTTCTTCCAGGCCAGGGCCCAGGCCTGTGCCTCACTGTGGAAAGGGTACTCTGCCTGCTCACCCTGGGTTGCTGGAGTCTCAGTTGGCTATAAATTACATATTTTAACTGTACTTAGTCTGTCCTTCCTCCTTACATTTAAAAGCAGATGTTCAAACTTGATCCCAGCCATGCTACCTCAAAAGAGACAGTCCTTGTAAACCAGCCATTAAAATCTCCCTAAAAATGTATTCTTAATGCAGGGCAAGAATCAGGGTGGTATCTGGGCAGCCAAAGAGAAGAGCTGGGGAAGGAAGGGAGGATTTTGAGGGCCATAAGAGCTTCATTAAATCTAATTACCTTCCAGTGCATATTGAAACCCAGGGACTGGAAGGAGATTTGTGGACGAGCTTCTTGAAACCTTTGTATTAAAGTGATCCCAACTCCCTCCCCATATCCTTGCTCATCACGTGCCTCTCTCCGCACTTTCTGGCTCTTTCTCACATTAATTTGGAGGCCTTTTTATAAAAAGCAAAACTTCTTTTTCTTGTGTGACATATTAGAAGTCTCTGCCCCTTTTGTCTTTTCCTTGGTGGTATAGATGAGAAAGGATTAGATCCTTTTGTAGCCTTCCAGTTTTTATAAGACATTAAGCAGACATTGTGTATATTAATGTACTTGCACAGAGAGATCCCTCGAGATTATGCAAACTGGGGTATTAGCAACAGAAATCAAGTATTGCTTGTTAGCTTGTGCAAATCCAGTATGAGCAACAAGGACACCTACGTACAGAAAGCAAGCTGTGCAGGGGTAGCTGAAACACTTCTGTATGGCCACCTTAGACTCCTCAGGCAGAGCACGGGGAGACCTCCCAGGACTCTTCATTCCCTCTCCAGAACCACGAGTGCCAGGTTCTTCTCTGCGCAAAGAGGTTACATGCCTCTGAAGGCTTTGGTTTATGCTCTTTGGTAGTCTACCGGAAAAAGAATAGTCGAAGAAAAACCAGAAGGAATCAGACTAAAATATCACAGGGATGCAGCCACTTCAGAGACTCTGGTTGTAAGTTTTTAATAAAGCAAAAAGGAGAGTTGGTTGGACCAAATTTTTTAAATGCTGATCCACAAGGCTTTGGGAGGACAGATACAAATGTAGATTTGGAGAATTGGGGGAGAGGAGGCTGTGAACTGACCTATTACATCACTGATATCAGATTGACTATCTCCAGCTGATTTGTTCCTGATATTGTCACTAAATATTCCGATTTCAATTCCTAGAAGAAAAAAGAAATCATTGGGGTCCATCTGAATCACATACCTACTCCTTTGTCTAGATGGGCAGGGTCAAGTGGCTTACAGGATCACAGAGAGAAGGAAAGAGGGAGGCTCCCCAACAGTCCCTGGCCTTCATGGGAGATCAGGCCCTACACAAATGACAGCTGTGAAAATTCCCTCACAGTTACCTTGTTCTCCTCTCATGCTCCCAACACTTTCATATCCTCACCCCGGGGAAGGGGTTCAAGAGTCAACGTTCTTGAGTAGCTGTTTTAAAGATTCCTCCAGAGTAAGGTACCCTCACTCTGCGTTGTACATCTACTGTTTTACAACTTCAGTTTTAATACCCTATAGTATTCATGTACTTGCAGCTTCTATATATATAACTATCACACTGAGTCTGTTTAACATTCCTGTGGGATTTTTACTCCAGTTTATGGATGAGAAAACTGAGGTTCACAAAGTGATACAAAGTGATTGACATCACTTAGCAAGTGGCTGGGAAAGGTCAGATCAAAACCCACGTTCTCACTCTACCCCCCTACATTATATCAATCTGGTCTTCAGAGAGGAGGAAAAGTTTGACCTGCCCTGCTCTATAGTCTGGGTGTGATTTCATCAACTCCTGGTAGATAATTCTGGCTACTCCTGGTAGATCCAAAAACAAACTTTCCCTTAAGCATGTATTAGGCACTCAATTACTACTGTGGGGGTGCTAGGTGCCAAGAAGAAAAAAAGAGTTCACCCTGAAGCCAATCTTCAAGTTCTTCACATACCCATCCTAGAAGTTAGACTATTTTAAGTATGTTTGGCTTTAGGTAAACTCGGAATCCACATTGACGCAACACCGTAATGAGGAGATAATACTACTTGTGCTATAATAATAGTCAACTAGTTTCCTTTAAACAAGGAAGTTCTCCAAGAAAATTCAATATGATGTGGCCTACCACGGTCTAACAACTGGAAGCATCTCTTCATAAAGGGAGGGACGCCTGTAGGGCAACTTCCCCTGCCCCCGTCCTGAACCTCACACCCAGTGCAGCTCAAGGCCATGAGAGACATTTTGGAAAGAAATTTCTCCCTTGGTCCAAAAGGGCCAATTCACAGCCACCCTTGAGATAATTTCCTGTGTGGAAAACCTGCACAAGGTGGCCCAAAATTCCTTCCGGGTGATTGACGTCAGTGTCATTTCTTCAGGGGAGTAACCATTGCCAAAACAGAGTTGAAAGTCTGGCTTGTTTTTAAGGAATTTGAACTTTGCTTTTCTCCAAGTCAAGTACTTGGCCAAGACAGGAATTTTTATAGCAAACAGTCTAAAGAAGAGAGGAAAGAGATTTGAAAGATGGGAGGGCGAAAGAACAAGCAGGCATCAGAAAGGGAAGGAAATCCTCCACCTGCCCAAAGATGTCCATTTTCTGTTCCCAGATCAGCAGCCTCTGACTTGTGTAGACAAGAACTCTCTGGTCTCAAAGCTGCCCTTGGGTGCCTTGACCTAGAACACCACCCCCAGCCTCACACCATTACTTCCATCAATGCAGACCTCATCTGCCCTCCAGGGCTGCCCCTCCAGCCCTACCAAAGATGCTCAAAAACTCAGCCATGTAGAGAGAGTCTGTTTCCTTTAAGCACATTCTTCAAAGCCATAGCCTTTTCCTTTTATAAAGAGATTCTTCCAGTGGTTAGACCTAGGTAGACCAAATTATATTGAATTTTCTTGGAGAATTTCATTGTTTAAAGGAAACTGTAAGCAAATTCTTAATAACATGAGGGTTATTAATGTTATAAAGAAAATACATTTGAAAAAAGCAAGACTGTGACACCCAGGCAGAAGATCACTAACTACTGCTAGTTTTTGTCAGATTTTGAACTTTGCTTTTTGAATTTGAACTTTGATTTTCTCCAAGTCAAGTACTTGACCCCAGTGGTGTGTGACCCAATTCCTATTCTCCACGCAGCCCATGTCTCCTCTAAGTACCACGGATTGTTTCTCCTCTTTCGTCTCCCACTCTGGGAGTTACCACTGGCCTTCCAGACTGCAGCAGCATACATCCACATTTAATTGCTTCATCTTGATGTCAGTTTCCATGGTCACTCTAGTCTCCACAAGTGGAGAGTAGCCTCACTGAAGTCAAGAGTTATAGCCTGCTCTTTGATTACTCTTACACACATTCTATGCCCCTCCAACCAGGTAGAGTAGACCTATGCACCAATTTGGAGTTGGTTCCCTTCAAATATCTTCTGAAGGATTCAGTTTCAATCTTCTCCCACACTGCAGTCTATGCAGACAGGAGTTTTAGGGCTGCCTTCTCATTCAGAGCTATGGGGTGGGGTCTTTAAGCCTGCCAAATCGCAAGCCCCATCAGAACTGGGGGGTCACCTTAGTTGTCTGCACTTGTCCCTCATTGTGTCCCCAGTTCATTCCCTGTCTTGGCCATCAGAGGGCACCACGGTTCCACCGGTCATCCAGGAAGGCATGCCAGGTGACTGGGAAGGCACCTTTAGATCCTGCAGCTGCCTCTCCCATGGAGGAATATGGCTTCCTTGTGCATATGACTCCCAGACCCCCAGCTCACTGGAGGGAGCTTTCATATGTCTGTGGTTCTGTCCTCCTGCAGGCTGGAGCTGAGTTGGCCTCTCCATCTGCATGGTACATGATACATTGCCTTGAACATGAGGCCTCAGCCCTTTCTGTGTGCTGAGGACGATGGGCTTGGCAAGGTCCTCCAGTGGCTCTCAACTAGGGAGATTCAGGGTGGTCTGGCTTCATCACTGAAACACCAGCTTTAAAGAATGTTCACAATTCCCCCAAATCCAGTATCCCTTCTCTACCTGCCCCCACCTCCATTCCTGCTTTCCTGATTCAAACAGGAGATTCAAACACCTGCTTAATATTCCCTAATGAAAGTCAGAGTAGACAAAGGAGAGAATGCTCCTGGAGGACGCTCTGTCCAGAAAGCCACATTTCCCCCAAATCCTATAACATTTTCTTCCTAAAAGCCACTTAGATTAACGAGTGTTTCTGGCAATTCTCAGTAAATAGATCATTAAATTTTTCCCAATAAATTTATTTTTGCCAGTAGCCTTTCTTCCCCAAAGGCATATGAATTGGAAGATGTTGAATAATCTTGATTTCAAACAAGTGCAACCAGCCCCAAGACTTGTCATCATCTAGCACAAGTATTTTTTGCATCTGACCTTGGCTGAGTCTGGGTTTCATACCTTGTCATATACTTATGGCATTGTAAGCAAACTGCAGGGCCCCTAATGGCGAGAAAGAGGAAGGACAAAGGAACACAGCTTGAAACAATTCAGTAACAGCTTAAAAATTACTAGCATTTTGGCATAAAAAAAAAAAAACATGGTCAATCCACTATGTGTGAACTATATGGCAGCAATCACGTGACAACACACATCAATCTATAAGTCAAACTTTATTTTGAGTTCATATAATCCTCAAGACAGATTTTGAATTTTAGAGTTCTGTATGTGTATATATCTCCCTCTTTCCTATCCTCACCATGTCCCTAAACACACACACACACACACACACACACACACAGATGCTAGGAACTAGACAGGAAGGGAAATCTCTAGGAGCTCTCCTGGGATCAGCAGCTCTCTGCCCAGGCTCATAGGAATGCTTTCCCAAAACTTAGGTTATAGAGAAGGAGAAACATGTAGACCTAAGCTTGACACCAAGTTGATACCAGCAGACTACAGGCTGCAAACTGAGGGTTGGGGTGGGTGTGTATACCACCACACTAACATTTCTACTGACATTAAGCCAGTAGAAAACTGATTTGAAAAAAAAAATGCCATGTGAAAGTTCTCTTCTCTGGAGAGCCAGGAACTTTCTACTTCTGACAGCCACCCCTGCAGGAACAGCTGTGGGAAGCTGCTGAGCTTGTCAGGGCTTCAGTGCCTGGCTACTTCATCCCCTGGTTTATTGTTTGTTCAGTCCAGCTAATCAGAGCAGCTAAGATGCCTCCAAGTAGAGCCAAAGTCATGGCCCATGCTCCATATTCTCCTGTCTCCTTCCAAAGTCTGTATCTATAATCTGCTCCATTTGGGATTTACCCTTTCACCAAGGTCCTACATTTTCTGGGACTGAAAATAAATCCATAAAATTCTTTAAAAGTAGAGAACTTGGAATCCTGTCCTACTCAGTATTTTCTATTAGCCCAAATGAGTAAGAGATTCTTGCTTTCTGTCCCTCTTGGATGGATAGTGAGCTAGAGAGGACAACACTGCTTTTGGGACATGTTCAGATCCTTCATGGTTTCCAAGAGATCCTACAGAAGTTAAATCTCCACTGTGGCAATGGATGCCTTCTGTATACACTCTCTAGTACGGTCTCCCTCTCCCTTCTTATCTCTGCTCTCTCTCCCTTTCCTCTGCTTTCTTTTTCTTTATTGCATATAAATCTATATGAATTGCACTATATATTTATTCTCTAACTTAATCATGCTCTATCATCTCCACTAGGATATAAACTTTTCAAAGGCAAAGACTTGGTCTTACTTACTATTATAGCTGTAGAGTGTGGAAGAGTTCCCAGAACCCAATAAAATGAAGTTTATTTGGTAGGTGGGTGGATGGATGGATGGATAGGTAGATGGAGAGATAAATGGATAGGTGGGTGGGTAAGTTGAGGTATGGATGGATGGGTAAATGAGTGATTATTTATTATTTATTATTATTTACTCCTCTGTACCAATAACTGCTTCCCCCAACACCATTGTACTCCCAGTTCTGAGTAGTGTCCAGTACATAACCATTGATTAATACATATTTACATTTCATATTTACTTTATCTAACTGAGCAAAAATTTCCCTCAAACCCTTGAGGTTGTGGGTAAAGAGTGTGATATACAAAGATAGATAAAAGTTATGAGCCAGGTTACCAAGAAGTTTTTAAAAACTTTTCTGGGCAGACTTCCCCCAGAGTTTCCTACATTTAGAAACCAAACCACATAGGATTGGACCATCTGTTTTCAGCTGCATACTGGCCATGATTTTCTGAAATGGGTGCTCAGAAGGATGGGGAGGCAAGGTCAGGAGTGGAGAGAGGAGTGGTAATAATGAAGAAAAAGGTGGGTTTGGGGCTGGGGATGTGGCTCAAGTGGTAGCACGCTCGCCTGGCATGCGTGCGGCCCGGGTTCGATCCTCAGCACCACATACAAACAAAGATGTTGTGTCCGCCGAAAACTAAATAAATAAATAAATAAATATTTAAAAAAAACAAAAAAAAAAAAAGGTGGGTTTGCCCAAGTAAAAGTCAAGTTACCAGGTAATTCTTTTTTTAAAAAAAAGAGAGAGTGAGAATGAGAGAGAGAGAGAATTTTTTAATATTTATTTTTTAGTTTTCAGCGGACACAACATCTTTGTTTGTATGTGGTGCTGAGGATCAAACCTGGGCCGCACGCATGCCAGGCGAGCGGCTACCGCTTGAGCCACATCCCCAACCCCATTACCAGGTAATTCTGAGCAGTGTTCTTTCCTCACTGTGGATGACTTTCCCACCTCTCACCCCCCCAGCACCATCATCATACTAAGAATAAACAAAAAACCAACCACTATCACAAAACGCTTCATCAGTTAAGATTGTGAATATGTCTGCTTCTACTTATTGCCATCTGATTAGCAAGACGACCTTGAGTCCAATTTTATAGCATCTTGGAAGAGTTAGGTATCTAGGGAATCAAGCAATCTGACCCTCTAATTTTAAGATAAGGAAACTAAGGTTCACAAATTACCAAAATTCACAGAGCTTGAATTAGAATTCCTCCCTGTTGCCTAGAACCATATGTCGCTCTCTTCATTGCGAATCTTTGTGTTTTTTTTTTTTAATTAGCTAAATTTTCCAACATTGTTTGTTGTAGCAGAATATGGTAAGTAACACGAGGCAGATGATTGCTGACAAGAACAACATGTGTTTATTAGCTACATATCATGTCTTCATTTGAGCTTCCCCCAGAGCAGCCTGGGAGACAAGAAGTTGATTGGGGAGCTGATTTCAGGAAGTACAGCCAGGGAGTGGAGAAGTGAGACAGCAGGGGGAAGAAAACCCCAAACCTAGGGCTAATGAGCAGTTTCCTGCAAAGGCAAGGGGGGCTTTATCCCACTGGGAAAATCTCAGATTTGTGCATTGGGGGTTATGGCAGCAGCTGAGTTAGTTAGCTACCCACCACCTCCCATCCTGATTCAATCAAGGGTGACTGTTTCCCAGCCCCAGCAACTCAGAGGAGGAAACACTGGGGAAGCTGGAGGTACAAGCAAGCCTTCAAAGATGGAGCAAAGGGTATCCACATCCACAGACTTTTAACTACCACTTTCCTGGACTGTGCGAAACACCAAGTCATAGGAGGCACAATGCTCAAACTACATCCCCGCAGCTGGGAGGAACCTTAGAAATCATCTAGACCAGAGGTTAGCAAACATTCTCTGTAAAGGGCCAGAGAGTAAATATTTTAGGCTTTGTGGATGCGAGGGACGCTGTTGGGAAAACTGACTCTGCCCCTGGAGTGCAAAAGCAGTCATAGACAGTAGGAAAACAATTAAGCCGGACTTTGTTCCTTTGAACTCCATTTACAAAAGAGGTTGGCGCTGGCGCAATGGTGCACACCTGTAATCCCAGCTGCTTGGAAGGCTGAGGCAGGAGGATGGTGAGTTCAAAGCCAGCCTCAGCAACTTAGGCACTAAGCATCTCAGTGAGACCCTCTCTCTAAATAAAATTTAAAAATAGGCCTGGAGATGGGCCTCAGTGGTTGAGTGCCCCAGAGTTCGATCCCCAGTACTAAAAAAAAAAAAAAAAAACACAGGTTGGGGGTTGGATTTGGTCCCAGGCTATAATTAACTGATTCCTGATCTAGAAAAGTCTTTATTTTAGCCCACAGAGCTGACCTGACATCTGCTCAAGGTCATGATTTGAGATTTAGCAATGGTATCAGAACTAGGAGAATCAAATCTAAGTCTGATTTTCAGTCTAGAACACTTTACTATGGACCACACCCAGCCCCTTCCAATCTCCTCCCAGCAGGGGCCGTTTCTTTGACCACTCCTCACCCCTAGCCCACGCTGACCTCATGGACATGCGCAGAGGTGGGGGAGTAGAGGAAGGCACTGCTTTACAGGGCTTTGCCTCTTGGAGGGATATTCAAGTCTTACATCTGCCAACTTATCCCCTGGCCTAGATCTCTTATTCCATCTCAGGACCCTTCTGACCTAATGGTGCCTATTCCCTACCTTCGCTAAGTTAAAACTACCCAGGCATTAACCTATGAAAGTATTTCAGGAGCTCCATGATAAAGATGTGCCTTGGGATAAGGTGAAGGTGACAAGGGCACTTCTTCCCAGCTCTTTGCCTTTGAGTACCACATCCCATGGCACACACTCCTCAGGTGGCTTTTTTCCTATAGGAAGGACATCTCCAAGGACAGAACCTCTATGGCTCCAGCCCAAGATACCCATCTTCAGACCCCTGGGGAGCCCCCAGCCACCTCCCTTCTCACTCAGTGGGCGTGTTCACGTCTTCTAATGCCGGTTCATGTCTCTGCAGGCCGGTGCTTATCTGGGCTGGCTCCATCAGGGATTCGCTGGCCCTAACCGGGCTGGGTATAGTACCAGGTACACAATCTATGCTTGAAGTCACCCTGTCTCTACTATAACACTTAAAACTGAGAGGTTCTCTTAGAATTCTAGCCAAGAATTTTAAGTTTAAGAAAAAGAAAATAATTGGGAATAGCAAGGTTACATTTTTTCCTTCTCTTTTTTTCCTCACCCTGGTCACTCAACACACACGCATCCATAGGCAGAGGAACCAAAGCAACAGAAATAGAAAACAAAACTGGATACAAAACAAGAATGGGTTTATCTTCTCAGACTACGTGAAATTAATTCTAGTGTAAGTGAGTGTTTAGAGTCAAGAGAACTTCACCCCTGTAACCTGGGTAACGCTGGGCAAGTAACCTAACTTCCTTGAGTCCCCTAATCTCCTCATTTATAAACTTTTGATAATACCTCATAGCCTCTTATGGAATAAAATGTTCACTGTGAATGGCACCACACCAAGCCCACAGAGGCACTGCACAAACAGTAGGAGCTCTCCTGTTCCATTTTAATTTTATTTTAGGTTTTGATTCCACTGCTCCTACCAAACCTAAGAATCCTGCCTATTCACACTCACACACATAAAGTTCAGATATTCATGCTCAGATATTTACTTTTGACTTTTGATCTCTACCTTATGGTCCAACCATGACCTCCCATGCTCAGAAAGGAAAGAAAGGAATTCCCCACCAAAACGGAAACACCTTCAAACCCTGAGACAGCAACCAGGAATGACTGGCCCCTCTTTTTAGCAGGCCTGTTACTTGGGAAGTGCCACAAGAGAAACTGGCCTGGCCCCTGAGTTCCCAGGGGCTGTGTGCATGGGGGTCAGGATGACACGGCAAATAGCCAAGGGCACAATCCCTTGCTCCTCCTTTCCAAAACCACTGGAAGTAAATTCCATATTTCCTATGCTAACAATAGACCTGGGAGTGAGGCCCAGTGAACCTGAAGCCAGTTCAGGTTTCACATCAGTAGGTTTTCATTCCCCAAAGGCTTGGGACTCTTTGGCCTCAAATTGCATGTGTGTCAATCAGTGCAGCCAATCAAAACCCTCTGGGAATAAGAGCTGCATAGGGCAGCGTCCTTGCCAAAAGTTTCCATCTATTCTGGTGGAGGCGAGCTAAACACACGTGACAACATGAGTGGTACAGGGGCTGGTCACATACAGCAAAAGAGATCTGTGACAATCTGCCCAAAATACAGTGTGCATGTTTCTGCACACCCTGTGTTTAATATCCTTCTGTTGGCTTTCCCCTCCAGATCCAATTTCTATCTTTCTCTCCCTTGCTCTAAGCCCTGGAGGTTGGACCCTATAAACTACAACCACAAGTCCCATGGACTCTGGCCTCCAGTTGGGTCCAGCAGATGTGAGATGGGGATATTTAATCCCTCATGTTTTTCCCAGAGGGGTCACTGCAAACTGGCTGCTTCCTTTTGCCAAAAGTCCTGCCAGGCTGCTTCTGATTCTGTCCCCATCCCTATTCCTTTAGGGATGGGGAAGGTATCCCTGATGCCAGCCATGAGATTTTTCACTCTCTTTCATGGTTTTCCCAAACTCCCTACACCCTTGTGTTTAAAAAAAAAAAAAAGTCCCTCTATTAAACTCTGTTCATGTCACCCCATTCCATTGTGCTGTGTCTGTTTACTGCAGGGACCCTGACCCATCAGGTATAATATGTGTCAAATGAATGTCAAAGGTCACATGCTCTGTGGAACCTAGAGGGTCTGGGAAGAGAGGGACCACCACTTGGTGGGTGAGCAGGATGGCGTCTTGAGACTGGAAGGAGTCGAGAGAGAGGACACATCTGGAGGCAAAAGAGGATAGTGGTGTGTGGGGGTGGGGGTGGTCAACTGCAAATCCTTAACCCCAACCTTAGCATAGAAGAGGAGACTCAGGAAATGTAGTCCAGATTCTGCGAAAAGGCCAACGAAACCTGCAGACCAAATGGGACAAGAGTCTGTGCCCTGACCTGCCAGCTGTCACCACAGAACCAATGAGGAAACTAGTTGGGATTGACTCCAAGAGTGGGATGGAAGAGGCATGCTCCACAAAGAGACACCAGGGTTCACTGTGGTCTTCCAGGAAACCCACACATCTGCAGAGCAATTGTGGAAAGTCATGATGCTTCCCCAGGATGTGGAGTCACAGGCAGGGCTTGATGCCACCAACAGACAAGTCCTGCCCTGTCTCTGGGGCCAGACCCACGCCTTAGGCAGAGAGTCAGAGGCTGAAGAAACCTGGAAGGAACATTTGCCAGGCCTCAGGAAAAAAAAAACAAAAAAATTCCTTCTGTCTTGGTGGGTTGTACTGGGAAGAAAGCTAATGTTTTGGTCTCAGGTGAGCAAGGCACCCAATTCATTCCCCCTTATCCTGTCCCCCCTACAAACACAGAAGAGGAATGCACACTCAGATTCATGGACGCGCTCAAAAGCCGGGACGCGTCATTTCCAAGTGGATTACATGGCCCATTTAGCAGCCTTCACCACGGATTATTTAGGCACTCTTCGAGTCAGGGCTCTATAAATTGGATGTAAAATGCATGCAGGTTTCCTGTAGTTCATCATGCCGGTAACTCCCTAAAACCAGAAAACAGAGTAAGAAGGTGTCAAAGAGTTAAAGAGGGAAGAGATGGGAAATTTCTAAGGCTCACACTGGATTCTGAACCCAGATATCGTAGGAGGGTCTGCTTGACCTCACCCTCAAAGGCAGAAGATGTTGCCCCTGGGTTTTTTTTTTTTTTTAATAGATTCATCATGTACAAGGGGTTTTTTTTTCCTGTTGAGATTTATATTTTTTTAATCCATGTTAACACTTGAGCTCTCTAAATTTACTAGCTTTGAAATAGCAATACTTCCTTTTGTTTATTCTAAATCATACTTCAAGCTTCCAGAAACATCCCCAAATTATGGATTCTGTAAAATCTCCCTTATGTCTTTCAGTGTTCAACAGTTTACTAGACTTTGATCTTATTTGCATTAGTCTCATCTATCCAGTCCACATGTATTTATTGAGCACCTACTGGGTGCCCAGAACTAGACTTCTCTGCCTCCTTTCCACTCACTCTTTGGATTGTTGTTCTTCCCTCATTTTTTCCTTGACTTAACCATCTAAATAGCTTCATTGATTTGCAAAGATAGAATTAGCCTGACACTGCTGGCTTTTTGCAAATGGTACAGAGATATTTCATTCTTAGGGAACTGCTACAATGCTGCAGTTTGATAGGAAAGAGACGGGCTGAACCCTGCCCTGAACCATAGATTCCTGCAGAATGAGGTTCACAGCACTCTCTCAGAAGATTGCTGAAAAACTAAATGAAAGCTGGATGTGGTGACATGTACCCGTTATCCCAGCAACCTGGGAGCTTGAGACAGAAAGATTGTAAGTTCAAGACCATCCTCAAAAACTTAGTGAGACCCTGTCTCATAACAAAAACTTAAAAGGGCCTCATGATGAGCTCAGTGGTAGAGTGCCTCTGGGGTCAATGCCTAGTACTACCAAAAGAAAAAAAAAATGAATGAATGAAATAAAACATTTGCATGTGACCTAAGAGCAAAAATTCTCCACATGAACCAAGGTCACTTAATGACAGAGACATGATCTTCTACTACAGAAAAAGCACAAGGCTGCAGAGACAGAGTCAGGAAGCAAGAGTGAGGCGTCCCTTGATCTTCCAACATAATGCAAATCACAAACGAAAACAAAATTAACCTACTACCAAGTGCAGCTTGCAGCTCCAAATGGGAATGTCAGAATCCTTTCTCTTGCTAGCCAAAGTCTTTCTTTTTTTTTTTAATTTATTGTTTAGTTGTAGTTGGACACAACACCTTTATTTTACTTGTTTATTATTTTTTTTAATGTGGTGCTGAGCATCGAACTCAGGGTTTTGCAAGTGCGAGGTGAGCGCTCTACCCCTGAGCCACAACCCCAGCCCCTAGCCAAAGTCTTTCTTCAGAGAAGCTTCATGAAGATATGCAGACAACAGGGCCATCTCCAGAGCCATGCAAGGACTGGGCCCTTGCATTCAAATATTAGGTGACTTTCTCCTTTGGCTGATGGCCATTTTATGAAATTGAGGGAAGATGAGTCAGTTTTTCAGTGTTTATGCCCCACTCTGTCCTGAAAAAGAACTTCCTTCCAGGACTGTATGTGGATGGTGAGGCTGAGGGATAGATGTGGTACCCCAATGAGAACAGAAAAACTCTTGCTAATAAGCTATGGAGACGAAAAGCCTTAAGAACAATCCCTGGCTTGGGGCTGTGCAGAGAGCCTGGCTGTTGAGACAAGTGCTAGGTCTGTGTGGGAGCTGGGCAAGGGCCCCAAAGGGACAGGCCCACAGAGTAAACAGAGCACCTGATGGTGCTGAGGGAGGGCACTGTGCCCCGTGGTGGAACCTGAAGCAGCCAGCCTGGGCCCACACCCCGTGTCCACAGACTCACTAGCAGATGGCTTGTACTGTGTGCTCCCCTGAGAGCCATCCTTCTTTGAAAAGGAATCAGAGTTGAAGCCTTCAAGAATCCCCATGAGCAGTGGTGGCTTGGCCCAGACAACCCCTGTGACCCTCCAAGGGGTAGGAGATCACCCTGGGAGAGCCCCTCCCATCCTCACTCCTCACCTGTCAATAGAGGGACTAGATTGGTATTTTTTCTCAAAGTCTGATTCTTGAACCACCTGTTTCCAATTACCAAGATACAGGGTAACTGTAGATTCCTGGGCCACCCAAGTTGACCAGTTGATTCTAACTTTGAGAACCCCAAGACAAAATAATCAGTAAATTCCTTCCAGACCTTACAATACAGAACCATGTGGCCAGATAGAGACAGCAACCACCTCTGCCACCTCACCTTCCCACCTTCGAAAAGATCAGGCCCCTGAGCATCAGAGTCTGATTAAAATCCCACCCATACTGCCTTCTTTTTTTTTTTTTTTCTTTTTAACCCTTGTTTTTTTACCCTCCGACTCTGGCCCTCACTCCAATCAAAGTTCGTGAAGTAAACTGTTATCAGACATTTATACCCAAGTGAGCCTGAGTTTCAAATTATTTGCTGAGGACAGATGTGATCACAGGGGAACACCCAGGAGGAAGGGCATGGGGGTGGGCAGGTAGAACCAGGGACCTGTGAATTCCTGTGGTAAACACTGCCACTTCACAATCTCAACAGTGCCCGGTGCCACACGGCAATCAATCTTCCAAAATATGCACAGGCTTAATGGGTCTCACATATCCTGCTTCAGGATTCTGTTCCTGACCTGGCCACTTGTTTGAAGTTCAGTACATCCTGACCAAAGCCTTAAACCCTCCTTCCAACAGAACTTATACTGGAGACGGGTGTTTGCCCAAGGCTTTCGTGCTCAGAAATAATATTTGTGGAGAGACACAGCCGTGGCTCTGAGAAGCTCTGAGCAGCTCCGGAAGCTTCTCTCTCACAGGCTATTTCTGTGTAACTCATTGGCCATCCACAACCCCATCCATCTCTCATGTTTTGGCACCTGTGGGAAACACGCTACCCCCTTAGCCCTTCCAGCAGAAATCAGGAAACAGTGGACAAGTTTGTGTGTGTGTGTTTTGGGTTTTTTTTTTTTATTTGTTTGTTTTTGGCAGTGCTGTGAATACCCTCACTTAGAAAGGGTCAGTGCAGGTGCCAAAGCTGTCCTATCATGAATTTAGTGCTATTTTTCTCTTGCTTTTTGAAGCTACTTGGGCTTCCCTTTGCACTCCTGTGGCTCTTCAGAAGTTTTTCAAAGATCCATTTTCTTTTCATCATGTATTTCATGATGCCTTCTGAGCTCTCAATGAGCCTGCTCTGCCTGCAGCGACCTCCCCTGCCCATCCTTCCACTCTCACTATCCCTGTTATTCTAGGCTCACTCAGCCATTTCTCAGATCTGTTGGAAAGACTCTGGCCCTTTAAGGGCTCCCTTTAACAATTTGGCCTCAGGTTAAAGGAGGCTTGAATTCTGATAGGGTGGAGCTCTGATCCCTGCTCTCCCGAACCTCCAGCAGCTCACTGCATGAGGCTGATTCTCTTTCACTAATGGCCCTGTGGGCAGGTGCTCACTATGCAGCAGATTAGGGGCTTCATGTCTTGTGGAACATTCACATCTTTGTCCTTATTGCAGATAATGAGCAGGAGACTAACTCCTTGAAGTGGCTTGCTCAAAGGCCCACTGGGCATGCGAAGAGCTATGATTCCATCAGTGCATCTAAACCACAGCCCAGGGCCTTTCCTACACAGTGGGTTGGGACACTAACACCAGGATGAAAATATTTGGATCTGAATTCCCAAGCAGTGACAAGGGCTTCCAAGTCAAATATAATGTGATTATAAGAGTTGATCTCGGAAAAGCACCTGCAATCGTGTGTATAAGTGGTAAACATTGGGTCACATCTAGGAAGCTTTTATAAGAATCGATATGACTATGTGACTCAATGTATCAAACTCCAAACTCGTCTTCCAGGGCAAAGGCATAAATGTCCCTTTGTAGGAAGATGGAGTTAACTTTTCTAAGTGAGCCCTCTGACTACCTACTCTCACAGCCCCTGCTATGTTCAGGCACAATATAGCAGGGGTATTTCAACGAATGTTTTTAAGTAAATACAAATGACTATTGATTGGCCTCAGTAGGAACCTTGCGGTTTGAGGAGCACAGCAAGCAGCTCAGACTGTTGTACTTTAAGCAGGTTAAAATTGCATAATCCAAAACAGCAGGATCTCATCAGTACCTCAGCTCCTGTGCCTACTCAACTCCAGATTTTCACCAGCAGGGTCTAACCTCAAGGACTTTCCATGGTGCACAGAAGACTTGTCCTGATTGGGCTAATGGAGACAGTGTGTCCTAGTGGGGGTAGTCAGGAGTAGGAAATGTTCTCAGCTCCCAGCCTGGAGCAATTACAAAGGGCAGGGCCACCAGGAGCCCAGGGTCTGCTGCTGGTTAGAAAAGAACATCTCTGATGACCTCCCAGGGTTTGGTTCTTTTTCTCTCTACTGATTTTTCCCAAAAAGATCAGATGGATTTGGCTCAAGGTTGACTTATCCCTTCAGCTCATCAGCCTTCTTCCTCTCCCATCTACCTCCTCCATCTCTGCTATAATAATAAGATCCTACCTTCAACTTTGCATTCTGATTTGCAAAGCTCCCTCACATGTGTGATCTTATTTGATCTTCTTAGTAGGGATTAATGGGTAGTTATCATTCCCATTTTACAGATTAAAAACCTGAAGCTCAGAGGCTATCACTTGGCCAAGTTCATAAAAAGAGAACCCATAACTTTCCCTCAGACATGGACTTCCTCCATGTTTTCTTTATACTAAATGACTAGATCCACCAGCTATCCAGTGATTCATGCTAAAAGCCTTGGAGACAAAGAACTTTGACATTGCATATTCTCCAGCCTTTGTCTCATCAATTACCAAATTTTGTCATGTCCATCTCCCAAATATTCCTCTCCATCTCCACCACTGGACTATCATCTAAGTTACTTTTGCCTCTCTCCAGGATGGAAGAAGCAGCCTCTTATTTGAAGAAGCACCATTCTTGCCCTAGATGTGTCTTTTCTTTACACCATGTTGAGGGATATTTTAATAATAAAAATCTCCTTGTGTTACTCCCTTATTGAAAACCACTTACAGTGTCCCCATTAGTAGAAGGAGGAGGAGGAGGAGGAGAATTAGTTGTTGAAGTTGTTAAGGCTGTGGTGTCAAGGAAGAAGAAGAAGAAAATGCTCAACATGACTCCCAAGCCCTTCACGTTGATCCCATCTACCTCTCCATTTTCATCTTCATTGAGCATAACTCTCTGCCTCACCAGCTCCAGCCACTTTGACCTTCCTTTAGTTCTTCAAATGTGCTAAGTGAGTGCTTTCTGATTGAGGACCTTATCCCTGCTGTTCTCTCTGCCTGGAACATCCTTTTTCCCATTCCAACATCACTCTGCTTAGTTAGTTCCCTGCAGTGGCTGGGGTAGCAACTCAGTCTCTACTTAAGGCCTGTGGGTCCTGAGGGCCAGCTCTGCTCCACATGCCTCCCGACTTCCTCAAACCAGTTAACTGCAGGAGATTCATCCTGTTGTGATGCAGGGACAGAAGTGGACAAACAGACACTTGCAAGGCCCAGGCTTGGAGCATGCACACTGTCATATCTGCTCCGTTGCACTGGCTAAAATCAAAGTTGAAGGGTAGGAAAATATACCATGTATCTGAAGTAAGACAATGACAAAGTCACATGGCAAAGGACAAAGACATAGGGATGAAGCAAAATATTAAGACAAATAATGCAATCTACCAAAGTATTTATTTGTTGAATGCTAAACTGTAAACTACATGAGAATGTTGTTTTCTATACTGCATAACAAATTACTACATATTTAGTGACTTAAAACAACAGATATTTATTATCTCATGGTTTCTGTGGGTCAGAAGTTCAGGCATGGATTAGCTGGATCTTTGGTATAACAAGGCCATAATCAAAATGTCATTAGGGGCCAGGGGCAGTGGTACATGCCTGTAATCCCAGCAGCTTGGTCGGACTGAGGCAGGAGGATTTCGAATTCAAAGCCAGCCTCAGCAAAAGAAAGGTGCAGTGAGATTCTGTCTCTAAATAAAATACAAAATAGGTCTGGGGATGTGGTTCAGTGATCAAGTGCCCCTGAGTTCAATCTCCAGTACCAAAAAAAAAAAAAGTCATTGGGCTTGTGTTCTTATCAGAAGGTTTAACTGGGGAGAAATCTACCTCTAAGCTACTTTAGGTTGATGGCAAAACTCATGTCCTTGTTGCTATAGGAATGAGGATCCTGTTTTCTTGCTTGTTATTGGCTGGAGTCTGCTTTCACTTAGAGGTGAATCACAGAACCACAGTTTGTTACCACATGACTCTGTCCATAACCCATCCACAATAAAGCTGTTTGCTTCTTCAAGGCCAATAGAAGAACCAAAGCATGTCTATACAGAGTAACCACAAGGTGATACCACATCACCTCTGCTGTATTCTTTTGACTAAAAGCAATTCAGAGATCTTCTGCTTATGGGGCCAGGACCACATCAGAGAGTAGAGATCACGGGTACCCACCTACCACAGTGAGAGAAAGGGGCATCTGTCCACCTTACTTTGGTATTCCCACTCCTAACACTACACCTCAAACTCAGCTTGTGTCAATAAAGGCCCGTGGGAGGAATCAATGAATAAAGTTACACAATGAGAACAGAGGAATCTGGACTTCAGGCCAGATTTCCAACTCTAACTCTAAAACTCTTTCATTATTCCCAGACTTCCCCTCTCCCTAGCTTCTCAGTCCTCTTTTCTCTTTTCAGCTCTAACCTTGCCTCTTTTATCATGTCTTCTTTTCCAGTGCTTCCTAATTTTAAATCCTCCATGTTGCTTTATCTTCTCTATCATTTCCTTTCTCTCTGCTACTCCCTCAAGCCAAGGCCCTTCCTCTCCTGCCTATTTTCTCCCTCACCTCCAGGCCCACTTCCCATACTACCTCTGATTTTATATGCTCCCAGAGAGCTTTCCCCCTGCCTTGACCTCCTGAGTTGCTGGGATTACTGGTGAGTGCCACTAAGACTGACCAGAGAGCTGAATTCTTTATTGGAGAATAGAAGGAACAGACAACCTTCACTATCTGCATGTGGCAAGCATTTGAATAATATGCTTTAATGACTGAATAATTGAAATAATGTATGGAAAACATCTTTCCCAAAAGAACAAAATATCTTCATCTTCTGAAGGATCTGAAGATAGAAATATTAAATTTGATCAGTTACATCTGGATTGGGTTTCTGCTGAGCTGATGGAATAGGAAAGAAATCTCTTCCACTTAAACCTGGGAGTGTGTGTGTGTGTGTGTGTGTGTGTATGCAGATGCTTGCACATACATATGTGACAAGGTTAGCAATGATATATGCTCAATTCACATATGTTTAAAAATCCAGAGCTCCATTCCTGGGTCTCTTAATTTATGTTAGGAATTTTTCACAAAATTTGGATGACACACTCAAAAACTGTTCACTTTTCCACTCCCACATCCACAAGTCACATGTCCTTTGCTCCCACCTTCTCAATAGAATAACAAAAACAATAGTGGCTATCTTGATAAATATTATATATCAACGTGACAAGCTATGGGTGCCCAGATATTTGGTTAAACATTATTCTGGGTCTTACTGTGAGGGTATTTTGGGATGGGATTAACATCTAAATTGGTAGACTGAGTAAAGTGGATTAATCTTCATAATGTAAATGGAGCTCAATTAGTTGAAAATCTGAAAGAAACAAAGTTACTGCCTTTCCCCTGAGTAAAAAAAAAAGAATTTCCTTCCTGATACTGATATCCTCTGAACTAGAATATTGGCTGTATCTGGGTCTTGAGCCTGCTGGATTCCAATTGGAACTATACCATTGGCCTTCCTGGGTCCCCAATTTGCTAACCTATGGTCTTGGAATTTGCTGGCCTCTATAGTAATGTGAGTCAATTTCTTATAATAAATATTTATCTGTTTTCTCCTATTGATTCTGTTTCTCTGGAGAGTCCTGACTAATACAGACAGTAGCGTTTTAAGCTTGTGGAACGCATGAAACATGCAAGACGAATGGATTTGTTAGTCATATTCCTAGGAAGAGGCAGGGACTCAGCTCAACTGGGCAGATCAACACTGTCACAGGTCTGGCCTTGCCCAGTCTATTGGTGCTAGCATCAGGGCACAAAACCATCAAAGGTGCCTGCCACAGGACTGGGCTAAGCACACTGAAAGTTGGTTGAAGTTTATTGGGGAACCTGCTCTGCTGTTTCTCCTCTGACCAGCTTCTCTTTGCATGTGCAAATGAAAAGCCTTAAGAAGGGAGAGGGTGTAAGAAGACCAGAAAAGCTTCAAGATCTAAAGAAATCGGCACTAGGATTAGCTACCAGTGTGGTGGCACATGTGTGAACAAAGGACAAAGCCTGAAAAGAGAGATTGTTCTCCAGGTCAGGTAGAAGGCAGGCGTTGGTCCCCAGTTTGTCCACCATGGGTCTGGCTGACCCTAAACGACCGAGAGGTGCACTCAGCCTTGAAGTTTACCTCAATGACCTGACTCTATGTAAAAATAAGCTCCTGATTTGTAAGAGAACTTCCCTGAGCCTGCACTCACCAGAAAGAGCCGTGTTTTCTGTATCCTGGAATGCTGACGTTGACTTACGTGGGCCCCTGACCAAACACTGACAACTGAATTCCTAAATTGATCTGAAGGGAAACTCAATATGTCCTATCATTGGCTTCATTTCTCATCATTTCCAGTTTAAAGATTAGTCCATGTAGTTTCTACATGCTAACAAGGGTTTGACTAGCTCCGTGCTCTTGACTCAGAAGAGGAATAGAAAGCAGTGACTTATACTAACAGTCAAAGACCTGGGCACTGACCCCAATTTACCAATAACTTATCAGCATCTTGACCTTCAAAAAGCACTTAAACAGTCTGGGTCTCTTTTCTTCTTCTGCAAAAGGAGAACTTTAGACTGTTCATGAAGGCTTATTAAACTAAGCTAGGGTAACAAAAGCATTCCAAAATACCATGGTCTCAATAAATTCAAAGTTTATGCCTCTTTCTCATAAAATCTATAAGTAAGGGGTTTGGGGAGACAGATGAGCTCTACTCAGAAATATCTTCCAGGGAGCCATGTGTCAACATGTAACTTCTGCTTCTAGATCCACCGTGCTAGAAACAGGGAGAAAGAAGATCCAAGCATTTATTCTTTAAGAAGATGAAGGATATTACCTGGAATTGTGCACCTTATTTTGCTGGCCTGTGACATAGCTACATTGCCACCTAGCTGCAAAAGAAAGGAAAGAAAGAAAGGAAAGAAAGAAAGAAAAGAAAGAAAGAAAAGAAAGAAAGAAAAGAAAGAAAGAAAAGAAAGAAAGAAAAGAAAGAAAGAAAGAAAGAAAGAAAGAAAGAAAGAAAGAAAGAAAGAAAGAAAGAAAAGAAAAAGAAGGCTGAGAAGTTCAGATTGTAATTGGGTGGTGATATACCCAGCCAAAGCTGGGGGGTGGGGGGAAGAGATTCTGTTAGTAAAAAAGAAAAAGGGAGATTCTACCACTGAGATGATCTCCAACATTCTTGAGCAAAGGGCAGTTTCTTTTCTATTGCTCTTATTTCTTCCCCTCTCCTAGGCAAACACTCTACTATTGAGTTACACTCCTACCCCTATTATTCCTGATTATTGGTTGGATTTTCACTTGTTGTGGAATATTCTAAGTTGTTTTCAGATCATTTCTCCTCTTGGTTTTCTTTCCTAATAACTGGGCACTTTATCGGGCAATGCCAATCCTCCTCTTCCTTCAAGGTCTCCTGAGGTTTCTGTACCATATAGAGTTCATCCCTGGTTGACAGAGTCAAAATCAATTGACCTCATCATTTACCCCACTGTTCTGAAGTTGAAAGAGGTTAAGGTAAGTCAGCATTCAGAAGCTTGATTCTTTAGTAGACTCCATGTTTCTACATTGCTTCTTCCTCCATCTATGGGGAAATTCCAACACTTTAATACTTCCCTTGAAAACAACACTGGCAAAGCTCTACTTTTCCATGGCTTTTTTTCTGGTATTTCACTGTGCTAATCTCTAAGCTCTGTGCACTATTTTTCATTGTCCTACCTTCAACAAGCTCAGCAAGCCCGGCGCTAATTATGCTCTTTATAGCCATCCTACACTGTGCTTCCCTTGACCTTTAAGCTACCTTCTCCCCTAGCTAGCTTCTTTGTTCTGGGACTTTTTTGAGGTTGTGCATGGGCATAAGGAGTCTTTCTGTCCAGAGAAGAAGAACTTTGCCCATATGAGAAAAGAGAGGGAACAAAGTTTGCAGCGCTATGGGAAAGAGGGAGGGAGCCAAGGAGAAAATTGAAAAAAGAACAGAGGCTTGACTGTGTCTAATGCTCTGAGGACAATGGCTAACATACTCCCTGAGCCCATAAATGAAGGCAACATAGGAAGGTGTACAGCCAGTTGGTTTAGTGGCACTAGGAAGCAGGAAGACTGAACTGAATGCCCTTGAGGGTATAGGAAAGAGAAAGGAGATTCCATCGTGGAGACCTAATAAGAAGGCTACAGCCTCTGGTGAACAGATGGAGCACAGGGAATGGGGACCATCATCCAGACATCAAACTCCAGGGTGTGGGTGAAGGATATAGCTAGTCCTAGGGCAGAAAAGCATGCCAGGAACCACAAGTCCATGGGACAGCTCAGGAATCCTGCCTTTTGGTGGATAGGGAACTAGATGGACCCAGTAATCATCACTTGGCCCCACAGGTGTAGGTCAATCTTTGTCCTGCAGAGTTTGCTCCAGACTATTTGTGTTTTCCAGGCGAGATGATGAAGGGGGAGATTGGTGCTCACATGGAACAGAGAGTCCAAAGGGAGGCTTCCATTTTCCTACCTCTAAGGCTCACAGTGAATAATAACAATGGTTGGACCAAGGCTGGTGTTACCCTGGTTTGAGTTTTGTTCAGGTCCATAACAAATGTTGGAAACAGTTGACATGAGAACAAGCACTGGAAATACTTTCCCCCATTTCAGATTTAAAAACCACCCTCAGAATCAATTCCAGGTTTGGCATGGGAAGGAGAGGGTAAGGATGGTAATAATTTGAATCATCTGAAGCCTTCATCTCTGCAGAAAGCATAATCTTTTCTCTTACAATGTCCTCCCATTAAAATGGTTGTAAGGTCAGATGAGAATCAAGGCCATTTGTGCAGGCTTCTCTGTACTCGAGGGAAAAAGAGACAGAAATCTCTCCCCTCCCTGTAGCTGAGATGTGAGGGAATAGAGGACTCCTGAAAAATTTCCCAGAGAGATTGGGGCATAGTGATGTCAGGGGGAAAAAGATGTCTCCAGAGAAGGGTGTCAGGAGTTCCCAGAGGGGAGAATGAATTGACTCAGGACCAGCTGGGTTCTTAGCATACAAGATGGAAAAGAATTTCATCATGAGCCAAAGGCATAGAGAGAGGTTTATTTGGGAAGCAGATATACATTTAAGGGAGACTGTGGGCTACCTAGAGAGTGAGAAGACATTCCTTGGGTTGGGAGTCCAATATTGATACAAGGGCTGTATGAGGGGCCGGATTGGAGGTGGAGCCAGGGTGAGGCTTCACTCTGTTACTCCAATGTTCCTTGTACTTGGGGATTTCTCTTGTTTAACAAGGGCATGGGCCAAGGGCCTGTTGCTCAAGATTTAAAACTGTGCTTTCTGCATCTCAATGGCTCCTGGGCATCTCCTTTAGGACTCAGAGTCTCTCTCTCTCTCTCTCTCTCTCTCTCTCTCTCTCTCTCTCTCTCTCTCTCTCTCTCTCTCCTCTCTCTTCTGAATCCCTATCTCAGGGAGAAGGTCTTAGAGACACAATAGGACATTGTAGTCATTACTTTCACAGGGGTGGTCCTCCTAAACTCTGCCCCTTCACACTTTCAGGCAGGGAAGTCCAATTTGCCAATACAATAGATTTCCAGAGTCTTCTAGAATTATTCTAGTTATCCTCAAAACTTTGCAGAAACCCATGACACAGACTCTCATGTCTTGGATGGTCAGAGATCCCTAGGTTTCACAGAAGTCAAGATGGAGCTAAAGGAATGCAAGAAATCCTCTGTAAGCTTCCCTGCATCTCCCCCCACACATTAAAAAGGTATAATCGGATTTATTTTTTTAAGACTTAACTTCCTTGAAAAAGAAGTATTTTCCAAAAGCCTGGTGTCATTGTGTTGCATTTGTGGAAAGCACCTATGAAGGCAAGAAGCTGTTCTAATGTCTCTTAGTCTGGAGGGCGTGAAAGGGGTTTTAGGCCAATTGTGAATTTTAAGCCTTTTTTTTTTTTTAGGACTTATAAAAGTATGAATTTATTCCATAAGCCTTAGCACACACACACACACACACACACACACACAAAAAAAAAAAAAAAAAACTTATTTTTTAAAACCTTCCTAATGAGCTTAAACCTTGCTCAGTCTCTTAAGTCAACTTCAGTTCCTTGGGGATTCAGGAGTGTATACCACCCAGGAAACTTGGGGGAAAAACTCCTGTCTTTGGGAACTTGTGGTCACCACTTTGATGCTCAATGTGAGGGTTCTGCTGCTCCAGACATTCTCCCTCCAAGCCAAATAATCCTTATCCACCCCACCACCTCCTCTACCACTCCCACCACCAGACACCTCCAACATTCACTTCATCTAAAGTCCTGATACCTCCATCCTGCTGAATGGAGGCAGAGCGTACTTAGGTCCCCACTGCCAAGGAACCCGGCACCCGTCCAGCCTTCCACTTTAGGCATCCATCACTTCCTTGGGGTGGATCACCTCTCCCTTTCAACCTGAAAAGTTCTCCTGCTTTAGGATATAGCAGCTCCTCCCCCACACAAGCCTATACTTGTTTCTCCCCTGGGGCGAGGGAAGTCCAGCTCTCAGAACACAAAGTACTGGCAGTCTCTGAGAGGTGGTGGCAAATTCTGTTCATTCTTTTGGAAGGCTTAGAGTCTGGAAAACAAGAGAGAATTAATTCCTCGGTGGCCATATTGTACAGTGAAACTCCCTCCTTCTCCTCCCCACTTTCCCTGCTCCCTGTATAATGGTGAGGGAGGGGAACCTGGGATCTGGGCTCTAGTCTCTTGTGTTCATTACAAACAGAGCTGACCAAGTGGAGGCTGAATGCAGTCAGGGCTTCTCTCCTAAGTCCTGGGACCTGCTGTGGGATTAGATCTGCCTGGAAGAGGCGGCCCTTTGGGGAATTCCTACAAAGTCTTGCATGAGCTCATGCCAGGCAGCCCTGTATCCACAAGTCTGTATGCCCCTGTGGTATCAGGACAGGGTAGTGAAGCTGCCCAGTGCCCCCATTAGATTTACACTTAGCACAAGGAAGGGTACCACGAGGAATGGAGAAGATGGGAAGTGCCCTGCCACAATCATAACCATTGCCCAGCAGTCTGACAAGGTGCAAGATAGCCCAGCATACTCAAAGGACACGGCCCAAGTCCACGGGTCCCTATGGTAAATCAAGCTGGGCCAAAGCAGAAATCTCCTCCCTCTGGATAGGCTATTCTCGGAAAATTTCTTGGCTAGTTGGGACAACTCACACAGTTTACTGGAAAGAACTCCGCAACCAGGATTGGGTAATGTGGTTTGTTTTCTTTTTCTACAACCTGTGCTTTCTCTTCTCTATTCCTCAGTTTCCCCATCACTAGAACACACTGTCCTGCCTGGGTAATTAAAGGATCACATTAAGATGGATAAAACAGGAAAAGTACAAAGAACCATGTAAAACAGGAGGCATTCAGAGGAATGCTGTTTGAGGATATTTCCCCTTCTTCCAAATCAGATCTTTGCTCCTGTAAAAAGCCCTATATAAATAGACTGTAGGCATTCATTAAAAAGTGGAGAAATTCTAGAAAAAAAAAATTTAACACAGAACCAAATATCTCCTGTTGAAGCTTGACAGGAGAGAATAGATGGCCTCCCCAAGTCTTTCTAAACTCCCAACCAGTCTCCACAAGCTGGAAAAAAAAATTGTCTACTTGGGTTGAGTTTTGTGATAGATAACCCTTTCCCACACGTCTAGAGGCACCCAGAGACAGCAGCCTGACCCTCAAGAAATCTTCTTTACCCCTCCCTATTCACATCCAGCCTTGTGCCCAGCTTTGGGGAAATGAGGCATGGAGAGAAGGGGGTATTGGCACAGGGGTCTGGAAGCAGGAGGCAGAAGAGGAAGGATAGTGAACCATCAGTCCCCCTTGCCAGAACAGACTTGCACTCTAAAAATGGTTTCATGATGTAAAACCCAGAACAAAGGATTCTTTGGCTCCAGGCGTAAAAATTCTCAGTTTGGAATTCTACCGAAAGCTTTGTTACGAATATTTTACATGACAGAACCTATTAATATCTCCAGCTAATTGCTCCCAGTTTTGTAATCTCTGTGGCAAAAATTCCAGCCAGGTCAATTAAGGGGAGTGGCTTTGCTCTATAGGGGTGGTGGTGATGGGGTGTCCCAAGTTCCTGTAAACTAAGGCACATTTGGCTATTTTTTTTCCCCCAGCTCAGAAGCCTATTGCTGTGACTTGGTCTTAAGTCTCTCTTCCTTTCTCAGATCCTATTGAATTTTCCAGGCCCATTATGTTAGGGGGTGACAAGAGAGAATTAAGAGAGGATGCAGAAGGGAAAGTGTTTTATCAAGGCTTAAAACGAGGCAGAGACTCAGCCATAAGCATGTTTTGGTGAATTTGCTTTTGGCTGGATACAAAAAAAGAGCTGCTGAAAGCTCAGCCTTGTGCTTTACAAATTGGATCAATCAAAATCTCCCCTCTGGTTTTTATTAGGGAAGCTCAGTCCCCAAAGGGGGCAGTCAGACCCTCTATTCTCCCACAGGAAGACCCAAGATCATGGTGAATAGAAATGATGGAATTTAAAAATTCAGAAAATGGTGGCCCATGGCTCTGGCCCAAGAAGACTGCCAAGAGCAAGTGGCTTCAAAGTTTGTCTTTAAGAACTTCCCAAATGTAAAAATTTCATTAAAATAAATATGGATCATTTCTTCCATGAATCCCAGAAGGGACAAGGTAATGAGGAATCATCTATCATCTGTTGCCCCAGTAATTATCTGGAACAGTGAAGGGAAATAGCATTAAAATTTAGGAGTATTCCCAGATTTGAAGGGGAAACAGACCATTCCCACCCACACACGAATTCAAAGTTACACCAAAGAGCAGAATAGATGTATAACCTGGCCAAGAGATGGCCAATTCTTTAAATTGAGTTGGAAATTCTTTCATATTCAGGATTCAACAAATTGCAAAACTAATATGAATTCCTGTCCTTGTGGGGTGGACAGCCTAAGGGGATTAGTGTCCTAATGAAATAGGCCATATGAAGTTCAATAGAGTCTTTCACCATAAGGAGTCATATGTGAGGAGACCGTAAGAAGGAAGCATCTGTGAAAAGGCAGATCCTCACCAAAAATAGAGTTTGACAGCACCTTGATCTTGGACTTCCCAAACTCCAGAACTGTGAGAAGTGCATTTCTATTGATTGTAAGCTGCCCAACTTCTGGCATTGTTTATAGCAGGCTGAATAGGCAAACACATCAGGGTGGGGAGTGCTGTGAATCTTCTAGGGTGTCAGGGGACACTGTGTTGGTATGTGGTAGCTCATTTTGTTGGGGTTTGACTTTTTTTGTTTTGTTTTGTTTTGGAGGACTGTCATCTGAAGATGGTGGCTGGGGACATAGTTATTTATAATGTGATTTTTACTTGTTTTGTTTTCAACAAATGACATCTTGGACTTCAACTAAAAAGCTCCTTTTGGCTAAAACTATCCAAATAGACTATCCCAAAATTGTTTGGAAATGTCAGGAAGATGATGAACACATAAGCTGTTGTCACCAGTTCAAGACAGAGCTCAAGAATAACTAGCAAGTGACCTCTGATACCATGCATATTCACGTGCCCCAGGCTCATCACCAGGCTCTGCAGTGATCCCTATGGGACATTTACTCTTGGGTGACTGCCCTGGAGAGATGGCTTTTCTTGTGGGCGATAAAATTTTCTGGGGCTGGATCTATATCCTGGCACTTCATCCATAGTTCAAATCTAGAACAGAAGCCACTGGGGGAGGAGGTCTGCACAGAGCCCCTCCCCAAATACTTTAGTTATTAAAGTGCAGTGACGCTCCTTATGATAAAGTGTGGCAACTAAGGTGCATGCGCAAACGCTCCTCCCCAAAGTTTTCTATACAATCTTGGGACACCTGCTTCAGAGGCAGTTCTGGCCGATATGAGTTGTTAAACCTACAGCTAAATAACTGCCATTTAATCTGAGCTCCCAATTTACCCCATCATTAGCACCAACCTTTCTTCCCTTCTCCCATGAGAAGTTTTCCAATTGTGCGTCCCTCTTGGAGTCTCAGAACCCAGCTTCAGGGTAGGTGCTGAGCTCTTGAACAGTGCGGCCCGAGGGAGCCATGTTGGAGCAGCCTATTGGTGGAGATCACTCATGAATGTGATGGGGAGGGTGAGACTTGACCACCTGCTCAGGGGCCAGTTCACAGTACCATCTCCATTTTCTAGACTCATTGATGTGGATTTCATATTGATCTTCTCAAGAAAATCAGTTCCATGAATATTCAGTTCCACACTTGGAATGGATTTGGGGGTTTCTAAAAGCTTTTACTACTCATGCTTTACTGTTGTATAAATCTTCTCTAATGTGTCACCTCACTAAAACTGAACAGGCAAATTCCCGTATTTCTTTCTCCTTCATTGCTTTGGACTTTTCTTTCATTCTACCTTCTTGCCTTCCTTTCCCCCCTCAGCAGAGGGAGTGTGGAGGGGCACATGGGTCCCAGACTCTATTTGTGCAGAGGAATTATTCTCAAGGCAACAATTTTACCAGCAACAATGTAATTATGAAATATTACCCAAACACTTTGGGTATTATTGAATGTGCCATTTCTGGATCCTGGCCAAGGGCTTTGGCAGAAAGGGGATTTACAGGAGGAAAAGAGAGAGAGAAATTAGGAACATGTTACCCCCCCCCCCCGCCCTTCAGTCCTGCTGTTGAGTTAAACCACATGTAAGTTTTCTAGAAGAGAACAGCAGAAAGAACAGCTCTGAAGCACATGGCTCAGAGCAGAGGTCCTGTTTCAGGGATTTTTAAAATTAGCGGCTGAAACAATCTAACATGAAGTCGAGGAGCATGTGGAAGTAATTAAGTACCGTAGCCATGTACAGTAAGTGTTATTAACCAGCACCTCACTACTGGCTTCTTGGAGACAGAATTTGAGTAAACATGGAACTGTGCTCAGCAGCTAAACCTGGGGTCATGAGGACCCTGGTCGTCAGGAGTAACATGTATCCTTGGAAAAGAGCTGGAGTTAATGACATGACAAATTCCTTAGTAAAACAAACCCTAGAGGGATAGTCGTGCAGAAACCTCATCCACAAGGTTATAATTATCCATGCCTGGAGCTGAGACAAGTCTCTGGCTCTTCTTCTTGCCCCTAATACCAACTCATCACAGAGAAGCACCCAAAGCTAGGGTGTTAGTTCTCCTGTGTGGCAGTCATTCATTTATTTGTTGAGTTATAAATTCATTTAAAAATACTCAAGCTATATTTATTAACTACTATGAACACACGCTATCAGTAATACAAAGAAAATGAAAAGATCTGGAAAGGAAAAAAAAAAAAAGGCTTCTCACCAGTGAAAAAAAAATCTACGCTTATAACAAATTAAATTAACCCCACACGATGTGACCCAGGCAGCATATATAAATATAGTCAAGTAATAATGCAGACAAGAGACTCTCAAGAACTTTGGAAGAGAAAGATCAGTTCATTGTTGTCCAGGATTACCTGAAAGGGATGGGATCTGACCTGGAGGAGAGCAGGAGAAGAGGCTTTCCCGGTGATAGACTACCATAACAGTGGTGGTGAAATCCTCCCCTTTGGGCTCCATTCATGTGTAACACCCAAGGAAGAGGCCTGCTTATCAGATGAGCTTGACATTGATGAGTGCTACCAGAAAGGAATGTCAAGACAGTGTTCTTTAATATTGTCAAAAAACAAGCTTGGAACCGCCTACTCTGTACCCTGCCCCAACGGGAGGTGCTGACAGCCTAGAGAAGGGTTCTTTGAGGCATTCAGCATGCTCCAGACCTGTTATCTGACACCATGGCATGAGTGCATGACAGAGAAGTTCTGCTCATTTAGTGGTAGCCAGGTAGCAAATGGGGGGGGATGCCCCCACTGTCCTCCCTCCACAGGAACTCCATCACCAATGGCACCGAAGCTCACAGACTCTTTGCCTGTGCTTCATCTTCTACTGCAAACAAAAGTTAAGGGACCCACCCTGCTCTGTCCAGTGGACTGCTGAAAGCAGATGGACTCTTGTCCTACATTGTTAGAGCATCCTCTGCCCTCCATTGACTTGAGGAGTAGGCAGGATTGTCCTGCCCTTAGCTGGTTACTCCTTCGGTCAACCTCAGTAAGAAATCCACCACCCCACAAATTCAGGAGAGATGGGACCATCCGGAGTTGTGAGCTGTAGTCTAGGTCACTTGTTTTGTCCTATATAGCGATACAAGGTATCACTGCCCAGATGTCCGAGATCTAAACCCCCATCCCTGATTTTCGGTGCTTTTTAACTCCCTGTCCAGTTCCTCGGGTTACTCCTCCTCTTTCTCAAAGTTTAGCAAGTCTCAAGTTATTATCTTCATTTGCCCAATTCTGCTTCTGCATAGAAGACAGTTGACCTTTCTTCATCTACCAGAGGGTAGATGAAGGAAAGCCATTAAAGTAAAACTCTGGGTGTCTGGGTTCATTTTCTATTGCTAATAATAGAATACCATAGGCTGGATAAGTTAAAAACAGGAGAGATTTGCTTTGGTCCATAGGTCTAGTCCAGAGTCAAGGAGCTGCAACTGATGGTGGCCTTCTTGATGCCCTGAGGTGACTCAAAGCATCACATAGTGTTATGATTTGGATATTAGATGTTCCCAAAGGCCCATGTGCTAAAGACTGGTCACCAACTGGTGGTGCTATTAGGAGGTGGTGAGACCTTTAAGAGCTGGGGGTCTAGTGGAAGGAAGCTAGGTCCCTGGGCACATGCTCATAAAGGGCATATTATGACCCTGGTCTCTTTCCTCTCTCCCTCTCTTTCTCCCTCTCCCCACCCCTTTGTCTCTCTCTCTCTCCGTCTTTCCCTCCCACCCTCCCTATCTCTCCCTGCTCTCTCTCTGCTTCTGACCTCTGTGAAATGAATAGACCTCTTCTGTCCTACACTACTACCATGATAAATGGTGTCACCACAGCCCCAAAGTAACGGGACCAAGTGACTAGGATTGAAACCTCTGAAATCATGACCCAAAATAAATATTTCTTCCTAACAAGTTGATTATCTCAGGTATTTTGTCACAGTAATGGAAAACTGGCTAACACATTGTAACAGAGGTCCACTTCACCTTTTGAATATAGTGCTGAGGCTTTTTTATTTTTTTAGTTGTTGATAAACCTTTATTTATTTATACATGTTTCTGAGAATCAAACCCAGTGCCTCCCACACACATGCCAGGCAAGTGTGCTACCCCTGAGCCCCAGCCCTGAGACTTATTTTTAAAAGGGACAAGTTTTCCTTTTCTTCTTCTCCCTCTCCCCTTCCCTAACCTGGAGGCAAGAAACAAGATTACCTTGAGTTACCTATGCTCCACAGGAAGGAGATGTCTGATGTCTGCCCCAGGACCTAGGAAGTGACAAATTAACAAGAGAGTTCTAACACGTCATCAAAGTACTCTGAGCCCCCAGTTAGCGCACAACTGGAATGTAGCCTTTCAATAGCTCCTTTAGAAGCCCTCTGTGCCTCAATGGGCAGAATCACAGCCTCAGAGACAGGAGTCCTCTGTGTTTTGCCTTTGCCAGCAAAGCAATAAAACGTCTTTTCCCTTTTTCTCAAAACTGTGTCCTCATTATTAAATTGGCATTAATCGGCATTGGGGACCAGGACCAAGTTTTCAAGCTTTTGGTTACAACATGTGGCAAGGGACAGGGAGCATAGAAAGGTCTAGCTAAACTGGCTTTTGTAGAAGACTCATTCTCTAGATAACCCATTGATCCATTAACCACATGAATGCATTAATTAGTTCAAAATGGCAGATCCCTAATCACCTCTTAAAGGTCACAACTTGTCCCACCTCTCCATATCTCAGGATGGTGATTAAATTTCAGCCTAAGTTTTAGAGGCGACAAATGACTTTAAAACCATAGCAGCACTGGATTATACTTGGAATCTCAATCTCTCCTTGCCCCCATCACAAAATACCTATAAATAATCAAAGCTGTCTTTGACTGTAAGAATAACTGTAAGGATTCCACCAAAAACTCTTATTAGATTTTTCATAAATTCTAGGCTTCCCTGTGACTGGTGAAATCTTGACCTTTTGATGCCAATAGTGCATCTATTTCACTCCATAATCTTGAATTATATAACAAAAGCCCTCTTGTACCTAAGAAAACCATGTGCAATGCTCTGAATGACAGTTCCCATTATTGGAGGCAGGGGTGGGAGGTCTGAGAGAGTAGTAGGTCTTCCCCCGCCCAGTAGTTGGGTTGTTCTTTGTTCTACGCCACCCATTCATGCCTCCATTTTCACCTTTTTGGATGGTGTAAACTCTGAATTCCATAAAGACAGGACCCTATTCTATTATAACTGCAGTCTTCCAGAGCACGCTTCGAAAGTGGATGATCCATTTTATTACTTCACCCCATATCCCTTAGAAGCCTCTGCCAAAGGATTGGACAGTATTAAAGATTTTCTCCACAAAAGTTTTGACTTTCTTTTATTGCCCTGAGGCATCTTTACCTTATGCTTTATTTTTAATGACAAATTTCAGCTATTTGCTACTGATAGAGATACTTTTCATTTTATATAGAAAATCTTCTGCATTCTCATGATAGTTTTAATAATCTGTAAATTCTTTTGGATTGCCTATGAAGAGAATCTACATAGATGTAGATAGGTAAAGAAAAGAACACTGTTTTCTTCATTTTCAAGTTGTATTTTCAAAATGCTTTTCTTGCCTCCTCTGCCTGGCATGGACCTACAGTATAAATAATAATGAGCAGAAGTGGTTATAGCAGGAATCCTCTTTTGAATTTTTGGAAAAAAAATTGTAGAAGACTCACTCTCTAGATAACCCAGTAAGGAAGTGTCTATCAGATACCCTTTATCAGATTAAGGAAGTAAATTCTCTTGCTAGCTTAATAAAATATTTGTTTTATCTTTCAAATAATGAGAAAGTATTGACTAAAATCAAATATTTATTTTAAATCTATTGAAATAATCATATGCTATTATGGGTTGAATTGGCATCCCCTCCAAACTTTTATGTGGAAGCCCTGACACCAAATACATCAGAATGTGACAGTATTTGGGGATAGAGATATTAGAGATATGATTAAGTTAAAAATGAGACTATTAAGGTGGATCTTGTCCTATCTGATATCTTCATAAGAAAAGAAGATAAGGACCCACAGAGACCCCAGGAGTACACATGTGCAGAGAGGTGACTACATAAAGAGACCACGTAAAGAAGGCAGCCATCTGCAAGCCAAGGAGAGGGACTTCTGGAGAAACCAAACCTCTCAACATCTTGATTTTGGGTTTCCTGCCTCCAGAACTGTAAGATAACAAAGTTCTCCTTTAAGCACCCTCTGAAGGGAAAGCAAGGAACGAGACTTCAGTAAGCAAGAAATGAAACACGGAAACCAGGCAGAGATACACACTAGAGTTTATTTGTCAGAGCTGACTAATAAAGGCCATCTTCCCATAGCTGAGAGAGGCAAAAAAGGCTTGGGTTCCAGACTTTCATGGGGCAGGCTCAGGAACCAAACCTGGCAGGTCCTAATGCGGGCAGTTAGGGGTTAGGTTGGTAGGAGAGAGAGAGGCTTTCTCAGAAATGCCCTTGGGCAGGAAAGGGAAACTTCTTCCTTAAAATGGTGGCTGTCACTTAAGATGCTAAGTAAGGACCTTATACCCCCAGTCCACGATATTTTGTTATATAGTCTTAGTAATCTGGCTTTTCCCATTTTATCTGTTGATATAAATTACACTAATAGATTTTTCAATGTTACCAATCCTTAAATTCCTAGATTAGACAAAAGTTGTCTAGAATATTTTAGTTCATTTTACTTAGAATTTTTACACCTACTATTGCCAAGCCAGTTGACTATAATTTCTTTTCTTATATTATGTTTATCTTATTTTGGTATTAAAGTTAAGAAACTCTCATACAATGAGTTGAAGATAATTTTGTTTTTCTATTGTATTAAGAAGCATGAATAACACTTAGTAGAATTCACCTATAAAACCACGGATCTGGTAAAGCCTATGTGGAGGGGATGGGAGAGTATAGACATCATTTAAAAAAAATATTTATTCTTAAGTTTTAAGTGGACACAATATCTGTATTTTACATTTATGTGGTGTTGAGGATCGAACCCAGTGCCTCGTGCATGCTATGTGAGCACTCTACCACTGAGCCACAACCCCAGCCCCATTTTTTTTTATTCTGATTCAACTATTATAACTGTTACAAATGTATTTAGGTTTTGTTTTCCCTTTTGAGATCATTTTGTTAACTTATATTTTCCAGGAAATTTTTCATTTTGTATAGGATTATTTAACAATAATCAATCTCATGCCTAAACAGCAAGAGCATAATGTTTTTAAGAGTTTTATATATGTTATCAAAAAAAATCACAAAATATAAAGTGTCTAGAAGTGTAAGGGTAAAAGAAATTGAAGTTAAAGCGTAAAAGTTAAAGGGTAAAAGACCGGGTGTTGTAAAAGTTTCTAAGCTGCAAGGTCTGAGTTAAAATGTAAAGGAGGTATTGTTAGGTTTCTATGCTACCTGCAAAACCTGAAATTTCTGTAGCTGTTAAGACAATGCTTAGAACCACCCAGTAAACATTTCCCCTGATTGTCTGGTTGTTTAATAACTGAAGGGGTCTGTGTGGTTGCACGTAGGCCTTGCAGGGCCTGAACCAATCAGTTTGAATGTGTACTCTCCTTAGAAATGACCTATCACTCCAGCCTGACCTGTTCTGCCAATGAAAGAACTAATCATGTTTAGGAGTTGTTGTTCAATTTTCCCGCGCCTCATGATGATTTGTTCTGAAGTATACAAAGCCCTCCGCCCTCCCCAAAAAGTGTACTTAAGCAGTGCTCAGCCCCTGCTCCGGGCTCTGGGCTGCTTTCCCTTCTTGAGTGGGCACGGAGCCCCAGCATGCTGGTTCAATAAATCCCCTTCTGCCAATTGCATGAGTGGTCACTTGGTGGTCTCTTTCTCCGACGTTTCGCGGGACCCTTACAGAAGTAATCTAATAAATTCTCTACAACTTTTTGAGTGTAGGATGAGAGAGAAGACTAAAAACACTTTCAGAAGAGCAGAATAAGAACCTCTAAAATTTACTTCTACCAAAATGTCATGAGAACACAAGCAAAATTTGTCAGTCTTTTCAGAACTCTGGAACCTAATTAAAGGCAATAATCAAAGGGGCCTTTAGTTCAATTTACTTCAACAATTTAATCTATGTAAGAACAATATTCTTTCTGCCACTCCAATGTGTACTAATCTCACAGTCTCTTCCCAACCCAACCCTGCTATAACCTTGAAAGCCAATAGCCTCAGGAAAACCATCAGCTATGAAAGAACAGGTTTGGGTTTGGAGGTTCTCAAAAGCCCCAGGCCTGGAGCACTATCACTATTTGACCTTTCTAAAAGATCACTGAAAAGGTCTGTTCTCAGGGATCATCTTTATTTGGCTGGATCAGAGCTCCATCAGTGTGAATAGCCCCATCTAGTGCATTTGTTGAAAACAGTCAGTTGCAATTGTTTAAAACAGCAGTTGCCTAGGGCAGTGTTCCCAGTTGGAGGTAACCAGAGGCTAACCAAAAGAAGCAGAAGAAAAAATGAATTAGATGAACATGTTTATGTTTGAAATTTCCTATTCCTTATTCTTTCACTTCTTGTTGACCTTGAAGTCAATGCAAGAAGGGTAAGGCAGAATTATAAACTACTTGCTGTACCATTAAAATCGTGCCCCAACACACACCCACATAGAGCTGAATGGCAAAAGCTGGGGACTTATTGATTTGTGGCATTTGAGGAAGTCTCTACCCAAACATAAGCTTACCACTAAGCTAATTGACCCAGGAATTCCGTGATTACACACAACAAAGAATGTGATGGCTCATTGTAAGTGTCAGTTTTCCTCAACCATAGGGTACCTAGATATTTAGATAAGCATTATTTCTTAATATATCTGAGGGTGTTTCTGGGTCAGATTAACATTTAAGTCAGTACACAGAGTTAAGAAGATTGCCCTTCATGATACGGGTGGTTCTTACACAAATTGTGAAGGTCTAAATAAGGTGAAAAGCTGAATGAGAAAAAAATTCTTTCTCACTGCCTGTCTTCAAGCTAGGATATTGGTCTTTTCATGCCTCAAACAAGGACTAGAACTTTCCATTTGGCTCTCCTTGTTCTCAAGCACTCTGACTTGGAATAAAATGATCTCTAGCTTGCCAACTATAAACCTCAGACTTCTTAGCCTCCATAATCATGTGAGCCAATTCCTTTTTGGGGAGGGAGAAAGAGACACATGTTCTTTTGTTTCTGTTTTGTTTCTCTGAAGAATGCAGATTAATATATAAGTTTTACAGAAAAGTCACTAAATGAACAAACAGCAACAACAGAAAATTATGACGGGGAGTGAATCTGATTTCAAGAATTACCACATTATTTTATTTTGCATATCCAGTTTTCATCAACAACAGAATACCAAACACATCAATAAATAGGAAAGTATCATCAATACACAAAGGAAAGAAAACAGTAACTAGAAACCATCCCCAAGGAATTCCAGACATGGAACTTAATAGGCAAAGACTTTAAATCATCTGTGATAAATATGTTCAAATAAATAAATTAAATTGGGTATAAAATAATGAAAATATGGGAATGATATATCACTAAATTGAGGTTATCAATAAAGGGAAACATTTTGTTGGGATGGGGGGTACCAGGGATTGAACTCAGGAGCCCTCAATCACTGAGCCACATTCCCAGCCCTTCTTTGTATTTTATTTGGAGACAGGGTCTCACTGAGTTGCTTAGTGCCTCATTTTTGCTGAGGCCGGCTTTGAACTTGTGATTCTCCTGCCTAGCCTCCTGAGCTGCTGGGATTGCAGGCCTAAAGAGAGACTTTTGAAAGGACAAAAAGAAATTCTGGAGTTGGAAAGGGGCCACAAACTGCCAACAAAACAGAAGTAAAATATTATAAAATTATATTACAAACAATTTTATGGCAGCAAGGTATATAATCTAGATGAAAAGGACAAATTTTTGGAAAAGTGTAAACTATCAAGACTGACTTAGTAAGAAATAGAAAATCTGAATAGACCAATTCCAAGTAAAAAGATGGAACTGCTAATTAAACATGTTCTCACAAAGAGAACCCCAGAACTGAAGGACTTCACTAGTGAATTCCATCAAATATACAAAGGAATAACATAGGTCCTTCATGAACTCTTCCAAAGAAGAGTGAGGAGAGAACATTCCCAACTCATCTCGTGTTGCTAATATTGTCCCCATAACAAAACAAAACAAAGACATCACAAGAAAACTGAGAGAAATTGATGTGATAAGCCGTATTAACAGAACAAGGGACAAACATCATTTGATCTCAACAGATGCAGAAAAAGCAATTAGATAAAAGTCAACAAACTTTCATGAGAAAGATCCAATAAACCAGGGATAAAAGGAAACTTTCTCAATCTGATAAAGACCATATACATAAAACTTACAACAAAATATATTTAAAAGTAAAAGATAAATGTTTTCCCTTCATAATAAAGACAAATACAAGTATATTCATTCTTATCAATTTTGTCAAATATTGTATCAGAGATTCTACCCAGGACAATTAGGCAACAAAATGAAGTAAAAGGCACCCATATGAAAAAGGAAGAAAACTATTTCTATTTACTGATGACGTACTCTTATGTAGAGAAAATCCTACAAAATGAGGGGGAAAAATATTAGAACTAATAAATGAATTCAACAAAGTTATAGGATACAAGGTTGATATACAAAAAAAAACAATTGTATTTCTATATAACAACTAACAATTTGAAAATAAAAGTGAGGAACAATCCACTTAGAATTGCATCAGAAAGAACCAAATACTTAGGAATAAACTCAACAAAATGCCAGACGTGTGCATTGAAAACTATAAAATGTTGTTGAAAGAAATTAAAGATGACCTAAGTAAATACACAGACAACCTGTATTCATAGAGTGAAAGACTTAATAGTGTTGAAATGGCTGTACTCTCCAAAGTGATTACAAATCAATGCAACCTCTGTTGCAAACTAATGCTTCTAACCTAATGTTACTACACTTTTTATAAGAAGAAAACCTGAAAATAGTCTGAATTTTTATCAATAGATGAATAATCTACCATGTTTGTCACTATTTTCCCAGCACTTGGAATAGTGTTTGGCATATAGTAGTTGCCTAGCAAATATTTGTTGAATCAATAATCATCATAAAAGAAGGCTAGTTGGTAGAGAGGACATTTCCTAAGTCCTCCTCTCCATCAGACATCTGAATGGGAAAACAGGACTTGTAATAGTACTTTCCATGTTGCCACTTAGGCTAGTCAGTCTGGGATTCACCCCCTCAAGGTATAACACTTAGTGATTTATTTCCCTTACAGCAAAGAGAGAGAAAAAAGCCTCCTAAAAAATAATCATTTTTATGCCTCACTTTATTTCAACCAAAAATAGTCTTTTATTCCAAAAAATGTGGAATAAAACAACCTGCCTCCAAATCAGTAAGTCTCATCACCTAATAGAAAAAATATTTTCTGCTGATATGTTTCTCCATCAAACTGAGCTCATTTTCTAAAATTTGACTTGGTTATAAATCTTTATTTATGCTATCCGGTGTCAGTATTTTTGATGCCATATTTGTCAACAAGCCTGAATGAACAGTAAAAAGGATGCTGCTAGTTGGAGCCTTCTGGAACTGTCCATCCCCAGGTCATGACTTAAAGACTCCAATGGGGATATTGATCCTAGAAGCCTTACTGACCCATTCATTATGAACAATCCATTGTGGTCAGCTGCATGCAATCCAAAACCAACTCCTATTTCAAACCTGGTGCAAAATAGTCTGATGAAATTTAAGCCATTCATAAGTAATCAACATAAGCTATCTGGCCACAAAAGATTATGGGAAATCACATTGAAAACTGGAAGATTTGGTTATACTAAATGCAGGTTATCCAGCAAATCTTCACATTTAAAATAAAAATGGCTGGAAGCTCTGCCTGATAGTCTGGAATTAATCCTAAAATTGAGAAGAAGGCAAAAGAATGGAGCATGCACCAGGCTAGCCAAAGAAAATGATCAAGAAGCTTGGGGCCATCACCATTATTTCTCAGGGATCATATCTGGAGAAAAATATCTCAGTTGAGATCTGTTTTTTCTCCAGATGGTCCCTGACCGTGTTTGATTATATGTCTTATTGCATCAATTGCAACTCTAAGCCAGTTTGATATCTCTGATAACCAGATATTGTAGATTTATGCACTTATTGAAATATCTCTAAATTGTCTCCATTGTCTACAAGTATTTACTCCAATAGTCTTACTAAAAGATACCACAGAAATCATGAAGTAAATTGTTGGAAGAGATTAGCCCAGAAAAATTGACTGGTAATATCATTTCAGATTTAACAACTGGAGTTTTCTTGTTGAGGAAACATCAAATTTCGCCTTTTCTTTTCAGCAAATACAGTCAAAAATGTATTCTAAATGTTCCTTAATGATGCTTTCTGCACCTAATTTATTCTCATTTTTACCACCAGAGTAGGCATTGTAGGAACTATAGTATTTGAATCAAGATGTAATCTCCTGACTCCAAAATTGTTTCAGTGAAATGCAAAATCCAGAATCATACAGACTAAATGCAGCAAAGCCTTAATAAAGCTATTTATGAAGCCTCTGAGCACTCACTATTCATTAGGCACTTCAGATCATTTATTTTTAATGCATATATCACTGCAAAATAATATTAGTTTCTTCCTCATTTTTACAAGTAAGAAAATGAGCTCAAAAACGTTAAGTAACTTCCCAATGTTAACCAACTAAGAAGTGAAGAACTGCAATTCAAATCCAGATATATCTTCCTCCAAAACATTCTACATTACACAGACCATTCTTCAAAATGACATCACCCTCTTGTAAATGGTCAACCCACTGCCCGCATCTGGAAAATAAACCTTAGATATTTTCTTTTACGGATTGCCCTGCTTTTGTCCAAGCTGATTGGAGTGGGGATGAGCAGCTGCTCCCAGATGGGACAAGTCTATCAATTGAAGAGTGACCTATGAACTCTCTTGAACATAAGAGCATTGTCCAGAAAAGCTGATAATGATTCACAGGAACCAATCAAATCTTCTTTTCTTGAACTTAAATAGAAGCTACAGGGAAAAAGCATCAGTGGATAGTTTTGTAGGTAGGTGAAGCACTTAAGAAAACACACATACACAGAAGACAAGCCATGAGGGCCCAAGAGTAAGCAGAATCAATGAGTAACCCCAATTCTGAATCCACAGAAATGTACATATATAAAGGGTGAGAGAGTGAGCTGGTTGTGAACTGAATGCTGGAAGTAGAGATGAAAAGATTCAAATTCACAACAATTGAAGGGGACCAATAAGTGCCAGGTCTGAGGCTGAGGACACAATGCCTAGAGCTTTATCTTTTCAGTTCCAAACTATGGGCACTCTGTTCTTCTGTCTCTAAGGCCAGCTATATGACTCTTTCTAGGGACACTGTGACACCCTCACTCCCTGCTGTATTTCTGTATTCGGTTCCCTAGGGGAACAGAATCAACAGAAAGTATAATTAGGATTTTTTAGATTGGCTGACATGACCAGAAGTTGGATAGTCCACAATGGCCGCCTGCAGGCTGGAGGAACCAGTAGCTCTGCAGTTCAAGGGCTGAAGCCCCAGAACAAGAGGGATCAATGGTGCTACCCTAGTCCAAGACTGAAGGCTTCTTGAAACTCCCTGGAGAATCACTGGCAGAGTCTACTTTGGAAGAGTGAAGAAGTGAGAATCTGATATCCTCAGGTGATCACAACAGCAATCAAGAACCCATTGAAGAAGAATGAAGCTTGCATCTGCTGCTGCTTCCTTGTTCTTTCAACTTTTTTTTAATACCTTTATTTTTATTTTTATGTGGTGCTGAGGATCAAACCCAGGGCCTCACACGTGCCAGGCGAGGGCTCTACTGCTGAGCCACAACCCCAGCCCTCTTTCAACTTTTATTCCATCTAAGCTACCAACCTACTGGACAGTGCTGCCCGGGCTTAGGGAGGGTCTCCACTTCAGTTCGCTACCCCACATGCCAATCATTCCTATACACGCCCTCACCAACACGCCTAAAAGCCTCTTAATCATTGGCATCTCATAATCCCATCAAGTTAACAATTCAAATTAACCATTACAGTATCTTTGCTCTAAATCCTCATTCCTTTGAGCCACTGAGTGTTCAAAAGAGACAAGCTAACACATGAACCCTCTTCCCTCCTTGACATTCTTCTTACTGTCAAGCAAGTGCAGAGTTACCCCTGCTCCCACACTGTCCTGAGAACCAGCCAAAGAATCTCTCCTAAAGCCCACTGAGTCCTGAGCTCTCCCCAGCATCAAGAGAAGGCCTCTGTTCACACCTGCTGAGAGGCAGACCCCTGGCATTGTTGTGCAACACAGAGACAGCCTTAAAGTGGTGTTCATGATATTAGCCAGCTGGTGGTGCACAACTGTAATCCCAACAGTTTGGAAAGCTAAGGCAGAAGGGTCACAAGTTCAGAACAAGCCTCAGCAAAGGTGAGACTCTAAGCAACTCAGTGAGACCTTGTCTCTAAATAAAATACAAAATAGGACTGAGGACATGGCACAGTGGTTGAGTGTCCCTGAGTTCAATCCCTGATACCCACCTTCAAAAAAAAAAAAAAGATCTAAGCAAGTAGAAAGGGAGGTGCCCATCCCTATTATGCTTTTTCTTTCTTTCTGGGAATCAGGCACCTGTTCCTTTCAGGTCCCTGAAGTTGTGAACTGCAAAGATCCATGTTCAGCATGGCCTTCTGAGTTCTGCCTGAATGTATTACTATTCTTAAAAGTATTCAACTTGCCCTCTCAGTGTGCCTCACTACTCTTATAATTGCCAAAAGTAAGGGGGAAATTTCCTGATAGGGAATAAGATTGAGAGAATGTAGATAGATATGCAAGGGTCAAAAACTCCATTTGAGATCCAGGAAAAATAAGAGGCTATCTATTAAAAACCATGCTCATCCTGCTTCTAACAGTTTTGGGATTTGCTTCAGAAAGAGATGAGGAATTCTCATCTGCCCGACTTGATTCAAAAAAGTCTGCCAACAGCACAGTCGGGCACAAAGGACCAAGTAAGTCATTCAAACTTCCTTTGAACATCAAAGCACCCACGGCCTTCTGGGTGACCTGTGAGGAGGGAAAGGCAAACCGGGAAGTTCTGAGCCTCTGTGTTGATGGTATAAAGATCAAACGGAACCCAATGGAACATAATACTTCCCTTTATCTTTTGACTCCCAAAGTCTTCAGACTTCCTGCCACGCCCTGAAGCTAGGGAATTAGGGGGGGATCGAGGTGTCTTTCTTCATCTGGGGAGACAGAACAATGCCAAATTATAACTCATCCCAAAGAAACCTTCTGAAGGGATTTCCACTTTCCCTTCTTTGGACGTAGCTTTTCCTTTTGAGAAGCCTCAAGACCCCCACCCTACCTCATCCTTACCTTCCCCTCCTCCCTTCTCCACCTCCAGGGTCCCTGATACTTTCTCACTGTAAGCCTCTTGGGTCTCAGCACCAGCACAGTGCAGGTTCTAGAGATGACACGAATAAGTATTTACAGAATAAAAGGACAATAAAGAAACGAATGAGTGTCTAAATGTCTCATTGTTGGAGGGAGCACTTTATAAGCACAATCGTTCTATTTGTAGCATTCCAGGCTTTTGCTTAGTTGCAATAAATAGTGCTGTGTACAGACCATGTGCCAGGGCTTGTTGGTAAGGCAAGAGAAAGTTTAAACATGATACCTACTTTCAGGAGCTTTCAATGTCTCTAAAGAGATGATCTATAGACCCAGTTACAGAAACGTGTGGGGATTCTCAATAAAACACCTAGGAAGTACAAGAAACAAAAGCAATTTTCCCAAACCCTAATCATCAGGACTTCTGACTCATATAGGGAATCCCTAAAACCAGAATTTTTTTATTGATTTTATTTTTTTAAATACACGACAGCAGAATGCATTACAATTCTTATTTCACATATAGAACACAATTTTTTCATAACTTTGTATATAAAGTATGTTCACTCCAATTCATGCTTTTATACATGTACTTTGGGGTTTTTTTGCATTACAATTTTTATTACACATATACCACAAGTTTCATATCTCTGTATATAAAGTATGTTAACACTCAATTCTAGTTTTCATACATGTACTTTGGATAATGATGTCCATCACATTCCACCGTCCTTGCTAATCCCCTGCCTCCTCCCTTTCCCTCCCACCCCTCTTCCCTGTCTAGAATTCATCTATTCCTCCCATGCTCTCCTTCCCTGTCCCACTGTGAGTCAGCCTCCTTATAACAGAGAAAACATTTGGCATTTGTTTTTTGGGGATTGGCTAACTTCACTTAGCATTGTCTTCTCCAGCACCATCCATTTACCTGCAAATGCCCTGATTTCATTCTCTTTTAATGCTGAATAAAAGCCAGCTCTCCATGTGGTTCAAAGGCTGGTATCTCCCAATTCACTCTTGGAGAACCACTAGTTTGTCAGGAAAATAGACTCATTTAGCAGACATCAAAGGCTTTGCCTGATATTTTGCATGACCTTTCCAATTCTCTCTGAAAATCTTTCCATCCTCCTCTCTATTCCCAACCCCTATATCATTGGTAACTTGGAGCTCTGTGTCTCCCGCTTGCATGGGTGGCCTACTTGAGTAGGCAGGCATTTCCGGCAAACTGGGAGGAAAGCCCATTGCATCAGAGCTGAGAAACATTCTAGGAGAAGCAATGCATTCCTCCCTGTCAGCCCCTCAAAGCTCTTGCAGGATGTCCTCAGGGAATAAGGAGATAGGTACCATATACAGGGTTGTCAGAAGTGAATCCATGGGATGTCTTCCCCACTGGCCTCCTCTGAACAGGAAATCTGTAATGACAACTCAAAGGACCATTTTATGGAAGCTCTATAATCATTGGGGAAGAAGCAATACTCAAGACACTCACCTCCAACAGAGAAAGAAATGGCTTTCACCACTCTCCTGTTCAGGCCATAGCAAAACAGCCTAGGGTGAAGAAGCCCTGAGCAGGGCCTGGAGGAACCAGGCAGCAGGAAGAGAATCCTCCATAAGCCTTAGAAGCTCCCAGAAACACTGGGAGGATGTAGTCCAGTGTTACTAGATCGTAAGAACTATAGCCATTATGTCATTGCTGTTTGTTATCCCCAGTGAACACAACTGTTACAAATATTTCTCAAGTCTACCTATACTTTTGCCCTATGCTAGGGCCTCATAGCTCCCTTCCATTCCAACAGTGTTACATTGGGTCTCCCTGTCTCTGGTTCCCCACTCTCCATTCTACTCACTGTTCCGCAGTCATAGTTATGTTTTAAATTATAAGTCTGATCATTTTACTTCCCTCCTTCAAACCTTGCAAGTTCCTCATAATTGAAAAGATAAAGTCAAGATTCCTACAGCTTCTTCCTGATGCATCAATCAAAGCAGAAAGTCCTCTAAGAAGCTGCCCCTGATTCCCTGGGAAGAATGGACAACTTCTTCCTTTGCCTCTTGTATATTTTGTACCTGTCTTTGGTTGCAGTGCCCTTCACATTTTATGGCATTTATTTATATGCTTGATCATCTGATTCTTTCCCTAGATTAAAATCTACTTGAGGGAAGATTTTGAGTCTTCTATTCATCTCTCCTATTATGCCTAGCACAGGGCTGAGAGCGCACTATGAATTTAATTAATGCTTGCTTGCTTACTTAATTCATTTATTAACATCTTCATATGAACCCTATCTGGAGCTGTTTCCTCCCTATTCCTTAATATGTTCTTTTAATCTCTATTATTGAATCTCTGCTTCTGTTCTCCCCCTTGCCTGAAATATCCCCTAATATCCTTTTCATTTATCCTTTTATTTCTTTAATTGTAACCAATAATTGCAGTGCATTGGATCCTTAGAAGAGTTCTGCCACCTTCGTTTCTAATGACTTGTTCACCATGCCTATTTTCCTTGTGTGGTTTGTGATTTGGGATTATTAACTCTTGTTTAGTAAGGTGCCCTAAGGTACTACCAGTAAAGGATGCTTTCAGTTAGTTTGGTAGCTTGAAGTTTCCTCTATACAGCAGGTGTAATCAGTTCAAACCCTAATTCCATGTGAACTTAGATGTCTTAGTCTGCTAGTGCTGCTACAGCAAAATATCTGAGACTGAGTAATTTATGAAGAACAGACATGTACTTTTTCATAGTTCTGGAGGCTGGAAAGGAAGTCCAAGACCAAGGCACTCATGTGTTTGGTTATCTGGTGAGGCTACATCCTCCCGAGAGGCTATACCCTCATATGATAGAAGAGCTGAAGAGCAAGCTAGTTGAATGCTACAAAAAGTGTCTTTCATAAGGACTTTAAGCCACAAATGAGAGAGAAGTCCTCATGGCCTAATCACTTCATAAGGCCCTACCTCTTAATATCATTCTATTGGCAATACCTACATTTTGGAGAGGACATACTCAAATCATAGCAGTAGGTCTTCCTAGAGTAATGAATTCAAATTTACTTTGCACCAGAGCCCAACCTAAAATAAAATGATAAAAATAATAGTAATAAAAGTTTTCCTGTTTTCTTTTGCTGGCAACTTCAGTTTTCCTAGCCCTCACTTTTCGTGGTAATCCTGTTTTATGTGGAAGGGTTATCTCAGTTCGATCTTCTCTCCTTGTGTGGGTCCAAGATCAAAGCATCTACAAAAGACATTAAAAACCTAAGATTCTAGACAAGAGATTGTCAAAGTACAACCCATGGGCCAAATCCAACTTATCACAAGTCAAATCTTCCTACATTCTTATGTTTTCATATTGTCGTTGGCTACATTCATGCTACAAAGGCAGACATGAGTAGTTTTGACAGAGAACACATGGGCTCATAAATCCAACAATATTTACAATCTGACTCTACATAAAATGTCTGCAACTTCTGCACCAGAAAACCAGGGCTGCCAAAGCACCAGCAAGTCTTTCTTTGCTTAACTCCTAGGAATTACTCTGAATTATTTTGCAAACTCAAAGCGTTTCAAAGAAATTTTGTATCCAGCAAGTTTAGCCATATGCGTGTGTAAGGACGTTTTCTAGGACATCTAATCCCATCACATTATCAGAAACCAAAGATAATTTTAGCCTCAAAATTCTAATCAACTTTTGCTGTTCAAAACAGAAACTCCTTCACAAATCCTTCCTCCATGATTTCAGCTCACTCTACCAAACATATCCAGAAGTTTAATGCCTTTGTCATCTATAATCTATGGTTCAGCAGCTCATTGTAGATGTGAATGTGTGTGTGTGTGTGTGTGTATGTGTGTTCAATTGCTCTCTGGTTGCATTGAGCGGGTAATCATTCTCATTGTTAATTAACTTTTTTATTGGTGCATTGTAATTATATATAATGGTGGGATTCGTTATGCCATATTCATACAAGTACATAATTTTAATCATTCTCTTTTGCAAGGTTGTCAGAATCTTAAGAACAAGATTTATCTTTTAGATCAAGAACAAGTGTTGGGGGTTTAGAAAGTTGAAACAATCCTGAGATACTACAGAGCTCTAAATCTGGTGGTTTAGAAAAGGACCACTGCAATGACAATAGAGAATGTAGCAGAGAGTAGCACTAAATGCTCAGGCTTTGGTTTAGATAGATCTGGGTTCACATCCCAGTTCTAGCTAATCCCATGCTAGCTGTATATCCTTGGGCAATTATTTAACCCTTCTAAGTTCAGGTTGCTTCATCCGGAAAATGTAAAGTTCTAAGAGACTTAGAATTCTTAGTTCTAAGAGACTTAGAATACACGCATAAACAGACAATCATTTGGCCATTATTGTGTTGATACAGAAACAACTTGTTTATTAATAATCTTGAGGTATTACTTATAGATGGCTTTGGCCATTCTAGTACTATATGCATCCAAGCTAACAATATGATCTTCATTTGTATCCAAGTGTGTGAAATTTGGACAATAAGCATAGGAAATAGCAAAAATGATGAATTGGGAAGGGTGCTTTCCTAGACCTTTCAAAAAAGCAGATTTCCAACACCTGAAGTTCTGATTACAGAAACGCTATAGGAACTAGAATATGCCTGGACCAAAAGCCCTAACCAATCAGATCAACAACTTCAACCACAAAAGTTGACTGAGTTATAACTAGAATAGCTACCAAAAATTGTTAGTTGACTGCTACTGCTATAGATAATACATCTTAGCTTTATTTTGGGCCTTGGCCTCCGTGACATGTCTATTGGTATCTTGTCCCACCATGTCCAGCAGGCCTGAGCTTTGCTAGAGTCTTATTCTTTAGGGTAAAACAAATTTGTTGCTTTGTTTGTTTTCCCACTCTCTTGGCATATGTAATGGAGTTATTCCAAAGCAGGAACTAAGGAGGGAGATGGGCTGGCCTGAAGTTGCTTATGCCACCTTCCTCTAGGCTGGCTTGGACCTATAGCTTCAACACTCATTGGGGCTGCTAAAGGCCTTACCTGGAGGGGCTGAGCAACAGATTGGCTGGGGAGAACATGGAAAGAGGTCATGGATTTATTTATGATCCCAACCACAGAAGAAGAATAGGGAATTTGCTGGTGAGAAGGTTGTTTCCTCCAGACATGGGGCCTTGATTCCATTGGTAGCTGTGAACAGAGTTGATGACTGGGCCTCTTTAAGGTCTTGCCTTTTGGCTGGCACCTGGCTCCCTACCTATCACCACCACCAGATCACTGCACAGCTCCCTTCCTCCCAGGGACTCCCAGACACTCTTTGAAGCGTGATGTATGTTGTCCCTGCATTATGCTGAGCTCCCCCCAGCAGTCTCTTTCAGGCAGACAAAGGAATTCCCACCCTCAACCTTGCTGAGCCCAAAGGTGCCTGCCCACACCTCTCTCCCATCCTATCCTTCCATTGGGCCAGCTTTCTGACTTAATTATACATTTTGAAATATATTTGTTTGTGTTTCTCACAGTGACAAACACAGGTGTTTTCTAAGTGTTCCTTGAATATTTCTATCACTGTTTATTTATTAGGATGTTCAATATCTGAATAGAGAAGCCTTAGAAATAGGAAAGGTTTAATTTGTAATCTTTTTTCAAGAATATAATTGTATATAAGAGGAAGTGAGGGGAAAGGGGAAAAAAAACAAGAGAGAGAAATGAATTACAGTAGATGGGGTAGGGAGAGAAGACGGGTAGGGAGGGGATGGGAGGGGAGGGAAGGGGGGGAGGGGGGATAGTAGAGGTTAGGAAAGGCAGCAGAATACAACATACACTAGTATGGCAGTAGGTAAAAAAGTGGATGTGTAAACGATGTGAATCTGCATTATGTATATAGGGTAAAAATGGGAGTTCATAATCCGCTTGAATCAAATGTATGAGATATGATATGCCAAGAACTTTGTAATGTTTTGAACAACTAATAAAAAAAAGAATATAATTGTATACTTTTCAAGTAAGTAAGTAGCTAACCTAGGTCAATACTTGTATTTTACCTAGTTATTCAGAACAACAACCAATAAATTGATGACATATTTGCAATTCAGATTTCCTTAATATACAAAATGCATTACAAAATTAAAAGAGACCAAACCTCATCAGAAAAATAGGCAAGGAATACAAGCAGACAGTTCACAAAAATGAAAATAAAAGTTGATTTTAGGAAATTATGTGCAATTTCACTTATAGTAAGGGAAAAAGCAAAAGCAACTTAAAACTACATCATCCACTACTTCTTATCTCTCAGATAGGCACAAATCAAAAATGTTGATAATATACATTGTTGGCAACTTGTGAGCAAAGGTGGAGAAAATAGGAAAGCTCAGAAGTTGGTTATAGAAGTATAAATTGATATAATGTCTCTAACATGTAATTTGGGAATTTTCATTAAAATTACAACTTACACACCTTTGACTTAGCGATTCCACTTACAAAAAATTGCCAAATAAATGTACTATCACATATTTATGAGATAATACATACACAATATTATTCATATTAACATTTTTATAATAGCAAAGGATTGGCAAAACCCTAAATGTTCATCAGTAGGGGACATTGCTTACAAAAACGATGGTGCATTATGCATTGGAATACTGTGCAGCTATTTAAAAAAAAGAGGGGAGAAACAGCTTTTAGGGAAGTTTTTATGGATATTTTATTAAGTGAATAACATATAGGATAACATACAGCATAAAGTATTATTATCTGCACAAAATAATAGGAGAAGAAGAAAATATTTACATGCACTTTAAAATGCATAGAATATCTCCAAGGATAAATAAGAAATGTAGTATTGATTGCCTCTAGGGTGGAAAAAATGGATGTCCGGGAAGGAGGGATTGGATGCAGACTTTTTGGGGGAGTAGGGGTACTGGGGATTGAGGCCAGGGACACTTTACCACAGAGCTCCACCCCCAGGCCTTTTTGTTTTTGAGACTGGGTCTGGATAACTTGCTGAAGCTGCCCTGGGACTTGTGATCCTCAGCCTCCTGAGTCACTGGGCTGTAGGTATACACCACTTCTCTTGGCTTGAATGCATTTTTTTTAAACTGTATATCCTTTAGTACTATTTGAATTTTGATCATCAAAGTAAATAAACCATTTTAATCAGTGCCCCAACTGTTGGCTATAAGTGGTGTTTTCATTTTTACCACTAAGCTTTTCCAAATCTTATTTGGAAGTAATATGGCACCCAACAATTTGCTGGCTTTCCAGTTTCCCCCCAAACAGTAGCAGAGGCTTCGTGCCCCACAGGGACCCTGTCATTCCAGGCAGCTCTAAAGGAATGCTTCTCAGGCATCCTCAAGCCAGTCATATCGGTGAATCATCTGCCTCTCCTCTCTCCACACACCCTTCCTCCTGCCATGCTATGCTTGTAAAGTCAACTTGGAATAGCGTCACCTCACCCCCACCTATTGCCTCTGCCATTACTGCCTCCCAATGCTCCCGATATTTCCATTGCCTGGAAAACTAGTTCTTGGCAGGACAGAAGAGTCAACAGTCCTGCTCAGGTCTCCATGTTGTCCCCCTGTCCCTGAAACAATTCTGCTTAAACACACGGTTGCATAGTATCTCCCTAGATATTTCTATTATCAACAGTTCCCTCTCTATAAAGATCAAACTCCCTCCACAGGGCTGATGGGAAGCAGATTTCCTAAACTCCCAGCCTCTACTTTCATCGAGGGAGAGAGAGGAGTTGCTCCCTCCGCCACAACTTCCTTCCTCCTGCAGAAACAAAACAAAATATAAGTAAGTGGTGGTTCAAGGGAAACAGGTGTTACATGTAATGTGTGCAGTCAAGCAGCAATCTCTGATCATTGCTATGGCTTAAAAACACAACCTTGAACAATTCTATTCTCACAAAGATTATCACATTAAGTTCTTCTTTGGTGGTTTTCACTGCACTGATTCTGATCCTGAGTGGCCCAAATCCATTACAGCTACTGTCCTGCAATAGTCTGGCTCCAATCTGGACATGGAGGCTGGAAGAGCCTTCCTAAAACTCTTCAGTCCAACTACATCTGCAGAATGGAGTTCCAGGGCACAATCACACTTTTCAAAGATTGAAAGTTACCTTATGCAAAAGGGCCTGGCTGGGTTAAGCAGTGTGTAAAACATATTGTGCTTTCCACAATGTGTGTACATGCTACATGGAAGACACTGCATGAAGCAAAGGGTGGGAAGGAGGGATCCATAAAATTTAGGCCTGATCATAAAGGAGCCTGCTGATTAGTAGAGAATATACAACTTTCACACTAGTGACCATCATATAATGTATAATATGACACATGACACAAAATTTGTTGAGACAACATACCAAGGAAGTTTGCAGGAGAGAGGTCTCAACTAGCTGGAGGGATCAAAGAAGGTTTTATAAAAGTTTTTAAAAAATTAGTTGGCTATGGAGGGAAAGGGAGAATTTGGACAGATGGGTAGGAAGGTTAAGAACCTGAGCCAAGACAGAAAAGAGTCCTAGGTATTCTGGCTCCTTTTGAACACAGAGCCAGTAAAGAACCCAGTGAGAGTGAACCTGGGGTAAGACACAGATAGCCCTGTAATTATAACCAGTACCTTTTTCATGGCTCTGTAGAATTTATGAGCTCTTTCTTGTGAATTGTCTCTTGACCTTCACAATGACCCCTTGACTTAGAAAGTTTCCGATAAAGAAATGAGGACTCAAAAGGGGTCACCCAAGTAACTCACCCGAGGTTACTTAGTGGCATAAATTGATCTTAAGTTTGGAAAATACCCAACACTCTGCAGGGAAAGGCATTAAAATGCCACAAGTATGTGTAGATTGCACCCCTGTCGCCAGAGGCTACTTTTAAAGGTTTGTTCTGACACAGTTTTAACATTCCCCTGGAGTAGATAATTTTCCAATATTAATTTGCATTGTAATTCCTTTCTTCAGTTTAAATTTCTTCAGGTAATTATCAGGTTAAACTTCAGCCTTGAGAGTTTCCCAAACCAGTGGGATTTTCATTCTTTATGCCAGGTCACCTGTATCAGTGTTTCCAGATTTATAATTTTCACAGACACTAGATCACATTTTTTTTCTGACACCATTATGTTACACACTTAGTAAAGTGAATGAGGAGACCTTTGTCATTCATTCTCTCTCTCATTGTTGTTTTGTCTTTAATGTAAAAGAATGGGGATGACTCAGGTACATCTTTATGAGAGAGTGACTGGATTACCTTGTTACTTGTATTCTGAAATTCCTCCCAAAAGGTCCAGTGGGGTTGATATAATTGAACTGGACCGATAGCAAATAACCACTTCCTATGAGATACCTGTCCTTAGTAGCTGGCTTTTATTGTTTTTGCACTCTGATTTCTCTGTTCTTGTTTGTGAGTGGGGATTATTTTGTTGTTCATTTGTTTGCTTTTGCTTTTGCTTTACTTTGCTTTATTTGCAGTGAAAGTCCTCATCCTCTGTCAATTATGAAGGGAAACTCTGCCCCACATTAGCCAATCTCCCCCCACATCACGGGTATTCTGAAGATGTTTGCTGAATGAGAGGAACCACCTTCACAGGTGCATACCTAGGGCCTTCTAGAGGCCCAAATGCTAGGGCATCCTTCATTTTGTTACATCAAGAGATGCTAGAGAACAGGAACTCTGTCAATTGATCCATGAGGATAACCTCACAGTCCAATGAAAGCTATGTACAGTCCTGATCCTTATGTTCCTTAAAATCACCAGGAATGCTGAATACTGAACCCCTGCCCCAGGGGAAACACAGGGTTAGGTTGGGTTTCTATAAGGCTCTAGTCTGTGCATTTTCATCAATTGGTTGATACATAAGGTCTTTCTTTGTCTGTTTCTGTTTAAAGGCACCTTGCTTACAATATATCATGAACACATTGAACGGCGGCCAACTACACTATAACTCACACCTGAATGAAGCTTATCTGACACATATTTTCTCTGGAAGACACATCACATCCCTCTTGGCTTCTGAACACTAGACAGCACTTCAGCTCTTTCCTTGGGGTCTATTTTAAACCATCACATCACCAACAAACATGCAAAGTTGTTAAAAAGCGTGGCACTAAATAGACCATAAAAAGAACACTTGTTTCCAATAAGGAAAAAAAAAAGTCAGAGAGTTGCCTTATTTGAACTCTGCTGTAAACTTGCGCATTAGGAGTCCCCACATTTTTTTGCCACTCTACGCAAGTTCACAAATAATCATGAAGGCACAGTAAGGATTGATTTTGGAGTCACAAATAAACTTTAGCAAGTAGGGAAAATTTGGAAATATGAAAAGTGAGAATCAGCTGAATATTGAAACTTGTGTATGGTTGTGTGTGTGTGTGTGTGTGTGTGTGTGTGTGAGAGAGAGAGAGAGAGAGAGAGACTCATGGAAAGAATGACAGCTTCTGTTGTTGGGCAATGTCAGGGCTGTGCACAGACAAACCAGAACCACTGCTTGAGGAACAGAATAGTTAGTATCTTCAAGAAAAGAGGGGGAAAAAAAAAACCTTCTTCCAGGAGAATGGGCTTTGAACCAGCACATGGGGCTTGGCAGATGGAGCACAGACCAAATTCCAGTCCTTCCCCTTCCCCAGGGCTGTTCAAACTTCTGGGCCCAATGTGATAATACAAAAAAAGATTGTGGTATGGACTGGCTATCATTGTCTTGGAGCAGAAATTATCTTTTGATCAGATCCTGTCAAGCAGTATCCAAGAGGAGCTCCATGTCAGCATTTCCATTCTGTGACCCACGTTTTGCTCCAGGCCTTAGATTTCTTTGAAAGACTCTGTACTGGTTTCCTAGGGATGTTGTAATGAATTCCCATCAACTAGATGCTTTAACACAAGATGTTTATTCTTCCATAGTTCTAGAGGTTACAAGTCTGAAATCGAGGTGTGAGCAGGGCCACACTCCCTCTCGAGGCTCTAGGAAAGACTCCCCTCCTCCTTGTCTGGTGACCAGTGGCTCCTGACGATCTCTGGGGTTCCATGGCTCATAGCTGCCCCACTCCAATCTCCGTCTCCATCTTCACATGGCTTTCTCTCAGGGTGTCTCTGAGATCCTGCCTCTTCTATAAGGACACCTGTCATTGGATTGAGGGCCTATTCTTAACCTAGAATGACCTTATCATAACTTTACTAACAGAACTCTGAAGACTATTTACAAATGAGGTCACATTCTAAGGTTCCACAAAGACATGCAATCTGGAGAGGATAATATATTTAACCCACTACCACCCTCAAAACTGAAGTCTGGGGAAAACATAAAAACAGGTCCTCGTATGTTATCTGATAGCCTTTGGCCACAGCTCTGGATTAATTTGAAGGTCTCCACTATAGTATTTCACCCAGTTTTAGCATTCCTTTATTCCGCTGTCCTCTCCAGGGTTTGAGTCAATGGTAGTAAATGAGAAAAAAAAAAGAGTAAAACAAATGGCAGTCACAGAAAAACCCTTAAGATATTTCACCTTGAAAGTTTATGCAAATATACCCAATCTCATTACCAATATCTTAAAGTTTGCTGTGACCCAAGGGCAAATTCCAGTGGACACCAATGGTCTGAACTTTAGAATTGCATTCAGAATAAAACAGGAGGTTAGATATTAATGACCCCTTGGGCCAGAACATTTTTCTTGAATTCAGTGAAACGGGCACTGCAAAGCATGCCTTCATGACACACTGCGTTTGGCACTCTCTGAGAGAGCACAGCTTTCAATCCTCTCTCAGCATCATAATTTTGACCATAATACTAAAACAAAGCCACCCTGGTGTGGGTAGAATCTATCTACAACAGTCCATAAAGGGGTTCACTAGCTTCAGTCCCTTAGACAATAACACAATAATTTTTTGAGAATAATTAAACCCACTGCCCCATATAATAATAACCAGATACAATTTACTCTCTAAGCTCTTCAAATTATCCTTTTTCCAACAGTACATATATTTCAGCTGGTGGTAACTCTGCCCTGACTGCAGGTGGGCATGTGAACCAGGCCTGTCCAATCAGAGCACTGAATTCTTCTGGATACAAAGATTGGGAGAAGCATGGATGTCAGACACAATCAGAGCCAATGATAAACAATGAGACTCTTCAAGAGACTTTATGGAGAAAGGCATAGCTATTCTTCCTAGGTTTGTGGTGATGCTGGCAGCCACGTTGACACCATACTCAGGAATGAAGCCAAGATGAGGAGAGCAGAAGCCAAGAGAATAGTTTAGACTGAGATCTGATGACATCATTTGAGTTCTGGAACTAGCTATTGCTGGAGCTGAAACAAAATGCTACTGGATCTTCAGTTGCATAAAACAGTAAACTCCCTTATTTGCTAATTTGAGTTGGATTTTTCTGTCACTTGCAACAAAGACTATCCTGATACAACATGGTACCACCAACCGTGAAGGACATGTGTGATGACTCATCCAGTCAGTTCTGCCTCTTGCTCCATTCCTTCCTCACCAGGACAAAGGAGATCTTTCTGAACCAGTGTGATCACCAGGATGACACAGCTGCATCTTTTTCTCTGGGTCTTCCATTGCTCTTTTCCCACTTGGTCTGATCTTCCTGTGGGGTCCTGATGCTTGATCATCCATACTTCTCAGTCTTTGCTCATATAACTGGTCTCTAAACTCACCTCTCACCACACAACCTGGATGGATACAGAAAATGTAATGCTTTGGGCTTTCCTAGAACTAATCTGATCTTTCCTCTTTCAAGTCCCATCCACTGGTTTGCAAGAAGAATATGAACTAAACCCTGTTTAAAATGACTGTGGTTCAATCACACAAACCACTTTTCAAGGAAGTGTGCAGATTTATTTGGATAAAAATTCTCAATTACTAAGACCAGACTTCCCTCCCTCCTGCTTCACTTCATAAGATGGTCTCCCGAGTGCATGAGAAGAAAGGGGCTTGCTAGTCCTATGTCAGTGAGAATAGGTCCAGGTTCCTTAAGTTTGGTATTTGGGGCCTCCTCCAATGTCTAGACACTATCCCGTGTTCACCCAAGAGATATTTGCTTTGCTATCATTCTATGCCAAAGTCTGCTGCATGTATCTCCCCTGGGCTGGTCCTGCTTATCTTGTTTGTAGTTTAAAATCCACTTCAGACTGCTTTTGGCCTAACCTTCCCTTGGCAGTAGATGCTGCAACTTTGCCAACCCACCAACTTGTTTGCTCACCTGGAAGTCCAAAGCCAGCCCTTAGAATAGGTCACCTCCACCTGCTGTAGGGAACATCATGGTAAGTCCCCCAACTGCCAATTCAGTGTAGACCTCACATGGTGACACATTGAGAAGGAAAGTCCCTAGGCCTCCCAGGAATACGATATGACTGTCCCCCAGGCGGATGTGTGGCAGAATCTGCTTCAGTGTGACTCCCATCTTGACTAACACTACTTCCCCCTCACCAGCCTAAGCCTACAAAGGACAGTTCAGCAGACCAGCTGCTTGCCAACCATCTTCCCTTTCCTTCCTTCTGCCTCCATTCTTCTGGCTCAAAAAGGGTCTCACACTCCCTTTTCCTCTGATTCCAACGAACCCCTTCTCTTCTTTCCACCTTTCCACAAAGAAGAAATATTCGAGATGAGCCATGCAGGCTGTTGCTGAGAGGTGGAAAGTTGTTTTCCAGACAATATTCTGACTTGCCCAGCTAACTTATTGTACAAAGATCAGATTCTGAATGTTGGGGGATGAATGCTAAGTTGTGCTTCCTTTTTGCATGTCTTAAATAACTTCTCTCATTCCCTCCCACTCCCAACAGTAGAATGTTTGGGCCAGATGGAGCAATGCTGTCCAAGAGAACTTTGTGCAAGGATGTACGTGCTTTCTCTCTGTGCTACTCCATGCAGTAACCACTAGCCACATGCAGCTATTCAGCAATTGAAATCTGACTAGCGAGCTAGGGGACTGACATTTTCATTTATTTAATGTCAATTGATTTAAGTTCAAATGTGGCTAGTGGCTTCTAGGCCGGACAACACAAAACAAGAATACATGTTTCATTACTCAACACAGCAGAAGAGAGAGGCACAATAATAATTATAAAATTCAATCCCTCCTCTTCCAATTAAGAATGGCTATGCAATTCCTCCTTCTAGCACAGTGCTCCATGAACAAAATTACTTCATACCCAGTACTTTTCCATCTTCACCCACAGACACATGGCTGACGTGTATTGTGCAGAATTGCAGACTTCTCTTTCTACTTAAATCTCCTATGAGAAGTATGTGCTGTTTCCAAGAAATGGGTCCTTTGCCCAGCCCTCTGACTTCCTCATACAAATATGTTACTCATTTTCCTTTTATTTTATTTACTCACATGTGGTGCTGGGGATCGAACCTAGGGCCTTAGCACGTGCGAGGCAAGCACTCTACTGCTGAGCCATAACTCCAGCCCTACTCATTTTCCTTTTAGACTTTTTCTATAAGCATCAGTGATGACAAAGATCTCAGGAGCCTTTTTTTTAGGTAGTGTATAGCATACATACATGGGGTATAACTTATCATTTTTGTGGTTGTACCTGATGTGGAGTTACACTAGTTGTATATTCATATATGAACATAGGAAAGTCATGTCTGATTCATTCTACTGGCTTTCCCATTACCACCATCCCCTTACCCCCACTCCCCTCTGTCCAATCTGGTGAACCTCCCCTTCTCTCCCCCACAATCCCACCCTCTACCTATTGTGAGTCAGCATCCACATATCAGAGAGAACATGTGGCCTTTGGTTTGGGGGGATTGGCATATTTCACTTACCATGATAGTCTCCAGCTCCATTCATTTACCAGCAAATGCCATAATTTCATTCTTCTTTAAGGCTGAGTAATATTCCATTATGTATATGTACCACATTTCCTTTATCCATTCATCTGTTGAAAGGCACAGGCTGGTTCCATAACTTAGCTATTGTGAATTGAGCTGTTATAAACATTGATGTGGCTGTATCACTGTAGTATGCTGATTTTAAGTCCTTTGGGTATACACTGAGGATTGGGATAACTGGGTCAAATGGTGGTTCCATTCCAAGTTGTCTGAGGAATCTCCATATTGCTTTCCAGAATGGTTGCACCAGTTTGCAGTCCCCCCAGCAATGTATGAGTATACATTTTCCCCACAACCTCACCAACATTTACTGTTACTTGAATTCTCGAAAATTGCCATTCTGATTGGAATAAAATGAAATCTCTGTGTAGTTTTAATTTGCATTTCTCTGTAAGAGATGTTGAATATTTTTTTCATATATATGTTGATGGATCATATTTCTTCTTCAACGAAATATCTATTCAGTTCCTTTGTCCATTTGGGGGGTTATTTGTTTTTCTGGTATTAAGTTTTTTGAATTCTTTATATATCCTGGAGATTAATGTTCTATCTGAGGTGCAGGTGGCAAATATTTTCTCACATTCTGTAGGCTCTCTCTTCATGTTCTTGTGTGTGTAGGGGCTGGTACCAGGTATTGAACTCAGGGGCATTCAACCACTGAGCCACATCCCCAGCCTTATTTTGTACTGTATTTAGAGACAGAGTCTCACTGAGTTGCTTAGTGCCTCGTTTTTGCTGAAGCTGGCTTTGAACTCGTGATCCTCCTGTCTCAGCCTCTTGAGCCACTTGGAATTACAGGTGTGTGCCACCACGCCCAGTCCTCTTTATGTTCTTGATTGTTTCCTTTGCTGTGGAGAAGCTTTTTAATTTGATACTGTTCCATTTATTGGTTCTTGATTTTATTCTTGTGCCTTAGGAGTCTCGTTGAGAAATTCAGCTACTAAGCCAACATGATGGAGAGTTGGGCTTACTTTTTCTTCTAGAAGGTACAGGGTATCTGATCTAATGCCTAGGTTCTTGACCACTTTGAGTTGAGTTTTGGGCAGGGTGAGGGATAGGGGTTCAATTTCATTTCACTACATAGGGATTTCCAGTTTTCCCAGCACTATTTGCTGAAGAGGCTATCTTTTCTCCAATGTATGTTTATGGCGCCTTTGTCTAGTATGAGGTAATCATATTTATGGGTTTGTCTCTGTGTCTTCTACTCTGTACCATTGGTCTTCATGTTTGTTTTGGTGCCAGCACCATGTCATTTTTGTAACAATGGCTCTGTGGTTTAATTTAAGGTCTGGCCTTGTGATGCCCTCAGGATCCTTTAGAAGGAAAGTCAGTGGACAATAGGAAAGAGCTCCATGAGAGCTCCAGCCCCCAGGCTCCAGAAGATCACAGGAGAAGAGCAAATTCTGAGTTTGGCTTATTTTCTTTGGTAAATGTCTATCATTCAGTTCTCTTTGGGGAGTCTCCTCTCCTGACTCACTGAATGGTGGGTGCTCCTGTGTATATTCATGGAGGTTGTGTTATAGCACAATCCTGAAGAGCTAAGAAATCCTTAAAAAGCTAGAGCACCCCCTTATCCTTGGCTCTAACTCTGAGTTCTAAATCCACAATGCTGTGCCGCTGAAATTTTCGAATGCAAAGGGAAAGGCAAGTGGGAGAAAGGTGGAAGATGGACACTGTGTTGCTCAGCTTTCCATTACTATAACAAAACACCTGAGATAAGCTACTTATGGAGAGTAAAGTTTTTTTTAAAGATAGAAAAAGAGAGAGAGAGAGAGAATCTTTTTTGTAGATGGACACAACACAAAGCCTTTATTTCTATGTGGTGCTGAGAATCGAACTTGGGTCCCGCCCATGCTAGGCTAGGGCTTACCGCTGAGCCACAATCCCAGCCCCAAGAGTAAAGTTTTGATTTGGCCCACAGTTTGGGAGGTTTCAGTCCAAGATCTGTTGGTTCCATTGCTTTGAGCCTGTGGTAAGGAAGTACATCATGGCAGAAGAACATGGTAAAAGAAAATCACTCACCTACTAGATGAAAAGCTAAAGAGAGAGAGAGAGAGAGAGAGAGAGAGAGAGAGAGAGAGATGGACTGAGGTCTCGTTATCCCTTTCAAGAACATGCCCCAAATGACCTAAAAATCTCCCATTAGGCCCACCTCAAAGTTTCTACCGCCTCCTCATAACATCAAGCCGGGGACCAAGTCTTCAACACGGGGACCCTTGAGAAACATTCTAGATCCAAACTATAGAAGACAGATGGAGAAAAGCACCCACCACACAGTTTAGAGAATGGCTTAAAGAAGGGGTCACACTGGCAATTCCACGCTGGTTTTGAGGATGAGTAACTGTCAAGAGCAATGATAAAAACTGACATTTGTAAGTTTCCCAGCACTTTCTCATACAGTATTTCACTTGAGCCCTTGAAAACAGACAGCCTTATCAATGTCCTCAACTATGAAGAGTCTCGGCAGTCATCAGTGCCCTCTTTGAAATCGTACAGTAGGAATTGATTGGCAGGTCTACTGTCTCCAGAGTCTAGGATGCTATGGTGTTAGAGATAGAAAAAGAGCTGAGGGTACCAGGCATAATACGGAAGGAAGTGGTCATTGGGAAAAACTCTTGAGAAGACATGACCAGATCCTAGACAGCACTGAACTTGATGATCAAACCACTTAGCCCACATATCACCCACTGCTAGCCCTTGGGTAGAAGCACTTATGGCTACACACTTATGATTACACATTTTTCACTGTGTCAAATTATTTACATGATGTGATCTCATTTGATCCCACAGTGACCCTGTGTGATAGGAGGTCAAGTTGAAGATATTATTGCATCCACCATGTGGGTAGAAAGATGTAACACAAGGATATTCTGAAATTTGCCTCACATGAAAGAGCCCTCAAGTGACAGAGTGAGAACTTTAACTTCTTGCCTCCAAGTCTGGGGCTTTTCCCTCCCCAGGTGTGTTCTACTGTAGCCCCTCCAGGGATCGGCTCCTTGTCCTGCATCTCAGTGTCCATATCACCCTACTGCTCTGCTCTTCACCCCCTTTCCCGCCAACACAGCAATACATTTGATCACCTATTTCCTGTTTGATCAGCACCCAACTAGATGAGGATCCTTCTGAATGAATTGAGAGAAGCTTCAGAGTGGCCACCTAAGGAGGATCCTGCGCCCTACCACCTCCTCCCCGAGCCAGCCTGAGATGTGAGCCTGTGTTGTGTCAGCAAGAAGCCAGCCTGGGCCAGGCCCACCAGCCCATCTGCTGGGACATGTATCCGTTAGTCATCACATGCTCTTCCCTCAGGACTGCCCTGCAGAGCTTCACACAGACAGTGCTGGGCCTGGCAATTCTGCCGCCAACTGTTAGACCAAGAATCTCCTGCAATGCTGTTTGCAAAAAAAAAAGAGCTTCAAGCATGATGCATCATCCCCTGAAGATTCTGAACTTCTAAGATGCTTCCTCCTTTCTCTCCCAAATGCCCCTAAGGCTTGGCCATCTAGAAGGGTGGGCAGCCCAGCTTCCCCAACCCCATTGAGGCTGCCTCCTGAGGAGAAGCAAGCCCAGTACTCTACTACTTCTGACCAATATTCAGGGACCTGCTCTCTGAGAGCTTCCTGTCTACTTCTCCCCTAGCTGGGTCTGGCACAGCCTGGCATGCACAGAGACACTTCTCCATAAATGCCTGTGGACTCAGCATAATTAACACATGGCCTTTTGCTCAGGGTTGCTATGAGGAATTAATGAGATGATTCAGGATAAGCGCTTTGCAAACTCTGAAGAGATTAGACAAACGTCAGGGATGATTTGATGGTGGCTGTGACAGAGCCAGAGCTCTTCCAGGTAGCTCCTGAGTGGGAGGGAGGTGTGTGCTCCCCAGCCCCCCAGGGAGAACTCTGTGGGCCTGCTGAGGGCCAGCCCAGAAGCAAGGCAAGACCATTCGCAGGATCCACCCTTAGAGGAGCCCTGGGACCCTGGCAAGATGTGCAAGGCTTACTACAGGACCTGTTCCTAAGGGGGGTTCTCCAGGTTTGGGGTCAGCCATGGGGGAGGGGAGTTTGAAGCTTTCAGAAATGAAACTAACCAGACACCTGGGGTATGGTTAATTTAGGCAATGACAATCTTCCTCATGTAGAAATCATGTTTTTTTGTTGTTCTTTTTTAATTCTTACAGAGAAAATAATTTTCTTCTCCAGGTCTTGGTTTTATTCTTGCCTAAACATTTGAATCTCCGACTTAGACACAGGATCATCTGGAACATGGTTCTCATTTCTCTAGTCAAAGTCTGTGTCAACTCCCCTTTTACTGCCCTGAGGCAAGAGCTTTTATCATTTTCTGAAAGGTCAACGTTTCTGAACTCTGCTATTGTGAAAGCTCTGAAATTCTCCCAGCCTCCCCTCCATCCAGGGGACTTGCATTCTTTTCATGCTGAATTCTTCCATCTCTTTGAGTCACCTACCTGAGAATTTAAGTATTTTCCCATTTTCTATGCTTCATGGAAATATCATTGACAACCCCCAGATTGATGGATCAATGAATTGATTTTTGGCCACTTTACCTTCTTGTTCTACAGAGCAATTCATTTCCATGATGAGATCATCACTCTGAAAATATTAATCAGCATTAAAAGGCCAAGAAAAGTGAATGAGAGCTCCAGGCTGCTTTAGAAAGTACTCTGCCAAACACACACGCACACAGTTAGACCTACAGGAAAGCTTCATAGAGCCAAGGGAGGAACAGAGAAGATTGGGGTTTGCTCCTGAGTTTCAGAGCCCAGTACTTCGGGAGCCAGTTCAAGAATTTTCCAGGAGCCCTGGCAGTAGGAAACCTCTCTCTCCAGAGTAGAGAAACTTGAGGCCAGGGCTTTTGACTATCCCAGATGTGTTGGCCCTCAGAACCAGGGATGCATTTGGCAGAAGTTCCATGAGCATCTGTTAAATTTAGCTAAATCGCTTGAGCTGGAATGGGCGCCATCCATAATGCAGGCTGGAGACGGTTCCTGCTGCGCTGGACACAGCCTTCTGCACCATGGTCAGTTCATTTAATAGGCAGTCAAGAGGCTGATGTGCTGTGCTCTGTGCTGAGAATGTCATAAAAGGAATTTCTCATCCTCAAATAATTCACATTCTAATGGCATCCGGTCTCCCCTACTTCCCGGATCTTTCCCTATCAGCAACCATTCTTCCCCTTGAGCCACCATATAAAAGCCATCAGTTGACAATCACCTCCCCTGGAACAGCATGACAGCCCTGGTAGTTCCACAGATAGCATTAATGACACCATGGTCCTCCAGCCTGGCTGTACTTCAGAATTACCATAGAGCTTCTAAAGCATGCCCCAAACTGGGTTCCACCACGGGACATTCTGGTTTCATAGGCCAGGGCTGGGCCAGGCCCAGCCCCATCTAAAAATTTCTGTTTTCAACCCTTCTTCCCATCAGAAATCTCTCTCTCTCTCTCTCTCTCTCTCTCTCTCTCTCTCTCTCTCTCTCTCTCTCTGTGTGTGTGTGTGTGTGTGTGTGTGTGTGTGTGAGAGAGAGAGAGAGAGAGAGAGAGCTCCTACATTGTCAGAGCCCAAGAGAAAGAATTCCCACATCTTTGCTAGCACTGATTAAGATCAAAACATGCAGGAAATGAAATGCAGTAGGTGGAGGGAATGCTGGCCTAGAAGTCAGGAGATGGATCATCTTCTCCATTCCCTCTTCTCATTCATTAGCAATGTGACTATGGATACATCTACCCCCTGGGCCTCAGTGTCCTCAGGTAAAGGTCCTGGGGGTAAATCATGAAGACTTCTAAAATGAATTCCAACTCTGAAAGTCCACAATTCTTTGATACAACAAACAGTTACTCAGGCTGTGAAAGCTTTTCTTTCTACTAGGAAAGAAAAAGAATTGCTAACTACCCCTGTGATCTGGTTGAAAGTCATCAAGGGAGAAATTTAAATATCACTCTCCAGGGAACTTAGAAGCCTCCTAACTCAAGGAGACAAGAAAAGCCTCTCACTTCTAGGAACTTCCACACACAACAGGGGCTCAGTCCCAAACCCCAACAAATGTTGTAAGGCTAAACACCTTGGAGCCCTGAAATGGTATTACATTTGGCTGCACCCGAATCCCTGCTGCATGCCACAGTCACATGAAACAATATGATTGGCACTGCTGACTAAATCCCCGTTTTTTGGAACACCAAATCCTCATGGGTTTTAAAATGAGCCTCCTGAGTCAGAACCGAATGCTACTGGAACAGAAACATTTTTTCTGCTCCCACTTTGCAGGGTGTGGGTTTACCAGATGACTGTCACCATCCAAGATCTGTGGAACATGACGGGCTCACCCACCCAGATAAGGAGATGAGTGATGGTTTTCTGGAGAAGTTACAGATTGATGGGGGTTTCCTATCAATTTAGGAAGTTAGCCCTGTCAATTCATTGCTCAGCCTCGAGAGCCATAATTGAGAGCAGATGGCTTTGTTACTTGACAGGCTGAATGGAGGCAGGATGTGTCCGTCCCTCTTGTCTATCATCACTTTTCTTAGATTGAGAATAAGAGTGTGACAAGAAGGCTCAAAGAAGAAAGAAGCCCTGGGGTCAGTCCATTCCCAGAACAGCCTCGGCCTGGTCAGGAAAAGTCAAGCTCTCCAAAGGCTTACACTGGGGAGCAAAGGCCTTCATTAAAGCTGAATGGCATGGAAGCCCAGCTCCCAAAACTAGCAGAGGTCTTTGGGTCGGAAATAACACATTGTAGCCACCTCAGGCAACATCATTTCAAATATTTCCTCTGTTCCATCCAAGGAACATGCCACTGGATGCTGACACCCTGGGAAGAGAAGGCAGTGTGGCTGCAGCCCTTGATTATCCGGGCTCTTCACCCAGAATATACAGAGGTTCTTCCCACCTGGTTCCCCACCCCCACGGTGGTCAGGAAAGACCTTTGCAGAGCACAGGAAATGCCAGCATTAGCCAGCTATTCAGAAGCAGCCAACCATCAACAATGAGAGGTGGCAGGGGCGGGAATTTGACCTCTTTCACCTATTGTGCACTGGTCATTGTTGGAGACTTTGCTGTGCCTCCAGGGAAAGAGAGTCATCCCCTGTCCCTGTGGATGGGGCTACCGTGGTCCAGAGAGAAAGGAACTTGGCTGGGGGAAGAACAGAGGTGGGGTGACTAAACCAAGAATCACTAATTCTCCCAGTCAGGGGTTTCCCATTAGGGCCTCCCAAGGCCTTCTTAAGCTGGGAGGGGCTCTCGAGTGGAGGGGCTAGAGATGGGAGCCGCTCTGTAGCACCCTTCTCATTTTATAAACATGTCCCACTATGAAGCCTATGTTTCCTAGAAAAAAAATATTCCAACTGTCCCCCTGGATCAAATCCTTTCCAGTCTGGCCCCACTTGACTTATCTCAGTGTGTCTCCCATCACTTGGCAAAAAAAAAGTGGTCTTGGCAAAGCATGCTTGCAGAACCCTGAACATTCCCCACCAGACCAATGCTCACATGCCTCCAACCTACCCATCCTCACACCCGTTCATTACATGGAGGAACACTGCTCCCTCAGCCTCCACACCCATTCAATCCAACCCGTTCTCCAAGCAGCATGTGAAGATCCACCTCTTCCAGGAAGTGTTCCCAAACCACTCCAGCTGATACTCTTCTCCATCTATCCTTGAAATATATTTCTTGCTGTTTGCTCTCCTTAGAAGAGGAACTTGGAGTCTTGATGTAGCCCTTTATTGGTAGTTATGCAATTTCCACTAGGACTATGAGATTTGAAGGGAAGAAGTATATATATATGTGCTGAATTTTTCAAGATATACTTCTTGTGAATGAATGGACTCCACGCTTATGTGTCAAAGGTCTGAGCAGCTTTTCATCTGGAATTGCTGCATCTAAGTAGGTGTGATGGAGTATATTAGGTGCTACTGTAGTGTGGGGGTTCCTCCTTGAGAGCCCTTACTCCAGTTCTTTGGCAGAAGCTGCATAACTTGTTTCTGGGTCTATATCTAACATGTCACTATACAAGTCCCCACCTGGGGAACTAGGTGGGAAGAACCTCTGTATATTCTGGGAGAAGAGCCCAGATAATCAAAGGCTGCAGCCATACTGCCTTCCGTTTCCAGGGTGTCAGCATCCATACACTTAGACTACAAAGTGACTGTCACCTCCTCAAGCTGCATAGCCACATATGGAAGTACTCTCCAACTTGTCTCTTTGGGTAGCTATCCATCTACGGCTACCAGGGGAAGAAAAAAATCCCACAGAAGATGAGCTGGGCTTGGAGTTTCGTTGAAAATTTAGCCTGTGGTCTGGGAAGCAGCCAGTTTCTGCGCTTTGGCATTCTGTAATTTATGTGCCAGAAATGAGCTGAACCAACCCCTGGCATCTGGTTTTGTCCCTTCATTGCCTGCTTCCACCTCACAATGAAGAAACCCTGTGCAGGACTTTGAAGCCAAACCAAAGGATGAACCACATTTCTGTTGCCTGGTATTCTGACAATCATCAGTATCCATTGGACATTTGGGACCACAAGTCTTAGAAGCTCTCGAATTCTAAGTAACTTCCCAACATCAGGGTCCCTCTTCATTTTCTCTGACCCAAAGAGCATCCTGACCTCATGGGCTCCCCACAAGTGTGTGGGAAGCCCATCACTGGGAGACTGAGCCATTAGTCATTCTATTAAGAGTTTCCAGACAGTGCGTAAGCATGGGCAATTCTGCAGCAAGCAGGAAATTATCAGTAGAAGTAGAAGTGACAGAATGTTTAGCAAACATTCAACTAAGGGAACTTAAAAGGTCTTTGAGCATTGTTAAATAAACATTTAGGATGACTGAGAGGGCAGAATATGAAATGGAAAGGAAAGTGTAAACACTTTCTGTGGGAGAGTAGCTTGGTCATTCCTCCATCCTCTTCTGGTCATAAGTCTATGAGGATGCGGGAATGGTCTGAACAAAGCTATCTAATACTTAAAATTAAATTCCCCTTTGCAAGATGGAGTGCCAACCAGCAAACGTGCAGAGGAAAAGAGTTGCTTCTCTTTGTTCATCTCAACAGTCTGGTTTGACTTTGATATTCATGCTCAGGGTGCTGGGTAGCACCCCAGATCCAACATGGCTCCAGGGGCGTACCTGGCTCAGGGCTTCACCTTCCAAACTGCCCCAGGTAGAATAATAGGAAGCCAGCATAGGACCAAACAGACGCAGATGAGTGTTGAATACCTTACTGAAATCTCAGAACAAGTCCCATGGTTCACAGATTCTTATCAAAAGGGGAAACTGAGGGCTGGGGAGATAGCTCAGTTGGTAGAGTGCTTGTCTTGCATGCACAAGGCCCAGGGTTCAATCCCCACGACCACAAAAAAAGGGGGAAACTGAGGCTTAGAGGGATCAAGGTCACAGAGTGAGTGGCAGAGCCAGAGTGGCACCTCCAATCCACATGCTCCAGTGCCCACTTCTTTAACACCATCACCCTGCATTTCCACAGTGTCATGCCAGGATCATGCCAAGCCCTTCTCAGGGGCACCTCAAGCAAGAATGAAGACTGGGAGAAAAGGTGGGAGTTAGGAGGACAAGCCCAAAGTGACAAATGGAACAACAACAATATCGATGGTGGAGATCACAGACCTCAAGGGCTTTACAAAACACAGCCTCTGTGGCCCTCCTTGCCTCTCAGAGCATTCCCTGCTACTAATTTGCAGTGGATTGATTCCTCACATGGTTCCAATCAGTCCAGGCAAAAGGGAGTGAGGAGCAAGCCTGAGTCAGAGGAGGGCCCAGCCTAATATCTGAGAGGGTGATTTTTGGCGATGTCACCATTAACAGAGAATCTGGAAGTCTTTCTTCATGCTCTGCCATGGGGACTCGGTTGGCCAATAGTTTTGCCAGTGCTTCATCTATCCCTGATTTCCATAGGCTTAAGGTTAGTGGGTGTGTCTCCTTAGGACAGTTCCTCTACCCAAAACACATACGTGCACGTACACACACACACACACACACACACACACAATTGACTCCCCTGAACGCTGGTGGTCAAACACCAGGGATTGCCACAGACCCATCTCCCAACAATGTACCTTTGGATTCACCTTGTAGCTCTGGAAACTAGAACTTAAAGCAAAGCCAGACAAGGCCAGTAAATAAATAATGATTTAATAAATGCAAAAAAAAAAAAAAGAGCCAGATGCATCTAGCAGCACCTTTCTAGAGCCTCAATGACAAGCTATGCCATTGCCTCTGTCCAGAAGATCTTTCCGTATCCTTGGCTTCTTTGCCACTTGCATCCCCAAGGTCTCCCCAAGGCCATCCATTTAGAAAGTAAGAAGTGGTTGGCATTTCCCCCACTGACCTTCTATCGACCTTCAGAGTCAGCCAGCATTTTGCTCTTTGCTACCTCTTGATCTTCTCTCTCCCAGCCCAGGTTTCTTCAGCATCCACCAGGGTGGTGTAGATCACTTCCAACTTTGCAAACTGCTCCCATCCGTCCAGGGCCTGCTTCATCTTCCTCCTTGTCCCACTTCAAGCCAGAGTCTCCTCCTTCTACTGAGTCCCTCCAACATTCTCAAACCTAGACCTTGGCTTGCTCCCTTCGTGCCAAGTATATTAGTCCTACCTCCTCACTGTGACCCTCAATCCTTAGGATCCGAGACTATAGCTGCTGTTTCTCTGCCACCTGGCACATTAGGAGGGCTTGTTAGTTGGCCATGAAGGGAACATCTGTCCTTCTGGTGATAAAGTCAGGCCAGCAGCAATCATTGCAACTGGGCTGGCAGCTGTTGGCTTTGGCTGCACGGGCCGTTCCAGGACTGAAGTGAACATATTCCAGATACTTCAACCAAACCTCAGCACCTGCCCAAATCTGCGATGGTCTCAACTTATACCTCAGAAGTCCAACTTTGACCTATTCCTGCTGTGTTGAACTAAAGCCAGTGACACAAGGAAAGGAGAAAGAATTAGTAAATAGCATTTGCTATTACATATTGAATCAGTTATGAACTTCCACAAACAAGGTTCAATCTTCTCCAAGTTGAGGTTATTTTTATAGTATAGCACACAGTGACTCCAAAGAACATTTACCACTTGTGTGATTACAACCTCTGGCAGGGCCTATCTGAAGTCTCCAACATGTGTATTTGCTTACAGAGGCTAGGATGTGTAATTCTCTTTGTATTGTAATATAATTATATATTTTATGCGTGAGGCTCTTTCCATATAAATAGTTTTTCAAAACACTAAAGAAATTCTCATGTTAGGAATTGAGTTCCCAAAAGCATCAGAGACGGACAAGTGAGAGAACAGCAGACTGATCTCAGTGAGGACTCTGCAGACACGAGGCTGTGGCCTCCCACGGAGGTCTGCCTGATGGAGGCCGGGCTTCTGAATCGGAGGAGGGCTGAGACTCCAGTTCTGCCACTCTGTCAGTCAGCTTTCCATTACTGTGACAAATAACTAAAGAGAAAAGGCTCATTTTGGCTCCCAGTTCTGGAGGTCCCAGTTCATGGTTGGTTAGCCCTGTCACTTCTGAGCCTATGGTAAGGCAGCACACGTGGTGGGCAGCAGTGTGGTAGAGCCAGCTATCGACTTCATGGCCAGGAAGAGAGAAGAGGAGAGGGGACTGGGGAGGGGAGGGAGGGGAGGGGAGAAGAGTCTGAGAGAGGAGGGGAGGGGAGAAAGAACAAACCCTGGTCCCCTCTGAGGGATTCCCCTGATGACATCAAGCCTTCCATTATACCTCACTGTTATGGTTTAGATGTGGTATCCCCTGGAAGCTCATGTGAGACAATGCAAGAAGGTTCAGAGGAGAAATGATTGGGTTGTGAGAGTCTTAACCCAGTCAGTGAATTAATCCCCTGGTAGGGATTAACTGAGTGGTAACTGAAGTGCTGGGTGTGGCTGGAGGAGGAGGGGATTGGGGTGTGGCTTTGGGTATGTGTATTTGTATCCGGCCAGTGGAGTCTCTCCCTCTGCTGCTTGATCATGATGTGACCTGCTTCCTTCCGCCATACTCTTCCGCCATGATGTTCAGCCTTACCTTTTCCCCCCGGGGAATGGAGCCTCTGAAACTGTGAGTCCTCAAATAAACTTTTCCACCTCTATAATTGTGCTAGTCAGATCCTCTTAGTCACAGCAGCGAAAAAGCTGACTAAAACACCCAACCTCTTCAATTTCCCACCTCCTCCCAATAGCACTACCCTGAGGAACAAGCCTTAGCACATGGGCCTTTAGGGGATACCCAAGATCCAAACACAGCAACCACTAGATCTGTATGCTTTGATAAGTGACTGGCTGAGACAGAGAGAGAGAGACCTAAAAATTGTACATATTTATGGTATGCCATGTGATGCTTCAATGCATGTATATATTGCATGATGTCTAAACCAGATTAAACTTACCTATATTCTCACCATTTCTTTATGATGAAAACATTCAAAATCCCTTCTTCTGGCTTTTTGAAATATACAATGCCTTATCATTATCCATAGTCACCTTACTGTACCATAAAACACCAAAAATCATCACTTCATTCTAACTACAACTTGGTACCCATTGATCAGCTTCTTCCCATTCCTCCCTCCTCACTCCTGGTAACCACCATTCTGGCCTAAAGGTCTTGATCTTTTTAGGTTCCACATATGAATGAGATCATGTAGTCCTTGCATTTCTATGACTGGATTATTTCATTTGATCTCCAGTTCTAACCAGATCAACACAAATGACAGTATTTCATTGTTTTATGGCTGAATAAGTAGTCCACCACACATACGGACCACATTTGCTTTTTTTATTCATCAGTTGATGGACACCAAGGTTGTTTTCATTGCTAAGCTGTTGTGGATAGTGCTGAAATGAACCTGGGAGTAGAGATGTCCTTCAACAGACTGACTTCATTTGAATATATATACTCAGTAGTAGGGTTGCTAGATCATATTAGTTGTTCTTTTTTTAATTTTTTGAAGAAACCTCATACTTTTTTTCTACAACAGCTATAATAATTAATGTATTTAATGTAATTAACTAATAAGTGCACCTCACCAGCACTTATCATTTTAGCCTTTTTGATAATAGCTATTCTTGCTGATGATTAGTTAAGCTGAGCATTTTTTCATATACCTATTAGCTATTTATATATCTTCTTTTGAGAAATGTCTTCTTCCATTTTTATAGGATGATTATTATTGTTGTTGTTTTGTAGTGAGTTGTTTGAGATCCTATGTAGTCTGGATATTAATCCCTTCTCCCATGTATAGTTTCCAAGTGCTTTATCCCAATCTATAGGTTGTCTCTTCACTCTGTTGACTCCTTTGCTGTGAAGAAGCTTTTTAAGTTTGTTATAAACCCATTTGTCTACTTTTTGTTTTAGGTTCCTGTGTCTTAGAAATCTTATTTTAAAAATCCTTGCCCATCCCAATGTCCTGAAGTGCTTCCCCTATGTTTTCTTCTAATAATTTCATAGTTTCAGGTCTTATATTCAGTCTTTAACCCATTTCAAGTTGGGTTTTGTAACTGGTGAAATATAAGAGTCTAGTTTCATTCTCCTGAAGGTAGATATCCAATTTCACAACACTCTTTATTCTAAAGATTGTCCTTTTGCCAATGTATGTTTTTGGTACCTCCACAGATTACTCCGAAGGAAAAGCAAAATCACAGAACACACAATTGTTGGTCCATATTACCCACCGAGTTACCATAAGCCAGGTCTACACAGGATGGATCCTAAAAAACTCAGGAGGACAATAGTCTTAGGAAGTGCAGTGCAAGCATTCAGATTAATAGCGTGACCCCTGGAAGCTTCTCTGGTTTAGAGAAGGTAACTACCAGCAGCTGGTATTGTAGATAACAGGGCTTAGTTCCTAGGAACAGAGGCTGCCTAGGTTTGGAGGGTTTGAGCAGAAAAATTGGATAACATATTGAAGAATTAAAGTAACATACTGACCAGACACAGCAGGATGAGAAGAAAGGAAAAGACTAAGTACAGAAGTACCCTTGACTTAGAAATAGAAAGAGCACCTGCTAAATAGGGTGTGTCAAGAGATATAACTGCTGTGGTCAAGATCAACCCTGGAGCAAAATGAGCCTATTGCTGGAAGAAAAGTCATAAATGAGAGGGGATTCCACCAACACAACCATGTGAACTTATGTCATTTCTCTCTTTAAACTGGTGAGCTACTGTAGATCCTGCCAGCCCAGGGAGCCCTGTTTCTTTCCTTCAAACTCTGTCTGAACCTTATGAAAATCCTATGCTGTTCCAGGGCCTGGCTCAGAATCTATCTCCCCTAGAGAGCCTCCCTAAGCACACCAACCTCCTTAATCACCACATGCTTGAATGGCACTGTGTACTCCCATAAAAGACTCTGTGTAATCTCTTCTCAAATGGACCATGAATCCTTGAGAGCATAGATCATGTCTTATTCTCTCTATTCCTTGGGTATACCTTAAGTGGTAATCAGGATATAGTATGAACTCAATAAACACCTTCTTATTCATTTCTTATTTTTCACCCATCCTCCTTTTCAGAATGTCATGAATTTCAACAAAAGACGAAAATCGTGTATCCAGGAAAAGAGTAGCTTAAACAAATATTAACCCTTGGAAGAGTTGTTTTCAGAAATCTGTTTTTTAAATATCAAAGCAGTACCAGTAAATAAGTATATCATACTACTCTATGATTGAGTTGGAAAGCCTCCTCTCTTTTTTATCACTTTTAGCCACAAATACTAAGCACTTCCCATGTGCAAGACACTGTTAATCGTAAGAAATGTCAAGAGGCAAAGTCTATGCCATTGGGAAACTAGAGTGCATATTTGTCTTTTTACAACTTAACCTCATCCAGCTAAAGACATTCTGCACGCTGCTGACGTATTTGGCAAGGGTTGGCCACAAAAAGAACTGAGTCCATCTGCTGGAAAACAAATTAGCCAATGGGGGGAAAATAGTTTTCTGAATTCAAAAGAGAACATTAATGACGTGTATAAATACATCTTTTCTCTTCCAAGAGCTGGAATTTGGAGACCATTTTTATTTTAGTATTTGATTTGAGAAACTGGTTTAGTTGTTGGCATATTAACAATGCAAAAGAATGGGGTTGATAGAGAGTCCTGGCCCAGGAGGAAGAAGTCCAATGGGCTTGGCCACTTCACCTCTCTTCTTCCTACACACCCACAGTGCAAGCCCATCATCAGCATTTCCCTTATATAAAGTGGCTGTTTCTGGGAGAAGAACCAAGCGGTTCCTTGAGAACTTCTTAAACTTATTATAACAAGATTGAGAGTGAAATATTCCTCTGGACCACCTAATTTAATATGGATATAGTTTTGCTGTGCACAGCGCAATAGGACCTTAGCTACAAATTGTAAGTACCAAGATAAATCATCCCCTGAATTAATGTCAACATGTGATTTGACTCTAGTTTTAAGGCCTTTAGTGTTGGCACATCACTTAACTACATCAGCCCATTAGCTCAGCAAAGATGAATAATCACTTTCTGGAATTACCCTAAGTGTCAAAGATAGGAATAGTCACTTTCGAGTGAAGGTAATAAAAATCAGAAACACACACCACCATACAACTTCCCATTCCAAGCTTGCATCTGAAACTTGTATTTTAAAATAACTCTTCATGGGACCCAACCACTTGTTGAGGACTTCTGAGATTTGTGCTAAAAACATAACTGGTATCCAAGCAGTCAAAGTGGTGACCAATTAACATGATTAGTTCCTGTTCTGACAATTCCTGTTCAAGTTGCCAAGGACATAAATAATGACAGCACAAAGGCTCTTAGTCCTTAGCTGATGACCTTGAATCCCTGACTCAGGACTCTCATGGTGCCTTGCCTTTCTGGAGATGACGTAAACCAATCTAATCTCTCTTGGCTCCAGTTTCTGTGAAAACCAAATGAGAAAATATAAGTGAAAGTAATTTTTAAAGTTTAAACAAAACAGGAATGTTTTGCATAAACATCAGAATATCTTGCAAGACTTTCAGGGTGGGAAGACTTAGAGGAGAACAGGCCTGTGACAATCTCAAGCCCTGAGTCCAAGGCTCCATATCAGGCAGGTATAGGGTCTTATTGCTTGATACTCAGATGTCGGCATCAGTGCAAGGTGAAGCAATGTGTTTGTATTCTGAGACACAGCTGAAAAATACCTTGCAACCCTCTGTCTCTAAAGGTGTCAGCATTTCAAAACCAGAGGAGTCTGGGAGGAATGTTTTCCCAAGCTCAGTGACTAAGGTGGATTTGTAGGGTGTCAACCTTGACAAGCTCTGAGCTTGGCTTCCAGATCTCCTTGCATAGTCCCAGGTTAGCATGGCCCATCAGAGACATTCTGTGTAAGATTTGGAAGTCAAAGAAGTAAAGCAGAAGCCAGATTCTTTTGATCCTCAGAAGAATGAGGCAGCATACCACGTGCTGTCACAACCTATGGCTCTCTTTGGTGGCATAGGGGAGGAGCAAGCCTTCAGCAACTCCAGATTCTGCCAGAACCCACCACCCACCACCACTTGAGCATCTTCAACTTCTGGGCCAGGAGTGTTTTAGGTCCTATGACAAACAGAGTAACCTCTTCTATAGAACACCCATCACCAAAGATGCAGAATTAGATGGCAAAAGACTAATGTGGGTCCATACTTATGGGTTCTAGATCATCTGTATAGCTTCCATATTGTCTTTGTTTCCCCCACCTCCTGATCACCTTCCCAGTCTGCCTGACCTGCTAGCTTCAGGATCTGGTGCCTTATTCATGAGTAATAATCTCTCACAGAGCATTCACATGTGGATAAAGTCAAATTCCTATAATGAGCCCCTTCTTGCATGCAGCCCTGAATATTCAGTGTCTCCAATCACATTTGTCTGATATAGAATGAGCTCTTTGGATTGGACTTGGCTTTTCTGAATTGACTTTTTGATCTGACCAGACATAAAAGTATTAAGGACTCTGTGTCCCTGTGTTCAAGTAAACATTGTATTTATTTGTCCTGTACAACATGCTGTTTTGAAATATGTTTACACTGTGAAATAATTAGGTCAAGGTAATTAACCTATGCATTACCTCACATATTTTTTTTTGTGGTGAGAACACTTAAAATCTACTGTCAGCCATTTTCAAAAATAAAAAATATTGTTATTAACTAGTCCCCAAATTGTCCAAAAGACCTCTTGAACTTCCTATCTAACCAAAATGTTATATCTTTGATCAACATCCCCCAGTCCCACCCAGTTCAGTTCCTGGTAAGTATTCTACTCTCTCCTTGTATGAGTTGAACATTTTTAGATTCCACAAGAAGTGGAACCATGCAGTATTTGTATTTCTGTCCCTGGTTTATTCCACTCAATGTCCTCCAGGTTCATCCATGTTGTCACAAAGGACAGTGTATCCTATTTAAGGCTGAATAATATTCCTTTTATATGTACATATCACATTTTCTTTATCCATTCATCCATTGATGAACACAGGTTGATTTTATATCTTGGCTGTTGTGAAGAGTGCTACAAGGAACATGGGAGTGCAGATATTTCTTCAACATACTGATTTCATTTCCTTTAAATATGTACCCAGAAGTTAAATTGCTAGGTCCATATAATGGAATATAACTCTGCAATAAAAAGAAACAAATTATTGATGGGCATACTACCATCAATGGACCTTAAGGGTATTATTCTGATGAGAGGTAAATCAATTTTAAAAGATTACATGTGATAATAAATAAAATATGATTTATAAATAAATAAAATATGATTTTATTTATATAACATCCCTAAAAATGACAAGATTGTAGTGATGGAGAACAGTGGTTGCTAGGAGTTGGGTTTGAAGGAGGGTGTGACTCTGTAGGGATTGTACATGAAATCTTCTTTGGGGTGATGGAACTGTTAGTAGGGATCATATAAAAATCTGTACATGCAGTAAAATTTTGGAGAATTATTTTTTTAAAAGCAAAATCTAAGTAAAGTCTATTGTAGTGTATTAATTTAAATTTCCTAGCTTTGACCATTGTAGTGTTATTCCTGGGATGAAGCTGAGTTAAAGGTAAGGAACTCTTTATAATAAAGCACACACATTTCACCATCATTAAGAGAAATACATTTCTGAGCAGGGCTCTGGCATCCTTGAATTTTTCTAAAGGGACTATTCTATGTACTTCCAAAAAGGCCATAGAAATTGCTTCCATCAAACTGGGATCCTTAAATTTGAGGAAGTAATGTGATCCTTGGTGGTAGAGGTCAAGCAGTAGCACTTAGTCCCCTAAGACAAGGTGACATGGTTACAGTAATTAACAGCGGTTATTTACTATTTAGATCTGAAGTTCCTCCCAAAATTTCATGTGAGACAATACAAGAATTTTCAAAGGAGAAAAAATTAGATTCTGAGAGTTGTAAATTAATCGGTGAATTAATCCACTGATATGAATTAACTGGGTGGTAACTGTAGGCATGTGGGGTGTGGCTGGAGGACATAGGTCACTGGGGGCATACCTTTGGGATTTATATTTTGTCCCTATTGTGCAAAACTAACTATCTCTCTCCCTCTCTCTCTCCCTCCCATCCCTTCATAGTTGCCATGTCCTGAACTACTTTCCTCCATGTTATCCTTCCATCATGAGAAATGGTGAGCCAAAATGAAATTATCTTCATCTAAGTTCTTCTGTCAGGTATTTTTGTCACAGCTACAAAAAAATGTTGAATAAAACAACAGCAGAAATCTTTGGAGATTGTAAGAATAATATGGATAGCCATCTACTAAAGTCTTTCTTGATCCATAGAAGCTCAAAAGTTCTAGGTCTGTTATTAGTAACCACAACAAGGAGTCATGGCCACTGAATTCCTTCTCCAATTAAAGCTAGTCACAATCCCAGGGCCCCATGAATGAAGGAGGCCAAGTCTTCTTGAAGAAGGACCCTGCTCCACAACCAAAAAGTTATGCTATAAATCTTCCAAGTTTTCCCCCAAGGCACCTGCAGCCATTTACCAGGATTATTATAGGCTGATGGAGGAGGGTAAATAGCAAACTGGAAAAATTTGTGACAACATAGCTTGGAGAAAGAGGTATGTATGTAGGTATAACTTTCTGAGCACTAACTATGAAAGTATCTGTCTCATGAATACTCTTAGAAGACCAACCACAGCAGAGAAAGATCATAAAAATCAGATGGATAAAATGACCCTTCCTATGGACAAAATTAGTTAGCCTCATTTGCCAAACACCTTTGCCCTTACTCAATGGGTTCATGAACAAAATGACCAGGACAGCACGGATGTAAGATTTGCATGAGCTTGGCATGGGCATGTACTCACCTTGACTGATATGATTGCAGCCACAGCTGTGTTCAGTCTGCCAACATTAGACACTCAACATAGAGCCCTCAAATACAGCACCATTCCCTGGGGGGATCAGACATTGTAGTCAAGGAAAGAGCAGCAGTTTGTCTTACTAAAATAATCACTTTCTCAGAATGTGATTTTCCTTTCATGCCCACAGTTCTCTGTTAACCCCACCAGCAGTAGATCTTTGCCTTAGTCATTGCTATGGTATGCCAAGTAGCTCTGTTTTTTGCCTAGTCTGATGATTAATTGTGGTTGTCAACTTGACTGGATTGAGAGATGTTTAAAAAATTGGTAACACATACTTCTGGGTGAGTCTGTGAGAGTTGTTTTTCCAGAGAAGATTGGCATGTGGGTCAGAAAACTAAGAACAGATGAACTCTGGGTATAGATGGCACCATCCAAGAGGCTGGAAGCTTAGACAAAATGAGAAAGCAGATGAGGGAAGTTCATGCCCACACACACTCTGGACTCTTCTTGAGCAAGTGTGTTTTTTGTGGCTCCTGTCACCCTATGGGCATTAGACTCCAAGTTCTTTAGCCTTTGAATTATGGTCTTGCACCAGAAACTCTCCAGGGGCTTGGGGCAACATCATTGGTCCCTCTTATTCTGAAATCTCCAGCTTCTTGGAGAATAGCTATTGGCTCCCCACCTCTCCAGCCTGCAGACAGCCATTGAAGAACTATCCATCCCTTGATTCTATAAGCCAATCTAATAAATCCCCTTTTAATTGTATACATTCTATTGGTTCTGTTCTTCTGGAGAACCTTGACTATACACTGAGGAATTCCTTTGGCCACAAATAAAGTATGGCAATGGGTTCGTGCTTACAAAATTCACCGGCATTACCACGTTTCCACAGTGCTAAAGCAGCTTGCCTGATATAATGATGGAATGGCCTTTTGAAAGCTCAGTTATAGTGCTAGGTGAAAGGTAACACCTCGTAGGGCTTCTGTAATATCCTCCAAAATAAAAGATATCTAAATAAGGTATGCTACTTCTCCCATATTCAAGATTCATAGTTTTAAATCAAAGGAATGAAAATAAGAGTAGATTCTCTCTATGTTAACCCTAATATCCTTCTATAGAAATTTTTCTTTCTGTCCCTGCAACTGTAGGTTCTGCTGTTTCAGGAATCCTAATCTCCCAGGAGTAATCTCTATCAGGATACAAAGTGTTGGTTCCATTAAAAGACAAGTTGATACTGCCATCTAGCCACACTGGGCTCCTCATGTCAGGCCAAAAAGCGATAACTACTGGCGGGGTGACTAATTCTGATTATCAAGGGGAGACTGGTTGGTTATTATATTAAAAAGTTGTGGTAAAAAAGTTTGTAATGATTTAAATATTATAAATAATAAAAGATATAAAGGATCTCCCACAGGAGAGCCCTCAAAAGTATGCTAAATAAATCACCACAAACAGAATGGCTTAATACAACAGAGATTTATTCTCTCACAGTTCTAGAGGCTTGATGTCTGAAATGAAGAAGTTCTAAAATCTCTAGGGAAGGAGTCTTCCTGGCCTCTCCCAGGTTCTGATAATCCCAGTAATTTCTTAATTTATCTGAGCACCACGCCAATCTCTGCCTCCATCATTATATAGCTATCTTCTCTCTGTGCCTTTGTCTTCACATGGTGTGCTCCTCTGTGCATGTGTGTCTGTGTACAAATTTCCTCTTCTATAAGAATACCAATCAAATTAGGGCCCACCCTAACAATCTCATCTTAACTTGATGACCTCTGCAAAGAACCCATTTCTGAATAAGGTCACAATGACAGGTATCAGGGATTAGGACATCTGTTTGAGGGACATAACTAAATAACAGGTTACCTCTTAGTTGTCCTGAGTCCTGTAATTAAATTAGTAGAATTTATTTGCATGGAATTATAATTACAATGGAAAAAAGTAATGGAAAACCACAGACAGGAATAAGGGCTTGGGCCACCCAACCAGATAGGGAGCTATCATTAGCCAAAAAGAACAAAAGAAATAAATATGGAATGAGAAGTACAAGAAGATACTTATAAATAATGTATCACCATGTAAACAATTATAGAATAAGAAATGTAATAATTCTGAATATATTTTTATTTTGATAATATATTTGTATATAAAGTAACCCATCTTTTCTCTTTTAGTCTCTTTCAATTTCTTACCATCTAATGTGTTAATAATGGTTAACCTTATATCTCAGTATTTAAGTTAAATAATATTAATGGGGAGATGTAACTTAGCTAGAGATGGAATGAATTTTATCCCCATGGGGCTTTGCATTTTCTTCTCAGGAGATACAATTGTCTTCAGTTGTGTAGGAAATAATTGTATTACTTAAATGAATGAATGCTTTTGATATTGTCTGTCAGGAAATTAAGTATGCTAAAATAGCTGTATGTGGATAAGAAGTCCATAAGGAGTAAATTATGGTATGTTTGTCTCAAATCAACTCAGCTAAACTAGAACCATTTCCCAGAAATCCTAAGTTCTCATTGGCCAAAGGGCACATTTGGTGTGTGAGATCTAGAAGGCAGAAATGAAATCAAATCATATTCTTTTCATGCTTAGGTCATCAGGCACTGCTGCAGCCCTCACGATGACTGCCACCCACCTGCTTACTCACCTTGTTGGAGCACACCCCCAGCTCTTGCCTGTGTTAGTTTTTCATTGCTGTGACCAAAATATCTGACTAGGGCAATTTAGAGGAGGAAAAGTTTATTTTGGCTCATAGTTTCAGAGGTTCAGTCCATAGTCAGTCCACTTCATTGCTCAGGGTCCAAGATGAGGCAGAACATCATGGAGGAAGGGCATGGGGAAGGAGCACGCTCCACTTGTGGCAGCCAGGAAACAGAGAGAAGAAAAGAGGACGAAGCCACAGAGCACTTCCCAGGCACACCCCCTGGGACCCACCTTCTCCAGCTGCCTCACCTGCCTCAGTTACCACCTAGTGAGTCCATTCAACCTAGGATGGACTGATGAGGTGGCAGCTCTCATGAATTAATCAGTTCACCTCTAAATATTCCAGCATTAACACAGAGGCTTTTGAGGACACCTCATTTCCAAACCATAACACCTGCCAGATCTCTCCCTTCCACTTATCCAGCCCCTGAGTGGTTGACTCTGTTGATAACTTCTAGTGCACATCACTGCCCAACTCCAAAACTGGAGACTTGGAGGCAGTGAGAAGTCAATGAAGGCTGTAGTCTATGCCCAGGGTTCTAGTTCACCTGTGTGGGTTCCAGTGCCCTTGAATTCCCAGTTCATGTTCATCTTCTCTTTCCAGTGGCCTGCCTGCTGACTTCAGATTCTAGTACCAGATAAAGAATCAGCAACCTCACATAAACCTTTTAACTAACTCCTGTGTAAAGTCAAATTCCTTTAACAAAGCCTTTGTGGTGTAGTCTAATGGTCCTGCTTCTCTGATTGAACTGTGGGGGTTATAATTTGCTATTCCAGACCCTCTACCTGCCAATCTTTTTTAAAAAAAAATTTTGTATGTATATTCTGTAGATGGATAGAATGCCTTTCTTTTATTTGTTTATTTTTGTGCGGTGCTAAGGATTGAACCCAGTGTCTCACACTTGCTAGGCAAGAGCTCTGCCACTGAGCTACAGCCCCAGCCCACATACCTGTCAATCTTAATAGGCATTTATAGACTGTCTTAGCCATTGGTTCAGCTAAAAGCTGTCAAACCTGTAAGATATCATGACCGTCCCCCAAGAACCATTTATTAATGTTTACCCGCTGTAGATATCTTCTTTTAAATCAATTATCTATCCAAACATGTTTATTTAGTACCAATTATTTTCCATAATATAAGACTAAAAGGTAATCAAAGTTACTCATCAGCTCAAGAGAGCCAGCATGCCTATTCAGCACTGATATAAGTCCTGCTGACAGCAAGGAAAATTAGCTTGTGGTCAGTTCTCCAAAGGCCACAAAGCTCTTCTCAGATAAGCCTATGAGGCAAAGAAAACAATTTAGATGTGAAGAGAGAGCCTACAGAGTGGGAGAAAATCTGTGCCACCTTCACCTCATATAGAGCATTAATCTCCAGAATATATAAAAAACTTAACAACAACCACCAAAAAGAAAACCCAGATAACCTAATCAAAAAATGGGCAAAGGAACTGAACAGACACTTCACAGAAAAAAATATTAACGGTCAACAAATATATGGAAAAATGTTTAACATTTTTCTTCCCCAGCATAGACTTGCTCCTCACCTTGAGACCCAAGGAATGTCACAACAGTGACAGAGAAATGCAAATTAAAAAAAACTACACTGAGATTTCATCTCACTCTAGTCAAAATGGAAATTATTAAGAATTGAAATAAGAATAAATGTTGGTGAGGATGTGGGGGGAAAGGTACACTCATTCATTTCTGTGGGGACTGCAAACTGGTACAACCATTCTGGAAAGCAATACAAAGATTCCTCAGAAAACTTGTAATGGAACCACCATTTGACCCAGTTATCGCACTCTTCAGTATATACCCAAAGGACTTAAAATCAGCATACACCAACATTTATAGCAGCTCAATTCACAATAGCTAAGCTAAGGACTCAGCCTAGGTGCCCTTCAACAGATGAATGGATAAAGAAAATGTGCATATACACAATGAAATATTACTCAGTAATAAAGAAGAATGAAATTATAGCATTTGCTGGTAAAGGGATGGAACTGGATTCTATTGTGCTAAGCAAAACAAGACAATCCCCCCAAAACCAAAGGTCAAATGTTCTCTCTGATATGTGGATGCTGACTCACAATAGTCAGGTGGGAAGGGGAGTTCACCAGATTGGACAGAGAGAAGCCAGGGTAAGGGAAGGAAATGGCAATGGAAAAGACAGTAGAGTGAATCAGACATAACTTGTCAATGTTTATATATGAATACACAAATAGTGTAACTCCACATCATGTACAAGCACAAAACTGGGAAGTTATACTCCATGTATGTATACTATATCAAAATGCATTCTAATGTCATGTATAACTAAAAAGAACAAAGGAAAACTTTTTAAAAAGGAAACACCTGTGAGATGAAAGCAAATAGTAGCAATTTGAAGATGGAGAATCATGATAGACCTTTTCAGTGATCCAGTGGATAGAGTCAGAACCCACTCCCCAGCAGAGCCAGGGATGCAGGAAAAAGGAGAAAGAGTGGTCAGAGATGGAGGTGAGGAGCTTATGGAATTGCCTTCCTGGGGAGTGGAGGGCATTCCTGTAGCATTCTGAGTCTATCCTGGAAAGAAGCCACACTGTCTGAAATAGCATGAAAGAACAACTGCACATAGCTAGAGGAGAGGGCTGCCCTAGAGTGCTCTCAACCAAAGTGGCATCAGGGACTCATTCTGTTGACCCTTCTTCCGTCGAGTCTATCATCAGAACTTGGGAAATATTATAGAAAAACAAAAGAAGACCATCGGATATCCCAACCTTGTTTTCACCAGGACTCTAGGGTAGAAGCAAGCAAAGAAGAGTTTATCTCATGACTTTCCTCCCAATGATAACGAAGAAGATGGCGGTCACAACAGTGACAGTTGGCATGAATCAGAGACCTATGTTCAGGATTTTCCTCTGTCGTTAAGTTTGTGACTGAGTAAATGGTATCATCATTTGTTATCATTTAGAGATGGTATCCCCCAAAAGCTCATGTGTGAGACAATGCAAGAGGAGAAGTGATTGGATTATAGCCTTAGCCTAATCAGTGAGGTAATCCCTAGTGGGATTAACTGAGTGGTAACTGGAGGCAGGTGGGGTGTGGCTGGAGAGGAAGTTAATTGGGGGTGAGCTATGGGGTCTATATTTGTATCTGGCCAGTGGAGATCTGCATTTTTCTTCCTCTGCAAGGACTTGCTCCTCACCTTGAGCCCCAAGGAATGGAGCCGGCCTTCTATGAACTAAGATCTCTGAAACCATGAGCCCTCAAATAAACTTTTCCCCCTTTAAAATAGTTCTGGTCAGATCTTTTAGTCAGAGCAGAAAAAAAAACTCACTAGAACATCATTCTTGGCTTAGTTTCCATCTTTCTGTAAAAGGGATGCTGAATCTGAAAACCTTGGCAGAGATGCTGAATGTTCACCAAAGATCTGAGCTTTTCTTCCCCAGCACAGACTTGCTCCTGGAAAGCAGCTGCCTACCCAGGGACTACATTTCCCAGACCCCCTTGTGATCATTCTCACCAGGGGAATGATGAATGCAAGTCATTGGCTCATTTCCAGAAAGCAAAATGGACAAGAAACAGATGTGCCTTAACTCTCTTCCATATCCTGGCACCCAAAGCAAAGTTGGAAACCACACTTCCAGAGTGCCCATCAATTATGTCCCTATTGGAGTGAGCCCAGTCCTTACTAATAGGACTTGACATGAATGATAAATAATCCTTTATTGTTTTCAACTAGTGAAATGATAAGGTTTATCCATCAACAGAGCTAGAATAAACTGATACAGTCCCTAAGCTGTGTGTTTATAACCATTGAAGTTTACAGATACTTTCTTTAAGCTTTTGACTTACTTTGACTTAAATAATGACAGCCTGTGAAATAGATCAGTTAGACACTTTTCTCATTAAACAAGTGAAAACATGAAGCTCATGATTCTGAAATGATTTCCCAAAGTCACAGACAAGCTGGAGGGCCGAAATATAGGGGCAGGAGACCTGGAATGGACTTGGGTAGGAGAAGAAGGGTAGTGCAGCCATTCACTTCCCAGAGCCCCAGGTGTGATCCTGGCTCTGCCTTTTTGACCATAAGTAATTCTTTCATGCTCCTCAGAATCCATTTTCTTAATAATAAAGAGGGAATAATAGGTAGCATCAATCTTACAAAGCTGTCATAATGAAAAAAGGGAAATCATTACATGGATAACACAGTGTCTGGCTCCTGATAGATACTTAGCCAATTATACTGTCTCTCACTTACTAGGTACTTACCATGTGCCAAGGATTGTCCACCCCTCTTTACATCTACTGATTCAATGATTCACCCAACCACCCAGAAAGTTATGCACAGTTCTCTCTTCCCTATTTTAAAGATAATGAGATTTAGAGAAATTGAGCAAATTTCCCCAACATAACATATACTTATCCTGGTTTCCCCAGAAAGTAGAATCAGGAGAAGAGAGAGTAAGGTGGGAGGCAGGGCATAATCATCATCAAGCTGGTTAAGATTGAGTGCAACTTTGACGCCATAAACTGTCCTCCAAGAAGCTTCGTAAATCGAGACTCATCACCATCATCCAGAGCCTGGAGGGTGCACAAGCATGGGCTATGTAGGGTCCCAGGGAAGTTCCAGAGCTGAAGGGAAGAGGAGCCCATAGTGAGCATGAGGAGAAGTGTGGAGGCAATGGAAGTCTGTCCTTAACTGGCCACCACAGTGGCAGCTGGAATAAGAGATATCTAAGTTGCAGGAAGCTCAAAGTTGTACATAGTTGGATATGTGTCAAACCTAGGAAGTTGCTGGGTGACCTTAAGTATTCTTTTTTTGTGAAAGACATTGTTACTATCCCTGACCCATTTTGAGCGGGGGAGGGTAAGTTATTTTCCAGTGGGAATAGATTTACACAGATTCATACATATTCCTTCCAGTCTGCGATGGATATTTGTGTTTGAGGAATGGTTGGCCCCAACACAGGTTATAGGTGTTGGCCACATAGAGGAAAGCCAGTCTTCTACTCAGGACAGCCAGCAGGGCGGGGTCCCTGTATCACCTCCTTGAGGAACTATATCTATCTGCATGGTGGAAGGTGTTGACAGGGCATGGTATTGCATCCTGCCACACCTACCAGGGAAGGACAAGACTGCTCCTCCCACTGGTCTGTGCCATAAGAGCAGGAGCTTCTAACCAGGCTTGTGCCTTCAAATCTGGATAATGACAATTTTTTGTTCTCTGATTATGTAAGCAATAACACTTTCCCATTAAAACTAAATTATGGGCTGAGGATGTGGCTCAAGCGGTAGTGCGTTTGTCTGCCATGCGCGGGGTGCTGGGTTCGATCCTCATACCAATAAAAATAAAATTAAAAAAAAAGATGTTGTGACCACCAAAACTAAAAAAAAAAAAATATATTTAAAACTAAATTATGTCATTGTAGCAAAACAAGAGGTGGAAGTTTGAAGAAGAAAACTGTTGTCACCCAAGATCTCTCTTCTCCAGAATATAACTCATGCTGACATTTTGATATACTCCTTTCTAGGTGTTTTTTTTTTTTTAACTGCATTTTAAAGTAAAATTGAATCACATAGCTTAAGTGTTTTTTCATTCTGCTTTGTTCTCTCAACATTTTATGATAAATGTCAGCATTAAATATTCTTTCAAAATATCACATTTATAGTTGAGTAATATATTGTGGGCGCTCAGTCTGTGATTTTTCACTATTATATATAGGGTTGTGGTGAACATAATTAAATATGTCTTTGATCATATTTCTGATTATTTTTCTTTAGAAGATCCTTAAAAGCATGGTTGACAAATGACATAAACATTTCTAAGAAATCCTTATTGCCAAATTATTTCCAGAAAAGTTGGACAAATTTATAGTTCTATCAGCAATGTGATAGTGCAAAAGTACTGCAAAAACAAATCAGTACTTTTAAATGCTTTTTAGATTAATAGGAGGAAATGAGCTCTTGTTATTTTGATTCATATTTCTTTGACTAATGGTTTTATTGACCAGTTCTTAGGTTTGTTGGTCATTTGGGCTTCTTCTTTTATGAATCACCTACTCATTTTATTTGGTCATTTTTTTTCAATTGGGACATTAGTATCTTTATTGATTTGATATAATTAATGCTGCTTATTATTTGTCAAACTCATTGCAAATATTTTCACCATGTTTTGTTTGGTTCAGCTTTAATTTTTATTATAGAAGGTTTTTAAAAATACAGATATTCTGGGGGATTTTGTTTGTATTATGAAGTTAAATCTAATGACAGTTGCATTTGTGATTTATCTCACAGATGTGGTGCTTATAAAGCTCTCCACATCCCAAGATCAGCTACATTTACTTCTATATTATCTTTTAGATAATTAAGATGTGTAAAATCATAATACATCAGATCAGAGCTGTCAAAGTACTTCATGTTATAGATAACGAAACTAGGGCTCAAGAGGTAAACTAACTCAAAAAACAGATTACACAGCCAGTAAATGGCAAATCCAAGGTTTTATTTTTGATTAAGTTCTAATTACCCACAATAAAATGCTCACATATTAAGTATTCAATCTGATGAGTTTTGACAATTGCATAAACATCACCCAAACCAAGATGCAGAATGACTCCACCACCAGCAGTAACCACCATCTGAAGTTTTTACTATAGGCTATGTTTTCTTATAGTTTGGTTTTATAAAAATAGAATCAAAAAATAAGTGTGTTTTGTGAATGCCTTCATTTACTTAGCATAATATGTTTGAGATTCAACATGCTGTTTTGTGTATAAGTAGCTCATTCTTTTTTTGTTTCTGGATAGGATTTCACTATGTGGATATATTATAATGTTTATCTGTGCTTGTGTTTAAGGACATGTGAGTTGTTTCTAATTTGAGACTTTTATATGAAAAAGGCTTATATGGATATTCTCATAGAAATATTTATTTGGACATATTTTTTCACTTCCTTAGGGAGTGGAATTGCTGGGCCATTGGATAAATGCACGTTTAACTTTTTAACAAAGTAGAGCTAAGATTTACTGTCTGACTCTAAAGACCATGCACCAAGCCACAAGACCACACTGTCCCTCACAGAACCAAGCGTTAGGAAGCCTAATTTAAATCCTATCTATCCCCTTTTCTTTTCTTTTTTTGGAAGGAAGATACTAAAGGTTGAACTCTGAGGTACTTAAACACTGAGCCACACCCCCAGTCCTATTTTGTATTTTATTTAGAAACAGGGTCTCACTGAGTTACTTCACTCCTTGCTTTTTGCTGAGGCTGGCTTTGAACTTGTGATCCTCCTGCCTGGGCCTCCCAAGCCACTGGGATTACAGGCCTGCACTACCGCACCTGGCTCTATTCCTTTTTGTTGCTGTGGAAATTTGAGCAAGTTATTCAACTTCTCAGTTCCTTGTTCCATCATCTGCTCCAACTCCCCAGCGTAGGCTGTGAAAATTAAATGAGTTAATACAACAAAGCACTTAAAATAGGGACTTGCACACGGCAAATTTTATTGTTATTATGTAAGAGAATGTATCTACATTTAGTTCATCAAATACTGGATTCACAGAATGGTTCTCTTGAAAACAACCAGGAAATCCTCCCTCCTGCCCCTTCCCTGTGATAGTGGGGCCACCATTTAAGACTACTGAAGACAGAAGCTGTTTCTGCCCACAAATTCAGCTGGACTTGCCACCTGATTGTCCTCGTGTCAGGACCTTATATGCTCAAACGTCCCAGCTGCCTCTGGGGTTCTTGTCCTCCAGTTCTTCCATTTACCCTTGTTGGGCTCGGCATACACAGCTCTCCCACTCCCTGGTTTTAAATATTCCTTAACATCTGAGCAGGATCCTATGCCCAGCTCCACCTCTCCTCTCTGGGCACCATCCAAATTGCCCAAGACTCCATTAGCATGGCCAATTCCTGCTGTTCCAGCCTGCAATCGGTTTAGAAGCATGTATTTAGGAGGCAGCCTGACGTAGTGTTGTTGGGACCAAACCAAAGCGCCCCTCTCCAATCTTGAGTCTTTCCTAGTTTCTTCTATGGTGCAATCTAATTCTGCCCTTTATCCATGCAATCTCTCCCACTGACTGGTAAGCTCCATAAGGGTAGAGTCTCAGACTACTTAGTACATGAGATCCTGGCACATAGTATGGCACCCAGTAAGTATTGTTGATACATAAAGGAAAACACATTTACATACAAGTTATTCAATGCCTCTCTTCTCTTCTCCTCTCACCTACTAAAAAGATGTCTGCTTTCCCATATAGTTCAACTCCTGATTTTCATTACTATATAGTAAACCCAGGGTCCGGCTCATGCTAGGCAAGCACTCTACCTCTGAGTTACATCTACAGCATCAACTTCTGGTTGTTGTTGTTGTTATAAAGATCAAAAAAGAGTTGAGAAGAAAAACAGAAACCTCAGAGGGTTTTTAGATTTCTTTGCAAAATACAGAGTGGGTTAGTCAGCTTAGCATCCCTGTGAACAAAATACCTGTCAAGAACAACTTAGAGGAGAAAAAGTTTATTCTGGGCTTACAGTTTCACAGGTCTCAGCCGACCTGTGACTGTTGGCTGACTCTGTTGCTCTGTGTCCCAAGGTGAGGCAGAAGTGCACAGTGAAGGAAAGCTGCTCAGATCGTGACCTCCAGGAAGCAGAAACACAGAAAGCAAAAGGCTCTGCAAGGAAGATAAACCCTTCCAGGGCATGCTCCTGGTGACCCACCTCCTCCATCCACCCCCCACCTACCTACAGTTACCACCCAGTCAGTCCATTCAAACTGGAATGGACTGATTAGGTGACAGCTCTCATATTCTAATCATTTTACCTCTGAATATTTCTACATTAACACAAGAACTTCCAAACCATAAAAGAAGCAACTATTTGTCATCAACAAGAGCATTTATAAATAAATTGTGGCTATGCATGTAACATACAGTTCAAATGCATAATCCAGCATGCACTTATCCATGGGCTTTATTCATGCACTTAGCATGCATAAATAACATAAAGTTCGATTCTTAAAATCTGGAGAATGGTGTGTGTGTATGTGTCACCATTTAATAAAATTCAAACATGCAAAATCATGCTGTCATTATCATGATACGTAGTTATGGATACATGATATACAAAAATATGTAGTAGAGAGCTGGGAGTGTAACTCAGAGGCAGAGTGCTTGCCTAGCATGTGTGAGGCCCTGGGTTCAACACCCAGAACTGCCAAAGGAAAAAAAATAGAACCCAGAAAGAAGTAGATCAAAGACATGTATATAAAATAGTATGGAAATGATCAATTCTAAATTCAAGATGGAGGATATTTAATTTGGGAACAAATTATATGGATATATTGTTAATAGATAATAACTGGAAGTTCTGGAGCCACAACTGGCTTTATCAGAACTAGAATGTGTGGAAGATTTCTTCATTCAATATTTATTTTGTCCATTATGTGTCAGGCACTGCTATTGACACTTGGGATGTACCAGTAAACAGACAGAAACTGCTGCCTTTGCTAGCATTCTTTTTCCTTTCCACCCTAAGGCAGAAAACCCTGTTTCACAGAAGTCCAAGTGACAGTTGATGAGGGCCTGGGGCCTAAGGATCGGAAGTGACAGGTCACTCCAGTAGAATGCACAGGCTATTTCTACATGCAAGCTATGCCAGGTATGAAAATGAAGTTCTGCATCTCAGTGACCCAAAGGATGGGGTGTTCCTGGCTGAAAAGGGGGTCATGGGACAAGAAAGAATAATCTTATGCTATGTACTCAACCCTGCAGCAGGGCCCAAGCTCTGCAAAAAATGGATGGCATGTTTTCTGGCCCCAGGGAGCTCACAAATTAGTTCTGACAACCATTCATTCAGCAGTTCATTCAGCAAATACTTTCTGAATGAGAGTGTGGAAATCGGCACTAGGTAACTTTTCATCCTAGCAACCTAGCAAGAATGTGATCTACAGCCCACAACAGAATGTGGCTGTGGTTAGGGGGCTTGTGCAGAGATAAGAGGCACCCTGACTCCGCATAGGAATAAATGTGAGAGAATTACGATCTGCACTTATCTCTCATTAAACCCAAGTACCGGCACCACTTTTCCTTAAACACTGTTAATTCCCAAGGTCCTGGTCCCTGGCTGGCTGGGGCCCCAGACCCAACAGGTCACAACCATAACTTTCCAAACTCAAAACATCCACTCAGGGAAAATAAATCTTTGGTTCTAGCAGTCTGGGAAGGTGTGTGAGAAAGGCGTGCCTGAGCCCTGCCTGTGCCCGTGCACTGAGCATCCGACTGATGAAGCACAGTCTGCCCGTGAGTCAGAGACTCAGGTTTAAAGTCTCAGCTCTGCCACTAACTACTTGGTGACTTTGTGCAACCACTTAATTTCTCCAAGGCTCACTTTCTAAGCGTATAGGCATGCTCAGATCTCCTGGGATGACTCCAGCCAAGCCATTGTGTTGAGTTTCCTATGGATCCTGTAATGAACTACCACAAACCAGGAGGTTTGGAACAAGAAGCTATAGTCTCACACCTCTTGCAGGCTAAAAGTCTGAAGATATGGTATCAGTTAGATTGGTTCCTTCTGAGAACTATGAGGGAGTATCCTAGCTTCTGGTGACTTGCTGGAAATCTTTGGTGTTCCTTGGCTTAGGGCAACATCACTCATTGTCTCTGCTTTCATGTTTAAATCTCTCTCTCTCTCTCTCTCTCTCTCTGTGTGTGTGTGTGTGTGTGTGTGTGTGTATGTGTGTGTGTATGTATTTGTCTTTGACAAATTTTCTATACAACACAAGTCAATTGGATCAGGATCCCATCCTATTGAGGTATGACTTCATCTTTTTTTTTTTTTTTTTTTCTTTTTAAATTTTTTATTGTGGGTTGTTCAAAACATTACAAATTTCTTGACATATCATATTCCACACTTTGATTCAAGTGGGTTATGAACTCCCACCTTCACCCCATACACAGATTGCAGAATCACATCAGTTACACATCCATTGATTTACAAATTGCCATACTAGTGTCTGTTGTGCTTCGCTGCCTTTCACATCCTCCCCCCTCCCCCCTCCCCACCTCTCCCCTCCCCTCCCCTCCTATGACTTCATCTTAAATGATTAAAACTACAATGACCCTATTTCCAAATACTGTCATATCCCCTGATACAGAAGAATCAGAAGTTCAACCTATGAAATCTGAGGAAAGACAATTCAACCCATAACAACCATTCCAAATTTCTAATTTCTCCTCCCAGAGTCCTAAAAGCAACCATAAAATTTATTCATCCAAACTGGGGATTTGGGGATGCAAAAGGGCACTGGTGACAATGGAAGACAACAGGTGTGACAGGAGACTGGCCTAGGCAAACGGAAGATGCGAGCAGTTGCTGCCCCTCCCTGGGCCTGCGTCTCTCAAAATGAGAAGGGGGTGAAGTGGGGTTTTGGCTCAGTGGTAAAGCGCCTGCCTAGCCTATATGAGGCACTGCATTTGATTCTCAGCACCGCATATAAATAAATAAAAATAAAGGTTCATCAACAACTAAAAAAAAATATTTTTTAAAAAAAAATGAGAAGGGGCAGGCAGAGTGGAAGAGAATGAAATTGAATTGAATAGTGCCCGAGAAGCACTGAAGGCTGTGAGGAAAGCCGACACTGGGACTGTCACACCTGGAGATTAGTAGGAGAAAAGTCCTTGCTAACATCTGAATATGATGGGTAGGATGTGTGGGGTGTACCTCAAACTATGTGATGTATGGGTGACCCTCATTCACTTGCTGGAGACACTAGGCTCCTTAACAGCTCCTGAGTTCAGAAAAGAAGGCCTCAGGATGCTCTAGAGTAATTGGGAGGTTTACAGAAACATAAAGATCATTTGAGATCGATGGAGCAAAGGTGAAATAGTATAAAGGACAGAGACTAGAACAGCCTGAGCAAATGTGCTTCATTGAATGAATCCAGAGGTACTTCTTCCTCCTCTGTTTTCTATGTTTTTGTAGGATTTACTGTCATTTATTTCTTCCTTAAAAGTTTGATCACATTCTCCAGTAGAATTACCTGGGCCTGGAGTATTCTTTGTGGGAAGCTTTTAAATTATTAATTTAATCTCTTTCATTGGTTTGAATCTATTACATTTTCTACTTCCTGAGTCATTTTGGTAATCAGCATCTTTTTCATGCCCTGTCCCTTTCATCTAGAGTATTACATTTATTGTCATAGTTTTTTCATATAGTATCCTATTCATGCCTGTTGGATCTCTAATGATGTCATCTCTTTCTCCCTTTTCTTCTTGCTCAAATCAGGTAACAATATATCGATTTTTTGTTCTGCTCAAATATCCAGCCTCTGTATTCATGGATATTTCCTTATTTTTTTAATCCTTTTTGTTTCATCAGTTCATATTCTTTATTATTCTTTCCATCGACTTATTTTGAGTTTAATCTGCTCTTCTATTTTCTAGATTCTTAAAGTAGACAATTTGAACATTTGATTTTTATAATATTTCTCATGTATTTAAAAGTATACATTTCCCTGTATGTGCTGCTTTAGCTGCATACCCAAAATTTTTATATTTCATAGTTGATTTTCATTTAGTTTAATTTTTTTCCCTTGTAAATCATTTAAAGGGCATCTTTTATAAACAGCATTGTTGAGTCTTGCTGTTTTATCCATTCTGACCATCTCTGTGTTTTTGTTGGTGTGTTTAGACCATTAACACTTAATGTCACTAATGGCATAGCCAAATTTAAATCTATAATCTGGTTATCTGTGTTCCATTTATCCAACTTGGTGTTTTTGTACATTTTATTACCCTCTTTTTCCTGCTTTCTCTTTAGTACTTGGATATTTTTTAATACTATGTCTTAACTCCACGTCTGAATTCTCAGCTATATCTTTCTCCAATGTTTTTAGCAGTTTTTCTAGTGTTCACATAGTCTACCTGAAATATTATGCAGAAGGCTGAAAACCTCACATGGGTACCCTCCATTTCTACCTTCCCCTGATTGTGCTTTTGTTATCACACATTTTACTTTCACATATGTTACAGATATTTTATTGGCATAGCTATATATATTTTACAATGCACCATCAATAGTCAAAAAACTTTTAAAGAAATTTTAAAATGAAGGAAATGTCTTTTGTATTTAATCATGTATTTTCCCTTTCTGGAACTTGTCCTTCCCTGTGTCTCTAAGTCTTTCTCTGGTATCATTTTTCATCTGTCTTAAGCACTCTTTAACATTTTTGGCAGCAAAGATCTCCTCTATAAAAATTTTCTTTGAAAAGTCTTGATTTCACTCTTCTATGGAAGATACTCTTTTTTAATTTATTCTAATTAGTTTTACATAAAATTAGAATGCATTTTGACATATCATACATAAATGGAGTATGACTTCTCATTGTTCTGGTTGTACATAATGTAGAATCACACCGGTCACATACTCATATATGTTCATAGGGTAATAATGTTCAATTCATTCTACTATTCTTCCTACCCCTGTACCCCCTCCCCTCCCTTTACTCCCCTCTGTCTAATGCAAAGTATTTCTATTTTTCTCTAGCCCCACCCCCATTGTGAATTAGCATCCACATATCAGAAAAAAAAATATTCAGCCTTTGGTTTTGGGGGGACTGACTTATTTCTCTTAGCATGATATTCTCCAGCTTCATCCATTTACCTAATTTCATTCTTCTTTAAGGCTGAGTAATATTTCATTGTGTATATATATATAACACATTTTCTTTATCCATACATCTGTTGAAGGGCACCTAGTTTCCATATTTTGGCTATTGTGAATTGAGCTGCTATAAACATTGATGTGGCTGCATCACTGTAGTAGGATGATTTTAAGTCCTTTGGGTATATATCAAAGAGTAGGATGGCTGGGTCAAATGGTGGTTCCATTCCAAGTTTTCTGAGGAATGTTTCCAGAATGGTTGCACCAATTTGCTCTGCCACCAGCAATGTATGAGTGTGCCTTTTCCCCCACATCCTTGCCAACATTTATTATTACTTGAATTCTTGATAATTGCCATTCTTACTGAAGTGAGATGAGATCTCAGTATAGTTTTAATTTGTATTTCTCTAATTGCTAGCATGTTGAACATTTTTTTCATATAGTTGTTGACCAATTATAATTCTTTTTGTTGAAGTGTCTGTTCAGTTCTTTTGCCCATCTATTAATTGGGTTATTTGGTTTTTGTTTTGTTTTGTTTTTTGGTGTTAAGTTTTTTGAGTTCTTTGTATATTCTGAAGATTAATGCTCTATCAGAGGTGCCTATGGTAAAGATTTTCTCTATAGGCTCTCACTTCACATTCTTGATGGCTTCCTTTGCTGAGAAGAAACTTTTTAGTTTGAAACTATCCCATTTATTGATTCTTGATTTTACTTCGTGCATTTTAGGAGTCTCATTAAGGAGATCGGTTAATCAGCCAAAATGGTGAAGATTTGGGCTTACTTTTTCTTATATTAGGCGCCTGGTCTCTGTTCCAGTGCCTAAGTCCTTGGGCTACTTTGAGTTGAGTTTTATGCAGGGTGAGAGATAGGGGTTTAATTTCATTTTGTTACATCTGGAAGATACTTTTGCTGGGCTGGAACTCTACTTTGACAATTTCCTTTCCATATCTCTCCACATTTGCTCCTCCACTGTCTCCTCACTTGCACACTTTATAACAAACAAGAAGTTAGCTTTAAATTTTATGCTTCTACCTTGATGTATCATGTGTCTTCTTATCTTGCCTCCTCTTTGAAGATTTCCATTTTATCATGTATTTTTAGCAATTTGATTATGATGTGCCCTGGGATGCTTTTCTTTGTATTTTCCTGCTCGAGATTCTTGGGTCTTCTTGGATTGGTGCATTTCTACTTTTCATGAGTTTGGAAATTTTTGTGCACCATTTCTTCGAATACTTATTCTGGGACTCCAATGACATGTTATTGACAGACTGATACAGTCTAATGTGTCACTGAATCTCTGTTCACTTTTTTCTATTGATCTCTTCATGCTTCAATTTAGAGCGTATCTATCCATGTGTCTTCAAGTTCACTGGCCTTTTTCTTCTACAGTGAACTGCTGATCTCCCTTCCAGTAAATGTTTTATTTTCAAATTATTCTATCATATTTGTTATTATTTTGAACAAACTTTTATCTGTTAGGTAAATTAAGAATAAGAAAAGTAACTTACTTTACCTTCACTTATTTCTTCTTTGTTGCTCTTTCTTTATTCATGTAGATCTGAATTTCTGACCCATACTATGTTCCTGTACTAGAGAATTTTTAACATTTCTTATAAGGCAGATCCACTGACAAAAGAAATCCCCTCGATTTTTGTCTGAGAATGTCTTTGTTTTTTCTCTAGCATTTGAAGGATAATTTTGCAGAGTACAGAATTCTAAACCGGTAGGGTTTAACTTAATGCTTTAAATATTTCACACCATCCTCACCTTGCTTGCCTGCTTTCTGAAAAGTCTGATAGAATTCTTATCCTTGTTCCTCTATAGAAAGCTATCTTTCTCTCTGACTTATTTTAGGATTTTTGTGACTAGGTTGAATGCGTAGTGATTTGGGGATTTATCCTGCTGGATATTCTCTGACCTACCTGGATCTGTGGTTTGGTGTTTGACACAATTTGGGGAAATTATCAGTAATTATTGCTTCAAATATTTCTTTTGTTCCTTTCTCTTTCTTGTCTTTTTCTGGTATTCCTATTATCAGTATATAAGACCTCTTTATAGCTCTCCCACAGTTCTTTAATATTGTTTACTTTTTTCTCTTTGCTTTTCATCTTTGGAGGTTTCTGTCAATATGTCCACAATCTGAACAACTCTTTCCTCAGTTATTTCCAGTCTATTAATAAGTCCAAAGTCTATTCTTCATTCCGTTTCAGTGTTTTTGATCTCTAGCATTTCTTTTTGTTTTCTCCCAAGATGTTCATCTCTCCACTTATATTACCCATCTTTTCTTGCATGCTGTTCACCTTATCCATTAAAGCATATTAGTCATGGTTGTTTAAAAATCTCCTATCATAATTCCAACACCCATGCCATGTCTGGTTCTGATGCTTGTATTATCTCTTCAAAGAATTGTGTGTGTGTGTGTGTGTGTGTGTTGGTACTGTTTTGTTTTGTGCCTCTTAGTATCCCTTGCAATTTTTTCTTGACAGACATGAGGTACTGCGTAAAAGGAGCTACAATAAATAGACCTTTAGTAACGTGGTGGTGAGGTGGGAGGGGAAGGAAAATATTCTGTCTTGTGATTAGGTCTGTCTTTTAGAGGGCCACTGCCTTTGGATCATGAAATTCTGTGCTTCTCATTTTTTTCTCCCCTTCTTAGGTGGGACAGGACAGGTAGAGCTACTGCGGTTAGATATTTCCCTTCTTCCTAGTGGAAGGAGAGGGATGATTGGAGTTGTGTATTTTCCTATGGTCATAATGGCCAAGCAAGATAGACTTTGGTTAACTAGTTTCTCTTGAAGAAAGACCATGTTAAGAACAGAGTGATCTGGCATAACTCAACATGTTTCCCTCTCCCCTTTCATTCCACTTGAAGCATGGGGGGACCTTTCTCCAGTATTTCCTGTGAGAACCTGGTTGGACTCACAGAGATAGAACTAACAAGTGGAAGTGTGTGTGTGTGTGTGGGGGGGGGGGGGCTCTCATTAGATCTCCTTGCAGTTTTTAATTCTTAAACTTGTCCACAGCGAGCTTCCCACATTTGTCAGTTACAGTCCAGGTTGTCCTCCAACAGTGATTGCTGCAGAGGTTGCTGCTCCGGCACGTCATAATTCTCTGTATTTGCCTGACACTCTCCAGTTTGGAACAAGAGTTGTTGATTTTTCAGTTTGTTCAGCTCTTTACTGTTGCTAAGGCCAAGTATCAACCTCTAAGCTTCTTCCATGCAGAACTGGAAGCTGGAAGCTGCCTTTTCCAATTCAGATATTGTTTCAACTGTAGAAATTCAGTTTGGTTCTTTTTATATCTTCCATCTCTCTCTTCATTATCTTCATATTTTCCACTAGATTTTTTAGCATATTAAGCACATTTACAATAGACGGAGTTTTAATAAACTTTTATTTCAGAATAATTTTAGATTTGTAGAAAATTTGCCAAGAGAGTATTAAGTTTCTGTATACTATTCCCCCAGTTTCCCTTAATTTAAGTCTTGCATAACTATGGTACATTTAAAACTAAGTGTTGTGGGTTGAATTTCTCCCAAAAGATATGCTGAAGTCCTAACCCTTGGTGCTTGTGAACAAGACTATTTGAAAACAGACACTTTGCAGATGTAATTAGTTAGATTAAGATGAGATCATACTGGATATAGTAGACCCTAACTCTAATATGTCCGGAGTCCTCATAAGAAGAGGCCCAGAAGACAGAGGCACATGTGGAGAATGTCTTCTTATGAGGAGGTGGAGATGGGGGTGATGCATCTGCCAGCCAAGTTTTCTGATGACCACCAGCAGGTAGAAAGAGTCGAGGATGATTCCAGAATCTCCAGAAAGAGCATATTCCTGCCAATATCTTGTCTCCAGACTTCTAGCCTCTAGTACCCTGAGATAATAAGTCTCTATTGTTATAAGACCCCTGCTTAGGATACTTTATTACAGCAGGCCAGGAAAACAAGACAAATAAGAAATTAACATTGGTACATTACTATGATCTAAATTCCAGACTTTATTCAGATTTCACCACTTTTTCCACTAATGTCCTTTTACTGCTCCAGAAGCCTCTCCAAGACATTGCATTTCTCCCCAGACTCCTCTGGACAATGGCACATTCCAGGCTTCCCTTGTTTTTCACAATTTTAAGAAGCACTCCTCAGCCTTTGTAAGTGTCCCTCAATTAGAGTGTCTCTCATATTTTTCCCTTGTTAGGCTGGGGTTATATGAGTTCTTCTGAAAGAATGCAGAGAAGTGAAATGTATGACATCATGTCCGGGAATATGTGATATTAACATGACATACACTAGTGATGTAAGCCTGGACCACTTGGCTAAGGCGGTATCTGTCAGGCTGCTCACTGTGGAGTTACCATTTTCCCCTCCCATGCTCTAAATCCAGCCTTGCTTGGGGAGGGGAATAGGGAAAATTAAAATAGTTTTCTGCTAATTCCATCATGGCTGTTTGCTTCTGGGTAGGTTTCTTTTGAGCAACTTCTTTTCTCTCTCTCTCTTTTTTTTTTCCTCTTAGTTATGGGTCGCATTTTCCTGCTTCTTTGCAAATCTAGCAACTTTGAGAATTTTACATTCTAGAATTTTAAATTTTGTTGCATTTCTTTAAAGAGTGTTGGATTTTGTTCTGACAGTTGGTTAGTTAGACATCCGTTGAATATTTGGGAATATATTTTAAATCCTTTTTCTGGCAGGTTATACAGGAAGGGGTTATTCTAACCTACTTAGTACCATTATTCAGGTGAGTAACTTCTGGGGCTTTTGCAGAAATAAGCTTTCTCCATGCTGGGTGGCGGAAAGGAAGGATTCCCAGTCCTGTATGAGAGCTCTGGAAATAGCTTAGCCGACAGATCCTCAGGAAGGATTCTTTCCTTAGCAGCTATTTTTCTCCCATCTCACAGATTATCATCCTGCTCAGCCAAAGACTCAAAAGGTCCCTGGTGCACATTTCTCCAGCCTATTCCCTATGTGGTTCATTTATCTCTGGTACTCTGCAAAATCCCAACTACATCAGCCTCCCAAACTCTAACCTCTGACGCCTAAACTCAGCAGGGCCTCTGGGCCTCTGGGCCTCTGTCTGAGTTCCCTTTCCTCACACCACAGTTCAGAAACTCACACCAAGCAGACAGCCAGGGCCATTGTAGAGCTGAACTCTTCTGTTTTCCTTCTCTCAGCAATCTTAGTCCCAGGCTGCCTGTTTTCCAGTGTCTGCATATATTTTGTCCAGGTTTTTATGGACAGAGGAACAATTTTCATGGCAGTAGAACAATTACAGATGCTGTTACCACTTAACAATGGGCAATGGGTCTAAGTTTTCCTAATTCCTCTTTTTCCTCTGCTCCCAGAGAGGAGCAACCAACTGCTTGCTGCCATTCCATTCTCTAAGAACTTAGTACTCCTTCACTCCTTTTCCATTCCCCGACACAACTGGAGAACCCTACTGTTCACAATTATGTATATCATATTCTATTAAAATAATGTCTGTATTCCATCTCCTGTCAGAGCTCATCACCTTCCTTCCATCTAAAAGGGTAAAAAATAGATGGAGAGATGGAGAGATGGAGGAAGAGGACTGGTGAGAATGTTCTTCTTGGAAGAGGGTTGGAAGTGGATTGGCAAGCCAATATGGATGTTTCTCTCTTTCTCCCCACTTCAGGCCAAGAAGCCATGCAAGCATGGCTGAAGCCATTAGGGGAGTTCCAATGGACACTTAAAGATGTGGGGAAGACCAAGGGTCAGGTGTCTGACTTTCAGCAGGGAATCTAAGGGCAGACCATGGCTAGTTTTTTTCAAAGGCAATGATGAGAAGGCTGCCCTGGGAGTGGCCCTGGAGAGGCCTCGGGCCCCAGATGATTCTTCTGGGCCAGAAACATTGGCTAGACTAGAGCCATCTAAATGGTCACACTGGAGAATGGTCCCTCCAGGACGAGATGACCCCAACAGAATGATGTGGGCTGTACCTACAGAAGCAGGAACAGAAGGACATGGCTGTGTCAGCTGCAAGATGAGAGCTCTCTGTGGAGAGGGAAGAGATGGCCAGCAATCCTTAGAAGTCCTCACAGGAACAAGCCCATCACTGGGCACCAGCCAAATCAGAGGGCATTGACCCAGATTACCACACACCAACAAACCTGCAGAGCTTCACCTCCTGTTGGTCCCTGATTCCTCCCCTTCCCATTCCCACAAGTGGGAGAATTCATGGGGGAAATGTCAGGACAAGGGATGAAAATTCTACCTGTTGTTCCTCCACTGCAGATCCTGAGTATGGGGGGAACAGGGAAGGGAGAAGTTTAAGTTGAATAAGAACTTAATATTTTTTAATTAGCCTAAACTATTTGGTACATGAAGAGGGACTGTTCCTTAATACCCACAAGGGAAGGAAACTCTGTGAAATCTGAATTCCCAAAACAGAGCAGGTAGAAAAAGCAAGAGGGTGGAAAACAGAATATCGTTTCACTAGGTCGGTGCAGTCAATAAACTGGATGCAAATATTCAACATGTGAAAATATTCTCTAGGAAAAAAGACGGGACCCTAGATGGCTGCAGGGAAAGAGCTGGCTGTGACTTGGCTCCTCCTGACTGTCCAGGACACAGCTCCAGATCTGCCTCAATGCTCCAGGGTGCTCAGAGAATAGGCCCCTACATACCAGCCCCTGTCCTCCCAGTCCTCACAGTCCCTGCCCCACCATTTGCCACACAGACATACAGCTATGACTTGTGCCTTCTGTGGTCTGTCTGCAGAGAGATCAGGCTGCAGGGAGCAAACCTCAGCAAATGGCATGTGGCTGGACCGCCTGTCACTGAGGGAAAGTGGAGCCTTTTTCATGGAAAAAGATCTCCCCAACTACCTGTCATGAAAGACCCATTGCTTTTCCTTCAATCTATCACAGAACTACACTTCATAAAATGTAATTAAAATGAATTATTTTTTAAAAATTTAATAAAAACAAAGGCTACCCATGTGTATTATTGGATGAGATAAACATAAAATGACTCTGTTTCTCCCCAAAACATTGACAGCCGGCTCTCAGAGCATTCTCTGAGTACTGCTGGCCCAGCCAGGGACCATTAGCAACAGCCAGTCCAGGCCGGTACTCTCCAGAAGCAGCCAGTCATTGAAACTGGCATCCCATAGAACACCCGAATCTATCCCTCCAATCAAACAGTACAGTGCACACGATGACCCATCTCTCCTTCCCTTCCTCCTACTCACCCTTACTCTCTGCAGCCTCTGGTAACCACTATTCTATCCTCGACTTCTATGAGACCGATTTGTTTAGATTCCACATACAAATGAGATCATGCAGTGTTTGTGGAGTTGATCGCTGCCCAATGTATACCTGAATCAAAACATCACTTCATAGACATGCATCAATATTATGTGTCCGTCAAAATAAAGTGCTTAAAGATTTTTTTAAAAAAACAAACCACAGGCCTTTCATTTCTCCCTGCCATTCTCTCCAATCTTCTTAAACAACTTCTGATGAGGAGATGTCATCTGGAGCGACATTCTTTGGTGATTCCCCAGAAGTATTTCCATTTCCTCATTCTCTGCTTGAAAAGTCACACTATTCTCTCTGCCTGTAGTGCCTTTTCTTTCTTCTAAGGCTCCAACTCAGTGCCTCCTGCTCCACTTCTTCTATCCTCCCAGACACTCTTCTTCTGAGACTTTGCATGGGAGTTCACACATACTTCTCTTATTTTTCTTCCTACCCAGCACATTGGCTCTTTATGTCCATGTCTTCCCTTTCCTGTGAGATTGTAAGCTATTTCTGCTTATTTTTGCCTCCTTTATCATATCTGGCACAAAGGCTACCCAACAAAGTTGACTTTCGTCAATGATTAAAAAATCACACACTTCCTCCTTCAGTCTGGATGGAGCAGGCTAGGCAGAGATAAATGGCTATTTGTCTATTCTTCCTACCTCCAGTGCCAAGAAGGTCCAGGCCCTGATGGAAGCCAGCCAGGACATCCTATCAGCACTAGGGAAAATGATTGGTTGCTAAGTGGACACTTTGGAAGGGCTCTGTGCCTCTCTAAGCTCTTCAGAAAATGAGGACACCAGCTGTCCCCTGTCTCAGTCAAGTAGGACATTTCCTTTCATCTCTCTCGGGCCTCTTACTGCCCAGCAGGGTGTGAGAGCCCAGTGCCAGTTGTCCCTAGATGAGGAAGCAGACTTGACAGATGGAAGATAGGTTAGTGTTGTGTGAAGGGAAACTACTTTTGTTTAGGCCCCCAGGGTGCGTGGCAGGCACGAGGCTTGGGTACAGGGTAAGAAGCTCTGGGAGGAATGTGCCGCCCAGCTGGAAAACAACCCTGGTTTGTTTTTGTTCCTGAATCTGAGAATGTGCCAGGAGTGATGGCAGCCTGCAGGCACAATGTGCCACATTTCATACCTTCAGGGACCAAACCCTTGTCCCTCCTGCCTCTCAGAGAGGCAGCTCTTCCTGCAATTCAACTGGGATGCCCCTGCCATAAATCAGATGAGGCTTCACCCAAGTTACAGGCGGTCTGAACAAGGCCACCAAAGTATGTGAGGAGGAGGAACTGCTCCACCTAGGTTTGCTACTGTACAGAGGCTACCTGGCCTTCCACAGCAGAGACAGAGTCCCAGCATGCAGAGCCAATAGCAAGCAGGTCCCTAAGGCAGACTCCCACCACATCACACTTCAGAATAGCATCGTCCCAAGATTGGTCCCTCTGGCAAGGATTCCTTCATGGACCTGAGGAGGAGCCCAGAAAGAAGAAAGACAAGGAAGGAGAAAGAAAAACAGAAAGTTCAGAGGTAGGCTTGGGGCCTAAGGAAGAGAGATAATAGGAAAACAATGTTTTCAAAGTGAGAAAAGACAGAAAGAACGTAAGAAAGAAAATAAGGACATTTGAAGAGGGTAGGAGATAAGAAATGGCAAATAAAAAAATGTTAGTAGTAAAAGTTTGGGGGTTTTCTCTGTTTGTTGGCTTGTTTGTATTTGAGCTGCAATCAACAGAGCCTCACACTGTCAATCATGGCTCTGCCACTGAGTCACATTTCGAGCCCCAGTAGTAATAATTTTTGAGGGCCTCATTGATTGACAGAAAATGTTTCCTAGATCCATTTCCCCTGTATGGGTGCTGCTTAGGTCAAGCTCTCTCTCTCTCTCTCTGGCACCCAGGATCTGGGTCACATGGGTAAGCTGTGAGTTTCTATGTGAAGCTCATCGCTTCCTGCCTTTCCTTATAAGCAACCACAGTCCTGGGAGCCCAGAGAGATGAGTTTCCACTACTCCAGCTGGGAGGCTGAAGAGTGGTGTCATCTCACAGAGGAAATCTGCTGAGCTGGCTGGAAAAGTGTGTGTGTGTGTGTGTGTGCGTGTGTGTACACAAGCGACTTGTCTATCGAGTTGGAAAATCCTGCCACTATGAGAGAGCTGATCATTTTTAATTCCAGTGTCTCTGTTTTCCTTTTGTAATCCTCAGTGTGGTTGAACAGGGGATGGAAAACACATTCCACCAAGGAATTTTTTTTTTAATTTTTTTTCCCATTAGGAGGCCACGAAACTGCGTAATTCAGAAATCAGGGTCTGCTGCACACATAACTTTCAATTCACATATTCCTGGACTTTGGAAATTTTCTTTTGTTCCAGGAATGAAAGAAGGGAAAAATATTTTTTTAATTTTTTTTTTTTTAATTGTGGTAAATACTCATAACAGAAACTTTACCATCTGACCCCCTTTTAAGGGTACATTTCAGTGGCATTAAGCACAATAGGATTGTGCAACCCTCACCACCCTCCATCTCCACAACTCACTTCATCTTGCAAAATTGAAACTCTGCACCCCATTCCTCCTCCCCCAGCCCCTGGAGGCCCCCATTCCACTTTCTGTCTCTAGAAAAAATTTATTAGTGCATTGTACATGAAATTGGGTTCATTTTGACATAATCATACAAGCGTGAAATATAATTTGCTCCAATTCAGTCCCCAGTACTTCTTCTTTCCCTTCCATTCTGGTTCTTTTCCTCTACTCTACTGGTCTTCCTTCTATTTATTTATAGTTTTTTAAAATTAGTGCTTTATAGATAAACATAAAGGTAAAATTCACTGTGATATATTCCTATATATATAAAGGATAGTTTGGTCAATTTAATTCCACCATTCTCTCTCTAGAAAGTTGACTTCTACACTTCTTCTAAGTACATAAATAGAATCATATAGCATTTATCTTTTGGGATGGGCTTATTTCATTCACTTAGCATAATGATCTTAAGGTTCATTTATGTTCTAGCATGTATCAGAATATTCTTCCTTTTCAGGGGTTAATAATATTCTGTAGTATGTATACACTACATTTTGTTTTTCCACTCATCTACTTTTTTGAATATTGTGAATATGAATATGGCATGCAAATTTCTTCAAGATCCTTCTTTCAGTTATTTTAGGGATATGCCCAGAATTGGAAATACTGGATCATATGCTACTTCTATTTTTTTTTTTTATTTTTTTAAGAACCCGCCATGCTGTTTTCCACGACAGCTGCACCATTTCACATTCCCACCACAGTGCACAGGGGTTCCAGTTTCTTCAACCTCACTGACGCTTGTTGCTTCCTGTGTTTTTATTAGCATCATCCTAATGGGTGTAAAGGGACATCTCACATCAAATTGTGCTTTTGATCGTATTTCTCTAATGATTAGTGATATTGAGCATCATTTAATGTGCAAAAGAAGCACATACAGCCAATACAGCAAATAGCTATTTGCATAGCAATTTGCTTACCTTTTTTAGAGAAATGTTGATTCGAGTCCTTTGCCTATTTTCTAATCAAGTTATTTGAATATTTGTTATTACGTTGTAGAAATTCTTTATATATTCTGAATAGTAACCCCTTATCAGACTTACAATTTGCAAATATTCTCTCCCATTCTATAAGTTGTCTTTTTGCTCTGTTTATTTTGTTCTTGGATATACAGAAGTGGGGTTTTTTTCCCTCTTAATTTTGATATAGTCCAATGAATCACTTTTTTATTCTTTTGTTGCCTATAAGGAACAGTATTTCAAGTCAACTAATACTGTGGGTCTTCTCAAGATGCCACTGAGAAACAGAACAAGATGGAACCCTGCCTTGATTATTGCAATGTGTGTGGGCCCAGGGTCTCAGACCAACCTCCAAGGAGTGGGCTTTGAGCAGGTTAGGAGCTAACCCTCCCTTTCTGTTACTTTCCCTATTGAGTCTGTACATGAGGTTTTCAGAAATCCTTTCTTTGCAGATTTGTTTTGTTATTGTCTCCTTGGGTTTTATTTTGATGGTGGTGATTTTGGAGGGTGTTTTGTTTTGTTTGGGGTTTTGTTTTCATTTTCTAGGGTTGGTTGGTTGGTTTTCCCTTTCTTCTGAGCATGTTTTTTTCAAGTCCTGGAGCAAAGAAATGTAAAGAATTAACTTCACATAAAAGATCCAAAGCTGAACCACGTATTTAGAAGAAAACATTCCAGGTTTGCTGGCCAGCTCAGATCTTGACTCCTTGCACCAGAAGGGTTCATCCTGAAAAGTCAATAAATGGTCCCAGGGGGAGCAAGCCAAATGCAGACATTTGAAACTGTTCTGAAAGATAAATAGTTGAAAGCATCTTATAAGAAGATGTTTAGCATTCAGGGTCCTGCCTGGCTGTATCTTTTATGAGTCCTAATTCTGGTCCAGTATCAGGCACTGGGTCCTCTGCCAAAGAAACACTGGGGGGCTGGGGATGTGGCTCAAGTGGTAGCCCGCTCGCCTGGCATGCGTGCGGCCCGGGTTCGATTCTCAGCACCACATACAAACAAAGATGTTGTGTCCGCCAAATACTAAAAAAAATAAATGTTGAAATTCTCTCTCTCTCTACCTCTCTCTCACTCTCTCTTTAAAAAAAAAAAAACAAACAACAGAAAAACAAAATGCTTTAAAAAAAAAAAAGAAAGAAAGAAACACTGGGAAACCAGCTTTTCTCTAATTTCATTGGTATGTCAGCAACTGACAGACATCATCTGTGAAGCCAGACCAGTCTTCAAAAGTACAAATCTACTGGAATGAATTCACCGTTTTCCTTTCATAAAGGAAAAAATTAAGTTGATCTAAAGGAAGATGACTTCAACTTAACAGTGACAACAGGAGGTGAGGAAGGGGTTCCCAGGTGGGGACAGTGAAGCTATTGGAATGCTGTGCAACCTCTTCACCATTCAGAGTAACTTTCCCTTGTCCTGAGAAGCACCACATCGACCCTGGTCCACAACATTCCACAGACCAGCAGTTTCTACCCATTCCTCTCTTAGCCATCCAACTCAAGTTGCTTGAGTATAAGCCATGCGTGGGGCAGTGAGTGTGGAAGAGGGTGACCCAGAACCAATATTCCTAGGTTATATCTTGGAGATTCCTTTAAATAGGTTAATGTGATTAAAAGTCATTCAAGAAACAAGAATGATCAATACAAAACAAACTTAGTGCCACACAATTTAATGTTCCATTATATCCCAAGTAAGTGCTCCCAGGAGAGGAGACTGTGAGGAAAGGAAATCCCAATGGCCTGATATGGGAACTGCGTTACACACAGAAATACAAGTACAAATACAAGCACACATATCCCAACTCCTTCACCCACACACGGTGACACTGATATACACCAATACCACACACACACACACACACACACAGAGCTATGCTCCAAAAATTATCTCAAAATGGATCAAAGACCTAGGAATTACTACTAGAAGAAAACATAGGTTCAACACTCCAGCATATAGGCCCAGAAAATGACTTTTTCAATAGGACCCCTAAGATCAGGAAATAATGCCAAAAGTTAATAAATGGGATGACATCAAATTAAAGAGCTTCTGCACAGCAAAGAAAACAATCAGACAGGTAAAGACTACAGAATGGGAAAAAAAAACTTTGCTAGCTACTTTTCTGACAGAGGACTAATATCTAGAATTATATATAATTATATAAGAACTCAAAAAACTTACGTCAAAAAAGCAAATAACCCAATCATTAAATTGACAAATGCATTAAGCAGACAATTCTCAAAAAGAAAAAAAGAAATACAAAAGGTCAACACATATATGAAAAGATGTTCAACATGATTGACAATTAGGAAAATAGAAATCAAAACTACACTGTAATTTTATCCCATACCAGTCAGAATGGCATTCATTAAGAATACAAATAATAATAATTCTAGAGAGGATGAGAAGAAAAGATATACTTTTACACTGTTGGTGAGATTCTAAATTAGCACAATCACTATGGAAATCAATATGGAGGTTCCTCAAAAGACTTGGCATGGAACCACCATGTGACCCAGCTCTACCACTCCTTGGTATTTACTCTGAAGAATCAAAGCCATCCTACAGTGATATATACATATAGCACGATTCACAACTAGCCAAACTATGGAACCAGCCGAGGTGTTCATCAATGGATGACTAGAGAAAGCAAATGTGGTTTGTACACAATAAAGTTTCATTCAGCTGAAAAGAAAAGTGAAATTGTGCCATTTGCAGAAAAATGGATGGAACTAGAGCCCATTATGCTAAGTGAAATGAGTCAAACTCAAGTTAAAGGTCGTATGTTTCTCTCATATGTAGAAGCTAGAGAGGAAAAGGGAAAAGAAAGATGAAGGCGGATCTTCTAAAAATTAAATGGAGATCAGTAGAGGAAAGACACCAAGGGGTGGAAGTTGGGAAGGGAGGGGGGAAAGTGCTGAGGAGTGGTACTGGCCAAATTATGTTGTTATATTGTGTGTTGTGTGCATGTACAATCATGTAACAACACATCTCATCAGTGTGTACAATTATAATGCACCAATTTAAAAATGTGGAAAAAATAAAATAAAAACTCTGCTCACCAGGCACAGTGGCACACAACTGTGATCCCAGGGACTGACTCAGGAGGATGAGGCAAGAGGATCACAAGTTCAAGACCAGCCGGGACAATTTAGCAAGACCCATCTCAAAGTAAAATAAAAAGGGCTGGGTGTGTACTCAGAGATAGAGCAACCCTGGGCTCAGTCCCCAATACTGCAAAGACACACGGACAGACAGGGTCATAATGAAGAGCTTTATTTGCTAGGAACTAAACAGGAACACAGCAGCTGTCCTTTTTCTTCATCAAGATTCAGAACACTGTCAGGATAGTTCCTAAGACGCACATACACACAGACACAGAATGACTTTTGAACATTCTTCCCCTTAAAAAATGAGAAGTGAGGCAAAATCCAAAATCTCAGGGCCTTTTAAAGAAGTTCAGTGGCCCATGGCTGAATTTAATATGTCATCATCCTTTCGCTCTGTGCCAAACAGGTTTTATGTGCACCCTGTAAGAAAATGCACCCCCAAGTTCCAGGATGGTTGGATTGTTTAAAAAAGGAGTAACTTAATGTTCATGGGATGTAGTCACTGGGATTTCAGAGGAATTGAAAAGCCAAGCTTGGAGGGTTTGTTGCAGAATTCCAAGTGCTCTCTGTAGATGTACATTTGTTCTGTAAATGAATGCTCGTCTTTTATGTACCCTGGCTCGTTTTCAGCACAGGTCAAGTTCAAATGTTTCATGCAGCCTGGACAGTGACTGGGCCTTGAGGAAGTCCAGGTGGTTCTGATTAGGTCTGGAAGCACATGACTCGTCCAATAGAGAACCCAATCAACTCCAGAGGTCTAAGTTCCTGTCTCTGCCTGCTAGGTCCAAGTTTCATTCCTGAAGGAATGTGATTTCCCGGTTTAGAAACAAAATCTTTGATTCCTTCTTCCCACCTACCCTTCCCACAAAAAGTCACCAAGAAAAAAAAAGACTGGCTTGAAATAGAGGCCCCAGAGATTTGTCTGGACATCACCCACCCTTTGTAAATCAACATTTTAATGAGTTCAGTGCACATGAAGCAGAAACACAAGGGTCACATTTCCTCCGAAATACTTGAGGGTGGGGGTGCAAAATGCACTCCAAATTTGGCCTCATCCAAACTCAGGAGGCAGTCCAAGCCCTAGTCAAGTCTCTTTCCTGATGTTTGGTCCAGCAACTGAGAATGGTTCCCCACACAGTCCTCAAATGGGTCAGAGCAAGTACAGGACTATGACAGCAGCACCCACCTTGGATAATCAATACCAAGGCGGCCAACTGTCGGGCAGAACAGAAAGCAAGCAATAATGAAAATAGTGAAAGGGTCTGACATGGAAATTCCAGCAGGAAACAAGCAATTAGATGAGAATAAACAATCTGAACGCCACTCACAATCACCTGAACACACAACAGTGATCATTAAAACAATAGCCACAAGTTAAGAGCCAAAGTCCCTTGCACCTTGAGAAAAAAAGAGTCTTCCAGAGGTGGAGCTGGGACCCTGCCCCAAGACACACGTGCGACCATGTGTGTGTGTGTGTGTGTGTGTGTGTGTGTGTGTGTGTGTGTTTATGTGTGTGCGCGCGCACATATATGCCTTTTAAAACACATGAGTTTTATTCAACTTGATTTAAAAGTTGGATCTTTTTCCCCTCGGTTGAATTCACCCCTCCTGCACAAACATGTTTCCGTCCATCAGGCAGGAAGGAGAAAATAGTGAGTCAGACAAGAAGAGAGGGTTTTTCTCTGGACCTGCCATAGGTTCAGACTGAGGATTGCTGGAAGAAAAGACTTGTCCCTCAATATGGAGCTATGCTACCCAGCTCGGGGTACAAGTAGGGTCATAATGAAGAGCTTTATTTGCTAGGAACTAAACAGGGACACAGCAGCTGTCCTTTTTCTTCATCAAGATTCAGAACACTGTCAGGATAGTTCCTAAGATTTCAAGGACAAGTTCTTTCCCTCCAACCAATTGAATGGAAATAAATGCAAGCCTATATCCTGGCGTACATCTAACCTGTTCCTACTTTGTCTTCATCATGGGATGTCATCATCACCAATCCCCAGCCTTATATCATTAATGGCTGTCAGTTCTGGCGCTGCAGGGAGGAGGCATCCAAAAGTCAGGAGGCAGCCTAGGAGAACTGAGAGGATGCAGAGAGTTCACACATGGCCGTGGCTGGCAAGTGAGGAAGCTAAGCAGGCCTCATGCTGACATTAATTGCAATTTATAGGCTGGTACTTATTTTTTTCCATAGCCAACTATTAGCTGCCTCCTCCTCTTTTTCCTCCTCTACAGGAACCAGGGCCTCTCTAAGCCTGGCCCAAGTTAAGACCCATGTCAGAGGGAGGTACTGCTTCTAGAAGTCATTGAGTAACCTACCATGACTAGCAGCCAAATTTGGATTCTTAGTGGCCTCAGATGCCAGCCTTGGGAGGGAAAACTGACCCTTGAGGAATCCACTTAATTCTATGGTACCCACCCTGGTTGTCCCTGGGCCACATTGTGAAATAGTCACTTGAGTCTTGGCACATAATCCCTTTATTCCTTCGGATGAGGGATTTAATCCACTAGGCAAAATTACCTAATTCTCTGGAAAAGTAGGCAGGAAAAATGAAAACTCAGGTGCTTAAGCCAAGCCCCTATCCATCCCCATCCATTCCCAGATTCAAATGGAAATGGTGGATACTAATGTAGATCAGCAAAGAATGCAAAGAGATGGGACTGTGTACAAAGAATTCCAGCATGATCTCCCATTTTCTTTCTAATTCTCTTTCTTGGAAAGAAATCTAATGGGTACTTCTGAGTATTGATGGTGTTCTTTAAGTCCTGACATGTAGGGGATCTCAGGGAAACTCTGGCCCATGAAACCAACCAATGCATGGGCTTCCTGAAGATACTCAAGGGAAGGAAGAGTCAAGAACTTTTCCTTGGAGGTCACAACTGCCCACAGTAAGCTCAGCTGAAATCCCAAGGATGGGACCATGTGGATTCTGAATCTTCTACTGCCAACTCCCATCCTCCAACTCCTGGTGCTCAGGTGATAGGAAGAGCAACTTAAATCAAAACCACGCAGCAGGTTTTCAGCTGTGGAAAATTGCTGGCTCCCTTCTCCTCCTTCCCACCTCCTCTTTCTCTTCTTAAACACACACATGTAACTTTCCTCCCTTTATTTAAGCAAACAACTCTTTCCGTGATTAAGCACAGCCCCTTCTTATCTAAATAGTCCACAGATGTATGAAGACACGGGAGCTTTCTGCTCCTATTTGGAGCTTGTTCTGGTACCCATCTCCTCCAAACCTACAAAAAGCTGTCTTCCTTGGCCTGTGCTGACAGAAATTCCTAACGCCTGCTGCCCCAGTAAATCAGCCCTGCATGGCAGGCAGGCCTCAATTTATCAGAGGTGGGATTTCCCCTCCAAATACTTCAGTCACCCCGCGTTTCTCAGCTTCTCCCAGAACCTGAGTTTGAAACTGCCCAGATGTGAGCAAATGGAACATGAAAAGTCCCAATTCTGTTGTCAAATCCCTGTATTACTTTAGCTGACCAGGTAAATACCACCAGTTGGTTAACTACGAAAACCCCTGTGGATGTGAGGATGAGGGGATGTGCGGATGAGGGGGGCCAGGCATGGGGAAGTCTGAAAAAGGGCACAGCCTGGAATTTTAGTTTGCTGAGGAGGAAAAAATAAATGATGGGATCTGTGTTTCCAGAATAAGCAGAGTCAGGGAAAAGAATCAACCTGGAAGGGGTTGAAATCTAAAGCTGCGGGTAGAGGACTTGCCTAGCATGCAATAAAATCTAGGGACAGGAGCATAGCTCAGTGGCAGCATACTTGGCATGCACAAAGCCCTAGGGGGTAAAAATCAAGTAAATGGTTTAAATACTGGTCTTTGGGTTTATAATCGGCTATGACAAGCTCTCATTCCTGTTTATCTTCTCAGCCCAAAGCATGGTTCATATTTTGAGTTACTAGCACATAGGTTCTACACAGGGATCCCAGGGATGGCATTACCACAACAAAAGCAAGGACACCACCAGCCCATTACAGTGTCCCTACCTAAAGTGTGTTCTGCAGACCAGCAATCCCAGCCTCACTCGGGAGCTCATTAAAAATGCAGAAATGCCCCACCTCAGACCTACCAAGTCAGAATCTGCATTTTAACATTGGTTAAATCTGAGAAGCACTCTGGACAGCCAGATGAACCCAGCCCTAAAGGGAAGAACAAAGTCATGCCCTCTCATATGAAACTTACTTTTAATAACCAATACCCAGGGAAAATAATTCACCAAACTTCAGACCGGATGACAGCAATATGACATGTGCAGGTAGGGAAAAGGAAGAAAACAAAATAATCCCCTGACTCCCATTCCCAGGCCAGTTATCCTATTAGAATGTTTGCAAAGATGCAATGAACTGCGGGAACCTGAAAAACCTAAATGCATGAGTTACAAGTTCAAGGCCCCATCACAAACCTTCCTAATCAGAATATTTGGGGGTAAAAGCTGGAATGGTGTGTAAGCAAGCTCCCCTCAGTGATACCTACACCTGCTAAAACTTAAGAATGGTTCTAGTCTTCTCTTTTGTGATTGCTATTGGATGATGAGTACAGATTTCTCTTCCGTGGAAACAAGTGTGAATTGCTGGCACTTCTGGATCCATTGTGGGAAGATGGCTTTTAGACCAATCTTACTTGGAGGAGAACATTGTGACCCAAGTCTTGTATTTCCCTAAGGTATGGAAGCACCTGTGTAGTTCATTAAGGTGGGCTGTGTGCTGTGCAGCTTGAGGGCAAGCCTGCAGTTCTTGGTGCTGTCAGCATCCTTCAGCATAAGACCTGAGCAGTTCTGGCCCTTAGGCACCCCAAACTCCAAGGCAACTCCAGCAGCTGCAGCTGAGATGCCTTTACATCCAATTCATTGTCCTTGTGCTGGTTTGTTTTAAAAAAAAAAATCAAGATAGCAATGGGAAATTGTAGGTCATGGTGATGAGGCTTCAGGGTAGCCTTGAAGAAGTCTTCTTTCATATTAACTACAGGGGAATTAAAAGTAAATGCTAATGTTTTCTCCTGGCTGTGCTAGCATCCCATGATTTCCCCAGGTACATTAGTATATGAACAACTTTTTGTGCCAGAAGATGACTTTAATAGAATCTTAGAAGTCTTTTTAAACTAATTTTTTAAATCAGTGTCTCTGTGGTTGGGTGTGGGCTTTGGGGTGATTTGGGGATATGCTCACTTTGGCAGGAAATGCCAGTTGTTTCAGGTTTGGAGGTGCCTTATCAATCAGGAAACTACTTCATATGAAGTCATTATTGTAATTGTTTATAGAATTAAAAGTCACATGGAAGAGTTCCTTAGGGGAAAAAAAAAAAAAAAACCTACAGCTTAATAGGAAACAGCTTGGGCTCAGCAGAGTGTGACACTCAGGGTCCAAAAGGAAGCTCAGCAGTAATTCAGACACTGTGCCTACACAATTGGAGTTCAAAGGCTCTGGGTTCTAACTCCAGCAATGCCAGTGACCTACAGGTCCCCTGGCAAGTCCTGACCATATCCCATCTTAAGATTCTTCATCTATAAAGAAAGAAGACATGATCTCTAACGTCTCATGCAGATCCAGCATTCCAGACATAAACAAGTTTTCAAGTCCTAGCTGGTAATTTGAACACTGATTTGGGCCAGAGGGGAAAGAGCATCTAAAACCAAAAACATGGAAAAGAAGCTCAGGCAGAGCTGGAAACTGTTTACTTGTAGAGTGAGTATTTAACCTCTCTGATCTGAAACACAGCCAGGAGAAGCACCTCAGGGAGTTATCCATAGGAGCATATGCTAAATGCACAGGGAGGGTAGGGGAACATCCAGTGCATCTCCGGGTCTCCCCCAGCCCACCCACACCCAGTCAGCAGTTGAACTGGAACCAGAAAACAAAATTGAAACAAGAGCCAGTGGGTATGTGTGCAGTGGAAGAAGATGACAAGTGTATGATTGGGGAGTAGGGGATAGGGAGTCACAATTCACACTACTGTTGATTAATTGAGTGATTTTAGTCAAGTGAATACATGGCAGGAAAAGCATGAAAATAAAATGAACACATACGGGAATTACTATTAACATAAGTGATAACATCAAAACATCTGGTAAAATGCATTTAAAAAAACAACACAAATGAAATGGAATGTAAAACATTTTCACAGTATTCAAAGCTTGTGTAAAAGATTTAGACTCTAAGAGAGAAGGACTACAAAAGAACTCAAGGAAATGGGAATTCCGTCCATGTCCTGCATATCTTCTGATGACAGACAGGTCAGAACGGCCAGCACATTATTCTGGGGGAAATTGTCTAAGGTGCACTTCTAAAACAGCTCGGCCACTGAGCTCAACACATCTATGAAGTTACAACAGAGCAACTAGCTACATGGAGTCTGATGAGGAAAACAGATTCTAGGTTTGGGAAATGGGATTTCTGTAATTTGCAGATCCAAATGAAAACTAGAGCTCTGATTGGACTCTGCCCTGGGGAGAACTTGGTGCTAATCCACCAACACCAAGAGCCAAGTGTTACACAGGATATCTTAAAAATAAAATGTTCTTGGAATTCTCAGCTCCCATGCTATCTTCTAAGATAACTACTAATATTCTTCAAAGATTTAGCTGCGATCTGACAACGGCCTCATGGGACTCTCTCCAGAACGATTATTTTAAAGCTTCACGAATCCAACTTTCGCACTAGCAAAAACTATCAAATCACACATAGACCTCCTCTTTTGGAAACCAATGACTAAGCCAATGAGTCTGCACATTGGTTTTGTTATGTTCTTTGTTTAAAAAAAAAAAAAAAAAACAGCTGGTAATAATGCAGCTTTGGGCCCATGGATAATCACCCATTTCGTCCTGAAATTGCTGATGTGGTAGAGACAAAGCTGGTGTGTGTCTAAATTCTTCACCAAAGTACACAGTCAAACCCAAAGGCCAGAAACTCTGCAACTGGGTGAAGTGTGCAGCCACCATTCACATTGCCAAGTTATTTTGAACCCTTTCTGAAATGTTGCTTCCTACCTGAGAATTCCGGTTTAAAGAGTCCTACAGCATGGCCACCTGCTGTTCCTTACTCTTTCAGTGGTAACTGCTGGTACCCCAGAAAAATCCCTCTGTAAAGGGCCCTGATTTATGACAGACTTTGTCAAAATGTGCATTAGATACATAACGATAACTGAGCTCTTGACTTAATCCACCAAAACGAAGGCCCAACTCCATGCACTCATGAAATTGCTCTGAATATCAGTTGGACAAAGAAAACTATGATATTTCTAATTACTAATATATATATATACACACACATTTATAAACCATCCAAAATTACAGGCAAATCATTTAAATTCCCCAATACTTTAACAATCAGAGAGAAAAAAAAAAGTGTTAAAATGATGGGATTGCTAATTGTGAGAGGTTAATTACATCAGGATAACTCTCAGGTAGGTAACTGAGTCTCCATGCTGATTTTCAGACTGGAGTTTTTCATAATTAACAGAATCTTCCACTGCTTCTGTGTCAGCTCAGGGCCACTTCAGTGATTGACACTGGACAGTTTCACTACTATATTCGGATTGGGTATGAATGTTTGTGCAGAGGGACAACCACTAAGGTCCTTGAGATGTGATAGGGAATCAAGAATTAGGCTTTGGCAGAGTAAATGAATGTGTTGTTTTGTTTGTTTGTTTTAGAATTATTTGCTTTACATTGGACAAAAAAAGGAAAGTGGTTTAAGAGAACTGTTTTATTTACATCACTTATTAGGCATAACGGCTTTGAGGAACATCTCCTGGCACTTAGGAAAAAACTGCAGAGATGGTTTGCCTTTGAAACTTTCTTCTTCAATGAGGACATTTATGTCAACTTTCCCTCAAAAGAAATGGGGTGGGGGAAATACAAAAGTAAAAAGTGGAGGGGTCAGACAGGCAGGATATTCAGAATTTCTTTGATCTATAGGAAGCCAAGTTTAAAGGAATCAGTTCCTTCACAGGAGAGCATAGGATGGGAAGTGCTAGGAATTTCATCAGTGTTGTGTTAGCCCCAGGGCATCTGAGAACTCAGGAAGGAGGACCTCAAATCCACCTCCACCTGAAAAGGCCCAGTGAAAGAGCTTCTCATATGGATCAGAAGACCTTGGTCCTGATTCACCTTTCAAATGCTCAATGTAAACTTTTTTAAACTTTGAAAAGTCGGTATGTTTTTTGTTGTCCTTTCTATTCTTTTAAAATGTGAAATGAACATGTGAAATTAGAATATGAAGCTCTTCACCCAATTTCACCATTTATCCTGACTAGTTATTTGCTGAAGCATTCAAAAAATTTTCTTTTTTTCTTTATGTTTTTTGGAAACAACTAACCATGCCTGAAAATCCTCATCTCTCTCATGCCCACTGTGTTCCTCTTCCTTACATGAAAGAGGGCACGTGTGCAGCCCCACACGTGTGTGGAAGTGAAGTCATATACAAGGCCGACGTGAGCCACCACACACAGGGCATCTGAGACTGGCCAATTCATATCAAAAGAGGATCCCATGAGAGAACTGAGGGCAGAGCAGGCAATGACCCCTCTTGTAGTAACTTTGTTTTCAATATTACCTACTGCTTTTCATATTACTTTCAAAATTTATCTTAAACAACAAGTGCGATGTATGTGTTTCTATCTGAAGCAGACAGAGAAGTCATCTGGAACCAAAAGCAATGCAATTTACCAGCAGAATTTCCTAGTTCCAGAGGCACAGATTCGCTGGCAGATCCAAAAGCAATTTATAACAACACTAGGAAAGATGCTCTCTCTCACTTTTTGCCCAATCTCTCTCTCTCTCTCTCTTTTTAACTGGCAAAAAAATATTTTCTATTTTTGGTGACTCTGTCTCTGGGTGAAGCACAGTGGCTGCTATTCGGCGCTGCAGATCTTAAAAGCCTTCCTAATCTAAATGGCCCTTTCCTTACCTGGACGTGGCTATACTGGGGTCTGGAGTGTGGCTACGAAGGGAAGGGAGTGGGAATCTGCAAGAACAGAGCCAGCTGGGTGGAAACGTCCACTACCAACAGGAGCAGTGTGTGGGAACCACCGGGTTCCAGGGTCGTCCGCTCTTCCCCCGCCCCTCACCCCCACCCACGGCTCCCTCCCCCACCCACCCCGTGAAAAATCACTTAAAGACCGACTGAAAAGTGGGGCATTCGTGGTTTTTCATTTTCTTCATGAAGTTTTTGAACTCTTTGTTTTTCTTGTCCCACTTGTGAATGGCCGTCAGCAAGTACTGGTTCTTCACTTTGCGGCCCATGATGAGAAAGTGGTGGCTGAGGTTGTCCAGCTGGTGGCAGGGACAGTCTGCCCCATTCTTCAGGAACAACACCAGCTTCTTCAGCTCCTTCTTCTTGATGGGCCCCAACTTCAGGGGCTTCTTCTTCTTGGGGATAATCTTTTTGTCACCATTTTCTTTTTTCACTTCTTTGATTTTCATCCTCAGTGCTACAGATGATGGGGGAAAGAAGAAGAGAAGGGAAAAGAAAGCATTTTAGAACACAGTTTTTCATCTAAAACAAAAACCCTAACGCCTGGATGATGTGGAGAGGAATAGCAAGAAGAAGGCAGTTCTCGAAATGAAAACCAAAGTCTCAGTCACTCACCATGCCGCTGATTCTGACCCCTACAATTTTATGGAGTCTAAGGGCATCTCAGGAATTACCATAGGGCACCATAAGACTTCCAAATAAATTTTCATAACTAAATTGTATTTCATTTTTGTAAACCCCAAGTAACTCAGAATATCCTACGATGCTTTCAGGGAAGAAAGGGGTCAAACAATCCAATTTAATCCATGTAACCTAATGTTATAAATTCCAGCAAAGAAGAAATCCTACTCTGATTTTTTTTTTTTTTAAGAGAAAGTAGATTCAAAAATTCCTTGAAAGTTGGGTCCTATAAATAAGGCAGAGACAATCTGCCTCATCTCACATTCAGCAAGGGAAAGTTAAAGAACGCTTTGAATTGTCAGGCTTGGGTGCATTAAATATCAACATCCAACTTTAGCAGGGCAAAATCAGAGTTCTCATGGCTATCTCTCCATGGAAGTTGGACAGCGGGTACTGCTAAGGTCCCCTCACCACTAGTCAATAAACCATTTACAAGTACCACTAAGGTTCTACCAGCTGAGAAGACCAACACAGACTTAGTGCGTTTGACTTTGACTTCCTGACAGATCAGAGCAAGCCCCAGTGAGGCTGTGATAGATAAAACTAGGTGATGGTCTCTCCTCAAACCTAATCTGGTACAGGGTTGCTTCTGTTCTCAGTACAACCCCAGCAGAAAGGAAGAATAGGCCTACCCATCAAGTCCGTCTCCTCTTTTTTTCCTCTCTACAGACTGTGCCACAACTTGGAGTCTTTCTTGTGTGTGGGGACAGTTGTTTTGTTTTGTTTTGTGGTGCTGGGAAGAAACCCAGGGCCTCCCACATGCTGGGCAAGCATTCTACTACTGAGATACACTCCCAGCCCTTAACATTGTTTTTAACCCATGGGCCAGATCCTTCAGTGATGGCCAGACAGGATCCATCGATAAAGACAAGTTAGTATGGAAACACTCAATAAACTGTAGACACGCTAATTATGTAGTGTCACTTTCACAATTGATTCCCCTCTAGGACTGGCCAACCCCAGGTATTTAGAAATTGGAAATCATTTTTCAGGTGCCAGTCACCAGATAATATGGATGTCCTTTGAAATCTTCTGAATTAAAAATCACCAAGGCCCTCTTTTTAATAACCCAATGTTTCCACCTATACTCCGTAAGAAGTCAGTGATCATAAGGATGTGTGGCATGCTATAGAGGGTTCTTTTGCATGTATTTACTCAATTGATCCTAATAACTTCATAAGGAAGGTACAATTATTTTCCCCGATTAAGAGATGAGAAAACAATGCTTGACTTGTTGACTTGCCCAAAGTCATCAATCCTAAACAATATTGGGGTGGGGTGCGGTACTGGGCATTTGACTCAGGAGCACTTGCCCCATTAGCCATATTCCCTTGCCCAACGAGCCAAATCCCCAGTCTTCTTTTTGCATTTTATTTAGAGACAGGGTCTCACTGAGTTGCTTAGCACCTCACTTTTTTGCTGAGGCTGGCTTGAACTCACAATCCTCCTGCCTCAGCCTCCCAAACCGCTGGGATTACAGGTGTGTGCCACCACGCCCAGCATCAATCCTAAACTTAAATCCATGTGTGTTAGTCAGTTTTCCATCACTGTAACAAATACCTGAGATAGTAAACTTATAAAGAGGAAAGGTATATTTTGGCTCACGGTTTCAGAGGTTTCAGGGCATGTCAATTGCCCCCTATTGCTTTGGTGAGGCAGCACTTAATGGTGGAGGCACGTGGTATAACAATCTTTTCACCTAATGATGGCTGGGAAGCAAAAAGAGAAAGAAAGGAAGAAGAGGGATAGAGGACCCAATATCCTCTTTAAGGATATGGGCCCTAATAGCCTACCTTCCTCCCATTGGGACCCACCTCCTACAGGTTCCACCACCTCCTAGTGGCTCCACAGACTAGGCAACAAGCCTTTGAGACATGGACCTTTGGGGGACACTGATCCAAGTGGCAGCACCGTGTCTGATTGTGCGCTTTTAATCAAGATGCTGTCCTTGCTGACTCTGTGGTTCCAAAATTCTTTGCAACAAACCCAAAACTTAAGAGTGCTCATTAAATGGACTGAGAAAATAAGGGAGAGGAATTCAAACACTCTTCCCACATTTTAAAATGGAGTGATGAAAGAGTTCCTGGGGCTGAAAGAGACTACCCTAGCAAAGGAAGAATTGCATTTGCAAAGGCTTTGTTATTTAATATTTAGTTGATTAGAAAACCACACCCTTGGCTAACCCACAAGTAAAAAGAAGGGCAAAAAAAATCCTAGGAGCAAATCTGTAATGAATGTGTCAAAGTCAGTAAATTAAATCCTCTCCCACTGTTTTCTTTTTCTGACAAAAGGAGTTCCAGATCTTGATGCCTACTTAACTCAAGCCCCATATAATAGCCTGGGCCTGAGAAATGCCTCACCCCAAGGGTGGCAGAAAGGTCAGAACTGGGTATTAATGAGCAGACTGCTCTAGCTGAGGATTAAGATTGACCTCCAAGTTGTCCCAGGCTGCCCAGCCCACGGGAGTGATTTGAGCACAGCTTCCCAATGAGTTTGGTTTTTTCACACTCTCTCTCTTCCCTGAGTAAGTGACTGCCCAGGGTTTGGCGTCATGCTTAGTTCCTATCCCCATAGTGGACAGAGCACCTAGGAACCAACAGGTGGGAGTGCAGTGAAGGGGAGGCTTCACCCCAGATATGCCCACACAGGCCCACACCTGGCTCAGTTTCCATTGTTGCCTTACAAACCTTGAATGAAGTGGTAGTTCAACTGAGAAAGGACTTCACCTGTTCCAGTGTGTGATTTACTGAATAAGAAAAATTCTCAAGGGGGTCAAGTGAGGGACCAGCAAGAAGAGACTCATTGCCCAGGCCAAAGCAGAAACAAATCTCATCTCTGCCTCCCCTCTGCAAAACAGAGCAAATAGGAATGGGAGAAAGCACTTGCTATGGTTCAGATCTTAAGAGCACCCCCAAGGCCCATGTGTTAAAGACCTGGCACTCCTGGGGGATGGTGAAACCTTTGAGAGGCAGGGCCTAGTAGGAGGTGTTTAAGTCACTGGCGGAGGTGGGGGGGGGGGGCAAAGACTTGGGGAGGCATGTTCTTGAAGGGGATTATTGGATGTCAACTCCTTCCTCTTCTGCTGCTTTTTGTTTCCTGGTCTTGAGGTCAGTGGTTTTGCTCTGTCATGTGTTCCTGCCATGATGTGCTGCCTCACCCAAAGCAATGGAGCCAAATGAACATGCACTGGAATCTCTAGAACTGTGATCCAAAATAAACCTTTTCTCTTTATAGTAACAGAAAGCTGGCTAATACAACATTGATCAAAGAAAGACTGCAAAAGGTAAAGCAAGGGAGTAAGAACAATTCTGCTCCTCTCCTTAGACCCTCCAAAAGGTGACCCAGGTTATTAGATAAGTCCCAAGCTACTTCCCAAAGTCTAAAGCTTGAAACCAAGTGTTTCTACAGGAGTGACCAGTACATCACCTGGAGAGACTAATGGGTGCACTACCTGACAATGTAGGAATCCTCTTTTCTGCAGAGGAGTGAGCGATTATTCACTGAGTAGCCGCCATGAGTTAAGCTGTATAGATAAACATAGGATGGGTGCTCTGCTTGTGACTCCTTGTTTATTACAGCAACCATGCTACATAGGCATCATTAGTATCTTGTTACAATGGCAGCACAAGGCCACAAGTTGCATGAGACACAATTTGCAAGAGACACAATCAGGATTAGAACCCACACCTAAACCTATAGAGTATACTCTCTCCTACTGTACCAGGACTCAGTTTAAAATATTGCTTCAGTGGAAACTATTTCATTCTTTTGATTGTGTTGCTTTTAATCACAACTCAAATCAAAAATTAATGTTTCTTTGCCATGACCATGTAAAGGAATTTAGTTTACATAGGTGGGGGAACGGCGAGGGGAGAAGGGAAATCAGATGATGGAAATGTGTTATGCATTAGACTCTTTACTTCTTGCCATTTGGATCACTTTCTATTTTGAGGTGGGGAAAATAGGGAAGAGGGAACATATGGCCAGAAATTGCTAACATCTTTCCATCATGCAAGGGTTTATTTCAGGGATGCAGATTACCAGCAATGTTTGGATACGCAATTACTTGTCTAAGGTTGATTTCTTGTGCCTTATTGATGTATCTGCACCCCCCACCATGCCACACCCAGGCACTACAGGGACAGGGTGGGTGATGGCCCAGGGATAGCCAGGAGCTGACCACGAGTGCCTCCCCAGTCCACCATGCTGACAGGGCTAGATCACAGGGATTTCATCCCTGGCTGAGCCCACAGTGCCAATGGTGGCAGAAATTAGGGAGAAGTAGGGACAACAGCTGACCAAAGTTCTGGGTCCTAGATTCTGTGTGACCTCAAAATCTGGTTTTAAACACCTAGTGTTTCAGTTTTCCATCTGAAAGATATACAGAACAATCTGACCACTAGCCTGGCAAAACTACCATCCAGAGGATCCCAGGCTAGGCAAAACTGAGAAACCATCTCAGTTCATCCCCAGCATTGTCTCTACCCTGGATTTGTTCTTCCCTCCCATCATCATGTGCCTGGCTCACCCTGATAGATAACACTACATCTAAACTCCATCTCAGACCCTTGATCTCAGTTACAGTTGGAGAATGAACTAAAACAAAATACCTTAACAACTTAACATCCCCTAAGGGTAAGATATTATTCCCACCTATCTATTACTGTCAGCAAGAATTCAGAGACCCGGAAACCTTAAAAACCAAAAACTTGCAGCTGCAATTAGGGACTTCGGGTCTTTCTCAGCCATCTGAAAACAAATAATCCCTTACGTTTGAGTAGATCATTAAAGCTTCACTGCATTTTCAGTCACTCAAACCATATTTTTTGCTCACAAATTATACTTCCTTGATAGCCTTCCCACAAAGTTTGGCCATATTTCTGAGGCTGAGATGAAAATCAGAAAAGTCATTCCACTCATTCCAAACCCATACTTTCTTCAAAACTATCGATTCCTCCTGACTTTCCTGCTTTCACTAATGGAGCCACCATTCTTCCCATAACCTAGACACAGTGCTTAGACACAAGGCAGACACTGGCCAGGGGCCAGCCATTTATATAACCAATAATCTGAAATTTCTGTAGGGATCTGAAAAGAAAATAATGGGGAAAGTAAGAATGGGGCTGAGTTACGAATCAGACTTGTGACTCATCTGATTACAGATAACAGTTACAATGAAGGGTATAGAGAAAAGAAGAGAAGTGGGGAACCCCAGGAAGCACCCTTGCTGGAGTGACAGCAAGGAGAAAAGTTGTTGTAAAAGTCATCAGATGCAAAGATTTTTTAAAAAGAAGAAGAAAAGAAAGAAAGAAAGAAAGAAAGAAAGAAAGAAAGAAAGAAAGAAAGAAAGAAAGAAAGAAAACCAGGCAGCTCAGTGTCACAAAAGCCACAGGAGGAAGCAGTTTTAAATGAAGGTGATGCCCCTCAACCCCCAAAGCTGAAGAAGTTTGAGTCTGAAATTAGGTCACTTGACTTGATGATTAGGGTCACTGGTGCCCTATGGAAGGCCAGGATCTGAAGGGGCCAGGGTGAATTCCAGAGAGCTAAAAACCAACTGGAGGTAAAAAAAAAAAAAAAAAAAAAACAAAGGCATGCCATACAGACAACCACGAGACTCCTGGAAACCTACAGAGTTACCACTGGCCACTTTTGGCCAAACAGATTGAGCATGTACAATCATTTCCATTCCTTCCTGAAATCAATTTAAGATTATAGTTTAAAAAAAGTTATAAACATAGGCACAAAAATGGTAAGGGAAACAAGAATATATCAACAACATTTTGTATACCAGAAAGCAAATGGATGATGGAACCTGGCTTGCCAGAGAAAATAAATGCTGAAATCTAACTAGTTACAAGAGAGATGCCAATAAGAATCAAGCTGATCCACACTGCAGGATCCAGAAGTGGTCATGGACTGGGGCCACTTGCATACCAGTGTAGAGGTGATATTAAACATGAGGACTGGTATAAAGTCTGTATAGGGACATTTAGGTCCACTCCCCTAGGTCATGAATCCAAGAAAACATTCCCTTACCAGCTTCAAGAGTAGCCAATAGGTTTACTCTATACAGACGGTTTAAACCAGGAACATAGGAAGAAGGGTGGTAAAGTGCTACACAGACCCCAAAGGGGTAAGTGAAAATCTGCACAGTAAAAAGCGGGACCCTCAGATCTTAGAACACTACATTTATATCACCCAGGCAAAAGACTGAATGCTTTTCCTCTAAAGAAAACTAGTTGCTCCAAAGGAAAGACATATGGGCCCCCACCCTCACCCCGCAAGAAAACCTCCAAAATGAGGCCCAAAACTCATAGGCCCTGCATATAAACAAACAGCTTCCAATTTCATACCTCACTCTTAAATTCAAATTCAGTCAAAATTGGTAGGATATAAGGAAAGTTTCTAAATGTGAATGGTAGAGACCAAAACATTCAAAACAAATAGAAAAAAAAAATTCTTTCAGAAATAACAGAGACAATGCAGCAATCATGAGAAAACTTTTAAAAATGATAGTATTAGATAAGATACTACATTCATAAAACAAGAACAGAAGCTATTAAAGAGAACCATCAGAGAACAGGAGAGAATACTTGGATATTTAAAATATAAGATGAAAACTAAAAAAATCAATACAAGTGCTTTAAAATGGGATTGAAGAAATTTCCTGAAAAACTGAACAAAATGACCAAGAGAGAAGAAATAGGAAAAAGAGAAGACAGAGCATATATCTAAGGATCTGAATAAAAAGTATTACAGGAAGACAGAACCAAGAAAATTAATGGGAAAAAAAATATCAAAGAAATAATACAAGAAAGTTTTCTATAAACGAAGAACATGAGTTCCCAGGTTAAACAGTATCCAGCACATGAACCATGACATTTAGAAACTTCTAGAGAAGAGGAGAATATATATCTAATACAAAGGATCAGGCATCAGAATGGCAGGCACTAGATTTCTCAATAGCCAGCACTAGGGAACTATAAGATAATGAATGAATGTCTGCAAAATTCCTAAGGGCCGGGGGCGTAGCTCAGTGGTAGAGCACTCTCCTAGCATGTATAAGGCCCTGGGTTTGATCCCTAGCACCCAGTACCATTTAAAAAAAACTAAATGAATAAATAAATAAAATCCCAAAATTTGACACTGGGCTGAATACATCAATCAGCATATGAGAATAGAATAAAAATATTTTCAGGCATTACAGGATTAAAAACAAAATTATCTCCCATGTAGCTTAAGAATCTATAAAAATGCAGAAGTAAATAAGAACAGAAAGCATTCAAGCAAGATCAAACATAAAAAAGGCAAAAAGAAGGCTTAGAATGTTTTTCCATAACAGTTGCAGAGTGGGCTTAAAGCTCAATCAATCCAGACTGAAACTGAGGCAAGAGGGCTCAGGCAGAGGGTCTGATGAAAAATCTGCCAGAAAAAGCAGAGGCCGAATTCATAACATGAACATAAGAAGTAGGACAAATAAAATTAGACTATTAGTATCTCAAACACACACCCACACATACACAGGTGAAAAGAAACGAAATGTAAATGCAGTATACTTAATGGCTTGGCTACAAATGATAGCTGCATAACTCCAATAAATTAAAAATTGAATATCAACTCAGTCAAAGTATGTTACAACTACAAAGGAAAAATAGTGCAAGGGAGAGAAATCTTTAACTTCAATAACAGAAATATCATTAAATAATGTCTAAACATTAAAATCAAGAAATCAAACAACTTACATGTCATATATTTGCTCCAGTTTGCTAAATATCGCATGAAATTGCTAAAATAGTTGAAAATTATTATTTTGGGGTCATGGGAATTTGGGGTGAGAAGGCATGGGGTAATGAACTGCAATTTTTTATTCAAAGCCATTTATTCCTATTTGACTTTCTAAACTGAATTTATTTGGAAGCAAAAATACTTGGTTTTTTAAAAGTTTATAGTCCAATAAATTATAAAAATATAAATGAATCACAAAATGTGAGATCATTAAAGAAACAAGAGATTACATTTTCAGGCCATCCATTCTCCAGTCAACTGCAGCAACTTGGCTTTAGTTGAAACTTCTTAGGGATTTTGAGTAAGAATTCTGCTCTTTTGACCTTTTGGGTTTTTTTGGTTGTGAGGGGGGGGTGTTTTGTTTTGTTTTGTTTTGTTTTAAGGGAATGAGAGAAAACCTGCAGGTCTAGTCAATCCTCATCAAGTTTCAGACTAAAAAAAAAAAAATTAGGTTAGAGTGTAGAATGTGGATTATTTACTTTTGAACTAGAAGGGACATTAAACTTCTTTGGGATGATGCTCAAAAGTAACTTGCAGAGGTTATACAGCTGGAGGTTCTCACAGCTGTGACTCCCACCTACTTCCTTGCTCCTCTGTCTGGAATGTTAGTAGGAGTAGGAGAGTAAGAGGAGATGAATAGAGTCCCAGCAACTGTGGGGACACTGCACCAACCCTTGGATACATTCTCTCCAATAGATGCCAATGAAAAACTCAACCAGGGGCACATACTAGACTTCACATCCTGATTCTGAAGAGATTTGCTTTTTTCCTAAATGGCGTTCTCTTTCAGAGAGGTCCAAAGATTCCAAATAGATGACTTGAGGAGGAGGGTAAGCCAGTCACAGAGACAGGTAACCTCTTTACAAAGTGGCTTTTCACCATCCAGGGTCAGCCAGCCACTTGAATCAGGAAGGGCACACAGATGGGCAACCCATCGCCTGAAGACCCATAGCCCTCCTACCACACGAAGCCTCCACGTGAAAGAGTCTATTCAGATAACAAAGCTGCGCTAAGCTGTGAAGACAGAGGGACCCTATTTTGTGCTTCCTCTGCATGGTTCACAAATCTTGGGTGGGCGACTCCAAGGCCCGAGGCAGAAAGCACCATCCTCAAATCAACTGTGCAAATGAGACTGGGGAACAGCACTGGGTAAGGGCCCTTGGCTCTGACAGACTGCTGCTTCTTTCCAACACTCAGCAGAGGGTCTGGGCACCATGGAGAGCTTGCTTTGAGGCATTAGGGCCCAAATGAGTCCTAGTGACAAAGGCCTCCTGATGGCAGCTTAACGGAACTCTCTGTTCCCAGCAGGAGCTGGTGTTTGGCATCATTAATTCGCTTAGCAGAGAAAGGAGTTGGCACTTTGTCACAATAACTCAGACTCCCTCCCCTGACCACAAACCACATGCTGCATATTTACATGCATTTACTGACTATAGCTCATACATTACAGAAAAAAATACACCTAAAAAGATTGAAAACAGCTTTTTTTCCCCTCTTATCTATAAGAAGCAGATGTAGAAAATGCTTTTAAGTGACTCTTTTGAGGCAAATTATTAAATTGAAGTTGTCCTGTTTTCTGGATCCTGGACACCTTAGGGAAGTGGTCAGGCAGGAGGGTAGAGGTGGCAACTTTACATGCTCCCCAACACTCAACACACACACACACACACACACACACACACACACACACACAAGCAGCATCAATTTCAACCATCCAAAATCCCACTGCCTAACTGCTTGACTTTGTGGATTGTGTTAAATCCCTACTGATTTAAGCTAATAGTGCAAAACAAAAACCCACTCTGAGAGCAAAGTACTGCCCTGTGTGATTTTATCTGGGAAAGCATGTGTGTTGGTGGCACTGGTAGCAAGGGCTTGGGTCTCACAGGACAACAAAGTAGAGCTCTGGATCTTCCCTTCCCAGGGCACTCCATCACCACCTCCACCTGCCAGCTCCCAACCCTAAGCAGGAGACAGAGGAGAAGTGAAGAATCACTTAGAATCCACCATTAGGATGGACTGAATCATGGCTCCAAGTCCAGGCAAATCTGCCAAGGAAAAACAGCTGTTCCTACCATGGGGTCACTGGTTTTCCATCTCTTTTCATTCTACCTCCTGGTGTTCACCCAAATGGCAAGCTGACGTGTGAGATGGTCTCTCAGAAGGATAAAGATGAGGAGTGGGAAAGTGGGCTTCAGAACTAATGAACTGGAAAAGCCATGAGTCGTTCCCCCAGCTCTGAGAGATGCTTAAGGTCTAACTTGAGCACCACCAAAATCACATGTTAAAAATGCAGATGGCTGAGGTCCACCCCTGAGTGTCTGATTCAGAAGCAATGGGATGAGGGCCAAGAATTCACATTTCTAATAGGTTCTCAAGAGAGATTGATGCTGCTGAGCTGGTGACCACATTTGAGAACCACTGGTTTAAAGGGTTGGAGGGTGGGAATAGGTTGGGTTCTCTGAATCATTACCTTGGTTATTCACAGTGGCACATTTTAAGGACTCTTTCTTGAATGATGTTTAAACAATCCAGGGACCCAGGGCAGCCCCTCAGATTCACAGAAGTTGAGACTGATGGCAGGAAGATCAGCATAGCATGTCCAAGAACCCAGCTGACCCCGGGCAATGTGGTGTAGCACCATTTACAGAATTGCTAAGGATCGTGAGACATCAGTTGCATAGCTATTGATACTTGCAAAGTCAGAAAACAAAGGCTCTGATAGCCAACAGGCAGCACATTTCAGAAGAAAGGATCCCAAATCCATAGTCAGCAGATGCCTGCTGACTAAACCCATTACTAACTTTTTGTATAAACTTGAATGAATCACTTTACTTCTGTGGATCTTAGTGTAGCCATTTTCAAAACAAATGTGTTAGGCAAGTCATCTCTATTCCCCTACCATCACTGGCAATCTAAATCTAAATCTTCATATTTCCTTCTTCTGTCATTGAAATTCAATATTGAAGCCTAGGCCATCCAAGAGGGGAAAAAAAAAAAAAAAAAAAAAAACTTGTCTGTTCGCATCACCCAAATACTTCAATTGCACGTACCTCAGCCCAGACCCAATAGCACTGATCTTGGTCATGAAGCTGTCTAAACACAAGGACAACCCCAGAGAAGGACCTGAAACACTTGAAGCATGTCTAGCAGGCTGTATGCCATCTCATTTGACAGATGGCAAGAAGAGACCTAGAGCAGGTGCTGCATCCCCCACCCCCCTTGAGATGGGATCCCCCTGAAGAAGCTGTGAATCCAGTGCCTCTGCACAGTGGCTGCCATGGGCATACCTCAGCTCTTCTCCTTCTATTAGTTTCTCAGTCCAGTTCATTTAAAGGCAGAGAGTACACTGCAGGTAAAATGTATGCTTTTCCTCCCCATTCTTCAACACAAGCTATAGTCCATCTTCCCTAGGAAGCCCCTAGACAGTTCCAGTCTTGACCTTCATGGCTTTTCCTGTCTCAACCTTTGCATGATAATTTCCCAGGTGTACCTTCTATGTCCTCCTCCCCACTGCAGGTTCCTGCCAGCCTTATTCATCTCTGTGCAGGAATAGTGCAATGCCTTACCAAGGAAGGGTTTCTCACACTGGCCCTTTTCACTTCTGACGGCTTTCTAGGTATAAAATGATTCAGAGAGGGAGACATTCCAGTGATTCATCATAAACTTCTGCTAAGAAAACTAAAAAAGAAGTTTATGCCCCAAATCCCTCATTCGAACTATCATTCAATTCTTTCTATATCCAAGCCCACCAAACCGCTCAGAGTGTCCCAATCATAGGTTAAGTTCCTTCTTGCTCATTCACTCACCTGACCCTGCCTATCTATCCAACTTTCTACACTTACATTTTCTTTCCCTTTTATTCTTTTTTTCAGCCCTTCTGGGTTTTATGCTAATAGCAGGGACGCTGGGAAGACGAGGTTGCCTTGGCAGCCTGCCCCAATTTTGACCCTTGGCAAGCACCAAAGTCCAGACTGGGCCCACGACACATAAATTCCCATCCATCAGACAGGCAGGCCTGGCTTCACTGCAAACCTGGAAACAGTTATAAAAAGGGGACAGAACACACACGGCTCTCCTATCACCCACCCTGCAAAGGCCCCCCAGAAATAGACACGTCAGGTTGGACGACAACATGCACCAAACAGGACGGATGTTCCTCTAATTTCTTGGAGGTGAAATCGTTCTTGGCCTGAAATGGATTTGTTTGAAGCCAAGAACCTAAAAAGTGAACTGTAGCAGGCACCAGCCCTGTCTCAAGGCTGGCACTGTCCCTGTTTACTAGAGTTCCTCTTCTCTGCCAAGCTTGGCCGGCCCGCATCCAGGGCAGCCATGGCTATCAGCATTGAGCTGAATATCCTTCTGGGTCCTCTGCTTCTGGGTCCTCTGACCCTCATTGAGTCTTTTCTCTCTCAACCCATCCGAACCCTCACTCACAAATAACACTGCAGGGATTCTGAGAACCTGAGAGCCGAAGGAAAGCAAATAGTTCAGGAAAAACGAAGGCAACATAAACTCATAAATCCCCAACTTTGCTCTCCTTTCCTGCTTCTTCAAGACAGCCACCTATTGAAAAGAAATGAACACAGAGCTTCCTATGGCTCTGGAGGCTGCTGACCCATGGGACCACATTGGCCCCAGGAGAGGGACAACTCCAGAGACCTGCATGAAGTCGAGTGGTAGAGCAAAGACTTAGTAACAACAGAGAGACCTGCAAGAGCCCATGACACCTACTGGGCCAACATTCAGGCTCAACTCTCAATGTACACCTACTGTTCAGAAGGCAAATGCTTTCTAGGTTTACTGACCAAGTTCCTAGCTCCAAAACTAACAGCTTTTCTTTTAATGGATCACAGTATCCTCCATGTATAGCACTTCTCTTCCTATTGAAGACAGGCAAAATCCAGGATTAGGGTGATGGCTGAGTACCATGGGACAGTCCTGTGAGCCCCCAGCTCCCCCAGTGGGAGTGCCATTACTGATTTACAGAGTCAACCCTCAGAGCTGGCCTCCCACTTTCCCTGAGTTCCTCTTCCCTGTTCTCCTGCTACGGGCCCAAGGCTCCTGCATCCTATACAAGGGCTTCCACCCCACACAGGGAGTGGGGAGCGGTCTGGGGGTTTTCTCCAAATTTTTCTCCAAGACCCCCAGTGATTTCATCCCCTTTATGTTCCCACCTCACAGACCTCACCTGCAAGCTCCCCATCACAAAGCCAACAACATCCAGGATGCCAGGCAGGCCCTTCATGGAGGTGCAAGAGGAGCAGGGTAGCAGCATCTCTCACTTTCTCAGCATGGGATGATGACTGGTACAGCCACAGGCAGGGGACCATGGAAGACAAATGTCACCTTGCACACAGTCATAGCTACAATACTAGCAAAGTCACTTCAGAACACAAAATGTTCAAGCTGTTGGCCACCATCTAAAGATTTCAGACAAGTGGTGAGTGGGAGGGCATCCTGACAACTGTCACATGCTGTACAGACATCAGGACAAGATTACATCTTGTGGACAGATGTGTATACAGACACATTATATAAATAACAGCCGTGGTGCCAATTTGTCACAAATGGTGGGTCTGCTGTGAAATCATGCTTCAGATAGCACACGCTATGGCCAATTATCATCATAGCCCATGTGCAGCATTCAGAGTCACACCCTCAGGGATGAAGAATTTTGTTGACACGGCCAATTGAGAAAAAAGCATCCTCAAGATCTAGGATTCTTTCCCAAACTTGCTCTCGGGCATTGCAGTCTACCTTGACCATGATCCCCCAGAGTATCTGGCAAGTGCATATCTGTGCTTAATAATCAACAAATAAATAAAGAATTTTTAAAGGGTCCTTATTTGTCTGAAGAGCTTGAAATGAGCTGCTGGGGCAATAAGAACACTAGAAACCTTTAGAGCATTCAGTGCCAGGGGCACAGTGGGGTCCCCTCTTGTCACCCTGTTGGGCCTGCTTTCTGAGCCTTTTGCGGTAACTATCAGTTGCCCTATCTATGTCTGAACCTCATTGTCCCTGCCTTGGCTGTGTGGCAGATATCCTGTCACCCCAAGTGGTTAGATGTGCATACCTCAGGGCTCTGGGTTTGACTCCATTCACAAAGCCCCTGGCAGTAATGTTAGAAATTAGATCTTGTCACATCCTCTTGGCCCCAGAGTCTAAACTGCAGAGTCCTGCCATATTCTAAACAGCTCTTTGCTTCCTAGTAGGTACCAGAAGCCAGAGTCTGCCAGTTGTGACGGCATACCTTGGGTTGCTATCACATACCTACAATTTCCTCCACCAAATACATTTTAGATAGATAGATTGACAGGTTGATTTATACCTTTAATCTATATTTTATTCATTCATTCATTTACTTTATTTTCCTTACTTTCTATCTCATTTTTAAGTACTGCTCTGCCTTCAGAAGACGCAGAGAAACACAAATATTTTTTTACTCTAATTAGCCAAAACAACTCCAGCTTTAGAAATTTGGATTCATTTTCCTACAGTCTCTCAAGAAGCTATCTGTGACTGTCTATCATCTCATTTTTTTTTTTCACCCCATTCCCAAAAGCATGAGAATTCCAGGCCACCCAACACATAGAAGCACTGCTTAACATAGATTTTTGCTTTTGATGACATGACTTTTTTAAAAACATGTATTCCAATTCTGTTTCTCCCTCTCTTTCTGGCACAAAGATTTCAAGATCTTTATTTGCTGAGCTTCAGGACACAGTCACATCTTTGCTGCTTTTTTCCTTGGTTACAACAAAAAGCACTTTCCCTTAATGAGCGTTACAATGAGAGAGACTACCAGGTAGGTATCCTTACTTCTCCTCCTTGTCTCCCTTCAAAGTCTGTGGATTCTCCCTTTCAAATGAGAGTGGAAGGATTGTCAGGCCTTTTCCTGGAACTATGTCAAGTCCTCTATGTCAGACAGACTTGGAGACTAGACAGGAAACCCAGAGAAATCATCCTTGCAAATGCAACAGGTAAACACCAGATGGCTTTTCAGCCATTCTCAAGATGCACTGAAAAACAAATCCAATTTCAGGATCAGAGGAGCAGGCCAAAATCAGCAACTGAGCTTGCAAAAACCTCCCACATCAGCACTAATTTTTATGGAATTAAAAACATCCAGGTGAGTTGGCACACACTTATAATCCCAGCAGCTTGGGAGACTGAGGCAAGAGGATTGTGAGTTCAAAGCCAGCTTTAGCAACTTAGCCAGACCCTTTTTTAATGCAGGCAGAAGTACTACGTAAATATATTAAAGAGCTGTTGATCAGAGCAAAGCAACCTTGCTGGATGCCCTTGCCACAAAGGATCCCACTCAGACACCAGGAATAGCACTACTGTAGCTCCACAGCTGCTGAGAGCATTTAGCAGGGACCCTCAGCATGGCAATGGGTGCAGCTCTATAGGAGCTGGGCTAACAGCAATGGAGACAACAGCTCAAGGCAGCAGCAAACAAGGCAACCTCAGAGATCTTGGCTTCAACCTGTAGGGGGTACAGTAGCTGCTCATTTAATGGAGCCCACAAAGGGCAGCACAGGGAGTAGAGTCTCCACTACCCTAGAGACCGCACAAAGCCCTTCATGAGCAACTGAAGAACTCAAACAAGTGCAGGCTAATAGGCTAACATTGGTTTGGGTAAAAATGACATCATTCCTACCCATAGGCTGCAAGGCCAGGAACATTTTGGTAAAAAACCTGATGTTTAAGTGCAGGGAGAAAGGACAGAGTGCATTTCTCACTGAATAATTGCTCTTTCTTCCCTGAGGTCAGACAATCTTCCATATATCCCACAGATGTGCCCCCAGAGTAAGCAATGGCCACACCAACCAGCCCTGGGTCCCTCCTCTTACTACCTAGTGGCTCATGCTGGCTGTTCTTCTATAATGGAGTCCATGGTAAAAATTTCCCTCAAAGAAAAGAGGCTGCTTAATGGCCTGAGTGTGTTTAAAAATGCCATTGTTTTTCTTCTGCTCCTGGGGGTTCAACCCAGACTCATGCGCATACTAAGCATGCTCTCTGTACCACTGAGTTACATACACCCCCATTTTAAAGAACACTAACTTGGGACAAACATGCAGATCTTTCAAACAGAATGGGATTTAAGAGGCCATGTAACCAGAGTCTCATTTTATAGAACAGAACACCAAGGCCCAGAACAGAAATGAGACCACCTATCACTCAGGCATTAGCAGCCAAGCAGACCCAGGACAGACCCCTGAATCCCCAGGCACCATTGCTCCCTTCCCTTCATTCCCTACACTTTTTCCTCTTATATTTTCCTACATGTGCACATGCACGTGCACGCAGGCACACACATGCACAGTCCCAGAAGTCCCTTAGATTGCAGTCCCAAGGGCTCAAACTGCCTCCCCCCCCCCAGCTCCCTCCTTCTCTAAATGCAAGCAGTCCTCTCCCTATTTCAATGCCAGAACAAAGTGCCAAACCCCAGAAAACAAAGCCCCACTCCAGCCTGAAGAAGTATAACCCCAGCTCGTTATCAGATAAATCATTTCCTGAAAGAAATATGGCTGTAATAGAAGAGGAGAGCCATGTCCATAGGCCCCTCCACAGTTCTCCCGGACCTCTCACTTCAGGGAGATCCTGGGCAGAACTGCCCTGGGCCCCTCATTCCTCCCAGGACCACTCATCAGACAAAGAAGCAGGCTGCAGTCTCGGGTCCAATTCAGAAACCATTCACTGAGCTCCCCTGCGGCTCATCCAGCAGGTATGTCCCTACCCTGTCTTCCAAGCATCCAGAGAAGGCAGAGAACTAGCACAGATAAAAGTGCTCACAGCACCACCAGAGAAGCAAGCCCAGGAGGCCCAATGACCTCACCAGGCCACCTCACAAGCCTTGTGCTAGAGTTTTGGGAGGATGTGCCCCTCTGATCCTGCTGCCACTAGGAATTTCCAGGTTGAGAACTCCCTAGAAAAAAAAGAGAGAGAGAGAGAGAGAGAAAAGAAAAGCTTCCAAACACCAGCCCAATCCAAGTTTCTCATTCTGAGGAACCTGGATGGCAAGGAGGAGAATACAGGCCTTCAGCTGATCCAAACCAGATTCCTCACACCATCCAACTCCCAAAGAGCATCAGGAAAGGGAGCCGGGATGGGGAGAGTGAGCAAAAGAACGGGAAAGCTCCCCTGTGCTTCCCTAGGCTTGCCTGCTCTTGACTTTGAGCAACCATTCCAAACAGGGAAATCTGCCAGGAGATACATTAAGTCTGTAAGAGAAGAAGGCTCCAGGCAAAGAGCTGTCAGTCACAGGGAAAAAATCAACACAATATATTGATTCTACTCTTTTCTCAGTGAAGGGCAGCCTCATGCTCAACCCTCTCACCACCTCCCCCACCCCATCACACACAACTGTAAAAGAAAAAAAAATTTTTTTTTTCAAACTCACAAGGAAAACTGATACCCAGAGAAGCACAGGGAGTGGGGGGTGGGGGGTCCAGGTGCTTTTGCTTGCATGAAGGACAGAGTGGGGGAAGGATGCAGGAAGCCATCCAATAGGCCCCCTTCCTGGCAACTGGATAGCTGTTCCCCAGAGTCATGACCATTAGAAGGCTCAGAGCTGCCTAGTCTTCATCTGCAAGTCTCAGAACCCATACCTTCTGGTATTGCACATCCAGGTGTTGTCCCTTTTCTCATCAAAGCGGTCTGTCTACTTGTGAGGCCAGGGGCTGAAGAAAAACACATTTTAAGGATAGGATTTCTACACTGCCAGTGATCTCATGAGCTGGAGGACCCCATTTACTCCTCCATCTTCTCCAAGAAAATCATCTTACATCCCCCTTGAGAAGAAAGTTTCACCCACCAACACAACCGCCTCTGGGTAGAAGTCACCCACCAGAAGACACACCGCAGGTGCTTGGAAAATCCCTGAATCATGGGATTTGAAGGGTTAGAAGGGACCTTTGACATCATGCTTTCTGGCTTACAAGGCAGTTCTCTCGTATCACAGATGAGAGGCCATTGTACCTTTGTATAATTCTTGTAGTGCAGCCCCCACTGGATGACCAGACAGCCCATCCCCTTTGTTGAACAAAGTTTTATCACTGCAACAAGTCAAGTCCTATCAGCTATGCAGAATAAGTATTCTCTTTGCTGGATTAGACAGATTCGGCTCTCTCAATTTTCATCCTGACATTTGTAATCCTGAGAGGTAGACATCCTGAAGCATGCAGGCTTGTCCATTTGAAGAGAAGATGTGAGACTGCCAGGCCTAGAAACTGGAAAGGAGTCAACCTAACACTGCCATGTGTGGAAACCAGGGGCCTGGTAGCTTACTTTGTCCTCCTCACAGATCCTGCCTATACAAAATATCTGCCAACAGCCACCAGAAGCTAAAGGAATGCACAGTGCTCATTCTGCACTTTTAGAACTGGGTCAGAGGAAGAGCACTGAGAATGTTGATAAAAGTACTAGTCATTTGCTACAAAAGGTTGATGGCCCCCAGGCATGTCCATCTGCCCCAAGGTCTGCTGTGGATACTGGCCCCTCTTGGAGGACAAGGTCTCAAGTTTAGATCCTCTTAGCCTCCTCTCCTACCCAGTGCTTTCAATCTGATTCTTCTGTTAATATCAGCTCCCTTCAAGGGCCCACAAGAGATGCATATGGTTAGCTCAGCCTCTATTTTAATAAGCTCAAAATTATTTTTAAGCTCCTCTAAGAAAAACATTACCATGAACCTCCTGCTTAAAAGGAGGCCTTTTGTAGAGATGCCGAGAAGAGTTGTAAGATGGCACATTGTGACTCGGCCACCACAGGGTGAGTAACATGTCATATATAACTGGACTTTGTAGTTTCCAGGATGCTAATACAATCTATACAGTTCGAATATCAGTTCAGTGAAGTATTTATGATTATCCCCCACTTGGCAGATGAGAAAATTGTGGCTCAGAGAAACTGCACTTGACCAAACTCATGTGGCAGGCAAATTGTGGAATAGGAATTAAAACTCAATTCTGAGACTTTCTTAATAGGACCCCTAAAGCTCAAGAAATAATGCCAACAGGAATGGAATCAAATTTAAAGACTTCTACACAACAAAGGAAACAATTAGGAATATGAAGAGAGAACCAAGAGAATTGGGGAAAAAAAATCTTTGCTAACTATTCTCTGACAGAGGATTAATATCTAGAATATATAAAGAACTCAAAGAACTTTGCACCAAAAAAAATCAAATAGCCCAATTATTAAATGGGCAAATGAATTAAATAGAGACTTCTCAAAAGAAGAAATACAAATGGCCAACAAATACATGAAAAAATGTTCAATATCATTAGCAATTAGGGAAATGCAAATCAGAACTACACTGTGATTTTATCTCACACCAATCAGAATGGCAGTCATCAGAATACAACTAATAATAAATGCTGGAGAGAATGTAGAGAAAAAGGAGCATTTTTACACTGTTGGTGGAACTATAAATTAGTACAACTACCATGGAAATCAGTATGAAGTTTCCTCAAAAGACTAGGCCTGGAACCACCAGGCAATCCAGCTATGCTACTCCTCAGTATTTACCCTGGAGAATTAAAAACATCTTACTTCAGTGATACATGCATACCCATTTTATAGCAGCATAATTCACAGTAGTCAAACTATGGAATTAGCCCAGGTGTCCACCAACAGATGAACAGATAAAGAAAATGTGGCATATATTCACAATGAACTTTTATTCAACCATAAAGAAAAATGAAACTATGCCATCTGCAGGAAAATGGATGGAACTAGGAACCATCATGTTAAGTGAAATAAGTCAAACTCAGGAGGTTAAGGGTCCTATGCTTTCTCTCATATGTGAAAGCAAGAGAAGAAAAATGAAAACAAAGCTGGGGATGGATCTCCTAAAAATCAAAGGGAAATCAATAGAGGAAAGGGACCAAGGGAGGGAGACAGGGAAGGAGGGGGGAAATGCTGGGGAGTGATACTGGTCAAATTATATTGTTAAATTGTGTACATGTATGACTATGTAACAACAAATCCCATCAATATGCACAACTACAATGCACCAGTTAAAAAATGAGGGGAAAAAATTATGTCGTTCCATAAAGGTTGAAATAAAAATCTCAATTAAAAAAAAAAAAAAAAAAACCTCAATTCTATAGAAAGCAATTACTGAGAGAATACTTTTTCTGTGTTTCCAAACTGCTTCTCTAAAAGGCACTATCAACCTCATGCAGGTGAAGAGGTCCCTATGCCATCCATCTCTGGGTTTCTGAGTAGACAAGGAAGAACAAGAAGCTCAAGGACACATTTAGGAGAGGGATCCCATATGTAAGGACCATCCCCAGGAGAGGCAGCTGAGGTCAGGACATCCGCTAGCCACCCAGACCCTGGTCAGAGAATTCTTATCATACAATATGATAAACTGTCCTTTGCTATGGTCCCACAATCTCTAACTCCATCCCCAACTTAACTCTTCAGTGTGTGCATCCAATTCACTTTTCCTCCACTCCATGGTATTAGACAAAGGCTTCTAAGAAGTCCAAAAATTTCCAGTGGATATGCCTGGGGAGTCCACGAAGATATAATATCAAGAAACCTAGTCACAGAGTTCTTATACAACAAAACCACATTATTTCTAAGCTGGAAGCCAGAGAGACCACCAATGGCGACCTATCAATTCACTTAAGGATGCAGGTTCAAAGACTTCACTGGCTGGCCCACGTCCGAAAGGCAGCACTGAAGTCGGATCCTAGGATATCAGAATCTGTGTTATTTTGGGTTGCATCATATTTTATCTCCTAACATAGAAATTTTTCATTTTGGTTTTGAACAAGTGCATAAACCTTTGAGCCACAAAGAGAATAAGTATCTTGGCTGCACTGACAGGGGGTAGAGCCAGACCTTGAACTCAGGCCGGTCTGACTCCTAACACTTAATGTGTTCTTTCCAACATGCTTTTTAAAAAAAAAAAAAACCCTAAGGATTACACCATGCCCTTTAGGACAATTCCTGCTAACCACTGGAATCTGTTAAGGAAGTGACTCCTACCCAGAAAATCAGCAGTTTTAAACAGATTTACTGAAAATACTAAAACCTAAACAAAACAGGTCTATTTAGCATTTGGAGTAAAAAACAAAACACTAAGCCTTGTAAAGATGGCCTTTGGTTTGCACAATGTCAACCCACTGCAGAGAAATCCTGGATGGGCTTCTCTAAAGCCCTTCCTGAGGAGGGAGAATTAGCAGCATGTTCTCAAAGACCTCTCTGTGAAGCAGTGGAGGAAGAAGTAAGCCTCCGGTCCCATGAGTGAAGACCACAACCCTAGGAGAGCCCAGCCAGCTGCGACGGACTCCCCTTGAGCTTTGTAAGCAGCTGGCAGCGACACTGTGCCCCCACACACAAACACAAAAGGGCCACATGCACACGATCCACCATCCCACAATCATGCACTAGTGTCTACATTCACACCTCACGGACTTAGCATACATGTGCAAACACTAATACTGCATCACACACTGCTCACTTGCAACTTCACACACATCTCAGTCATACTCATGCACCCACAGAGATGTAAACACACACACACACACACACACACTCCATCTATATGCTATGACCCTCATCCTTTAATTTGGCTGCATCCTCTCTTGCCTCCCTCCTCCAGAGAAGCCTGAGACACCTGAGCTGATCCAGTCCCCAGGCCCTGTCTAATGTCATTTCCAATCCAGCGATTATGGGGCGGGATCCAGAAACACTGTGTTTGCTGCCTGCCTGGGCCACTAACAAGCTCAGGAGAGAAAAGTCAGAGCGGTTTATGACAGCTCCTAATGACGACTGCTCTTGGTAATGACCAGCTCTGCGGTGACCCAAGTATGAGTTGATTATAGGCTCTGGCTCCTGCTCAGCACACCCAGCATAGAGGTTTCCCGGGGGCACTGACCGCAGCAGATGGCCCCTTCCCTGGCTGCTGGGACCTCATCAGGCCTGCCTCCTTCAAGTGGGTGGCCCTGAGCTGGCCCACACCCAGCCAGTACCACCCTGAGCCATCTCGTAAGAGACAAGACTGTGGGCCTCCTCTCTCTCTCCTCTACTCGTAGGCTCTCCTAAACATCTCACCCATTAAAGCCTGAAGTTCTGCCATTAGTACTTCCTTCCTTTGGACCTTGAGGTCTTCTTCATCATCTCCTTTTCTTCTATTTGTTTGCTTATTTAATTATTTAGAGTGACAGAACATTTTAAAATAGGTTCTTCATGTTTTCCCACTGCCAACAGACATAGTCTCCCTTCTTTACCATGGCACTCAAGACCCTTGGTGACTGGCCTTTGCCTACTTTATCAGCCTCATTTCCAGACACTCACCACCATACACCAGACAATTTAACCACAAAGAGACGCACCACTCTCCAAAATGCAGACAACTTCTGCTTAGAACATCCTCTGCCCATCTTTTCTGCCTAACAAACTACCACCAGCAGTTCCTTGGAGGACAGCGTGTTATGCCTTCTCCATAGCTTTCCTTGACCCTTTCCGAGGATGAATTATTGCCTTCCCCACACTACTATGGCCCCTAGTTCTTAGCTATTACAAAATCTGACCATTCGGTCAAGCAGTATTCTATTCTACTTACCCTCTTCTCTCTAGGCCGTAAGGCCACTGAGGGCAGGAACCACATCCCAACTACATAACTGTTTTATGTACAAGCCTGACCCACAATATACTCAGTTCAATCCACCTGGCATTATTAAACCTCCAACACTATCATGTGATTAAATTCATCAAGGCACTTTCCTCCCCAAAGCAGGAAATACCACAGGAGTAGTACAAAACACAGGACACCGGGGTCTAAGAGGCAGAACAGATGCACCTGGCAGAAGCCCATAGCAAATCTGAAACTTTCCCTCCAGTGACCCCAAACTTTGAGGGGCCCTAGTCTTCACATGAGCTCACCCACTAATAGATCCCCAACCCCACTGCCAAACCTTACCAGCTCCTATCTGCTCATTTTAAGGCATGATAAAGTGGATGCTCTTCCTCATCCAGGTGACTCTCTGCAGGGCTTTTCTCTCCTGATATAATTTTAAAGGCAACATGCAACCAAAAAGAATTTGCCTACTGAAAAATCTCTCCTGCCTGTACCTATATGCACTGGTAAGAGCTATCTTATAGCCAAGAAAGGTTTACTTTTCTTGCCAAGGACCGAACTCAGAATTCAAGGCACCTGGAGAAAGGAAGAAGCTCAGAACTCTTCAGAGTGCAGGACTAACTTTCTCCAGCTGCCCTGCTTGGCTCTGACTGTGGAGACCCCTCCCTCTTCTCAAGCCCTACGAAGAATCAATATAAACACTTCAGTCTGCACAGGTAAAAATCTCTCCGGGTGATGGTTCCAAAGTTAGGGGATGTGTTATAAAAGACAAAGCAAGAATCTGTACTCAGTAGAAGCCCAATGATTGCATACTCAATCAAATCTGCAAGAGTGCATGGTTAGATTTTCAAAAGAAAACATACACACCTGCTTTTAAATGAATGTGTGTTAAGAGTAAAGAATCTGTAACCTGAGAGGCCCGGGTGCTGGCCAGCATTTGGCACCTTGCAGGCAGCTGATCCTCTTTGCACCTCTGCATCTTAGAACAAAGGCCCTGACTCTGCAGCCAGCCCTGCTCCCTCTGGTAGGAGAGGCTGCCTGCAGGTTACTACATGGAGGTTAGGGGCTGCCCTCAGTGGTTCAGTCTTGCCCTTCTACTTCTCAGCACCTTGTCCAGGGCTGACAACAAGTACTTGCTTGGCTGACCGCCTTCCTTTCCACAGCTCTGCCTCCTCACCCAGGTGGTATCTCTGACTAGGGCCCATGGCCACAAGTGGATTGGTTGACAACTCTAACACATATGGGTTTTCAATTCACCTGCCACTCCACAAAAGCAGGCCCAGCACTGCTAGAACCTTGTTACCTTTTAAGTCAGGTACACAAACAATGGAGAATTAGAAGGACCAATTCCTTCTGTTATACCTCAATCAGCCTGTGAATCCCCAAGTATTTGGACAGGCCTAGCACTCTAAGAGGATGCTGAGCTCATTGCTAGAACTGACAAATGAAAACTGACATTCTTCACCTATAGTTATTTACCTGACAGGTTTTGTCACTGGAACATTTATTACTTTTTTGAGTCCTAACACCTTCCCCTGCTCTCATCACCTGACATCGGAATGCCCTTGACTTTCTCCTCTGATCTTAAGCCTTACATTTAGCTACTCATCCCCTCAAGGAAACTTCCCTGAATTTCTGCAGCTCCCACAGAAGACCTCTCCCTCCCTCAGGCCAGAGAGCTGGAACAGGCACTAAAGCTTCAGAAGTGAGTGGATGACAGAGATAAGAGTGGACAAGGCCTGTCTCACCCACTGGTTTCTTAAATTTGTCAAGGGCAGGAACTGAGTCCTGGGTACAGAGTGGAGACCGAAGGCAGTCTGGAAGGCACATGGGGGCCTGTGAGTCTGTGAGCCATGCATGGTAAGATGGCAAGGCCACCCCACGTGAGGCACCGCAGGATGGAACATGCTTTTCAGGTAGCTGTTGTGTCTAAGGGTTTAAAGTGCTTATTCCAGGCCACAGACACAGAGGTAGGGATTTCCTTCAGCCATAAGCCATTTCCCAAGCGTGAATGGATTCATATCTAATAAAAGACACAGGTCTGAACTAATTTTCAAAAAGCTCACAAACAGAGAAGAACACCTCTGAGATAGTCCCAAGAGGAAATGTCCTGGAGAGCAGGCTGATAGAAGGACTAGAGAAAACAAGAGAAAGAAAATCCCCTTCATAATCCTACCTGAATGAGAAAGAACACTGTTTAGGGAACCTGACTCCTCATTTTTTGCCACCACCAAAGTACTATTTTGGCACTCTTTACGACTCACAGACATCCTTTCAGAATTTGTAAATGATTTCCCTTAATTCCTGCCCTGAAGAAAATACTCCTTTATTCCCCCCCAAATACCTGCAAGCCAGTAAACATCAGTTCTTAAGAGCTGTCTGTGAGCAGCCTTCCTCCCAGGCCCACAACCCGCTACAGAACCTGAGAGACCAACTCTTTTTACTCTCAAGACTCAAATGTGAGCATGGGAGCTCTGCACCTGAGCCAAGGCTCCCACCCCAGAGCCTTCCTCCAACAGACACAAATATCACCTGTCCTCTGAGGTGCTTGCTTCTCATCCCTGCTCCGCCAAGGAGGTCAAGATAAGAAGCACCTAGGATGGGGCCTAAGTCATAGGAGTAAGGTCTTGCAGTAAGGACCCCAGAGCACAGTGATCCTGAAGCTCCAGCATCTCAGACTGCCGGAAAACAAGAGGTTTACGATTCAACAGTCCCTCTCTGAAAAAATGACTACAGGCAATTAGCACAATATAACCCTTTGAAAGACCTAGAAAACTGTATGTCAGCTCCTTCATCATCGCCCTCCACTTCTTCATTACTGCATCTCTTAAAACTGCCCTGGGTTCTTATTCTTGCCTGCGCAGGGCTCGTCTTTCCTCTTGATTCTAATACAGATCTCTTGAAACCAGTAACAAGCAGAACCAGAGGCTCTGGGGAAGGAGAGAGAGAGAGAGAGAGAGAGAGAGAGAGAGAGAGAGAGAGAGAGAGAGAGATTCCCCACTATAACTCCAATTCAGCAGAATCCAGAAGGTGATTTCATCCCCTACCACCATGCCCTGGCCCCACCTCCCAAATCATTCAACACACGCAATCCCCTGCCAATTTGATTCAACAAACGTCTATTTTCAAAGAAACCTAAGCTGGCTGCTTCTGGTTCACTTCCCTCAGAACCCATCACAAACTGTCCCTGTGATGCTGAGGGAAGCCGTCCTGAGGCTTGCCCCCTCTGAACCAGGAAGTCCCCAGGTGCCAGCACTAAGTGGCACTCAGATCCAGGAAGGCTCACGCAGCAGAGGCGACTCCTGAAGACATCAATGATGCCAGTCTGTCCAGCCAGCCAGGCTGCTATGCCAGGTCCTCTCGGGCACATCGAGAATGACAGTGCTAGTGACAGGCAAGGCCTCTTACACGGCAAAGCCGTAGTTCAAATATTTATTGTATGTGTCTGGCTTTCACACGGAATTTGCAACCTGCCAGTTACCAGTGTTTACCTTGGTAGAAATTCACGGGAAATCTTAGTCTGAACAGGCCCAGAGTTTATTTTACTGCCAGATAAACAACTTTCTTTGATAAATCATCCGTGTGACAGTGTTCCTGAAAGACTAAACAAAGATTTCAAGCACAATCTATAGGCCTTTGAGAAGCCTTCCAAAGCTAATGCATGTTTAATTGGCTGCTCTAAGCAGGTTGGGGCAGGGCAAGGGTCTGACATTTCTTTGGCCATTTGTTCTCTTAAAAAAAAAAAAATACAGATTGGAGCTTCTGGCTCATTTCTACAAAACTGGATGAAATCTACCAATATTTAAATGCTCCTTTGCCTCTGAATATAGCCTATTTCTTTGGTCAAAGGGAATGAATATCACAGGGCAGCTGTTGGAAAAGAAAAGGAATTCTGCCCAGGAGGTGTTGCATGAGAAAAAGAGGAGGGAGAGGAGGGGCGACAACACAAAGGGGCGCTAAAATCTCTCTGAAATAGACCCCAATAAATTATGAGGAGAATATATTAGGTAAAAGGTTGCTTAAAAGCACCTAAAAACACACAAAAGAAAACTTAAGTGGACATGTCCTGGAAGTGGCGTACATTCGGTCATAATTCTTTGATGGCTTCCAATTGTAGAATGACCTCAGGGTGTCAGCGATCTAACTAAAATCCAGAGGTCCTTCTTTTCTATCATTCATAAGTTTTGCAGTTTAGGGGCAGCGAATGTTTGTTTGTGTTAACTCTAGTACCTAGAAGTTGCAAAAATTTTTTTCCAAACAGGTCTTTTAAAAGCCTTCTTCAGTTTAATCCTGTCAACAACGAATTAACCCGTACGTTCCATTCCACTTCTTAATTGATTGATTGATTCACTTAATTTTTGCCAAATTAGCTAATTTCATGAGCACTAGAATCAAATCCCCTTTCCTAGGCAAAGTTCTACCCTGAAACAACTTTATAATAAAAGAATATCATTCTTATGGATTGAACAACCATCACATTCTAGTGACTGAAATTAATTAATCTAATTAATTAATTCAATTCTCCCCACAATGTAATGAGATTGGAATTACCATTCATATGTTGCAAATGAGGAGGCAAGTTCAGGGAGGTTAAGAGACTTTCTCATGGTTGCTCAGCTTGAAGGGCTGGGATTCAATCCAGGTCTGTCTGGGCCACAGCCTGTGTTCTTTCTAGTCTGCTACACTGCCTGAAATCCAACAACCACTGAGCTCTCTCTCTCTCTCTCTCTCTCTCTCTCTCTCTCTCTCTCTCTCTCTCTCTCTCTCTCTCTCTCTCCTTGCAGATTCCACCAACTCTGAGAGTAAAAGAGCACTCACTCAATTCCCTAACCTGGGAGGCTCCTCCAGGGATCCTGGCAGGATGGGAACATGATGGGCATGAGAAGACAGGAAGGCAGGAGGGTATGAAATCTGGGTTGGCTCCTTAACATAGGCTGATGAGAAGGAAAGCTGTCAGGAATCCAGGTGGAGGAGCCTTGGGCAACAGAATGACTAACTCCTTTTTCTTTTCTTCAGTCTGTAAGAGGACATGGACTGGCTGATCTTCGGGGTCCTATCCAAATTAGCAAATAACTGGTACAGACAAATAACATGGTGTCCACAGCAAAGGTAGCATGCATGGGCTGTGAATAGCCCTGTTACCCCAGCTCTACCCTTAGCCCTCTTTTCCCATCTTCCCCACCAGAAAAGCTTCAGAAAATAAAGGTAAACTTGGGGGCAAATCCTTCTCCTTGCTCCCCTTCTCCTTGGGAGTTAACATATATCACAAAAGATGAAGACATGATGCTTAGAAAAATAAGTCAGATGCAAAATGACAATACCATAGGATTCCATTCCCATAAGGTCCCTAGAGTAGTCATATTCATAGGGACAGAAAGGGGAATGGTGGTTACCAGGGCCTGGGGAGAGTGGGATGGGGAGTTAATGTTCAGGGGGTATAGAGTTTTAGTTTGGATGATGAAAACTCGGGAGATGGATGGTGATGATGGTTGGTCCACAATGTAAATGTACTTTAATGCCACTGACTAAACAGTTAAAAATGGTTACGATTGTTAGTTTTATGTTAACATAATATGCCACCCAGTGAAAGGAAGAAAGGAAAGGAAGAGGTGGGAGGGCTCGGCCAGTGGGTCAGGGCCAGAGTCACAGAATTGCAATTGAAGAGCACTTCCAAGCACACCCAGATCACACTGTTTGGCAAGTGCCCATCCCAAGGAATAACCCAGTCAGAACTGGACTTAATCACAAGTAGAAGTCATGGGTCAGCTGGTTCCAACCCAATTATGGCTATACCTAAATCTGCCTCAGGACAAAGAAAGGCAACCATTCCAGCATGATGCAAGGAGGGCAAAGGACATCAGGTTCAATAAATACACTGACAGTATAGGATAAGAGAGTTTCCCGAATCACCCCTCCTCACTTCATTAGTGAAACCCATACAAGGAGGCCTCACATGCCCAAGTCAAATCACTGGTTACTTCCATCCCTGGAAAGAGCACCAAAGCGAACAACTGCTGAGTTCAGCTGTAAGATACTATCTCACCTTATCTGCTCATCATCAAAATCTATTTCTGGGTACAAGCTACCACTCACTGTAAGGAAACTGAGACATGGAGAAGATCTGCCCAGTGTGGCAGGGCGTACACACAGTAGCAAAGGAGGCAGAGGGAGGAATGAACTCAGTTCCAGAGGATGCAATGCCCCATCCACAGACCCCAGATGTTTGTGTCCTTGCACACATTTCAGTAGACTGCTGAGAGCCATAGCAAGCCATTGAGATGATAATGGTTATGTTAAGCTGTGTATATTAGACCCCTGCTGTCCACCTCAGCCTGCTACTTTGGAGTTCTCAAGGGGATTCCCGGAGAGTTCCCATTGGTTGGGGAAGTGCCAGAGGAGGGATTTCCGGTTGGTGGTTGCTGGCGTCACCTCTCAACCACTCCGTTCTGGAAAAAATGCCATGCGTCATTCAGACTCGGCTATGGCTCTCAGCAGTAGACTTTCATTGGTTTAAAGTTACTACAGTAAATTGATGCTCAGTGGAATTTGCCTTATCTAAGCATCTTCTGCCACCATCATAGCCAAGAGAGAATCCATGATGGAGAAGGGTGCATTATACTCACTGAAGGGGGAAAATTTGGCTCTTTACAGCTTTTACTTTGGGTTCCTCAATGTGTGACCTCAGCCTAAATTGCCAGGGGCCTGATTCCTTGAGAAGAACCCCCAATCTGAAACTGGATAAGCAAGTAATTGACAAACACCACTCCAACTAGAAGGCTTTGAAAGCTTCTGGTTAATCAGGATCTCAGCACTGCACCATACAATCTCAAGCCCGGGAAGACTATTAAGAATGAGATACAGATGGTAACCCATGTGTTACACCCCCAATGAACTGAACAAAGAGACAATTCCATGTTTTCTCATACACAAAACAACAATTAATTCCAAGCATTTACAAATCTGTAGATAAGATATGTATTTTAGACATCTTCAGTGACAATAAAAACCAGTTGTCTTCAGCCTGCCAACTCTACACAGGGGAGGGGGTAATAGCTCCTTCTCCCATGTCTATTTAACTTTGATTAAACTAAATTTCTGGATGTTAGGGTTGCTTTTTCCGGATAAACATAGACACTCAAGTCACTCAAAGCAGGGCATGTAGGGCTGGGGATGTGGCTCAGTGGTAGAGTGCTCACTTAGCATGCATAAAGCATTGGGTTCGATCCTCAGCATCACATTTAAAATATAAAAAAAAAAAAAGATATTTAAAAAAAAAATTTAAAAACAGGGCATGTAGCTTTCCTTGAACTTAATTAAACACACAGTACATATTTACTTGGAAAGGAGTTCTCCCCTTTAAAAACAAGCAAGTCCGATATCCAGGTCCCTGTCATTCACGGACTCTTCTGACAAACCTTTATTTTTTGCCTACCCTGTATAGGACACTGTGCCAGGGACTTTTTGAGTACAAATAGGCCTTATTTTGTTCACTCTGAGACTCAGATTCTTTTTGCATTTTAGCATGAAGGATGTTTTCTTTGTCAGTGATGCAAAACGAATAATGCATCTCATAATTAATGGGCATCCTACACTAGGTAAAATATGGCATAAGACAGACGCTGCTCTCAAGCAGCTTACAGATGTTGCTGTTACTGGGTTGGCAGCCAATTTTCCTCTTCTTAGGGAGGAAACTCGTTTAGTTTGGAAAGCCTAAACTCCTTTTTGCAAGACACAAACTGCCCTGCTGAATGAAACTACAAATAGCAGCACAGTCCAGATACCTTGAGAGAGGTGTGAGGCAGAGTGAGAACAGATCAGCAGAGGTGCAAGGACCTCAGAAAATATTTCTTCCAGGAAATATTCCAAATGCTAACTGTGAGAGCTGCTTTTCTTTTTCTTTCCTATTTGGCTAATATTAGTGTTGCCAAGTACAGTTTTTTTCTTTATGAGAAAACATATAAACCAAAAAAAAAAAAAAGAGAGAGAGAGAGATACTCCCAGAAGGCAAGGAAAATTTCTGGGAGTAAAGGAATATTTTTGTACTGCAAGAAACTATGGGGCTAAAGAATTGCCACCTGAATTCTTAAGCTCAAAAAACTCAAAAAGCCAAAAAAAAAAAAAAAAAGAGGAAGTTCCAAACTATCTGTAGTGAAAGTACTAAATATCATCATGCAAATTTCTGCCAGAAATGCTTAAGGGTTTTTACAGGTACTGAAGAAAAAGCTCAGAAAAGTGGCCAGAAGCGAGGATCTTAACCTCACAGCATTTATAAATCATATCCTCACTTCCCTGAGATAAACTAACCTGAAGGAAAGATGGATATGGGCACTAAGTTGTTAACAGCAAGATTATTTGTGTGGCAGCTCGCAAACTCTACATTGGCCTATTTAAGAGGCAAGAGGAGTACCCTGATGTCATACAGCAAGTAAAGCAGAGAGAACAAAAAACAGAAGAGTGCATCCTAATTTAAGCATAGCAGGCAGGCTTGCCGCCATGTTGAATTTAGAGACTTTGCACCACCTAACTTTTGGCTTCCCACATCTGGTGCTTGATCCAGGCTGATCCAGCTGCATTCCAAAGCATCAGCACACAAGCTTTTCTGCTGATGTTTTTCCCTGTTGGGGGAAAAAATGTGCTCTGAACTGAGTGGGTACAATGCAGGGGTGGAGAGAAAAATGGCCAGGCAGACCCACCAGAGGGTTAAAAATGCATTGCCCAGGGGAAGGTAATGGGCTGGGTATGGTCAGCTCCACAGAGGTTGCCAGAGTCCAAGGATATGCAGGCAAATGTGTAAGGGTGAGTGCTGACCCAGAAGGAATGCAGCCCTTGCTTCCAGAGCTCACAGAGCCTTCTAGCAACCTATGTCTTCCCACCAGGAATGGCAGGACCACTTAATGCAAAGTTTGATCCCTGGAGTAGGGAGTCAAACATTCTTTTGCTTCTCTGTTGTGTGTCAGCTTGCATTGTCGAATGTCTTTGTTTCCTAACTGAATCCCATCAGCGTGGCTGACTGCCTCACTTATTTGAAATGAACTGAGCTAGGAAACAAGTTTCTCAACAAGGCTGTGTTCTCCAGAGTGCTAAGAAGGGCAGAGCTAAGCTCGGCTCCTGCAGAGAGACAGTGGGGTGCTAGGGGTCCTATTTATTGTTTTATAAGAAAATTTTTTTTAAAAAAGTCTTTCCTGCATCCAGGGTAAAAAAAAAATCCAGTATACACCATACTTGCGCTGTGCAGTACCTCAATGGCAAAGTTGAAACACTGTTCATCATTTCATAAGTGAGGAAGCCAGCACCATAGTGAACAAAAAGACTCCAGGTGGCAAAGTCAGATTCCTTATTTATCAAAGACGATGACTTGATAAGATGATCTCTAAGGTTCCAGAGGAACTCTATGAACCCAAGAAGAAAGTAAGCTCAGGGCTGAAGGAACACAATCCCAAATAGCTAATTACTCAGCTTCACCAAAATCGGATTGGTTATTAACAAAAAATACACCCTCCTTTCAGTAAGCAGTATGCCGGTGGCTTGTTGATTTAGTAGGTGCCTGCTGCAGGGTATAGCAGGTGAGTTACCCTTGTGCCCTCTAGACCTCTGCCCTACATTATGAAGTCAACCTTGCCCAACCAAATTCAAGGACTGCCTCTTCAGACCACGTTTAAAAATTCATCTAGTTCAACTAATAGCCACAAAGCCCCCAGAATTTTGAGGGACAACTGAAAGAATAGGGAGGAGACCCAATAATGATTTGAGGATATTGAGTTTCAGATCAAGATTCTGACCACAAAGACATGGATCTGCTTTTCTCAGCTCCTTAATGTTAACTTTGGCCTTGAGTTTCTGCAGCCCCAGGAACTTTAGAGCCTATGAGCTATAAATTAACTACCTCACTCTACAGCAAATCACTGACTAGTATTTAGCCAGGAATTTTTTAAAAAGCTAAAATTTACATTTTAATTTATTCAAGGTGGATACTTTTGGATTACGGTGTCTAACATGGTGCTTTGTATTCAATAAATGTTGAATGAAGGGACACATGCATATAAATGATAAACACACTAAATTTTGAGTTTCTTAATGGGAAGACATCACCTGCCAGTCTGCCACACACTCAAATCCAAGGCCTTCTATCACTCTTCTCTGGGGTGCAGAAACTGATCAAATCATATGAACATAAACTAACCACTAATACATTACCTTTCAGAGTTTAATATGATTCCCTGGGCTTATAAAAGGCCAGGGGGCCAACGGCTAAATGTGAGTGTTATAATTTACCATATCTGAAGAGAATCAAATTTTGTTGATTCTCTTCAGATATTATAAAGCACATACCTTTAACTATCCCTCCTAAGGATACTTTGGGATCTCAGTCATATCCAAGCCCATTCTTCCTGTCCTGACCATGCAACTAAACACTACCTGTCAGGATTTCTAAGAGATTTTATTTGTGCCCTTGTTTCCTCAAAGTCCTTCAGGAAGGAACCAAATGTATCCTGTGGATGAAAATATTGTTGCTGCCAAGGTAGTGTAGAGCTGCATAGCAAGAGACTCACCAGCCTCAGCCCAGTTTGGGGTATCCCCTAATGAAGCAAGAGTATTACCATAAAGAAGTAAATACTACTACCATGGATTAGGTGGAAGGACATCAGACTTCACATGAAAAATTTTAGGTGCCCTCTACAATTTTATTTGAGTTCTTTTAAAATGGGAAAAAAGAAGATAGGGTATGACTCAAACACTGATAGCAAAAAGGACAGGAGACCAAATTTTTCCAAGAGGTGCCATCATTCTCCTCCAAGAACAGAGAAGCCAGGCAGAGGTTTGCTGTTGAAATAAAAACCACAATAAACATCCATTCTCCTGATGCTTTCTGTAGCAAACAGTTTGAATTTTCCAACTTCCATCTTCTGCAAAACTGCAAATACTCTGAAAATGTACCTGTTGTGATGCACAATTTCCTTTGACTTGTGTATGCACCCACATGGGTGTGAATTTCATTCAGACATGGCACTTCACTAGTACAAGACCTTTTTTGTATATGATAAAGTTTAATAAGTGGTAAGTTTGATTAATGAACACGAAGTGATTCTTGATGAACATGAAGACTCACGTTACCTACCTTTATGCTTTTCCTGATAAGAATTCTGTAAGAAATCCAAATTCAGGAACACAATGCAGAGAAACACATTGTTCAGCATCAGGCTGAACCTGTCCTTCAGCAAACCCGGCCTGGCCCAAGCACGTCTCTGCATCCATTAAAGATAGAGCTAGAGAGACAAAGGGAGCTGGCCCTCCAAAAGGAAGCAATTCACATTTGCTTTTCCTAGAGAAAAGACTCCCAGATTGTTGAGAACTCAGGTCTCCTACCCTCAGACTGTGAGAAACCATCCCCGGAGTCCCCTGGGATCTGCTCCTTAGGCCACATCCTTCCAGCTCAGGGAGCCCTGGGTGCTGATTCAGAATGATTTGGAAAAGGGGAGAGAAATCGCACCACTGTGGGGATGTCAATGTGCTTTACCTGGAAGAACATGACTGGGATTCTCCTCTGAACCCCCCTACCTCCCCCAGCATTGAAATTTCCCCCTCCTGGGAAGGTACCCTGCAGTCAGCCATTTAAACCCTATGTAGAGTAGTGCTGACATCTAGGGGTGAATATAAAAAAAAGAGTCATCCAGACCGAGCCCAGCAGGCTGCCCACTGGAGCAGGTGAGAGGGGGCTGTGCCTCCTTGTAGCTTGCCAAGGTTGGTGTGTTCCCAGACTCCTCTCCACCTATCCCCACATCTGCCACCCTGTGCTACTAGAGAAGGTCTCCCCAGACCTATACCATGACACCTCCCTGTGCAGAAAAGCAGAAACAGTTTGACTTTAAGAGAAACTGCTCCGTTCCTGCCCTAGCCTGTCTTCTATCTACCTGAGAAAGTAGCCATCTGGAGAAGATGGAGGTAGAGAATGTCAAACTCCAACAAAAACCCTCACAGGCTCTCTGATCAGGAGACACAGGCCAGGAAAAGGCAGGGGATTCCAACCCGCCACCCCAGACTGCCAGGAATACTTTCTTACCAAACTCGCTTGCACAGAGATGTTCAATGATGGCCTCAGATTTCAACTCATTGTCACATGGAGGACACACAGTTGTACCTAAGAAGGGAAAGGGGAAAAAACAGAAAGCTAAAAGTTATGAAAAGAAAACAACCCCTGGGGAAGAAATGGGCCTGGGACCAGGCTGAAAATGGTTCAAGGTCTTCTGGAATTTGTAAAGGATGATCTGAGAATAGAAAAGAAAGGCTCTTGAGCCCAGAATCTAGAGCCACAAACAATCCAATAGTTTCTTGAAACATTTTGGCCTAGAGGAGCTGAATATGACACATTATTTAAGGTGTCTGAGGTAGATGGAGGCAGGTCCTGTGAATCATGACTTAGGGGCTATTGCGAGTCCCTGGGAAAAGCTTGCTTATAAACGAAAATAGATCTAGTCCATTGTTTCCTGTCCTTTGCCCTCTCCCTTTTAGGCCCCTCTGATTTCTGCCCCCCCCCCCACCATTTGCACACTCCCAACAAGACAACCTTTCAATTTGAGACCAGCTCTCTAGAAGCCAAGAGAAAAAGGAGTCAAACTTACTAACTTCAACCCTAGGGCCCTGAAAACCCCTCTCCAAAAAGGTCACTTCAGTAAAAGTTAAAGTCTGAGCAGGAAGCAGAGCAGCTGGGTGGGGGTGGGGAGACACTAGTGAGGGCCGCCAAATGGGAAAATGGAGCTGGCTGGGGAGGGACCCCTTGAAGACTCTTTCATGAGCCACTGTAAAGTGCTTTGAAGAAGTGTGTGTGTGTGTGTGTGTGTGTGTGTGCACGCACGCACGCGCGTGCATGCATACCACTAGGAAGGAGCTAGGCCCCAGGAGAAGAAAATTCTGAGACCAGGGCCAGAGGCTTTCTCCAAGTCAAAATGCTGTCAAAGCTGGGATCCCCCTCTTTGGAAGGGCAGAGAAAGCACTGCAATGGAATCCTCCAAAGGATGAAGTGACTTACCATTCCTGCCATGGCCATCATTATCTATCAAACAATGTGAAGTTTATGGAGGATCTAGGAGCACTAGCATATTCTGAGGACAGTCCACTCCTTTCCCTCTCATTGCACAGGAGGTCCAAGCTGTGCTACAGAGCACAAGAAGGTCACCTTGAGACTGAAGCCAAGGGAGATGGAAGACCAAGTAGGGTTTCGTGTGCTGAGCATCTCTACCCTTTGTCTTCCTTCCCCTTTCCCTTCTCCAGTGGTTTCTGTAGCAGCATCTCTTTCCCCTAAGAGACTCCCCATGTCTCTTGACAGCAAAAGCACCCCAAGGTGGAGGAGGAAGCCGCCACCATCAGGGCTCCAAGAACTCTCCAGTCTTCTAAGCAGGGTGCCTGAAGGGGCCAGCAGAGGCTACACCCCTTACTCTGTATTAACAAGATGCCTCTTCCACCTGTGCTGTACTGCACCCAGGACCAAACACCTTTCAGGTTTTCAGGGCAGCAAGAACCATACTCCAAGCAAAGGATGGCATGACGGCCTGATGTTGGAAACATATTTTGCACCCAGAACTTGAAATCAGGTTTTAGAGGTAATGCTTTTGGACCAAAAAAGAATTTTCCATCATGGTTCTTGTTCCTTGGGGAGAAAAAAAAAAGAGAAAGGAAGTCCTGCAATATGGAAAGGACCGTGTCACCCATACCAGGACTATGAACCTGCTTTGGGATTTTTCTCATTTGAATGTTCTTGCATTTGCTTTGTTTTAATTTTTTAAGTAGAACTTATCACATTGCAAGATTCTACAAACATAAAGTTAACCAAACAAGTAGCAGGTCCATCTCTGCCAGCTCCACACATTCACTGCAGCCCCTCTCGGTCCCTCTGGTCCCCTTGACAGTCATAGGCTCTGCACCCCACAAGGGTATTTTCCTCAGTCCCATCAATTACATTTGGACTTCATGAATTCCATGGAAAAAACTCCATGGGGCAGGGTGAACTCTGTGTGTTTTCAACATGGCTTTCCCTCATCTTGACTTTTCTTACAGCCAGACTCTGGAGCAGCTTTATCCAGAGAAAGAAGGAGGAATGTGTAATGCAATATTAATCTGCGCCTCCTCGTGTGTCCTTGGGGCCCTGCAGGCTGCCTTGGCAGGAGAAATCCTCCCAGGCTTTCTTTCGTCTGAGAGGTAGAAGTAAATCACTGTTTAAAAGTGTGTTTAAAGTCATGTTTAAAGCAAATGAACAGAAAAAGAAAAGGTTTTATATTTTATTAATTTTTAAGGGAGAGAAGAGGAGGAAGCCCAACACTGGGAATCAAAATTAAGTGAAATCTTTAAAGACAACACACACATACACACACCACCACCACCACCACCACCAGATCTTCCCTGGCCAGCTCATTGTGAGACAGAAAAGGAACACTAAGGAAGATTCTTGGGGAAGTGAGGGCACCATCACCTCTACAGTCCGACTAAAACATCCAGGCTGATTTAATGCACAACATGCCTAAACAACAACTAAACTAAATGTGATCACTCATACAATTTGAATCAGTAAAAACTGGCAGGAAAGGGGAACAAGTTATTGGCCTGGGAGTTAACAGGTCTAATGTAAATGTAAGATTTAGAAATCACTTTCCTGGAAAAGGAACAATTGCCTTTCCTATAACAGAAGTTGCTGTGACTTAGGCATCTGCCTTTGGGAGGAAAAAAAAATCTTTTGAGTCATTTCTTAATATCAGGCTTATCCTTAATAACAAAGTGCTGGCCAAAACTGTATATGTCCAAGTATGTGAGCAGAAACCAGACTAATGTATGCAAATACAAGACCCGGCTTTTAAAATCCAGTTTTAATTTGAAAGAATAAAGGGTAAATGGAGTGTATCACAGTGCTTATTCTCATTCAAAAGGTTCAGTTTTTGTCCTGGAGCCACTAGCTATAAAGTTTTGAGGACTATTAGTTTGGTCTGTCTCAGCCTGACTCCTACACACACACACACACACACACACACACACACACACAACTTGCTCCTAGCTCTACCCTCAGCTGAGAGTCAATGGCCAGAAAGTCTCAGGGGAAGTCATGTGGGGCTCCCTCATACCCAGGGGCTGCAGTCTTGAAAGGAATGTGTGCCCTCTCAGGAGGACACTTCCCACCAAAATCACTGAGAAGAGAACAAGTCCACAGTCCCACTCTTGACTGACTGCCTCACAGCTTTTCTGTGTTGGTTCAGTAAAGAACTGGTCTTAGGAAAGTGACTACCTGAGCCCAGAGCAAGAAGGAGAAGACAAGCAGAACAGCAGCCACAGGGTAAAAGGCATTCAGAAGTCAGCAATGGCCAGGCATCCCTCTGCCACAGCCTTTTTGGAAGGTTGGGTTGGAGGATTCTTTTCTCTCATTAGCAGGCCCTACCTCATCTAGCCCCCCCACCTCCACCTCATCCTTAAGCATCATCTACTTTGCAAAACGCTATTCCTCCAGGGGTCTCCACTTTATGTCCACCTTCAGTCTCAGAAAGAGGCAATCATTTGTGGCCATGGGGAATGGATTCAGTCCAAGCAAAACTGACCACAACCTCTCAAGCACTGCAGGACTGGGATAAACCCCCAGCTGGCTGAGGAAAAGAAGAAGGAAAACCCTGCCGGCTACAGGGGATGGTTCTATACCAACAGAGCTAAAGGGCTTTGCTCTGGGTAACTGCTCAGCTCTTGCTCTCAAAGAGCTATACCCCACTGCACAAGATTAACCCTGAGAACAGAGGTGCCAGAAGTCAACATTTCAGGCAGGTTGACTCCTATTCTTCTTCCCACCCCCAGCGCCGGGGCCAGTGGTGTGGACTGGAGCCCATGCCACCCAATGTTGGTCACTTTGGACCCATCTTCCTCCCTAGAATAAACAAGAGTATTCAAACTTTGGGGCAGCCCTCTTCCCACATCTCTTCCAAAGTGAGGTGACCACTCACCCCTCTTTTTATCATCAACAACAGAGGTAAATAATACTGAATACTTCAAGATAAGCTAAATTCTCCCCACTCCTCAAGGAGCCCTCAAGATGCTGGCCCCTGTGCTAAGCATACCTGGGGCATAGCTCCCCCATCCTAGATTATCTGAGCCTTAACTCTGCTTTAGAAGAATTCAGGGTTGGATTCACTCTTATAAAAGGCCCAAGGCTGGGTTTTGTTTGTTTGTTTGTTTGTTTGTTTTGGGGTTTTGGGTTGGTGTCCCCCCACACACACCAAAGGGAAAAAAAAAAAACTTTTTTTGTTCCCATTAGAAAACTGTCCTTTAAACGGGAGGGGTCTCTGAGAGGAACCTCAGGTCCCTGGAGCTGTTAAGAATTTACAAAGCCCAATTTGCAGCACCCACTCCCCGTGGAGGAGATGAACAATGAGCTAATTACATTTTTATCTTTCTAATTACCTGAGGATTTGTGTAAATGAGAGAAGCAGGGGGTATGCAAGGATGATGGAGAAGAGATTTTCTACTTCCTAAACCTCCCAGATTCGGAGCTGTTACCTGAAATGGGGTGAAGAAACAGAAATCTCCAGTTTCTAAACTTTTTTTTTTTCTTAGCCAGTTCTACAGCAGCCCTAGGATTACTTGACTGAATCACCAGCTAAGGAAAGAAGTTTTTGTTTGAATCCTCTTGGAACCTATGAAAATAAAGCTGCACCTAGCATTCTCCCGACCTTTCTGGGCTTTCTACATTTGAGTTTGGGGGTTTCCTACCCAATTTCCTGATTAGGATGTTAAAAACTTTGGATGGGGGCTTGGTACCCTCCCAAAAGAAAGTAGACCTCTCCTTTTTACTGGAAGGGTAATGCTTTGTTTCAGGTATGGAAAAAGAAACTGAATCCCAAGAAGAGCTGCTTCAGGGACCGGACCAAGCCTCTGCGGAGTCTGAGGCCCAGAGCCACCGCTCCTAAGCAAGCCACACCGGGCACCTGGGTCTCGAGAGACCAGAGCGACACTTTGGGCAGAATAGGCGCTTTTAAGAGTCAGTAGGCATACCTTCAGAGCAAGGTCTAGTAGCACATCTCAACTACAGGGAGGAATGGTGGGACGGGGTGAGCTAACAAGGGCTCTAACGTCGCCCCCGCTTAAGTCCTGGAGGATCTCGCGGATAGCGCCCGCTCAGGACACCGGGCTCAAGGGAAGGAACGCCCTTACCTTGAGGCTTGGAGGCTTCGGTGGCATTGGGCGGGGTCATAGCGATACAGACGTCTCCTTCGGGGAACTTGTCACACTTGAGCATCTCTGGCCAGTAGAAGCCGAAGAACTGCATGACCGGCTCGCACGAATCGCGCACGGCCTCGCAGAGCCAGCGGCACGGGTAGATGGGCCGGTCGAGGCAGACGGGCGCGAAGAGAGAACAGAGGAAGACCTGGGTGCCGATGTGGCAGTTCTTGTTAAGCAGGGGCACCCAGCTGCTAGCCTGCTGTTTCACCTCGGCCATGGTCTCGTGTTCCAGCAGGTTAGGCAGCACCATCTTCTTGTAGCCCACGTTGTGGCACAGCCGCAGGTCCACTGGGATGTCCACGCACTGAGGCGGCTTGGTGTAGAAGCGCCCGCTCTGGTACGAGCCGATGTCCGACTGGAAGCTCACATAGTCGTACTCGCTGGCCGTGCCCGCGGCCAGAAGCCCCGCGGCCAGCGCCAGCAACACGCCGGAGGCTGCCCAGCGGCGGCCCCCTGCGCCGTGCCCGCTGCCCATGCTGGCTCAGAGCACTAGCTGCCGCGACGTCGGGGCTGCCTGCGCTACCTTCACGCGCGCGTCCCGCCGCAAACTTTCCGGATCTCCAGGGACAAAAGGAGCCGTCCCCAGCCCTGCCCAGCACCGAAGCCGCGCGCTCCTGCCTGGTCTCCAGCTGAGGCGGCCCTCTGCCTGCCGTAGGCGCTGCGGCGGGAGTTCTCACCCGGAGCGAAGCGCAGCGCGGCGGACCAAGTGCGGTCCCGGCTCCCAGGAGGCGCAGCGGACTGCAGGCGGGCGCGCGACACCTCCTCCCGAAGCCGCAAGACTCGAGTGCGCCGTGCTCCAGTGGCCAAGCCCTCAGAGTCTTCCCGCGCAGCCAATCAGCTCCCGGCTGCCGCGAGCCGCACTCATTACCCTGTCAGTCACCAGCACAATTAACCAATCGCTTCACGGGCGAAAGGATTTGGTTTACTAGAACTAGACATAGGTCAACACCCCTTAAAAAGCAAAACCAAAAAATTAAATAAATAAATAAAAGAAGAAGGAAAGACGAAAGAAAAGGAAAAGTAAAGAAAGTAGGGTGGGGGTACACATAGAAGTGCGTAGTGGATAAAGAGAATGTTTAGTTCTGTAGTTAACTTGGGCCAGTTTGGGGAAAAGCAAAGAACCTTAATGGGTCTTACAAATTCATGAGATTACAATTTTTTTTTTAATGCCTTTTCCTAATTTTCTAACAACTCACCAGACTAGCAGATCTGCTCCAAGGTTTTGTTCTCTGTAGCAACAACATAAAGACCGGTCTTTTCTGGGCTAACTGAGAATTGGGAAGGCTGAAGTTGAGGGGTGGGGGCTGCTTTTAAATCCCCAGTGTGTTCAGTTGGGCCCCCGTGAAGATGAGAAGGTGGCACTTGGTGTTTGCTGCATTTAAAATGCAATATCTTCCCTGGTGGGACAACAGGATGGTGGTCCTCAACAGCACCCCCAGCAGTGGGTAAAAGTTGCTCAGTATGGTGGGAAATATTGCTCACAAAATTGTTAGCTTCGAGAGGACAATTTTTTTAAGTTTTAAAATGAAGTTTAAAAACCCTATTCAAGCCCCAACCCAGCTGACAGCATGTCTATGTGTGCAGGCATATACACAGTGACATGTTTGTGGTGTCGAAAGTCAAAACATTAAAAACACATGTGCACCTATCATTGTGGCTTGTGTAAATAACAAGTCATGGCTTCGGCACACATGCTACATTCAGACCCAGTCAAGGAAGCTTAGGTCAAAACCAAAGGTCCCCCACGAAGGCAGAAGCCAAGAGAACAGTCTGAACAGAAACACGCTGTGCTAGTCCCCAAGAACAGAGTCTTGGGCTGGGGCTGTAGCTCAGTGGCAGAGGGTTTGCCTGGCACATGTGAGGCACTGGGTTGGATCCTCAGCACCACATAAAAATAAACAAATAAAATAAAGACATGCTGTCCACCTACAACTACAAAAAAAAAAAAAAAAAAAAAAAATTCCCAGAGTCTTGCTGCCTTCCTCCACCTCCAAGTTCCTGGATATTCTTTGTATGTTTCAAACATTCCCCTGATAATAGTCAAGCTCCATAACTGAGAGGGTGAGTGTAAATGATCCCAGGGGCAGAAGACAACGGTAAACATTTTGTGAAGTTAACTGGTCTCCTTGTCAGTGTCCTTAAGTGTGGGAAGAGGGAAGCTGATGATGCTAAAAATCATAATGAGCAAAGGGATGCTACCCCATGTGGCAAGTGAGCTTCAGATTTTAGCTCTCAAGACAGAGCACCATATGAGGGGCTGCCTTGCTGGGCCAGCTTGTTTGTAAAGCTCTCAGGGAAACTTGCTTTGGACTCTGCAGACCTAATTTCATAATGGACAGATTCCAAGTACAACAACTAGAGTTTGTGAAGAAGCAGGGCTATTTATTTTCTTAAAGGAAACATGCCCATACAGAGGTTGTATTTACATGATACACTGAGGAAGCATCTGTGGATGGTCAACTTTGCTGTTCTCTCTAGGACAATAAAAGCTGACCCAAAGCCAGAGGGGCAGAATAGGGGGAAAGACAGGGAGAATACAGAGCAACACTTTGGATGCCCAAGGGTTAATCCCAAGACAATTAGTAATGCTCAGCCTGAGGAGCTATGGAAGACATTCCTCACAGAGAATAGACCCCAGGAGACCAGGCAACTGTGTCTCAATTCAAGGGGCATTTAGAGAAAAATGCTGTTTGGTAGGGGGTCCTTTTCTCTCCTCAGGACAGGCTCTCAGTTCTGAGCCAAATGTGTCTGTTTACTTACTCACTGGAAAGATTGGTGTTTGTAGATAACATCCTCTCACCCTGAATCCAGACTAAGCTGACCGCCACACCGCCCCCACACACTATTGACACAATTTTCCCAAATGGTAGGAGGACTTTCATCAATCAGCCATTAAAATTCTGGAGACCCAGAGAAAATTCATTCTGGAAATTCATCCAGGTAACTGCCTCCACCAACCCTGAAGTCTCTCAATGCAGGAGTTGCTGTTACATATCCATTCATGGGAAAGCCCAGCATGGATCTGGTCACCCACATTGACACTGATCACCCCAGTGCCCAACCCTCTTACCTCATCTCCTGAGGTCTTCCTACTTCAGATATGAGTCTCGCAGGGCTCTGCCTGGGACACAGTTGTCTCTAGGTCACATAGGGAGTATTAGTATTAGTAGACACCAGAATTCTAATTCCAATACATTTCTGGTTCCTTATAAGACTCAACTGAAAAGAGAGAACTGTAAGTTCCACTATTAGAACAGACTCTAATCCATTCCCAGGATTTGAACTACTGTCAAGTTCACATGCTGTATGTAGCACCCAGTGGAATAGGCTGATGCCTTTTTGTGATTTAGAGGTGCATACGGTATTTTTGTCCTTTTTAACAGTATCAGAACTTTACACTTTGAATCCAGTCTTCCTTTCTCTAATGGTGTGTGTGTGCGTGTGCACATGCACACACAGGAGAAAGTTCTAGAACAAAGACTAGAAGTTCTAGAACAAAGACTCAGTTCTAGAACAAAAACATGCTATCGACTTGACACACATCTCCTAGAAACCATGGTTCTTGAGTATGAGAACTGTGGGACAAGAGAAACTCAGGCTTCCCTGTTTCTCCAATAGTTTAAATGAACCAGGGAAAAATAAAGTTTAAAACTTAAATTTCTCATTTGAAAAAGTTCTGATTTTCCCACACTGCAAGTTTGCAGTAGATGAACATTGGAAGTGCATTCTCTGTTGCTTCACAGAACCAGCTTAAGGAGGTATTCTTAGTCTCCCATCGCTTGAAGCTGATTATCCAGTCAAGCAGGGTCACCAGGAGCCTCCCGGTGCCAATCTGGTGGCCTCTTCTTGAATAAAACTGAGAGGGGAGGAGCCTTCCCAGCCCATTGCTCCTATTCTATTCTATTATCATATCATCAGTGACTTTTGAACACTCTCCAAAGATACACTCAGCATCCGCTCCATCAGCCAGCAGCATTACACCAGGACAAAGGGGCTTCTGCCTGTGGCCAGGGATCAGGGTTGGGGGGTGGAGTGCGGGGACGTGGGTCTGGCATAAGACAGAGAAAAGCATTCTGGCCCAGTCAGGAAACAGGAGGTATGGCCTCAGTTCTGCTCCTAAGAGGCTGGACAACTCTGAAGAAACACACTCCATCCCTTTGGCTTTAGAATTCTCCAAAACATAGCTATTCATGCCTGTTCTGCTGTCTCCTGAAATAATGGGTGTCAGTTCTCAGCATCTAGGCACACATAAGGTGCCCCATAGGGCTTTCAGTTGTTTGAAAAGCTTAATTTGGTACAAGATGCCATGAAGCTCAGCGATGTTCTTAACTGGACATCTTTTCTATCCCACCATTGTGGTCAAGCAATCTCAAGCCCCCCAACTTGTTCAGGAACTGATCTGACCTGCTATTGGGCTTTGGGAATGTCTGGGAAGAATCTTAAAAAGTTGGAGTGGAAGGCAAACTCCAATCCACCTCTTCCTATGTAAGTGTTCCTCTGTCCCATTTTTGATGGAGGATAGCTTAGCATCACAGCTGCCATCACTGGACCCTTTTGCTTCTTTAGGACATGGACACCACATTGGAGCAATCCACCAGAATGTTCTTCCTTCCCTGGAGAGAAACTGTACCCTGTAATGGCTACTCATGAGACTATCCATGCATTGGTTCCTACTCTCATCTACCAGAGTGGCCTTGAGAAAATGCGTTCAGCCATGCCCTTAATGGTGAGGCCATGATCACAGTTTCTGCTTCTCTGCTCAGATGGACATTTCAACCCACTCTCCAGATGACACTTTGTCAAACTGGGCTTGACAATTTTCATTCATTCATAAATATAGTCATTCACTTATAAATATATATTCTATTATCATATCATCAGTGACTTTTGAACACTCTCCAAAGATACACTCAGCATCCGCTCCATCAGCCAGCAGCATTATATTATCTTCCAGGAAGGAGAGATCTAAAAGTAAAAGATATAATTTTAACATGATTTGTAAACTAAAAACAAAGCTATCTAACTGGCTACTTCTCAGATTCAAACCCTCATAGACTCTTGGACGGTTCCACAGGACAAAGCCCAAACTCCAGTAGGATTTCAGGATCTTACTCTCCAAAGTCTCTCCGCCACCTCTTACCATCCCAGTCTCCAGTCTCAAGGAAATACTTGCACTTCCCCAACCTACCTGCTTCTTTCTTGCTTCCCATCTTTTCTATGTACTATTCTTCCATATTGTTTTTTTCTGTCTCTAATACCCTCCATTTCCTTTATACAAACTTCTTCTCATAGAATTCATGAAATCAGCAAATAAAAATATAAGGTTCCCATAAAATTTGAACTTCAGATAAGCAATGAAAAATTTACAGTATAAGAATGTCCCTTGCAATATTCAGGACACTCTTATACTAAAAATTTATTTCTTATTTATCTGGAATTCAAATTTTACAGAAGCCCTATATTTTTTCTGTTAAACTCACCTATTCCTCCTTCTAGCATGGCCTCCTCCAAGCAGACATGCCTGGTTTCCTCTGTGCCCATCACTTCCCTCCTCCATCCTTAGTCAAATTAATAGCCCTCTTTCCCCTGTGCTCAGAGCCTGTGCACACATCCCTACAGCACTCAATCTACATTTTATAACGGCTGACTTCTTAGTATATGCTATGTGACTGTGAGCTCTTAGAGAGCCAGGACCTTGACTTATTTGATCTGTTCCATGCCTGCATCCCCAGCATCTAGCCTATTGTATATATTGAATGTTCAATAAGTACATATAAATAAATATGTAGTAGACGGAGACAAATATGCGAAATACTCAGGCTCATCCATGTTTTGTACTTCAGCATTGGTTTTGCACTGAACATCTTGAGAACCAAGACAATAAGTAAGCAGAAATAGCTCACATAGTTTCTTTTGTCTTCAGGAAAGAAAAATCTTCCTAGATCTGAATCCTAAGGAAACTGGTCCTCGTTGCTTTATACAGAGACCATGGAGCATAGGATTTTAGTACTGGCTCTCTTTCCACACCAGAGCTGACCTGTGAACAGGGGCCATATCCAAGTCACTTCTTTCCCCACAGGGCCTGTACCCTGTACCCAATGTAGTAGGTTGCTCAGTGAAGGATGGGAAGTGGGTGGGCTTAGGAATGCACCAGCCATTTCTAGGAGGAGAGCAGAGCTTCCTGTAAATTCTTCTTGGACAACTCTTCCCCCAACCCCCAGTTCAACACTATACAAAAACAGGCACTAGTACCTAGAAGTCTGGGGTTTCTGGAAGCCTCTGACAGTACCTGGAAGTGAAGAACAAGAGAGGGGGTTCCAAGATGCAACACCTGGTTGCCACATCTGGGCTTCAGGACCTCAAAGCTTCATTCAGACTCTACAGAGCAAGAGAGAAAGGCCTTTAGGAAACCCCTTCCCCAGGGAAATGAAGTGAAGTGGCACATGCTTTGGAGATGGGAGGCCAATAAATCTGTCAGCATTGCTGCAGGACGGGCAGCAGCCCAGCACCAGGAAAAATTCCCCAAAGAGCCCCATGCTTATTTATCTAACCCTTCATGGCAAGCACACCAGACAGTCCACTGCCTTCCTGTAGGATTTGAGCAGAAAAATAAATAAATGAGGTGCTGGCAAGACGGGGTGCCCATCATCACTCTCCTCCCCCACAGGGGAGAACCCTTCAGCTCCATGCCTGATGCCCTCACCCTCAGCTGAAGAAGTACCCATGCCCAACATGTCTCCATTCAGTGGTGCTACAGAGCCTCTCCTGCCAGCTCTTCTTTGCCTGGATAATGCATCTACCCTTGTCGATCTGGAGCATCACTTATCTAGGTTAAGGCAAAGTCCCCTGTTGAGCAGCAAGCAGCCTGCCTTTCTGCCATCTTTCCCAGTTTGCACACTATGTGTATTATCACAACTGGGCACAAAAAGCCTCTGAGCTAACAGAGAGTTTCAGTATTTCTAGCTGACAGAAGAAGACACAGAGGTTCAGTGTGGTAGGATCCTAGGCTGGCAGTCTACCCACCAAAGCACTCTGGTGTGAAACAGGCTTAGGAACACAGATCTTTGGATTCTAATTCCTGTTGACTTTTTAATAGACCAGATTGCCTTTGTTCAATGCCAGTCCCTGGGGAGAAAGACCTGGAGCACCTTTGACAGTCAGTCACATACTATTGTGAATTCATCCAGAAGGTTACAATGCTTTTTGAAAGAGGGGAGGGTGGAGATACAGGACTGAGGTTGGGCAAGTGCATAAGAGTCCTGAAACTGTGGGTCCTGGGATAGAAGGCAAGGAGGAAAACGTAGCACACACCTGCAGGACTGGAAGTAGGAGATTTGGGACTGCTGCAGGGAAGGGTGCCTATCCTGTGTCACACAGGGGACCCCAGTTCTCTGGACAAGCAGCTGCCAAGAAACCCAGTATAGCTGACCTGCCAACATGGGGAGGCCCCAAAGAACTGTTCTAGTTGTGAAAACACTGAAAGAGGGCTCTGTATATACCCATGAGAGAAAGATGGGGCAGTATGAGAATTGGTCCAGGATGGATGCCAAGAGGTCTCTGGTCCTTTCTAGAGCCTGGAGATTTTGAGAATTTCGGTCTTTTCAAAAGTGGTAATAAAAATATTTAAAACCTAATATAACATGGGAACCAACCCATTGGATTGTAGAAAGACAAACGTCACCTTCGAGCCTGGCAGGAGCGTGCCAGGTAGGCCCAGTACTGGGGCTGCTCTTACAGAGATGTGAAGTAGACATGCAGTTTCTAGTCTCATGCCTCTGCCTTGCCACCAGGCCTGTATTCCCAGTCAGTGTCCAGGACTCAGCTAACCGCCTGTCTCCAAAGCCTTCCAGCTAAAATAGTCAGACTCTGTATACCCCAGACATGACGGTCATCAGAGATCTTCTCTTCACCTTTTGCTTGCTTACATGTCTCGAGTTCTTCCAGAAGTTTCTTGAGAAACTATATATTTTTTATCTTTATACTTCCAGCGTAGCCATATAGCAGGTGTGTAACAGACACATACTCACTAAATAAGCTGCCTTCTCAAGACCAGTCTTATGGTCAGGCATGGGGTGCATGCCTGTCATCCCAGAAGCTTGGGAGGTTGAAGCAGGAGGATCACAAGTTCAAAGCCAGCCTCAGCAACCTAGTGAGGCCTTAAGCAACTCAGCGAGACCCTTTCTCTAAATAAAATACAAAAAAGGCTAGGGATGTGGATCAGTTGTTGAGTGCCCCTGGGTCTAATCCCTATTACCACCCCCCCCCAAAAAAAATGGTCTTATTACCCAACTCTGTCCAATGAGAAGTGAAAAAACATTTTTGAATAGACAGTCTTAAAGGACATGCACCTAGACTCTTCTATCTTCTTCTTGCCTGGAATTCAGATGTGATATTAGGAGGTATCCCAGTTATCTTGCAACCATGAGACTATAACCATGAGTATAAATGCCTACACACAAGTGTGGTGGAACAGAAAGACAGAAAGAGCCTAGGTCACAAAGAATCACTGTACCAGCCCTGAGCTGCCTACCCTTACATTGTTAGATGAGTTGCACAATCTTCCATGCTTACTTCTTTAAATCCACAGTCATTTGGGTTTTCTCTTTCAGGCAAAAAAAAAAAAAAAAAAACCTAACCCAAATAATTTAGGGACTCTGGCAATAGTCAGGAAACTCAAAACTGAAGGATCAATTTTTACTATCTCCTAGGACTTTGCTATTCAAAGCTTAGTCCTCAGTCCAGCAGCATTAATGTCTTCTGAGAACTTGTTCAAAATGCAGATGCTCAATCCAGACCTTGCATTTTAATAAGATTCCTAGGTAAATTTGGTGCATATTAAAGACTGAGAAACATCATTTTGGGAATAATCTACTGTGTTTCTGGAAATCTGTACATCTTTGTTTTGATTCCTAGAACATCCTGTTCTGAGTGTTACTGTATATGTCAATGCTTGGACCCATGTATTACACTGTGTCCCTCTATTTAGCATACCGTTGGTGGATCCTGTGGAGCCCCACTTTTCAGAAGAGGAGATTTAGTGGTGTAGAGGTTCATCAGCCACTCAGGTACAGAGCATTTAAACAATCAGATGAACTCAAGTTCTCAAGCAGAAAGAGGGGACAAAGCAACTCTCTTTTCTTAAGGAAGTGCCTCCCCGAGGCCCCTCTGAGCTGCCAGGAACCCCACAGACCTTTCTTTCTTCCCCCCACACAGAAACATAAGCAGCTGTGTATCTGGAGGCTTCTGTAATGAAGCAGTTTCACACTCTATCATATTTAATATCTGTTGCTATACAAACATTGCCTTTTATCAAATCCTTCTAACCCTAATGTTACAAGAAAGCTTTAGTTCCCCCACCCGGAAAAACATAATTTGTCCATCAAGCCCTTTTGTTCTTTCTTTATTTTTAACTGTAGTCTAGACCACCAAATTGCTTAATATGGAGCATAAAGCTCCATAAATAACAATTTCCCAAATAGAGCCTCTCAGTCTTGGAGTGTTTTCCAAGCTCTGCATTAACTCCTCCCGTGTGAAGGGCTTTCCAGCCATTTTGGTCCATAAATGTATAACCAGCTGCTCCTTAAATTGCTGCATAATCCTCACCACCATCACTTATGTTTTCTTTTACTGCCATTATCATCATCATCTTGACAGCAGAGTGACTGCTCTTTCTGGAGGGTGAAATGCTCTACATCCTGCATGATTTTAACTCATCTAAATTCCCAGCTTTGGGGTTTTATTTCTATCCTCACCCCAAGGAAATTGCCTCCTCACAAATAGGTATTTTAGATTAGAGTTTAATTCCAGGCTCCCTTTTCTCCAGACATAACCTTGGCCTACGGCTGTCCCTTTCTGAGCTATCCTCTCCTGGAATGAATCAACAAGTACACATTGATCAACCACATAGTGTGTCCCTGGTCCTATACAGGGTCATGTGGGGAGAAAGATCTCTATAATATACTCCCTAACTCCAAGAAGCCTTGGGGTGTGGAGGAAAGAAATACACGAAAGATAACAAGGAGGCAGAGTGTGTGGAACAAAGGGTTAAACAGGGCAAGTGAGAGCAGGGAGTACACACCCACCTTATAACTAATCATAGTCACTAATCAGTGACTAATCACCTTCTGATAGTCAATGTTACAGTATGATCTTGAATGTCTCCCAAAGGCCATGTGCTAAAGATTGGGTCACCAGGGTTGGGATTGTGGCTCAGTTGTAGAGTGCTTGCATAGCACGTGTGAGGCACTAGGTTTGATTCTTAGCACTGCATAAAAACAAATAAATAAAAGAAATTTTTAAAAAAAGATTGGGTCACCAGCCTGTGGCATCATTGAGAGGTGGTGAAATCTTTAAAAGATAGGGCCCAGTGGGAGGAAGTTAGGTCACTGGAGGCATACCCTTGCAAGGACCCTGGACTCTTCTTCTTTCTCTCTCTCTCTCTCTCTCTCTCTCTCTCTCTCTCTCTCTCTCTCTCTCTCTCTCTCTCTCTCCCTTTGCTTCCATGGCTCCACCACATGCTCTCCACCATGATTTGCTGCCTTGCCATAGGCCCCAAAACCACAAAGCCAGGCAACCAAGGACAGAAACCTCTGAAACCATTAGCCAAAATTCCCCTCTCCACCTTTTAAGTTGATTATCTCAGGTACAAACAGCTAATTAACAGAGTCAGCTAGGACAGTGCACTTTATCTTGGTGGATTCATCTGCCTTCCCCACTGCCCAACAGCAAGAGAAACTAGCAGACATCTTACGGTCATGGCCCAGAACAAGCCCACAGGACACCACCTCACCCCACTGTGGCATTAGAGGAATAAGATTTTGATTCTGTTCAAATGGAAGGTAGTCTCTCTCTCTTTTCTACACTCACTTACCCCTCCATTATTTTGTCCAGCCCTCTACCTCACTCAAACTGTCCTCCACAAACAGGCCTTCAGCTTTGCTGATCAAAGTTTGGGTAGTTGTTGTCTCCCAAAGTTTGGGTAATTGTTGTCAACGAGAATAAGTACACTTGTAATAGATTTAAGGGTGTGGGGTGGGATACAGCCAGGCAGTGCTAATGTCCAAAAAAGGAAAGGAGCTCTGAAGAATGAGCTCACCCAATCCCAGAGCCAGGGAAGTCACACTTCCAATCCTCTGTCTTGTTAGGAAAGACACCTAAGCCCACAGGCTGCTGCACCCTGCCTTCCCTGCTTCCTCCCTTGGCCGAGTTTCCCTCCAGCTCTCCAAGGTAAGGGAGGTCCTGGATGGGGGCCTAGCTTTGCAAAATGCTGCAACCAGAGGTAGTGACCCAGAGATGCACACAAACCCCTCCTTTGTACTTAAAAGGCCTATGTGATAAATGGGCAAATGCAGGCTCTCCGTCTCCAACGCCTTCTCCCACTTATCTTTCACACATCATATTTCTCCTGGTCCAGGCATAACTGAACCCAGAACAAGAGATCTGCAGACTACTCAAAGCAAGACCCTCGACCCCCATGTCCTCTGGAGGAAGTATATTCCTGATGGAAAAAATTGATGCAGAGGAGAAGGGCTGCAAACCCAGGTTGCATGGTTGGTGTCTGTGCCCTGCAGAGCTGACCTGTGAGGGAAGACAGAGTGCAGGCAGGGGCCAGGGGCCCTGTTACATAGAAGCCCCTGGCTGCCTCCTGCTCTTCCTGGCCATCTAGGCTCCCTCTTCATCCTCTCTGTCCTGATACCCCTTTTCCATTCCTAGCTCTCTTACTGAATTCTCAGTCACTCTCAACATCTTTTCTATTCAAGGGGGTGCCTTCCCCACAGCAAGCAGGTTTTCAGGGCTCTTCTGTATGGAGAAATACCCACAGACAGATAGCTCAGCTGCTGAGCAGTTCCCCTCGGGGGCTGGGGCCTGCAGGCAGGAGAGTAGAGTATTGGGGGAGGGAGCCTGAGGAATGCCGCCCTCTTCCCAACAGGCAGAGGCCAGGCCTTGGGGCATAATAGAATACATTAGTCTCACAGCCATTCAGCTCTGCCTCTTTAAGAACAATGGCGGCAACTGAGCTGATTTTTGCCAAATGACTGGCTTTCGTCCATTCGGAGCAGTGTGGAGCCCGCCAGACAAAGTCCATATTCAGGGCTTCAGAAGGACTTGGGTGATGGGCACTAGGGCACCAGCTATTTTCAAGACCCTGCACCCAAACATCCTGGTGCTCAAGAAAGAGCCCTGAAGCTGACACCAGTCACCCAGACAATCCATAGCCCATGCCAATCCTGAGATGGGGGAAAACCAATTTTGTGTTCAGCATGAGAGACCTGATCCCAGGGGTGGATTCCAGAACAAGCTTTATTATCTGGAGTTTACTTAGGAAAAAACAATTTGGCTGCTATCAGGGAATGCGCTGTAGCCATGTCAACCTAGGTAGGGTACCTGCCATTATGGAAAGAACACTGAGCAGAGTCCAGTCTCCCAACCCCAGGGAACTGAGTGTGCTTTTATAATCCCTTCCCCTGTCTGACTCTTGGGTTCTTAGCACGGGAGGAAATTAAGCTAGATAGACTCAAATCCCTTGCAAACTTTATGATTATGTGTAAAAAAAAAAAAAAAAAAAAGAACTCTGACCATGCTTCCTTTACCTTTCCAGGCTGAAAACAAAATTTAAAGTCCAATGCAAATGTTAGTTAGTGACCATTATGAACCTTAGACAACACCAAATGAGAGCTATTCAGATGGAATATTTTTTATTTCTGTAGCTCATATATTAAAGCGGGGGAGATCATTAACTTACTCTCTGCCATTATTTAGTCTCATCACCATGGGGGAAAGATCCAGGATTACTTGGTCATAAGCCTTTAGCACTTTTTTGTTATTATTGTTGTTAGTTCTGGGGATGGAACCCAGGGCCTCTCACATGCTACACAAATGTTCTACCACTGAGCTACACTCCCAGTCCTATATCTTTTAATCATTGCATTATTAATATTGCTGCTATTAGAATTTTTGCCTTGATTTTGTTGTGTCCCTGAGAAAGTCATTCCAAGCACCAAGAGATTTGACATTGGAAACAGAGTATCTTTGGAAAGAACATTATCCTGCCAATTCAGACTCAGAGATCCCTTCTCAGTGAAGGTTTTCCTATTAAAAATGGTCCCTGCCCCTCTCCACAATGCCCTGTTCCTTTTCCCACATATTGTCTAATGATCTTTGAATGCACTACAGTTCATCCACTTATTTTGTTTGTTATCTGTCTTCCACCACCACTGACACCACAATGAACACTTCCCAAGGACAGATTTGTATCAATTTTGTTGTCACATCCCACAGAACTGTGTTCTGGTATCTGATAAGGGCACAATAAGTAAAAGTTTGTGGAAGGAAAAAAGAAAGACAGAAATCCACGCATAAGGCGGCCATGCCAACAGGGGAGACTTGGAAGGTCATATACCTGTCATACCAGGAAAGTGCTTGGCAGATGCTCATTCCGGGCTACATGGTGAAGGACAGAAAGAAGGAAGGAGTAGATGACTATCAGAGAAGAATACAAATTACTAACAAATATAGTATGATCCCAATTTTGCAGAAAGAAAGAATAGAGAAAAGAAGAAAGGATGGAGGGAAGGAAAGAAGAAGAAAAAGCTAGAAATCCTGCAAATGGGATACTGAGATGTTAACTCTCCCATCTCATAGATGGTTTGTACTGATTCCTTTTTGCTTTGCTTCAGGTTCTAGAAGTTCTATAATAACCATACATCACGCTTGCAAAAACAGGTAAAAGTATAAATATTAATTTTAAAGGAAAAAAGCTGGGTTCACAAAACCTCACCCATCTCCTCATGTGCTGGAGGCACAATATGAGTCTCTGATAGTAGCCTCCATTACATAGGTTCTGAAAAAATCCTACTTCATTTGAAATGTCAGGTAATTATTGCAAAAGACTTGATGGGGAGAGGGAAGGTGAGCAATGGCTCACATTTTCTGGATAATTGCCCCCATTGTCCAGTTCATGATGCATGTGGAGTCATATTCTCCATCTTTCTTCCAGACCACACAGAAGTGAATAAAGGAGTGAGGATTCTTAGGCCAACAATCAATCAACAAGTATTTAATGAGCTCCTACTATGTGCATGGTTGGTGCTTGATTCTCTTGCTTGCTTGCTTGCTTGCTTGCTTGCTTTCTCATTTGCTTACTTGCCTGCTCATACACATACCCTTCTGTTTCTTACACCTTTCACCACCCCAGTATACTCTTCCTGGGCCTCTTGCCCTCTTCCCTGGGCATCTATTCATTGAACCATGGATCCTCCTAAGAGGAGAAACTCTGAGCCTCTTCTACTTGCTCCAACTCTAGGCAGGGGAAACACAAGAGGGCTGAAACAGGGTCTGAGGTCTCACAGTGAGTTTTAGTGGTCACCAGGACTCTGTCACTTCAAGCCCCCTCCACCCTCCTAGCCCTTCTCAGCATGGAACAAGTGCTGCCTGCAGGAATCCACCCATAAGGCAGCCATGCCAACAGGGGAGACTTGGAAGGTTATATACCTGTCATACCAGAAAAGTGCTTGGCAGATGCTGGTTCCGGGCTACAGGAATTCATCCTGTAAGAACTTGCTACACCAAACACACCTTTCCCGCTTGAACTGGACCCTGTCCCAGGACAAGGAAGGATGGGTAAATTCTGCCTTGGGTACTGCAGAGAGTGCCTGAGTTCCCTGCAGAGGCTTAGCAGTGCTTGCTTTGAGGAAAGGATAGACAAGCCATGTGTCACCCAGAGAGGGGAAGCAGAGAGCTTGATGGCTCAGACATCAGGGAGTATGTCTGGACATGAGTCAGGATCCAGTAAGATTGCAAGGATCTCCCACAAAACTAACAAAAGACAGGACAGAAGGACAGCAATCCCTGGCCTGACTAGGACTCAGCCTTGGCTTCTCTGCAGGGCATCAGCATGTGAGTGCCAAGCCTTGTTCTCCAGAGAACTTCTCTGCCCCATCCCAGGATCCATGGTAGATTGCACCTGCAACATCCTAGCTTTTCGCTAGCTTCACCAACAGCCTCTTGCCTCTTGCCTTCACTTCCCTCACATCAAAATGCTTTCAGTGTCCCCAAAAAATAATCTCCAGGAAACCTCAAGCTAAGCAGAGATAAGAAGAAGACACCAGCTTTCTTCTTTCTTTGCAGTCCACCTGAGAGCTTTGGTGTTCTGATTGTATCTCTGTGCAGCCCACCTCGTGGAGTGCTGGTTAGGGGGCCTCAGACCATATCCAGTGCCTTCCTTCTTCCCTCTCTCAGCTCTTATACGCAGGAGGACAATGCCAGCCAGAACCAGAGGAGCATAGCCAGGGATCCCCTCTGGTCCTTGCAGCATAGGGAACCTATGGTGCAAGGAGGGAAGAAACCTAGGGCTAACAGGGCCTCTATGCTCAGAACATTCTCTAAAAGAAAGGACAGTTCCCCACCTTCCAGGGGATGCCTTACCTTGTTAAGAATCTTGTCTTGACAAAGTCATCACAGTTTGGGACTTGTAGTCATTCCTTCAGCTACTCCATACTGGACCCTGGGGATTCAGAGTGAACAGGGGATAGACTATTCTCATAATCAAGGAGACCTCCCCAAGAGACCCCGTTCACCTCCCCCACTCCCTGAGCTAAAGCAAGCTTCTGATTCTGACTCAAATTTAAGATTTGATAAAAACTGCTTTGTGTCAGCAACCTTGATGATTATTTATATATACATGAGCCCAGGAGAGTCTAGGAGGTAAGTTAGTTCTGAAGAAATGGAGAGTGACACCTTGTTAAGCAATTTGCCCAAAGCTAACCAGTAGAGGAACTGAGACCCCAGGCTCAGGAAATCTCAGATCTACACGGTGGCAGTGGTTTAGGGGTAGAAGTTGGAGAAGGAAAGCAGTTCAATCAAAAAGTTGACAAATCAAATTCTTTTCAAGGCCCCATTTAACAACGTTTTGCGTGCTATGTCCCTTGGTAAGAGCCTTTCACGCCTGTACTGGGCCATGCAGTGCCCAGGAAACAAAGGGCCTGTCCAGGATGGAAATTGCTCCACTACCTACTACCAGGGCAGTTGCCCTACCCCGCCCTGGGACCCAGGAAAGAACCAAGGAACCCTCCACACTTTACAGACAGCCATGATGCAGGGGAGGATGACTCTTTACACAGGGGGCACAGAGGTGGGCATTCTGGAACTGTTTTCCAATCTGTGAGGCTTTTTCCCTTCTGTCTGTCGCTCTTTCTTTCCTCCTTTTAAAAAAGAAAGCAAGGTCTCTATTGTATCCTATTGTGTACTGGCTGCCTGGCCGCTGGGTATTTTTTTGTTTTTTTTTTTTTCCACCCTGTCTCATTAAGATGGATGGGGCTGCTGCCTTATTAATAATTGGGAAGGTTCTTCTTTGTTCCCCTTTCCTCTCTTCACTAACGATGCCTGCTCCAGTGGCTCCATAGAGACTTGCAAGCCCTCAGGCTAACCAGAGCACCTCCACTGCACTCAGGGCACCCGCTGCCAAGGCTGGTCTCCTGGCCCAGTCAGCGCATCCTGCCCTAAGAAAGAGCCTCAGCCTTTCCACCTCCAGACCTCTTGCATCACAGGAGGAAGGGCTTGGAAGCAACCACAGAGACCATCGTCCAACCTGATGGGAAAAGATTACCCAGCAACTTAAGAACTCCAAGCTCTAGGCCCCCTCTGTGCACCCCATACTTTGTGCACATTGTGCCACCTTACAGTTTTTTTTCTGTGAGCTATTTAACCAACCCATCAGCAAACATGCATTGGTTGTCATGCTAGAGGGAAAGAGGATCCATTCCCTCATCACTTCAATCAACTCATATAGAGAGCCAGGCAGGCCAATGGGCCTTCTCTCTTGGCCTACACTTTCTAGTGAAGTCAAGAAATACCAAACAAGCACATAAATAAACAAGAGATAAGGAAAGGGAAGTCATATAGAAAGAAGTCAAACAAGGTGGATTATATCCGGAGGGCTTCAATCAGGAAAGGCCTCCTTGAAGAAGTGACATTTACCTCAATACCAAGTGGCCACTATAGGATAGTTCCAGCTGTCTAAGGAGAAGCTAAGGTTCTGGACATCTGGGGTATCCTGCATGAAACACTGGAGGACAAGTAGGCATTAGGTTTTGTGGGCCTGACACTTAGCTAGATGTGGCTGGGGTTTCAGGATGGAGACAGAACCTGAGATGGGTCATATCCAGGCTCCTGAGATTGCTGGGTGTTCCAGGCAAGGCAAAGGCTAAAACTGGGGCAAGGGGCAGAAATAAGGTGGCCAGCTTATAAGACAGTGAGGGGTCCAGTTATGACATGTGGCAATTGTTCACCTCTTTGTCCCAAATCTCTCTAATGCTACCTGGGCCACACCTTCACTTCTCTCTCTCCCAATCTTGCTGTTCTCATTCCAGATGGGTGGAACCTAACTTAGAGATGGGAGGAGATCAAGGAAGACATCCCAGGCAAGGGACCCCTTTGGGCCTCTCTGGCCTCTGGATTCTGGCTCTTCTAGATGAAGAAGAACCCACATTAACAGAGAGGAATGGCATAGATGGGAACATCCAGGTAAATTAGGATTCCTTAAGAGAGAGGTGGAGGCTCCACCAGCTTGCCAGTAGTTTGTAAAGCGTTTGGCGGCATATATGGTGTTCTGCTCACAAGTTTAGACTTCACCAGGCCTGCCCTCTCTGCAGCATGAGTCTCCCTCACCCTACCAGCTTGACTGCCTCCTGATAGGAAGATGGGTGTCTATTCTCAGAAAACACTTCAAAGTTCCTCTATGGGCACAGAGTCCTATCAACCTCAGCCCCACCCCACCAACAAGGAAGAAAATGAAACAGGAGAGATGATATTTGCTTTTTATAACGCTACTTGATTTTCTTTTAAGTCCGCCTGTCTTTTTTTATGCACTGGGCTTATAAACTAAAGCTTATTCACACAGCCAAATGAGACAAGGATCTCTTTGCTCACAGGGATGTCCCAGTTTGAAGGATTCCAGCCCCCAGTCCCCCTCCCCCACCACTGCCATGTCAAGAAGATTAATGCCCTTTCTCCAATCTGTGAATGGGAGGCAGGGCTGTCACCGACCTTCCAAGGAAAGCCATCCATGTTTGTATGGGAGTGGGGGAGCCTGGTTGAGTGGGAGAATGCACATACACACATACACACCCACACACAACACACACACATACACACACACACACACACACACGCACCCTCCCAGGATTCACAAAGCAAGGCTTCTCATTCTCAACCCAGTTGAAATGCCCAATCAAAATTTATCATGGCATCTGAGTGAGAGAATTAGGTTGATCTTTTGTCTGGAAGCTGGCAGATCCCATCTGGGAGGAGGCCTGGGTTCTATCTGGTTGAGTTAGCCCGACAATTTAATAAGTCTCTACAGTTGCTTCTTTTTGTCCTAGCCTCGAAATTTACTCTGGGCAAACTTGAACAAATTCAGTGATCATCTTCTGAGTGGCTACCATACACCGCGCCCTGGGTGGACGTGGGTGCTGAGGTGTATGCGACAGTCCTCTGTGGCCAGCCATCTGTATACTGGCAACATGCTCAGGGTCTTCCCTGGCTCCCATCTGCTCTACTGTCCTGCCTCAGAGTCTGATCGACTTTTTTTCTCACCAATCTGACTACTAGTGGCCTTCCTGCCTCATAGCCCTATAGGTATAATAGGGAAGAAAGAGGCTTGCTAAATCCTCACTCGGCCCCCCCTCCTGCTCCTATCCATATCCCTAAACCCTCCTTAATTTGATCCTTAACAAATTTACACATTTTTTGAGCATGTTCTCACAGATTAAAATAGCAATAATCCTTGCAGCTCTTTTATAAGGGGCTATTAATGCATTTAAGTGAGATAATACTTTTTGATGTTTCATGGTGCTTGACAAAGTATTCATCACCTGCAGAATGTTTGCCATGGTTCTTCTCTTTGGTGGATCACAGGATGCTTTGATCTTCTTCAGGACAGTAACTGAAGTATATTCATCTTTATCCGATAGCCCCTGCCTCAGCATAGACTTTTGCATACAGGAAACACTTGTTAGTTAGACATTTGTGAAAATTACTTGACACCCATTCAGTTCCAGGTGCTGTTTCTCAGAAGCTCATAGCATCAGGTTTGTAACCTATGGGATCTGTACTAGAGACTCAACAGCTCTCAGTGTTGGCACAATTGCAGGCTAAAGGCCTTGGGGTCTGTAAACCAAAAAGAATCTTTAATGGTAGTCACACAAGGAAATGGGGCTGCAGATGGAGGGGGATGAGAATGAATTATTGTGGAGGAAAAGAACACCTTTGAACACTCATAAAAATACCAGAAAAAGATGAGTAGAACATTCACACTCACCAAGTGATGCCCCTCTGGCAAATTGACAGGATTTAATTGCCTTAACTAGGCACAGTAACATGTGCCTGTAGTCCCAGATACTCAGGAGAATAAGGCAGGAGGATTGCTTGAGCCCAGGAGTTCAAGGACAGCCTGGGAAACATAGTAAGAACCTTAAAATCCATGATTTTTTTTCAATTAAAAAAATTAATCATTCCAAACTCTGCTTCCCAGAAAAGGTTAGAAAGTTCTTCTGGCCAATGCCTTTCTTTCTTAAAGGCTACTCATTTCTTGGTCATCTGGCTGTACCTGGTGCTGCCCCAATTCCCACCTTAAAGTGTTTGGTACTGAGTGACCACAGTCCTAAGTGATCAGACAGGAGGAGGAGGATGTCAGCTAGGGGCCACCCTGACAGTTTCCCAGGGTCAGGACATGAGAATGATGTGGCTTCACCCACTTGACATCTGAGAAGAGCCTTGAAGGATTCCTCCCAGAGCTGCTGTCTGCTAACATAAGTCAGCCCAAAGCACAGGACTGGACCCACTTACCCAAAAGCCTTGAGTGGGTCTTACCTGGTTATTGCCTCAAATCCTAACATCAGTGCCCTCCATCTTTACCTTCCACTCCTGCTATGTGGCCAAATTAAACAATTCATCTTTCCCTGAAAGTCACAAGGCTGCCCACCTTACCACCTTTACACTGCTGATTCTTTCTTGAAAGGTTAATCCCCATTACCTTCCCCGTTGGAAATCCCCTCACCAGACTCTCCAGGTTCAATTCAACTGTCCCCTCTTCCTGACCCACATCAGCAGGACCACTTCTCTGAATGCACATGGCAATCTGTCCTCCAATGTATGGCCCAACTGTCATGCTACTGAAGCCAGATTTAAAATTAGGTAGTCAGTGTAGTTAGGTAAATCGGGTCTAATATCGAGTGAAATCTAAAATGGAGGCCAAGTTGAGAATGAATTCCCAGAAAAGTTGAGCAACTCTCAGAATGTTAATGAAGTCCAGGAAACAGCCCCCAACAGATTTGAAGATAGCCCATCCCAAAGAAATGTTAATGAACAGCCCCAGCAGATTTGAAGATAGCCCATCCCAAAGAAATGTTAATGAACAGCAAACTTGAAGATGCTGACTCCTAAGTGCCCAGATTACTTCTCTGGCTCACCTGTGTCCCAGCCCTTCCGGCCTTCCCACCTACATTCCATCACCGAAAACTATAAAATGGAGAGACAACCGCACTTCCACGGATTCCATTTCTTGGGTTCCCTTCTTCCTCCGGGAGAAGTCTTTTCTGCTGTCCTTTAGTAAACTTCTAATTTCTACTCTGACCTTGCCTCAGCGTGCTTCTCTGGTGTTATTCTTCAACATTGGGGAAGCAACACCGGTCAACAGTGGTAACACTACTTTGTTTTATGTGTGTGTTTGTTTATCACTCTTCCTAGACAGGAAACCTGTAAAGAGCAAGGAATCGGTCTTGCGTATTCCTGCACAACTCTTGCACAATGTGCAGTGGTTGGATAGATGGATAGAAGGCTGGATGGAAGGATGGACGGATGGGTGAATGGAGAAAGGAAAGGAGAGAGGGAGGGGTGAAAGAATAAACAAAGAATGAATGAGTAAACAAAAGACCCTTTGCTGTTGGATTCTGCCAACTTTCTAGTTAGTAACCAGAGGGCCCATCCTGAGAAGGTGGCATAGAAAAACGCAGTCCTGCCCCTCCTTTTCTCCCTGTGGCCTCCCTTTAGCAGCATTCAACACACAGGCCTGGACTCATTGAGGAAAAAATATGCAAAAGCAGATCAGGGTGGCCCTGCCCCGTGAAATCCTCTTGTTCAAGGGCCACTGCCCCCACAGGAAATCAGTGAGGGATAGACCAACCTGCTGGGCCCCTTTGTCCTATGGCCCTGACACCCCGGAAGCTAATGGTGGCCACACACAGCAGGAGACACACTCAATCCCCTCAGCCAGGGCCTCACTGGTTGTCAGCAGCAGTAACAAATCCTCTGTGCTACTGAAGCCCAGCTAGAACCAAAACCACTTCCAGAGAGGCAGTGTCAGTTAACCAGAGTGCCACTTACTATGGTCCTCATTTCACTGAGGCTTTTGCTTGTTTATTTATTTTAGATCTCAGTATCCTTCATAAAAAAGAGGGGGGGGGGTGCGGGGCTGTAGCTCAGTGGCAGAGCACTTGCCTTGCATGTATGAGGCACTGGGTTTGATCCTCAGCACCACATAAAAATAAAATAATAAAATAAAAGCATGCTGCCCATCTACAACTACAAAAAAAAAAAATAGCACTGGATTTGTAAAAAAGAAAGAAAGAGAAATGACCCAAGAAAATGAGCTGACGTTAGAAATATGGTCAATAAGAGTTGCAGAGAAATAAAGGGAAAAGGGTTGGTTTCTAGAATCTCAGTGACAATTCTAGTAAAAGCAGCACAAGTCACTGCTGTGAGTTAGCAAACATAGCACTCCTACAGTCCAGGCTGCCCATGTGTGTGTGTGCAAGTAGGAGATTGCCTATCTTTGCTGATTGATTGACATGATTCACAAAACCTGCACACCAAAGGGTCCAGTCCAGGTAATCAAAGTCTTCTATTGCTTACTTTCCTCTTCCTAGCAAATGAGAGATGCATGGAAAGTACTGTGACTACTGCCCCTGCCAGTCACTGCTCTTGTTGCTGCAGAGGACAGGGCACCCATTTTTCCATCCGGGGGTATGTTGGTAGCACCTTTCCAGTCACTTCTGCTACACATGACCTTGGCAAGTCACTGAACATCTGCCCCTCAGGTTACTGTAAAGTGGGGACATGATCCTGGTCTGGTTACTATGAGAATTAACAGAGATACTATGTATGGAAGTGCAGAGTGCATCCTCCAGAGCGCAGCAGGGGTTAAACAAACATGAAGTTTTCTTTCCTTTCTTCTACACTCTAGATCATGCTCACCCACCTTGGATCCTTGGCAACCACTCCTGAAGGTTTCTTTCTGAAGCCCTCCAGGATCTCGTGATTATTTTGGCTCCTAAGGTGAGCTGTGTAGCAGCCTCACTCAGACCCTGGGACAACTCTCAGACATTCCCCATCAGAGCTGCAGGGAATCCAAGCAAACTCCTGCCCTGGCAAACAACTCAGGTCCCACACATGCATGCTCCCTCAGTGCTTTGGCTAAGAGCAGTAACTCAGCAATCACTTAGGAAGGTTGGAGCTGTCAGCCCAGAAAGTTCTTATCCCCACCCATAGATGCCTGTCCTCTCTGACCACCCTTTCACCCAGGGGATAGGGCTTGCTCTATCGCATACCTGAAATATCTCATTTAATCCTCATGACAACTCTATGATATAGGAACTATTACTGTCCCTTACAGATAAGGACACTGGGGCCCAGAAAAGTAACTTCCTCAAGGTCACACATCTGATAAGCAGTGGATTCAATAATTTCACTCATAAGGCCTAACCCCCGAGTCCAAGCCTGCACCTCTGAACCTTGGAGCCTTCAGGCAAGAGGCTGCAGGCAAGAAGAGTGGCCCACACTAGCACCACATTGAGGCATGGGAGACCTACAATGGTTATATTTCTTTCTAATTCTCAAAACAAGCATTTGGGGTATTATTTTCCTATTTCTGCAAATGAGAAATACTGAGGTACTAAAACTTCAAGTAAAATTGTTAAGTTGCTGAGCTTATGAAGCTAATTTCAGAGGTACCTGATTCTAAAGCCTGTGACTTTTCCACCGGTCAGATCACCTGGCTCCCAAAGGTTAGTGTCAGACCCACACAGGAAGACCAAACAGCCACCTTCACAAATGTTTTTAAGAGGAAATGAGAATCCTCTGCTCAAGTGCTTCTCCATGACTCCCCAGGTACAAACTAAATTCCACCCTAAAGGTTACAGCTCACCGGCCTTTTCAAAAGCCCTGCAAAGTATCAGTGGTAATGAGTTATGCTATCTGGGACAGGGACACATGAGCCGACAGACAGATTAGCAGGGCTGCCTTTATCTGGGCTGAACTGTCTGTTGGTAAAGAACAGAGCCCAAAAGGATTATGACAGAGGATGGGAATACTGATTTCCGGGGGTAGGGGGAAGGGTGTTGGATGTTCAAGGTACTATCAGGGTGACCTGGTGGAGGGAAGCCTGAAAAGATGGAGTGGGAAAAACCAAGGAGAGGAGTGCCAGATGCCAGGTCTACATTTTCCTGCAGAAAAAAAAAAAAAAAAAACAGCCCTCTGAAATGCTGTGAGCTCCATTACTTCCCCCAGCAGAGTTGTGAGCATCTTAATTCTAGTGGCAACACTTACAGCCTATCCCGCCTGCTGGGCACTCATAAGACCCTAATCACTGGGAGTATAAGTACTGTGAGGCAGGAAACATTAGCAAAAATCTATATAAAGTGTTTACCATAACAGTGATTGCAAACCAGCTGGTGCTCAATAAGCAAAAGCTGCCATTATCATCGTACTCCTATAATTATTCTTGAAAATGATTTATTTGTTTATTGGCATCCTTCATCCATCTTCTCTGCTTTCTCCACAGTCCTGAGTATGGTTCGATCCTTCCCTATCCTCTCACTCTCACTCTCTCCTCCATTCAAGCAGGAACAACTGAGTCACAGACTCCAGTCCAAACCTCTAGAACTCTTGTGTAAACAGAGCTCTGCGACTGAAACTTTACCCTAGAAATTGAAATACTGCCCTTCCAAGGGAGGACTTCTGGATGGATGGATGGAGATGTTGCCTCATGGGACCTGAAGCATCAAAACTGCCTCTGCTCTTTAAGGTTACATGATCCTGGGGTGGAGACCCTGAGTTGTTCAAAATAGGTGGCTCCAATCTTTCTCCAGATGGAGCCTCTGTAAGTGCTGACCTCAAACACCTACTGTGCCTCTGCCTTATTATCACATGCACGCCTGTCAGAGGTTGGAATCTGGTGATGACTGCCCACACCCTACATCTTGTCTTATCTGTAATGGGAATCCAATAAGTACTTGCTGCTGATTTGATGTTCAGAGATTGCAAGAGAGCAAGTGGCTTTCAGGAAAGTGTGAATATGATGAAGAACATCTAGAGCTGGCTCCTGTGAATTACCTTTGGATTTCAAATATGGTGCATCTAGGTGCAAGGGAGATTTGGGGTTGAAAAAAAATCTCCCTTATAATATTCTTGCTTATCACAGTCTCTCATGGATAATGAGGATGAGTGTTGTAACAGTAAGCTATTGCCACAAAACGAACAACTCCAAAACATAATGGTTCTGCTCACATGTCTGTTGTTGGCAGGCTATTGCAGATGTTGGCAGGATGACAAAATGCAACTGTGCCATGCATCTTTCATCAACAGAAGTTCAGACTTCTTCACACGGTGGCCATCATGGGTACCAAAAACAGCAAGAGAGGACAAGTCCCACACCACAAGTGCATGTCAGTCTTTGCTTGTTTTGCAGTGCCCCAAAGCAAGTCACCTGACAGAACTCTGTCTCAGAGTGGGAGTGACATCAAAGTTAGCATACAAAAAAATGTGATTCCAAGAAGGGGATGAGTTTATAGCCATTCTTGCACTCTACCACAAGGATTCAATGAATCATTCGATGGGCTATCACTCTTTAACCCATCAGTCTAAGAAAAGAGCATCTAGAACATCTCTTCTCCTGAATACCTGACTTACAACACATGTCCCATAAACATTTTAACAGATGCATAAATGAGTAAATACACATTGAACAAAAGATAACCGTGAATGAATGAGTAAAAGGAGAGTAAGAGTAAAATGAGTGGATTTAATTGTTAATACTCAGAAAGGCTGAAGAAATTTGAGATCCTCAACCCTGGGAGAGGATTCTGAAATTTTGAGAAGCAGCATACAAAAGACACACAGCTCTTAAGATACAAAATCATTAAAGAACATAATATTTGGAGAGAAAAGGCTCATGGGCACAGTCAGAAAAACCCAAAAGCCCTGTGTCCTTAAACTATGTTCCTTCTCCAATTATAACATCATTAGTTGATGTTCTAATTTTTTTCATCTTAACAAATATTATCTACTCTAAATCAGGCACTGGCCTCTAAATGCCTAGTGTTGCCTGTCAAAAGTTCTTCTAAATAAGTGGGTCCGAGGCCTTTTCTGAAACATATTTCCCATCCATGTGACTCAACCTGCCACTAACGTGTTCTCTCCCTGAATCCCAAGGGAATGGCAACAATTGGGAGACTTGGTCCAGAGCTGTATTTCTGGATTGACGGGTTGAGGGATGCTGGTCTATACTACTTCTCAGGTCCCTTTTGCTCTAATGCTCTAGGATAAAAACTAAAAGCACAATAATCCGGTGTGTGGCACATGCCTATAATCCCAGATGATCAGGTGGCTGAGACAGGAATACCTCGAGTTCAAAACCAGCCTCAGCAACGGCAAGCCACTAAGCAACTCAGTGAGACCCTGTCTCTAAATAAAATACAAAATAGGGCTGAGGATGTGGTTCAGTGGTTAAGTGCCCTGAGTTCAATCCCTGGTACCAAAATAAAAATTTAAAAAAAAAAAGAACTAAAACCATGATAAGTACCTGAATGATATCATCTATCACAACCATTAATCCTGTGTCATGGAGAGAGCTAATGTCCAGCCAATAGCCAACACAGGAAAGCCAGAAAGAAATAGAGAATAGCATTTTAATAGCATAGAAATAGAGAATTCCATTTTTAATAGCATCACAGGATCTTCAGGGCATCCCCAAAACACAGCTCCTTGGCCATGTACAATCCTGACCTCCCAAACCTATTATTTGGCCAGCATCTTATTACAAGCCCCCCTTCCCTAGTCAAGACAATCACCTAATTCAGAGCCCCAACCTGCAGGAAACAAATGTCTGGTGCAGCCTCCACTGGAGCCGGTTGAAAACAAGTACAAAACGTTAGGCACCTCCTGAGAACTCAAAAGTAGCCTTTCTGCCCAGTGACTTTACCAGATGAGATGGGGGTTCTCTTAACTTTTCTCTCTTCCTCTCCAAATCCTCCTGGGAACCCAGTCATCCTTACCTCGTTCCTTCCTCCTATAGGTTGTATTCCTCCTTTTATTACATTTTAATGATGTGGCTCATTTCCCTACCTTATCTTCAGCCCTTCCTTCCACTGTTTTCTTCCCCTTTGCCAGCAAACATCCCAACACCTTCCCAAGTCCCCATTTGTCAACAGCATGATATACAATTGATTCTTCTTCAGGATCCTGTCTTCTAAGCAGGCATCCTTTCCTAACTTGCCTGCTCTTCCCTGGTTCCCAGCCATACAGGTTCAGATTTTGAGGTCCATGTTTTAATAGCATCACATGCTCCAGACAGGAAATGATTCTAACAATATTGCTTGAAGAGGCTTTCATCTCCCTTCCCCATCACTCAGTCCCCACACAAGCACGTGGCACCTTCTATCCATCACCCTCCATAGTACCTCAAGGACCATCCCTTCTCTTCACTCTCATGAACACCGCCTTCCTTACATCTTCTCAGGACTATGGTCAGAGCTTTCAGGCTCTAGTTTCTTCCACCTCCCCCTTTCCCTATGAACAGCCTAGCCTTATACATCTCTATATTTGGTTCCTCCCACCCTTTCTTCATCCTGGAAGGATTCACCTCTGCCCTGACACATCCTACCAGTGCAGCCTTCTCTAGGTACCCTCTCATCTCCTACGCTGCCCCTCCTGAAAGTCAGGACACCAACCTCTGAATCCCTATAGCTTGCCAGATGGGACAGCATTCTTTATATCATTATGTCCTTGACTGAACCAGGAAGACACCATTGGGTAGATTTGTTGAATGAGTGTGTGAATAAGTGAATGAGGTATGAATGAAGCCTCCAGCTTCCAGAGAAGGCAGTCATGAAACATCTGTAGCTCTCTGGGCAAGGACTTTGGGATTCTTGCCCAGAAGCGATTTGGTGTAAAAGTATCACTCAAATTATTTACCATAACTATGCCTCTTTGACAGCAGTCTACAGCCACCTCTTTGTAGAGGCAATGAAATTAAAATCCGTTGTGTTGAACCAAATTCCTTGAGCAGCCCAATCTCCACCCCACCCCCACCTAAGGAAGATGGAAAGCCAAATCTCCAGTATTCCTCCCTGGAACTGTGAGCCTTCTTGGCCGCTCAGCACAGGCCACCCCACCCCCACCCCAACTCAGTCACTGAGCTCATGTCTTCCAGCCTAATTCATTTTCTAGATAGATGGAGCAAGGACTTAGCAAATATTATTTATGACTTTGTGATAAATAAGCCTTTTACAGGAGTGATTCAGGGAGTTCTGGGGAATTTCAAGGATAACTTTCAGCAAGTTTCAAAGGTCGGGTCAGCCTGGGATACTGAGCCCATAGTATTCGCCATGCCGTTCATCTGTTTTGAATTATTAGTCTTACCCAGCTTCAGCTGGCTCTCAATGGACTGGCTGTGCTTTAGCTAGCTCTCTGGCTGTATTTTATTTCGATAGTGGGCAAGGGGATTTAATAATTATTTGCGCTAGACTGACAGTGGGGAGAGTAAAAAGAGATCTTAATGAAATTCAAGCTCAAGCAGATGTGCACGGAAAAAAGGTTCTACCTGCCCAGCCACCCCACATCCATTAGTCTCCACAAACCCATGCACCGAACAGTGGCATCCCCCTCTGGGCAGACCAGAGAGGGCACCGTGCTGAGCCAGGCATCACAGAAGTGAGGTCATGAAGGGCAGGACTTTCCCAGAGGGGTGGGAAACCATGGGCTAGGCTGGCCCATCTTCCTGCATGCATGATGCTTCTCAGATCCTGTGCAGACGCACAAAAGTAACTTCTGAAAAGCAGGGACCCTATTTCACCCAACTTCACACTCTGCCTGCAAATAGTGCACACTTAATAAATTTGGGTTGGATTGGACTGGATCAAATAGAACTTCATTCTTTTTTTAAAAAAAAAAACATTTTTAGTTGCAGATGGACATAATAACTTTATTTTATTTTTATTCTTTTGTGTGGGGCAGAGGATCAAGCCCAGTGCCTCACACGTGCTAGGCAGGTGCTCTTCCCTGAGCCACAACCCCAGCCCTAGAATTTCACCTTTATTCCCTTCCATTCTGATTGTGTTTTCCTTCTTTCCTTAGATCCTTTCCCCCCTTCAAAAGAGAAGGGGGGAAAGGATCTACTTGATAAGTCTGTTTACTTGGGGTGTTTGGGTTGATTTTGATTCACCCTCAGAATACATGGGCTTGAGGCACAAGTTTTACTTGTGACTAAATGTCTTTCCAGACTTTTCTCTCTAGATAATTTGGCAAAATTTATTTTTTCCCGACACTGAAGTCTATCCATTCATTGTTATAGAAATGGTGTGGGATAAAGAATTTTAAAATACTGTCTCAGAACCTTAGAAGAACAAAATCTGTATCACCTCGTCATAGTCTTAAGAATAGCTGGGCGTGGTGGTGTGCCTGTAATCCCAGTGGCTCAGGAGGCTGAGGCAGGAGGATCCAGAATTCAAAGCCAGCCTCAGAAAAAGTGGGGCACTAAGCAACTCAGGGAGACCCTGTCTCTAAATAAAATACAAATTAGTGCTGAAGATGTGACTCAATGGTCAAGTGACCTGAGTTCAATCCCTGGTACTCCCCCCACCTCCAAAAAAAAAAAAAAAAAAAAGAATGACTTTTACCTTTCACCTGCTTTTCACATTGGAAACCCTGTCCTGGCATATTCATTTAAAAAGGTTTGGTAATGTTAACTGAATGCAGAAAGCCTGAATCTGTTCATTATCTTTTTGCTCCATGTTTTTACCTCCAGAAAGCAGAAAACCATCTCCCTCTGTGAGAATCAATCAAGGACTCTCTTAGTCTTTAGACAAAGGCACATTCTGCTAGGATCCCCTGCTTATACACATCTGTCCCTCTCACATTACCTGATAAATATGACCTAAAGAAATGCTATATAAAAATGCTTTGCTGTTTTTTTTTTAAATCAAATGATATTTAAAGGTACTTGTGGGAATTTAAAGGAACATCTCTACAATGGGGACAGCCCTCTGATTTACCTACCTATTCAATCTGAATCTTTCAAAGAAAAATTCATCTCTTCTCTGTTCTTCCTTCAGAAAAGACAATTAGCAGTTGGTGGGCTATTTGCAATCTCCTTTCTCAGACTTAGAGACTGGGACTGAGGCCCAGCAGGGTGTGCCTGTAAGCCAAACTTGTGGGTAGGTCCAAGTGGGAGCCCAGCCCCAAGAGGGGGGGTTAGAAAAAAGAGAACAGCTGAGGTTATCAGTCTTCAAACAGGCCATTAAATCATGAGGGAGGGTCTATTCCTCGGGATGCAATGAGATGGAGTAGCAGAGAAATAATAAGCCTATTGGGCAAGAGATTGAAATCCCATGATAAGGGCCTTTGATGTAGCTGGTTTTGACTTGCTCCTACATCCTGCTGTGTGTTGTGCCAGGTGCATTAAAGCTGGGACAGAAACAACAGGGCCCCCAGCTTGTCTTCCTGGTGATCTTGGATTTCTGTCAGCCCCTATAGTTTTCTCAGCCTCCCTGAGCACTCCATATAATGTCCTTCCATTTGAAAGGAAGTTTCCCAATTAATTAATTACCCACATGAATGAGGGGCAAGGGGTTCCTATTACAGTTAACACATCAGATCTCATTCATGAAGAAAAGGATTCTTTTAGTTAAAAGGAGAAAGAAAGGAGAAAGGAGAGAGGAGTTAAAAGGAGAAAGGAGAAAGAAATGAAGACTTTCCCCTAATACTTCAGAGCATTGGGGCCCAGTCACATTTCTGACGTCAATCGCAGAGCGAGATCATTTGGCCCTTTTCTGGGTCAACTTCTCCAAAGTCTTTGCTCTGTCTACTGCTGCAGATTGTAGTCTAATTTCTCCTTCCTTTCCTGGCAAGCCCCTTCTTTCTTCATCACCTTCCCCAGGGACAGGGCTTTAGGGACAAAGTCCTCATTGTTGGTTCTAGTTAATTATCACTGTATAACAAATTAGTCCAAAGCCCAATGATTTAAATCAACAATGTGTTATGTCCTTTCATGTGTCTGTTGACCAGTCAACTGGACAATATTCATTTGGGTCTCTTGTGGGTTAGAATCAGATAGAAGGAAGCCCGGGGTTGGACTAGCCTGGACAGCCACATGGTTTATTAACTTGACTGACAATGGAGACTACTGTCAGCAGGTCACCTGCTATTGACCAGAGCACCTTCATGGGCCTTCTCTGGGTGACTGGGTCCCAAGCAAGAATATTCTAGGAAACTACAAAGATGCTTCTGAACTAGCCTTAGAAGTCCTGAAAGTCACTCACTCCTACCACCCTAATTCAGGCAAGACAAGAAGGTAGCCCAGATTCAAAGGGGAGCTAGATCCCACCTCTGGATGGGATGAGAGGTAAGCAAGAAAGGAGGAAGGCACTTGACGGCAGCCACGGAGACTTGATCTCACTGTCGTACCATATTCTTCTCTCATTTCAAGATTCTAAAACCACTTCATTCACGTCTGACCCTAGACTGCCTCTGTTTCCCTCTCTTCCAACTCATTAGATCTCCCCACTGCCAAAGAGGTTTGACAGCTTTTTTGGGAAAGCCAATGAACTGAGCACAGCAGGTTTTGACCCAGAGAGTGACTGCCTGGAATATCACTGGAAAGCTTCTTTGTGGATGTTACTAGGTTTTGAAAACAGCAAAGAAAGTTCATGGATATCAATGGTGTCACACACACTCCAGAGATATTCACGTGTTCCCCCAGCATACTTCGTTTTTTCTTTTCTTTTCTTCAGAAAACAGAATTGGAAACCAAATGGTAAACTGCCATATTTATATTTAAGATGAAAAGTAGTTAAAGCAGAAAAAAGCAGAGGAGTAAAGTAAAAAATCAGCTGGAAATTAAAAAAGCAAGCAGCCAGGCACGGTGGTGCACACCTGTAATCCCAGCAGCTCAGGAGGCTGAGGCGGGAGGATCATGAGTTCAAAGCCAGCCTCAGCAATTTAGAGAGATCTTGTCTCTAAATAAAATACAAAAAAAGGGCTGAGGATGTGGTTCAGTAGTTAAGTGCCACTGGGTTGAATCCTTGGTACCAAAAAACAAAAAAGGCAAGAAGAGTCTTGAAAATGAATCCTGCAAAGAGTCAAAGTTTTGCAGAGAACCAATAAGATTTACACTGAAACCTTCACACTCCAGAGTGACCACCATCCCCTCACCCACCAGAGGCTACAGCCATAAAACAGATCCAAGAAACAGGAAGACCAGTCATCCCATCAGTTTTGCCCTGTAGAGTGAGTATGCTGTCCTTGCCTGCTCCAACCTCCTCCCTGAGCCATTAAGGGACATCTCAGCTCTGATTCTCTCTCTCCCCTAAAAGAATCACTGTCCCTGTCTTCCAGGTTACCAGGGAAAAGGGCAAAAGGACAGATAAGAGTTATTCCTGGCTCCCTTCCTTGCTGTAGGACACAGGGAAAGTAACCCCTGTGCCCCCTGCCTAAGCCTTTACCTACCTGGGGCTAAAGATCATGTGCTAGGCAGGGTGACACATGCTTGTAGTCCCAGCTATTCATGAGATTGAGGCCGAACATCAGAAGCATTGCTTGAGCCCAGGAGTTCAATGCCAGCCTAGGCAACACAGCAAGACTCTATCTTTAAAAAAATAAAATAAACAAATAAACAAAACATATGAGTACTTTGTTATATATGTGTGTATACACACATATATATTTAAGATTACTTATGTGAAGCCTCTTCCAGTCTGTAGGGCTATACATCAGTAAAGGGAATGAGGAAAATACTGTTATTTGTATTTTGTACTCATATGATTTCTTTAAAAATTATCTCCCCAGAAGTTTGGGAGCTTCACAAGCTTGGGTCTACCTTATTTCACTATTCATAAACTGTGGGGCCTTCTCAGGACTCATCTCAGCTAGAAAAGAAATGTTTGTACTACTGAGTTGATCTTCAGGGTTTCTTCTAGCTCCAAAATTTTCCCTGAGGGAAACTAAGGTTAGGATGAATTGAGGATACAGACATCCTATCTGATCAGGCTGCACATGGAAGCAGATGGATGTACCTCCAGCCCCTCAAATACTTGAAGTAACTCATTTGTCCCCAACCACCTTCCCTCCAGGAGCAGCCAGCTCCTTTCAGGTCACCGTGGGCAGCCGATAGGGGATCAAGTTTGCAAATTTGCTACCATGGATAAAATCCACAAGTCATCTTCCTGAAAGGCAAGGGATCTGGGTGGGTGGGGGTGGGAGAAGGGTCTGATTCAGCTCTGGAGGTCTCTATGTTCTTTAGCTGTAGTCATTAGATCGGAAAAGGGGGGAAGGGCCAGAAGCAGAGGCGGGGTGGGGGGTGGGGAGAGGGGGTAAAGGGGAAGAAAAAAAAAAAAAAAAACCTCAACACCAACACAAAAAGAGACAGGCTCACACTCAGCTCCTCTGGGACAGGAGAACTCCATTCAGAGTTTTCAGAAAATAGGGTCAGGCATGTCTTGTGACCTGAGACCCCAGAGCTCCTCTGTTCCCCATAATTATCTAATACAGCACTCTCCCTGCCAAATACAATGAAACAATTTGTCACTTCAATTATCTGTCAGTCAACACTGAGGCCTTTTCAACAGGCCAGCACATGTGTTTGGAGAGTTTGTCAGTGAGGGCTGTCTAGCCAGACCCATAACCATGGAAAATGGAACCTTTGTTAATGCTGGTTCTTAGAAAAGTAAATCCATTCAATCTCTCTCCTCTCGCTAGCTCTTCTTTTCTAAATGCCTTCAGTTTGGAATTTGCACAAGGAACTGAATTGGTCCTGCTCTGAACCTTAAATGACTGGCCAAAGGATTTGCATGAGGAAGCAGAAATTAATTATTCTTTTCGGGGCTTTTCCCCCCTCGTTTTCTGTAATTCTGTGTTTAGAAGCAAGATTACACCCTGCATTACCAGCGCATGGAGTTGGTGAGAGGGGCCAGGGATGTGGGGGCACGAGGAGGCAGGGAGGTGTTTGCATTTGGTTAGTGGTTCCAAGTTCAGCCCAGCCAATGGCTTCCCAACCTCTCCTTTTCCTTCCTTGAGCAGAGAGAGGGGGCAGCTGGACACCCACCGTCATGTAGAAGGCAAGACCAGGCACCCTGCCTTAGGGCAGCTCCCCTGTGGACTTCTGAAGATTCTCCACTTTGAGAAATAAAGGAAAGGAAATGGACAATCTTGCAAGGCAAGCCCTGTCTTTTATTTCTAGACACAGACCTGAGGCTGTTAGCTCCTGTCAGAGCACAGAGATCTCTTCCCTCCTCCCTGTGCAGGGAGCAGGACTTCTTCACTTGAGGAGACCAGAGCTCTTCCCTCTGGGGGGACAGAGACCTCTTCCATGTAGGGTGAAAGAGATCTTCTCCATTGGGGGCAGGGGACAGAAACCTCCTCCATCGGGGGTAGACAAAAACCTTCTCCATGGGAGAAACAGAACATCCTCCATGTGGGGTTGGGGGCAGACAAGGACCTCCTCCCTACAAGGGGCTAGGGAATTCCTTCCTCCATGTGGAGGAACAGAGACCTCCTCCGTGTGGGGGTCAGAGACCTCCTCCTCCTCCGCGTGGGGGACAGAGGCCTCCATATGGAGAGGCAGAGACCTCCTCCAGGAGGAAGGATGGAGATATCCTCCACAGTGGGAACCAGGGAAGAGGCTTCCTTCCTAGAAGGGGCCAGGGATCTCCTCCATGTGGGGGAATAGGAACCTCATCCCTGGAAGGGAACAGGACCTCCTTCTTGTGAGGGCAAAGCAGGACTCCATCACCAAAATATCCATGGAGAAGTCTACATATCCCAGAATAGTCTAATATACACTATACCAGTGTCAGACTATGGGTGAAGCTGCATGTCTCCATTTGGGGTTGTGACCATAAGGTTGCTATGAGACAGCATGCCAGCAACAAAAAGGACCCTTCCCAGCTCAGGAGGGTCCACACACAGGGAGGAGCTGATATGTTTTGAAGGTGGGAGCTGGTGGTAGTACACTGGGTCCCTACTGGTAGTGGCAGGTTTGAAGTTTCGTGTCTTAATTGTTTTCAAGGTGATTTTTAAATACCATGAACAAATGAAATTACAAAGTATTTCAACATTTATGTACATGGTTTCATATATGTTGGACAGTTTTATCCCACGGAAGACAATTACAAATTGGCCCCCTTTGAGATGTCCCTGCCACACCAGCCCCATGCTCTGTAGTCCCATAATAAGGCGGAAGCTGGAATCCATTACTTTCTGCTTTGGGAAGAGTTTCTTTCCACTCCTTCCAGCCCTAGATCCCAACACCACACACACACACACACACACACACACACACACGAAAAAAAAACCCCATACATACGTGTTTTCCAGACATTGGAATTGTGTCCCCAGGACATGGGAGAAATAGATCCCTGAAGACTTGGAAGCCAAAACCTCACTGTCTCTCAGGTGCACTAGGGTAGGGCCATCCTCTGACCTCTTTCCTAAGGAGAATCCTTCCTTCCTTTCTTTCATTTTCTTCTTGCTTCCTTTTACTTTCTCTGTCTCTTCTTTCTTCTCTTCCTCTTTTGGCTTCCTCTCCTACCCTTCCCCTGCCAGTCTTCTGTGTGTGTTATTTTCTTCTCTCATTCTTTTGATTTTTGGCTTCTTTTCTCCTTTTTCCTCTTTGAGCCCAAAGAATTTAAGAACTCTCCTTATACAAAGGGACAAATCAGTCTTTTCTCTATACTTCATAGGTAAGAAAATATAAGCCAAATTCAATCATTGTCAGATAAATAGATATGTAAACGCCAGGTAGACCCAGCTGGGGTCCCCTAATGAGTATCCCTGCCTCACCCCCAAAACAAAGTGTACATTCTCCACTTGACTTAGGAGGCAGGGTTCCTCCAAGGAGAGATCCTGGCAACCAACCTGAATGTGGTCCAAAAGGTGACTGACTTTTTTCTCCCAAGCTGTGAGTAGTGCCTCTCTTCAGCTCTTGAGGAAGAGTTCATCCTGGGATATGTGGTGATTGGGAAAGAAAACAGCCTCTTTCTAAACAAATACTCTAGAGGTTAACTAGGCCCTACAAAATGACTGCTCACTTTGAGAAGCTACACATGTACCCCAAATGTTAACAAGTAGCAAACTTATTTTGCAATGTTTTCAGGAAACCGTAGAAGAACAACGAAAAGCTTCAGTAGCATAGCTTTCTAATAACCCTGTGTTTTCAAGGGTGTTCATTCTCAATGAGCCCCAGCTTCATTCTCTATCAGCTTTTATTCTGATTCACTTGGGATCTCCAAAACTATGCCCATCCTGAGTAAAGGAAAATTAATACAGCAAAAACGTAACATAACCACCAACCATTAGAGCGAGATAAAAACTACACCCCAATATGGAAAGCAATTCCAAAAGAAGAAATTTTTAAGAGTCAGAATCAGGATTATTGGAGAAGAACCTCTTCTGTGAAGGTCCTGTGTATGATACTGTGTTACAGGGAGACAAATGCCAAATCTCAAAGCAGAGGAGGCCAAACAGCTCCTCACAACCACCAACACATGAATGTGGGGTCTAAAGTTGAGGGGAGTGGTCATCAGTCTGTTTTTTCTCAACTCTGGGACCAGCAAGCCAAGGCTCTCACCTCCCCCACCTTTCCCCAACCTCCCTGCTGACCTACTCCCCCTCCTCCCAAATTCCCTTCATTTCATTGACACTAGTGTTTAACCTTTCACCCCTGGCAACCTCCACTGTTCGCTCCTTGGGAAACATGGTGACACCAGTGCCCTCTCTCCTGGTCATTCACCAAAGAAAGGGGGCAGAAAGGGCCCTGGCTGAATAAGCATTCTGTGCTGCCACAGGACAGCGAGCTGTGTCTAATTCTATCTCTGGCCCTACACAGTTTGGAAGCATTTCCCAAGGAGCCCTTGCTGCCATGGATGATTCTCCCTCAGAAACATTATCTTTCCTTCAGGCTTTTGATGCTCTTACCCTGCCTTTAAATAGTCCCAGCTTTCTTCCACATGGCCCATCTCCTTCTGAGCCCAGGAAACAAGAAAGTGTATTCGTCGGAAGAAGTAACTGCCTGTGACAGTGAATTCAGGGACGACAGCCAGTCTATCAAGAAAATCCTTCCAGCCAGAAGGAAAAGGAAAGGGAGACCCAGAGGAAATAAGGTCAAGCTTTGAACTAGTGTGCTGCTGTTCCCCTAGTCATCGTGGTGTCCCTGAGATGCCCGAGGACTTGGGGTCCAGCCTGAATGCCTTCATGCTACATTCATTTGGGTAATCAAGGCTTTTAATTTTTTTTCTATACTCTTTTCATTTAGTTTTCTCTGGCTTTAATCATAAAATACCCAAAAAGTTGGAACGTGTGCCATTTCTCTTGGGTGACTCCATAGAGTAAATATTTTTATACAGTTTATCCAGAAACCCAGAGATGATTTGCTGAAAGCAACCCAAATGCAAATTCACCATCCTTCTGAGAAACAGTGAATAAACCTTTTTTAGATTGTGAAGCCAAATTGCTTAAAAGACAACAATGCAAAATTTTAAAACACACACAACTTCATTGAACTCAGACAGTTACACTGTCTATTTTTATTTACATCTAAGTTAGTAAGCACTGTTAAAGAAAAAATTATCCAATGACACTTGTTTACCCAGAAACAACTTGTCCAGAAACCCAGAGATGATTTCCTGAAACCAGCCCAAGTACAAATCACCATCCCTCTGTGAAACCGTGAATAAGCTGCTAGGGTTGTGAAACAAATTTGCTCAAAAAGCAATTATGCAAAATGTTAAAACACACACAACTTCATTGAACTCATATAGAATAAACCATTTAAAATTATATTTAATCTAAGTACTTACTGCTAAAAAAAATTATTCAAGTATACTTGAACACCCTGGTAAAACATAGTAAGAAAGACTTTATGAAGGAGGACTGTGTTAAGAAGAAGGACCACTGCAGTGGGGTCTTGCAATAGAGGAGAAAGAGTGGGCTCAACTCCGAAAACAGCATGGGCAGGTGGGAAGTGATAGCCAAGATCAGCACAAGATCAGTAGATTTTAAAATTACTAAGAAGAAACATCAGGGATGATGGGGATTCTAGCCAAACTGACCTAATAGGATTCTTGCTGGAGACCAATCAAAGGTGATCAGACATTAATACCTGGGGGATGGTGAAGGACAAGGAACCTGATCAGATATTCAGGAGGGAGGGTTCTAGCTAAACTAAGTTGGGTTCTTTGCTAAAACTGAATTTTACAAGGAAGTGCACAGGTGGCCCTAGGAGAAGGTTCTAAAGCCTGACTGAAGTTTGGCTAAGCAAAGAATCTTTGTCAGTTCCCTCTCTTCCAAAGAAAGAAGAGATATTTTTCTTTCCTTTGAACATTAAAAGTTTATTTTCTTGTTTGTTTGTTTCCTTTTGTTAATTAAGGACCAGCTGAATGATATGTTGGGACTTGGTAGTAAAGGCTATCTTTTGGGTGGTGTGAGCCATTGCAACTTTAATGAGAGGAGTTTAGTTTCCATCAAAATAAAAGGAAAACAAAGATTAATAGTTAGAACAAACTATAAACTCAGTTTCTGAGTCCAGAGGGAAGTTTATCAAGATTTCTAGATGCTGGAGTAAGGATAGGCAGGGACAATCCACAGATTTTCCTGGTCTGCATTGCAAATGTCACAAAGGTTATTCACACATGAACATTTTTATGAACATGATTCATTTTTAATTTTAATTTTAAAATCATTTTTAATTTCAGTGGCTCCAAGCCAGAAGAGTGGGAGAAAATTGGAAATACTAGTTTGGGGAGCCATAGCCAGAGATTGGAGGAAACTAGAATTCAGAATGCAGGCCAAATTTCAGGTAAAAAATAAAAACATCAGTCTAATGTTGAGTGCACTGTAGTTTTCTTCTGAAACATAATTTTTCTCTCCAAAGTCACCCTCATTTCTACTAAAGATAACCAAACTAAGACTAATTTATTTACAAAATAATTTCAATCTCATTAAACTTGGCCTAATTATTTATATAAGTGTAGCCAAAATAGTAATTGACCATACAGTCCCCTTTTTTTGGTTTGCTTTGCTGGAACTTTTGATAAGAAAACACAGATTGGACTTGCAAAAACAATTTGAAGCTAAGAAGATAAGCCAATGACTCATCATTCACTCCTGGTATCTAAACATTTGGGAGACATCCTCTCTTCTTTTTTTTTTCATATTTTTTTTCCCAATTTGTTATTGGTACATTATAATTATGTAAAATAGTGGGATCCATTGTTACATATTCATACATGCACACAAAATAACATAATTTGGTCAAATATCTTTCCCCAGTACATCCCTTTCTACCTCTCCTCCATCCCCTGGTCTCCTTTCTACACACTTTCTACGCTACTGTTCTCCTTTATATTTCCATGAGATCCATCCCCCACACACAACTCTTTCTTTTTCTTTTTTGTTTTTTCTACAGCTTTCACAGATTAGAGGAACATATGACCCTTAACTTTCTGAGTTTGGCTTATTTTACTTAATATAAAGTTCTCAAGTTTCATCCATTTTCCTGCAAATGACATAATTTCACTTCTTTTAATGGCAGAATAAAAGTCCATTGTGTATATATACCACATTTATTTATTCATTCATTCATTGGCAGACACTTAGACTGGTTCCATAACTCAATTATTGTGATTTGTGCTGCTATAAACATGGGCATATGTTTGTATGCTATAGTATGCTGACTTTAATTTTATAGGATAAATTCTGAGGAAGGGTATAACTGAGTAGTATGGTGATTCCATTCCTAGTCCTCATACCGATGTCTATAATGGTTGTACTAATTTACAATCCCACCAACAGTATAAAAGTCACTTGAACTTTGGGCCCCATTCTCCACTGGGGTCTTTCCTCAAAAGACTCAGCATCTTCCCCTACATCTTCTCCAGCACTTATTATTGCTTGTATTCTTAATGGTTGCTATTCTAATGGGAGTGAGATGAAATCCATATAGTTTTGATTTACATTTCCCTTATTGGTAAATATGGTAAACATTTTTTTCATATATTACTTGACCATTTATAATTCTTCTTTTGAGAAATGTCTGTTAAGTTCATTTGCTGATTTACTGATTATTTGGAGGTTTTTGTTTTCTTTTGATTGGGTGTTAAATGTTTTAAGTTCCTTATATATTCTGGATGTTAATCCTCTGTCAGAAAATTAGCTAACAAAGATTTTCTTTCATTCGGGTTCTCTCCTCATGCTCCTGACTCCTTGCTTTTTAATTTGATGCCATCTCATTTATTGATTCTTGGTGTTATTTCCTGAGCTTCTTATTGAAGACATTGTTGCCTATGCTTATATGTTAAATTATTGATCCTACATTTTCTTCTGACAGTTGCAAAGTTTCTGGTATAATTCCTAAGTCTTTGACCCACTTTGAGTTGACTTTTGTGCAGGATGAGAGGTCATTCTTGTATATATGGATAACCAGTTTTCCCATGACGATTTGTTTAAAAAGCTATCTTTTCTCCAGTGTATGTTTTTGGCAACTTTGCCAAGGATCAAATGACTGCATCCTGGTCCATTGGTCTATATGTCTGTTTTTATGCCAGTACCATGCAGTTTTTGTCATTATAGTTTTGTAGTATAATTTGAAGTCAGGTATTGTGGTGCTTCTATGTCTCTAGCATTGTTGTTTTTTTTTTTTGCTAGGAATTGCTTCACTATTCTGGGTCTTTTATTCTTCCAAGTGAATTTTAGGACTGTTTTTTCGAGATTGTCATTGGCATTTTCATGGGGATTACATTGATTGCTTTTGGTAATATGGCTATTTTAACAATATTAACTCTGCCTGTCCTTGAACATGGCAGGTCTTTCTATCTTCTAGTGTCTTCTTCAATTTATTTCTTCAGTGCTCTATACTTTTCCTTGTAGAGGTCTTTCACCTTTTTGGTTAGATTTATTCCTAGGTAGCTCCTTCCTCCTTCCTTTTTTTTTTTTTTTTCTTATGGTACTGGAGATTGAACTCAGAGGCACTCCACCACACATCCCCAGCCCTATTTTGTATTTTATTTAGAGACAGGGTCTAACTGAGTTGCTTAGCACCTTGCTTTTGCTGAGGCTGGCTTTGATCCTCCTGCCTCAGCCTCTAGAACCACTTGGATTACAGGCATGTGCCACTGTGCCCAACTTCTTCCTTTCTTCCTTCCTCCTTTCCTTCTTTCCTTCCTTCCTTCCTTTTTTTTTTTTTTCCTGTGAGTCCTCTCTGTCCTCTCTACTTTTCCTACAGGAGCTCTTGATACCTAAAACTCTCTTCTCCAATCTCCAATGACTGTCTTCACTGCCAACTGGATCCACACCAACCAGACTCTCTTCCTTTCTGGTACAGCCCCTTAGTCACTTGATCTATGGGCCCCATTCTCCACTGGGGTCTTTCCTCAAAAGACTCAGCACCCTCTCCCACCAAAAAACAAACATCTGCAACTGGAAAGAACAATTACTTGGGAATTGGGCAAACAAATCTTAAAAGCCTTCTCCATAAGTTTTGGTAAAAAGTTTTAATCCTTATTTAGTAGGTAATCTCAATTTGTCCCTTTTTCATCAGAAACACATTTGAATGAAAACATCAGGTGGAGATAAACCAGTGCATTTGCTTACTTTGTTTAACTGCCTCTAGACTAAAATGCTTAAATAAAAAGCTGCAAGATCTGGTTACATCTCTCTGCATGTGTCCATGTATGTATGCAAGTTTGAATGTTATGTACAGTAGTATGTTATATAAAAAACCCTCTTTTATCCATGGTTTCCCCATCCATGGTTTCAGTTACCTGTCGCCAACTGTGGCCCAAAAATAATATATGGAAAATTCCAGAGATAAACAATTCACAGGTTTGTAATTGCAAGCTGTTCTGAGCAGTGTGGTAAAATCTCATACCATTCCTCTCCATCCCTTCTAGAATATGAATCATCTCTTTGTATAACATACCCACTCTGTATACACTATCCACCCATCAGTTACTTAGGAGACATTTTTGTTATTAGATCAATTGTGGTATTATAGTGCTTGTGTTCAAATGACTGTTTTTATCCACAATAGTGGTTTTAAGCACAAGAGTAGTGATGCTGACAATTTTATTATAGTATATTGTTATAATTATTCTATTTTGTTACTATTATTAATCTCTTACTGTGACTGACATAAAGTTTATCATAGATATGTAAGTAGAGGAGAAAAAATAGTACATGCAGGGGTCAGTACTATTCACAATTTCAAGTATCTACGGGAGGTCTTGGAACATATCCTCTGTGCATAAGGATTATTATATACATGATATTTTTCTCCCTCCAAGGATGTTACAACTAAATGCCCAAACTGACTTAGGGAGAAATGAGTCCTCAAATAAAGTATTCATGAAAGTCTCAGAATAATAGAAACTGACCCCAAATTTTTACTGTTCATTAATTTGTAATAATCTTTGGCACATAAAAGCTAGTGTTAAAATTTTGGGTAAAATAAAATAATAAAGTGGGGGCTATCTTCAAAATGGTCAGCATTAAATACAATACAGACATATATTTTTGCTTGGTGTGCTGGTTAGACAGGCTTGTGTTATCTCTGCTATCATTTAAGACCATGAAGTATAAACCCAACTTAAATGCAGAATGCACAGCAAAAATGAATTGCCTAATACATGTCAGTTGTGAAAGAAAAAGAAACAAAAAAGATTGTAAAAACCTTATCTTGTGTGTTCAAAGCTAATTGAGATTTGAAAAAATTTATTTATAAGGCTTTATTACATTTTTATTTTAGGAGAATATTGATGCAAAAGTAGAATTTAGTCTTCTCTGTTAAAATGACAATGTTTTCTTGCAGCATGTAGTATGGGCCTGAGAAGAATGTGAAGGGTCTTACTTTTTAAGTAATTGGCCTAGGAAAAAAAGAATTTTTGTTTTATCAAGATAATGTCTTGTCTTCCTTCCTTCCTTCCTTCCTTTCTTTCTTTTTTCCCCCCATGCTGGGGATTAAACCCAGGGTCTTGTCCATGCCAGTCAAGGGTTCCACTACTGAGCTATATCTCAACCTCTGAATGTTATCTTTTATAAGGCCTTTTTATAAGGCCTTCAGAAAACTGAGTCTTCTCAATATTAAAAGAGCTACATTTTTGTTCATAACAATTCAACCTTCTATATTTGTCCTTAAACTTTTATTTTCATTTTGATTAAATACATAACAAAGATCATATTTAATGGAGTCTTTTAACCCTCTCAGATTTCTGATAAACTTTCCAAAATATAATCCTAAATAAAGTTTTTGACCTTGAGTTAACTCTAGGATTTTCTAGTTGGGCTCTTGGAAATCCTCAAAAGATCTGTCTCTCGCCTGATAAAAAAGAAATATTAAACTTCTTAGGCTTATATGGTGTGTTAAATGATTCGGGAAACATTGTCAAAGAAAAAGTGATACTAAACTTTAAGTGCTATTTATGGGTATGTTATAGATAAAAGTGTTATAGAAATCATGAGCTACTTAGAAACCTAATTATGTTTTCAGTCATAACTCTGGTTATGTTAAAATATAAAATGGCACAAAAATAACCAGATTTCCTTGTGAGTTCATCATCATGACGAATTCACACCAGACCTTTAACCATAGCCATTGTGTTTTGTTATTCATCGTTCATTACTGTATTCTGGTGCTTTTATGAAACCTTTTTATTTTTTTTCTTTTATAAGCAACTGTATTCCTAAAGTTGTATCTTCAGGGAGAGACATCTAAAGGACTCTGACGTGTATAGGTTTCTGATAACTTTAAGATCACAACATTGGATTGAGTTAAGAATTCTAAAGAAATTGATGGGTTCATGCAGTTACTATCCCAACATCAAGCAGAAAGGAATTAATTATATGAGACTGAAGGAACTAATGAGGAAAACTTTTTAATGACTTTTTAAAAAAACTGTTGTTGATTTTTTGACTGTTTGGTTTTCCAGAAGGAAGATAGTATTTTTTTTAAAGCTATCTATGAGAAGCAATTGGGTAAAGTAAAAACCCAGGTGAAAAAAAATTGAAACATCTTCATTCTTTTTTTGCCCAATTCCTCCAGATTTGAAAACTAATTATGAGTATTCTTATTTTTAGGTCAACATAGTTATTTGCCTAGGTTTAATAAGAATTTTTCTTCTTGTAATAGTTCACAATTTAAAACATTAGTTATGTTACTAAGGCTTTAACTGGAATTTCATATTTTCAGATATGCCAGACAGCTTTGAAAAAGTCAGACTGATTTTACAAAACCAAAAAAAAAAAAAAATCCCCTCTTTGGAAAAACTTGCCAGAGCATTTTCAGACCAACAGGTGAGTAACAAATGTAATATCCTGGCAGATTCAGAAACCTAAGGATATTTCAGATCCCTCATGAAGAGAGGACTTCATAAAATTATCACTGTTTGCAGATGATGATTCTATACATAGAAGATCCAAAAAGTTCCACAAGAAGATTTCTAGAGCTAAACTAAATCAGCAAAAGTAGCAGAATACAAAGTCATCATACAAAAAATGAAAAGCTTGCCAAGTGCAGAAGCACACGCCTCTAATCCTAGCAGCTGGGGAGGCTGAGTCAGAAGGACTGTAAGTTCAAAGCCAGCCTCAGCAACTTAGAAAGGCCCTAGGTAACTTAGCAAGACCCTGTCTCAAAATAAATAAATAAAAAGGGCTGGGGATGTTGCTCAGTGGTTAAGCACCACTTGGTTCAAAATCCCCAGTACCAAAAGAAGGAAAGAAAAGCTTCCCTAAACATAGGAAGAAGAAAATTTCAACCCAGGGAATCAGGGAATAATCCTCAACTCAGAAAATCAGAGCCAGGAAGAAGACTTTACAACCTAGGAGGTACCTTTCAGAGCAAACCTGGGACTCTAGCCTAGCTTCAGAGGGTACACTCATGACAAAAATCAAAAGGCCTCAGTTCCCACTATCAATATGATCCAATCCAAGTCATGACACCATAACTATTAAAGAAAAATGACACTTATTAAACATGCTAAAGAAGACTATTCAGTACCATCTCCATAGATATAGGAATCGTTGCAATGGGCTCTTGCAGTAGGTGGAAGAAATTGAGCTCCACTTTGAAAGCAAAATGGGCAAATGGGAATTTGTGGCCAAGAAGCAGTGGTGGGGGTTGATCAGTAGGTGATAAATTACTAAGAAAAACCATCAGGGATTCTGGCTAAACCAACTTTGTCAATCAGCTTTCCATCATCGTGACAAAATTCCTGAGATAATTGATTTATAAAGAGTAGAAGTTTATTTTGGCTTACAGTTTTGGAGGTTCGGTTCATGGTCACTTGTTCTCATTGCTTTGGGGCCTGTGATAAGGCAACACATCATGGCAGAAGCATGTGGTAAAGAAGCCATTCATTTTATGGTGGCTGGGAAGCAAAAAAAGAGTGGAAAGCTTAGGTCCCAATATCCCCTCCCCAAGGGCATGATCCCAGTGACCTAACTTCCTGCTACTAAGTTCCATCTCTCTCTCTCTTTTTTTTTTTTTTTATTGTTGGTTGTTCAAAACATTACATAGTTCTTGATATATCATATTTCACACTTTGATTCAAGTGGGTTATGAACTCCCATTTTTACCCCGTATACAGATTGCAGAATCACATCGGTTACACATCCACTGATTTACATATTGCCATACTAGTGTCTGTTGTATTCTGCTGCCTTTCCTATCCTCTACTATCCCCCCCTCCCCTCCCCTCCCCTCTTCTCTCTCTACCAGCTCTACTGTAATTCATTTCTCCCCCTTGTTTTTTTTTCCCCTTACCCCTCACTTCCTCTTATATGTAATTTTGTATAACCCTGAGGGTCTCCTTCCATTTCCATGCAATTCCCATCTCTCTCCCTTTCCCTCCCACCTCTCATCCCATCTCTTAAAGGCTCTACCACCTCTCAATAGTGCCACAAGCCTTTAACCCATGGGCCTTTGCAGTACTTATCTAAACCACAGCACTGACCTAACAGAATTCTTGCTGAATACAGGCAGGGTGATGAGACATAAACTGGGGGACAGTTGGGGATGAGGAGCCCAATGAGATATTTAGGATGAGGCATTCTGGTTAAATTGACTTGTCATAACTCTTTTGCTAAAACTATATATTTTTTAATATTTATTTTTTAGTTTTCGGTGGACACAACATCTTTATTTTTATGTGGTGCTGAGGATCGAATCCAGAGCCCCACGCATGCCAGGCGAGCGCACTACCGCTTGAGCCACATCCCCAGCCCCTAAAACCATATTTTATAAGAAAGTGCACAAATAGATCTAAGAGAAGGCCCAGGAGCCTAACTAAAGTTAGCCAAACAAAAAGTCCTTGTCAGAATTACCTAAGTTAAATGAATCTTAAAACCTGCTTTATAATTAATCATCTGCTTCTAATTACTAACATTGTAACTCAATAAAAGTAATATATGATCATACAAAATAATTGCAGCTTTTGAGGGAGGTTGTTACCAAAAAAAAGGGCAGCAGGGTATAAAAGCCAGAAGTCACAAACCCTGGGTTCTTATCCTGGGTCTGCTTCCAAGTTGTTAAAATGTCTTTAGGCAAGTTATTAATGATAACAAGTTATTAAAGGTAATAATTAATTCATAACATGGAAATTAAAAGTAGAAGGTTGCTTTACTCACAGGTCTTAAGTAAGGGTCAAATTATATTAATCTGTGTATATAGCAGCACTTTCTGGATTTACAGGTGAGTTGGCCCTGGAAAGAACCCAAGTATAGATTTTAAAGAATCAAATGAAAGATATTATTATTTAGTCTTCAATGCACATAAGTAATCTTGAATGTGGATTTATTTAAACACATATTTGGAATAAACATGCATCACATACATAATCACACAAGTCAGAACAAACATTTACTCAGACACATCCTGGCCCAACTCTTTTGTGAGTGTCCTCATTCAGACCAGCCAAAGTGTGTAGAAAACATCTGAAGTCAATATTTTTTTGTTTTTGTTTTGCAGTGCTGGAGATCAAACCCAGAGTCTTGTCTCTGCTAAGTAAGTGCTCAGCATGTATGAGCTACACCCCCAAGCCCTGAAGAGATTTTAATTCATTCCCCTGACCATGGTGATGATGACCTAATCTAAAATGTTGATTTCAAATATATTTAACAATGCAATGTATTTACTTTCATGCATGTTTAACTTTAGAGAAAAAGAAACTATAAATTGAGGCAGGGAGAGAAGCAAATATTTTTCATCCCTTCATCCATGTGGCGATCCAGTCTGCAGTTCATTTTGGATAGAGTAGAAAGAAGCAATGGGGAAGGAAGATCAAATGGTGTGGATATGACATTGGAGGCTGCTTCTAATGACTTCACCAAAAGGCAAATTGGAGTTTCCTCACAAAGTGCCATCTCAGCAAGTAGGGGAGGTAAAAATGTTTAGGAGCAGAAAGCAAATGCATTAAAATTCCATGGAAACTAACAGGTAATTCAACTATTGGGAAGTAGCAGCCAGAAGGAAGCTGGAAGTTCTGATGAGAGGTTCTGGGGAACAATGCTGCCTGTGCAGAGCACTCCTTGGGGCCTTCAGGCTGTGAAAGACCCCCGATAGACATGCAAATAGGAAGGGCCTGAATAGACTTCCTAGAGCTGGCTGTCTACAGGCCCTGGGAGAAAGCGTGGGGGAGATAGCCCAGCATACACCCTGAGCCAAAAATAACGTTTGCACTGTAAGGATATTTAGGTCGAGCTGAAATAAGCCATTGAATGCTTAAAAAAAAAAAAGTGCCATTGGATTCTGAAAAGGCAGCAATCATGCAAATCTGAAGTTTGCCTTAGTTAATTGGTCAGAGGACTCATCAAGTAATCATAGGCAAAAAGCTATTTGGTTACCATTTTTTAAAGAGTCTTACTGATAAATGCTTTTTAAAGAAAAAATACTATAGTTCAAATGTCTGAATTGACAATCTGAAGAAAAGTAGAGAGGCCTTTATGTAGCCTCTGTAATTCACCTGAGCCAACAACCCAGATCAGTGTGTTTGCTTAACACTCAGCAAGGGGTTACAGAGCCCTCCAGTGCCTGGAAGAGTCTTTTCTTGGCCCAGTCACTGAGGAGGAACAGCAGAGAGTCCCCAGGGAACAGCAGAGATCAGGCCAGTGTCCCATGTCCCTCCACAAGCTGAGCCCTGAGAAGTACCACCTAAAGCCCACTGAAGCTCCTCCTGTCACAATCTGGGGAACTGCCACTAACTTTAATGCAAGGGAGCAAGAGGCCGAAAATCTTCTAAATCAGTTTTTGTGTCCCATGTTAGACCAATGATGCAGAATTTGGACTTTCTGCCCAACGCAATGAAAATTTACAAACTGCAAATGTCTTTTATTATTAATAACATTGTTTATTGATTCAAAAAGTACACTGTCGTATCTCTTCTTGACTTTCAAGTTAACGTTTGTTGAAATTCTTTTAGTATTGTATATAAGTTCCTGTCTCAAATGAAAGTATAAAAAAGTTTTCAATAGAAAGAATAATGAGTGGATGAGAGAAGCAGTAGGTGGGTTGGATCTGTATGAAGTGAGTTACTGAATTGTTCAAATTTTTTTCCATGGAGTTCACATACAGTGAAATAATTCTTTCTAAAAGGAATAAATTAGCTGTTACAATGTTTAAGTAAGTTTTGACTAAAAATAATTTCTTGCACACATAATGGTCTATAGTGTTGAGACAAACTGACCACCCTACCCAAATTTTGCTTTATAAAATAAAGACCTCTTGAAAAATGGTGAAAACTTCAAACAACTTACATCAGCTTCTTCCTGATTCACTAATATCCAGGAAATAAAAGTCATTTCTCTAACTTCCAGTGCAGATGATTATTGTTTATTGTTTGGTTGGTTGATTTTTGGAAATATCCTCTCCTACTCACCCTAACCTTCCTTCCTAAATTTCCTGAATCTATCTGGAGGAAAGACCAGGAAGTCAACAGCCTGGGGACCTGGGAATGAATTGGAAGTAAGTAGTCTGCTCAATCTGGGGAAATGTAATTCTCCATAAGTAACTTCTTATAGGCATAAGCAAACCAGCTAGAAGCACTTGCAGGAGGATGCTTTTTTCCAACTATTTCATTGGTCTAATCCACCTAAAAAACAGACAATAAGATAGGAAATAATCACATTTCAGAAGAACAAAACTACTTGTAGGAAACTGCTAAGTTGTAGTATTGCATTATTTGATTGTTTCTTGTTGCTATAGTGGGACTGACCAGAAATCCCTTTTCTTATATAGAGAGAATTTAAAAGATACTATTTTCAGATAATATCATACCTCCAAAGAAAAGAATGAGATACATATACAGGTAGCAAGGTGGCTCTAATAATATGATCCATTGAGAAAACTGTCACCTCTGCTTTAAATTACATATTTACTTTCTTTCTTTCAAAATAGGGCCTTAAGCGTTGGTGGTATAGTGGTGAACATAGCTGTCTTCCAAAATAGGGCCTTAAGTCTTTGATAACATCTAACACCTATTCATGTTAACAATGCTCAAGAAGCTAGGGATCAAAGACACTTACCTCAACATTATAAAGGCCATTTATGACAAACCCCAAACGAAAATCATACTAAATAGAAAAAAAAATCTAAAACCATTTTCATTAAATTCAGGAAGAAGACAAGGCTGTCTACTCTCACAACTTCTATTCAATATAGTCCTCGAAACATTAGCCAGAGGAATTAGGCAACAAAAGAAAATCAAAGGGATGCAAATAAGAAAAGAAAAAGTCAAACTATCTATTTTGATGATGATATAATTTATATCTTAAAGATCTGAAAAACTCCACCAGAACATTTCTAGAGCTTATAAATGAATTTAGCAAAGTAGCAGGATGCAAGATCAATACCCACAAATCAATAGCTTTCCTATACTCTAACAGTGATTCAGTCAAGAAAGAAATCAGGAAAACCCTCCTATTCACAATAATCTCAAAAATAATAAAATACTTGGGACTTAATCTACCAAAGAGGTAAAAGAGCTCTTCAATGAAAATTATAGAACACTGAAGAAAAAAATTGAAGAAGACCTTAGAAGATGACCTTAGAAAATGGAAAGACATCCAAGTTCTTGGATAGGATGAATTAACATTGTCAAAATGGCCATACTACCAAAAGCAATATACAGATTCAATGCAATCTCATCAAAATAACAATGGCATTCTAAACAGAATTACCATACTAAAAATAGGGTTAAAATGACAGCTTAGATTCTGAATATTTAAATCTGTGCCCCTTTTCCTCCCTCTTGATGTCCAGATCACTGACAGCAGACATACAACTCTTCAGGAAGAACATTAGAAAAGGCTTCTTCAGGGAATCCAATCAGAGCAAGAGACAAGGCCCAAGTGTGGTGACCTTGGGGCTCCCTAATCCAGCAGCACAGCCAGGACACCTCAGAGTGAAACCCACTGCAGACACTCTCTACCCTCTCGGTGGCCTTTCCATGATGACTCTCAAGAGTGAGGAGATGGTAGAGGAAGATCTTCAATACAAGACAGAGGGGCCAGAACAAACAGATGGCAAGTTGACAGGAAGAAAATTTCAAAAGAAATAAGAGAAAATATTTCATCCCTGAAATAAGAACAGATAATGCTAAAAAGCAACATTCAAGGGACAAAAAACAGGTCTTGGGAATTTAAAATATGACACTAGGAATGAAAGAGTCAATATAAGAATTGAAATTTAAATTTGGGGACTTTTCCCAGAAAGTAGACCAAAAAGACCAAAAGATCTATGCGTTAAGAATTCCAAATTTAGATGATCTGTTCTCAAGAAGGTAAAGCATAATCTTTACTCCTTAAATGTGGGCTACATGTAACCTCTTTTCAAAGAGCACACAATGGAAAGGAGAAAAAACAGAGTAGGTTTCCCTCAGTCAGGTGACTAAAGTTAGCATCAACAGTAATCATCTTGATAGACAGCACGGACACCCACTATAAGGTTCTGAGCAGGGTGCTTTACCTTTGTGATCTTCCTCCCACACACCTGTAACTCCAGTCTAATCATGACAACAACAGCAGACACATTTCAACTGAGAGACATTCAGAACTGTCAAGCTCATAAAAACAAGAAAAGAATTGAGAAACATTCACAGCCAAGAGAAATCTTAAGATACATGACACATAGGGGCAATATGGTGTCATGTAAAGGATCCTCAAACAGAAAAAGGACACAAGGTAAAACTTAAGGAAATATGAACAAACTATGAACTTTAGTTAATAATAATGTATCAATTTGATTCATTAATTAGAACAAATGTACCATACCTGTATAAGATATAAATAACAGGAAAACTAGGTATGGCGTATACAAGGGAAATCTGTGCTGTTGTCACTATTTTTCTATAAATCTAAATACTCTATAATGTTGAAGGATTTTTTAAAAAACATTTTAATATTTATTTATTTATTTTTAATTTTCGGTGGACACAACATCTTTGTATGTGGTGCTGAGGATTGAACCCGGGCCGCACGCATGCCAGGCAAGCGTGCTACCACTTGAGCCACATCCCTAGCCCAAAGGATTTTTTTTTTAAAGAAAAAAAAGGCAGATAAAAGATCAAAGAAGAAAATTGACATATTCATCCAGGGGTTTCAAATTCTGATGGAACAGGGAAAAAAAAGAAAAACAAGCTTCAACAAAATAATTCAAGAACACTGAGTTTTTCCTCAGGAGATCAAGGGTTGTATGTTTTCTCTCATATGTGGAAGCTAGAGAGAAAAAAATAAAAGAAAGGTGGTGGGCGAAAATCAAAAGGAGATCAGTAGAGGGAAGGATCAGAGGTGGGAGAAGGGGAGGGAGGGGGAAGTGCTGAGGAGTGATTTGGCTGAATTATGTTGTTATGTGTATATACGAATATGTAACAACAAATCCCATCATTATGCACAACTACACTTCACCAATAAAAAGTGTGGAAAGAGAAAAAAAAGAACGCTGAGTTTTCATGTTGCAAGATCTCACATATTATTCAGAAAAATAATTGAAAGTAGATCATCACAAGATACATCATTGTGACATTTCAGAACATTCAGATTGAAAGATGTTAAAAATTTTGTAAAGAAAAAGTGGCTTTCATATAAAGGGCCAAATAATATTGGCATTAGGCTTTTCAACAGAAATATTAGAAGATAAAGGGGCTGTTCCTCCACAATTCTGAGACATTGTCACAGAAACAACACAAATATTTTCTGGGTACAGCACATATGCAGAAAAACTATGTTGACTTGTTTCAATGTATGTTAACCTTGATGGCCTGGTCAAATTGTTATCTGCTAGTTTTCTCCACTATAAAAAAAAAAATCACCATTTCCCCTTTGTTTTTGACTACTATTTTACAGGAAAATATTCTGATAATATACCAATATTCTGTCTTCATTCTCAAACTTCTACCCACCAGTCTTGGGATCCATTGGCAATTCCTCTAAATATAAACTACCTTGAACTGGGTATGTATGTACTCAATGGTAGAATGCTTGCCTTGCATGAACAATGCTCTAGGCTTGATTTCCAGTATCATAAAAAGCAAATGAACAAACATAAAACTATCTTTATGTTTTCCAAATGATGTTACTATTAGCAGATATTCTGCTAATTGGAGAAGCTTCTTTCTCCTCCATCTGTGTATTTTTTGCTTGTTTATTATTTATTTGTTATACCAATATGAACTCATAATTTCTATTTTATTCAAATGGTTGTAACTCATTGTTTAATGTTCATATTGTCTTAAATTTGTCCTGTGGCAGCTACTAAGTTGACCCCGTGTCCTTTCTACATGGCCCCTTAATTCTTTGAGTGCTATCACACTTCTAAAATTATAAGCTTCAAAGCTTATCTTCTTCTTTCCTTGCTGTATCTTGGATTCAGCCATTTCTCCAAGGAGATATAGATCTTAATTATCTATACATTTGACTGGAGATTACACACACACACACACACACACACATGAACACACGAGTCTCTGGTGATATCCAACATCCCAGAGTTCTTTTAGTTTCCCACATTCCATACTTAAAAATCCTTCATTTCCATTTCTTCCTGTTTATCTGCTTTTTTTTCATCATTTTTCTTTCTCTGTTTTAACTTTCTCTACTTCTCCAGTCTCTATGATATAAAACATGAGTGCCAACAGTTCCCTAAATTTTATGTTACAGCTTATGTTTCAGAAGGAAATAGCTCCCTGTTTTTGTAATTTCAAAATTCCCATGAAAGAGCAAATGGCCTAGTCATGGTCAGGTGTCTAAAAGTGGTCTGGAGGCAAGTCCTGGGATATAGAGGTGGCTGCATGGATGCAGTAGAGAAGGAGTCAGCTCCAAGAGGAGGGCTGTACAGTTTTTAAAACAAATGGTGTGGAAAGGGGTGCTAGGAAGGGGAGACAATAGATGACAATCACAGGCTGACAAATGAGCACATCAACAGTAGACCTGAAGAAGTTCTAGGATTTGCTAGGATCAATTCTCAAAATCTGTTGGTAAGCTCTGAATCCACACAGTTCTTACAGAGATTCCAGAGTAAAGAAAAACAGACCCATATGAGGTCTGTGAGAAAATACAGCAAAATGAAAGGAAAGGAAACTTGATCCAAAGATTTAAAAACAGAACATACTTCTGAAAATTATTTCATGCAAAGTTCAGGAAACAAATTCATAAAACTTTTTGGTATTCTCTAAAGAATGCAAAAATAAAGGCAAGTATTCTTTAAAAACTTAAAAAATGAAAAGGATAGAAAGGCAAGGAAAAAAATATGGAGGAGATAAGAAACTAAATGTTTATAAGCAAATCAAGCCAGAAGACAAAGGGAAAAATCTAAGAGCAGAAATTTATGATAGATATAACTTATGATAGATAATAGAGTAAGCCTGTTGAAGAATAAGCCATAAAATATCTATAATACAAATGAATAATCAAGACTAATGATTAAAATTAATTTTCATGAAAAATTAAAACAAACTGAACAGTTTTTATATAGCCATGCTTCACTTCCCAGTGGAGGTACATTCTGAGAAATGTGTTGTTGGGCAATTTCATCATAGTGCATAGTTTACAAACTAAGAGGCTACCATGTCACCAGACAATATAATTTCATTCAACCTCCATTGTGTATGTGGCATATCATTGCCTAAAACATTGTTATGTGGGACATGACTGGATATGGAAGATATATATGGGGCTGAGATTGTGGCTCAGCGGTGGAGCGCCTGCCTAGCACGTTGGAGGACCTGGGTTCCATCCTTAGCACCACATAAATATAAATAAAATAAAGGTATTGTGTCCAACTGCAACTAAAAATTAAATATATATTAAAAAAAGATATATGTAAGTGAAATATATAAAAAAGAAAAAAAGATAGATGTGGGAATGCACATTGAAAGAGTAAATTACATTCAAGGCAAAAATCAACAAGCAGAGACCTAAACAGAGCCTAGATTTTTTCAAATTATCCACTGCAGATAAAAATCCTCTAAAGATTTAGGGATAGTACCTTTTTTTTTTCAGAAACAGATTATCTGAGAAGGAATAAACATTAGACTGCATTAGAAGTTTCTGCTGCACTACTAAATACCAGAAGAAAAGTCTGCATGGTTTTGAGACGTTGTGACCCAAGAATTATTTCCAGGAGAATTATCACTTCTGTATAAAGAAAAGATATGGTCACATGAGTAAGGGATCTGAATATATATAATGGTTTTTGATTTTTGTTTTTGTTTTGTTTTGTTACTGGGATTGAACTCAGGGCACTCAGCCACTGAGTCCCTCCCATCCTTAGCTCTATTTTATATTTTATTCAGAGACAGGGTCTCACTCAGTTGCGCCTCACTTTTGCTGAGGCTGACTTTAAACTCGTGATCCTCCTGGTTCAGCCTCCTGAGCCACTGGGATTACATGCGTGCACCACCGCACCTGGCTATGGTCTTCTCTTAAGAGTTGTCAAGTATTATTTAAATGAAAGTTTAAGGATGGAGGAATGGCAGTATAAAATGAAGACAGTGAGAAATTACACCAGTCAAAGGGTTAAGCATGAATAACTGCTACAAGTCTGATTAAACAACTAATTGCAAATATTAAAAATCACTTTTGAAACAGAAGATGCATAATGTAAAACATAAGAATTAGAAACAATCGTCTTTTGGTTTCACAGATGAATTCTTTCAAACTTTCAAGAACAGATAATTCTCACGCTATTTAAACTTTCTCAAAGCATATGAAAAGATGGAAAGCTTTCCACTTAATTTTACAAAGTCTGCATAACCATCAAATGAAAACCTAAGAAAGCACAAAAGGAAAACTACAAATCAATATCACTTGTTATTTTAATCTAAAATATTAGCAATGGAATCTAGAAGTATATTAAAAGAATAATATTCCATAACCATATATGGTTTATTCCAAGAATGAAGGATGATTCAATTTATTAAAACAATATACATTAACACAATAATAAATCAAAACATATGAATATCTTGAGGGAAGCAGAAAGGCATTTAAAAGAATTTGGCAGTAATTTCTAATTTGCTATAAAGACTGTAAACTGGAAATAGAAGTACACTCCTTTAACCTAATCAAGAATATTTATTTTGGATAGATGATTAAACCTTAGATAAATTTTCAAAGTCAAGAACAAAATTTAAATATTAGTTGTCACTACTGCTAACAAATTGGAAAGTTCTAACTCACACAATAAACTTGGAAAAGAAAATTATACAAATCTTGTCTGAACAAAGAAAGATAAAATATTTTCAAGCTATTTTGTCTTGTACCTACAAAATCAGTTTTAACAATGAAAGAGCTAATTAGAAAGGAAAGCATGTACTACAAATATGTGTACAAAAATTATTATCTTTTCTACATGCCATGAATGCAAAACTAGAGATTATATAGTTTTAAAAGATACTACAGATGCAACAAAACAATATATAAAATATTTGAGATTCCACTTTAACAAAATTGTTGATTTCTGGCCAGAATGGTTATATCAGTTTATGCTTTGACATGCGTTGTTAATGATAGAAAAATGCAAAATAGAATACTAGAAATGGTGGTTAGCTCAAAAATAAAATAAGGCTCACCATAGATCAGCAGCTAAAGAGAAATGCAAAGCAATGAGTGAAACTGAAGCTCTGGGCCAGCTCACATTCTATCCAGAGGCAGGCAGATGACTCCGGAAGGCAGTTCTTAAAGTAAAGAGCATTAACTGTATTCTACAAGAGACAGGGACAGAAGCCAGGCCTACTGCCAGAAGGCAAGAGACATGGAGTCACAACTTTAAAACCCAAAGGGAAAATGATTGTCAACATAAGATTCTAACCAGCTCAACTATTATTCAATAATGAGGACAAAATAGGGCATTTCAGACCTACAAAGATTTACAAGCCTGTCTCATACTAAAAGAAAGCAAATGATGTGTTTCAGCAAAAAAAGCAAAGCAAACCCAGGAGGAAAACAAAGAAATTTTAAAAAATAATAATGAGCATGAAAAAGATAGGTTTGTTAATAAATTTAAATGTATGCGATATATTCAGTAATTATTATTTATAATTGCTAATTATAGGTCATTTTTTTGTTTAACATAGGTAAAAATGAAACTGTAGACCGGAGCTACCCAATATGTTAGCTACTAGCTCTACATAGCTACCGAGTGCTTTGAAATGTGGCTGGTTTGAATGGTGGTATGATGAAGTGGAAAATACACTTTGGATTTTGGAAACAGTATGAAAAAAGAATGCAAAGTATTTCAATAATTTTTATGCTAGATATATTTTGCATATAAGCTAAGGAAAAATGTTATTAAAATTGTTTTCCCTATTTCTTTTCACTCTTTTAATTGGCTACTACAAAATTTAAAATTACGCATGAAAGGTTGGGGGTTGAGCTCAGTGGCAGAGTATTTGCCTAGTATGGGCAAGACCCTGGGTTCCATCCCTAGAACCAAAAAATTAATTAATTAATTAATTAAATTCTATATGTGATTCAATAACACTGCTCTAGGTAACAAGTATGATGACAGAGGGGAAAGGCAGGAGGAAAGAGTTCAGTGATTGTCAATGCTGGGTAAGTTTTCTCTCATGTTGAAGAAGACGTTAGACACATGGAATGAAAAAAAAAATTATACTTAACTATGAGTGTTTCTAAAATATCACTCAAAATTTCCGAATGTGCTGAGAATGGAAAAGGGAGAATGTGGTATGAAAGGAAATATAGAGTGCAAAAACATAAGGAAAATAAGTATTAAATAAAATAAATATCATAAAGGAAATAAGCTCTCCTCTCTCTCTCTTTCTCTCTCTCTCACACACACACACACACACACAAAATAAGAAGATCGATGAATTTGACACCAAAGTTAAAATTTAGTATCTTGACACATAAAAGTAACAAAGAATTGAAATCAACATTTATAAAGTTGGCTTACAAACCAACTTAAGGGGAACAAGTGACAGTGGAAAATGGTTGAAGCATGTGAGCAGACAATATACAGAAGAGGAAAGATAAATGGTCAGTAAAAGAAAAATGTTCCATCTCCCCAGTAACCAGGGGATTCTAAAGTAGAACAAGAGGGAGAAACTATCTCACATCATTTTACAAAAATTTGAAAACACATATTGGCAAGAATGAATGGTGGGAGCTCTCATGTGGCAAGAGAGCAGTTTGAAAATTATAAAGTTAAAAATGTAGGTCTTCAACTCAGAAATTCCACTTATATCACTTAAGAAAACTCAAACACACATTTGTACACAGATACATGTAAAAATATATTACTTGCACTAATGTTTATAATTTTAAAAATCAATTTCCATCAACCAAATAAGTGGAAAAATAAATTTGTGATATATTTACTGAATAAATTCCTATTATACAACAGTTAAATTAACTAGAGCTACATGTAACAACATTAGTAATTTACAAAAACAATAATTACCAAAATGATGAAATTTTAGAATGATAATTACAAAATAATACATACAAAAAATTTGGAAAAATACTGAACAATACATTTTATTGATACATTTGTACATTACAATAGAATTTTAAAATGCTTGACAATTCCTTTTATACAACAGTTAAATTAACTGGAGCTAAATGCACGAACATTAATAATTTTCAAAAATATAATGTTGAATACCAAAAAAGTACGTTGCAAAATGGTAATTAGAAATAATATATGCATAAATTTGGAAAGATAAAAAACAATGTTTTTATTGGCATATTCACATGTTATGATAAATCAAAGGATGCTTTTGTTATGAACAAAATTAAGGGGCATAATCCTCTGGGAGAGGGGGAGAATGAAATCAGGGAACAGTACCCTAGAACCCACAACTGTATCAGAAATGTTTGTTTTGTTTTGTTTTTTTAATATTTTATTTATTCTTTTTAGTTATACATGACAGTAGAATGAATTTAGACATATCATACATACATGGAGTATAAGTTCCCATTTTTGTGGTTGTACATGATGTGGAGTTACACTGGTTGTGTATTCATATATGAACATAGGAAAGTTATGTCTGATTCATTCTACAGTCTTTCTCATTCCCATCCCTCCCTCCCTTTCCCCACTCTTCCTGTACATTTGGGTGAACCTCCACTCCTCTCTCCCCTCCACCTATTGTAAGCCAAAAAGGTTTTATTATTATTATTATTATTTTTTGAAACCCAAAATAAAATGTTAAGGCTTGATGAGGCTAAGGTGTTGGATAAATGGGTGTTTGTGTAATAGCCTTTGTTATCGTGAGAATGACTTCAGTCTCTGTATCAGTAAAGAATTATCAAAGTGTGGCCAGGACATACAGAAGGATCTGGAAAAAATTCAAAGTATAATCAGGCAGGAAATAGGTTTAAACATGTGAAGCAAACTGAGCAGAAGACTGCAAACTTCATATCAGACAGTAGGGTTAAGTAATGGTAAATTTTAAATCCAGAAAATAGTAATCCCTCCCAACGGATATGGACTTGGAGTCTCTGCTCTTAGTGACTTGGAAAAACTGAATCAACATGTCACCGAGTGGCTCTTGGAGAATCAGATCAAGTGTCTGGCCAAAAATCTGTGGCCCATGAACAGCTTTATTCTGCTAAAATCTCTCCCTAATTTGATAGGGGAAATAACTCTTGTTGGCTCTGGATGGTAAAATCATTTCCCTCATGGGTGTCTTTTAACCCTATGAAGTTTCAAATCAATACAGAGAGGAGAAAATAAATCAAACTATTATATTAATGTTTTTGTGCCACACTCAGGTATAACTATTAGTAATTGTTGGAACAATCTGTGTGTATTTCATACCTAAAGAGATTATACAGCTTCAGAGTTTGGATGTATACAAGAAAATCTAAAAGATTAGAACTGTGATTCCATTTTAAAACATGCAATTAAGTAACTGATTTTATAGTTTTAAGGTGAAAATTATAAAAGACTTCAGCTAAGTTTTTAAATGCACTGGAATTTTTTTAAAGATTTGCCATATTTATCAGTTTGTTCTATCAGACTTTATAGACTTGTTCAAGAATTTGGAAGGCCACACTTGTTAGATGCATTTGAAATGTTGAAAAAAAAATCAATTATGTTAAACTTGTAAATACAGTTTTAGGGATTGAATAAATTTAATTAACTAAGTTGTAAATGGGGCTGATTGTTTAGGGGAATATGCTCTGTTCATCTTGTATTAATTAAACTTTAATCAAAGAAAATTTAAATTTTTGTTTGCATTTCAATAATTTTACAACTAGGTTTGTAACTTGAACTTAAAAGATTAAGGAAAATCTAGTTTTATAATTTATAATTTTGATAAATGAAATGCTAGTATTAACATCTTAAAAATAATCTTTCTTTTACACAAAAGCTACCCTTAGGAATAATCAAACACTTCACTTATATTCTGGAAGTGTGCTTATAATGAAAAAAAAATTCCTTTGAAGTTCTTTTTTTTTTTTAATAAAAAGAATGTTTGTGTTATCTATAAATAAAAACTACAAAATTTGTTGAAAACTTTTTATAAGCTTGAATATCAAGAAGTTTGTCTGGCATGTATAAGGCCCTGGGTTTGATCCCGACTAATGCTCTCCTCAGGTTACTATAACAAACTTCAATAAACAACCTCGCTAGATTTTTTTAAATATTTGTTTTTTAGTTGTAGGTGGACACAAGAACCTTTATTTTATTTTTATGTGGAGCTGAGGATTGAACCCAGTGCTTCGCATGTGCTAGATGAGCACTCTTACTGCTGAGCCATAATCCCAGCCCAAGATTTTTTTGTTTTGTTTTGTTTTGGCTTTGGTTTTTTTTTGTTGTTGTTGTTGTGCTGGGGAATGAACTCAGGGACACTCAACTACTGAGCCACATCCTATTTTGTAATTTATTTAGAGACAGAGTCTTACTGAGTTAATCATTAAAATTATTCTAAGATAGATCTCAAAAAATAGAATCAAAAATTACTAAAATTGTTTGAAAAAGAAAAATAGTAACAATGGCTTGGTCTGACAAATATTAACAAGTATAATAAAGCTCTAATACTTTAAAAGAATGGTTTTAGCACAATAATAGATAAACCAACAAAGCCTCCAAAAAAGCTCAGAAACAAATCAGTATGTGTCTATGCCTAAAAACACCTTTATTTGTGAATATAGAATAAAATACAAATGTGTTTGTGGAATGCTTCCTCCCTGTTTCTTTATGTAGAAGAGCCTGGCTGTGAAAACCTCACATTTTTACCACAGGCTCCCTGCCGTGACATTCTGCTTCACCACAGGTCTTCAACAATGGGGCCAAGTGGCCATGGACTGAAACCTCTGAAACTGTGAGCCAAAATAAGTCTTTCCTCCTTAAAGGTAGTTTTCTCAGGTATTTTGTCACAGTGAGGAAAATCTGGCTAACACAGCTGCGTACCAGAACAAAAAAAAATTCTCAGAAGAGTATAATAGAATCTATAATCACTACTTCATTTATTTTACACTATTCAGTTTGCAACCCAGAATCACTAGATGCACAAAGAAATAGAAAAGTAAGGCAGTCAATAAAAATTGCTGAGAGATTCATGATGTTTGATTTGGCAAACATTTCAAACCATTTTTACAGATATTCTTTAAATATTAAAGGGAAATAAATATAAATTAGTTAAAGAAAGTATAGTCCTAATGAGTGAAGAGAGAATTTCAATGGACAAATGGAAACCATTACAAATTATAGAAACTGAAAATTAAAATAATTTTATGTGGGAAAATATTAAACAGTCCAACAAATGTGTAACTGGAATTCTAGGAGAATAACATGAAAATATTCTAAAAAATAGTGTAATAGTTTTTTGACTAAAGAGAAGTATTAATTTACAAATAAATCTCAAAGAATCACAAGCAAGATAAATATAAAGAAAAGCACATCAAGGGGCATCACTGTCGATGGCTAAAAGCTAAAGAGAAAGGAAAATCTAAATGGTTCAAACACTTTGGAAAACAGTTTGCTAGTTTCTTAAAAAGAGAAACATACAAGCCTGCACCTAACATATGACCTAGCAATTCTGTTCCCAGGTATTTACCCTAAGAGAAATAAAGATTAAATATGGATATCCATGCAGCTTTATTCATGGTAACCCAAAACTGGAAACAACCCAAATGTTCATCGATGGGTAAATGGAAAAACAAATTATATCCATACAATGTAAAATTGCTCAGCAATAAAACTGAACCAATGCAACAACATGAATATATATGACAATGTGGATAAATAACACACACAAAAATAAATAGTACATTATTTAAAATTTTGAAAAGGAAAATAAACCTATAATAAGGAATTGACCTGCCAACCTGATGGTGGGTTGGGAGAAGTTGACTGCAAAGGGTCAGAGTTATGTTAATTAGTTATTATTTTATAACAAACTACCCCCGAAATGTCACGGCTGAACACATTTATCATGTCTCAGTTTCTGTGGATCAGAAATCTGGCATGATTTAAATCACTCATGAGGTGTGCCAGCGGGGGCTTCAGTCATATTAAAAGCTATTTCTCAGCTTACTCAAGTGGTTGTTAGCAGGCTTCAATTCTTCACAGGTTGTTGAACTGAGGGTCTCATTTCCCCATCAACTGTTGGCCAGAGGACATCTTCAGTTTCTTGACACGTTGGTCTCTTCATAGGGAATTTCACAATATTGAAGCTAGCTTTATCAGAATTTGCAAGCAAGAGAGCAAGGGAATGCCGGCAACATAGAAATCACAATCTTCTGCTCTCAGGATTAACGTGCCATTACCTTTACCAATATTTTATTCATTAGAATCAAGTCATTGTATGTGTAGCTCACATTTAAGAGGAGATTACATAGGAATTGAATACCAGGAGATGGGGATTATTAAAGACCATTTCAGAAGCTGCCCACCAGAGGAGGGAAACATGGGTTGATGGAAATGTTGTATATCTTAATTAGGGATCAATACTCATCAGAATATTCAGAGTACATGTTATTTTACCAAAATGGTTGCTTTTTTGCCAAGTCAAATGATGAGAAAAACAATGGAGATTAAAGAGTAATCCCAACATTCTGTTAAAAATGGAAGAAGCCTCTTCCTCCCAAACTCAACTAAATAGTCATTAAAGAAACATCAATCTTCAAGTACAAAGAAGACAGAAAGCCAGACAATAATAGTGCTTTAAAGAGTTCAGGAGAATTTTAAAAAACAAGAAGCAGATAGAGATGTATTACCTGTCTTAGCAGAGCAGAAGGTACAATTCTAGGGAGTATTAATTTTGAGACATAAACCAATTTATTCTTTCATTCCTAGAAGACTATGAGGAGTGAGGCTGAGAGAAAGGGTATTGATAAATACATACTATTGAGTCCCTTGATATTACCCCTACCAAACAGTATCCACCCTAGCTCCATTCAATAAACCAGAGGTTTATTTTCTGTAGAAGGTCCAGATTGGGTAAAATAATGCCCAAATGGTGGGATGAGGCACAATGGCAGGATGAGGCTGACATTGAGATTCACAGCAGCAATCTTCCTAACTGCTTCTAGAACACTAGCTGCCAGGCATATGACTCAAGACAAGAGACAGGAAGATATTTCTTTGGGGCGGGGGGAGTTGCTTCAGCCAAAAGATTCCAAAAATGCAAATGTGGCCATTACAATCCCTGCCCAGAGCTCTTCATACCAGCACTTCTCAAAATTTGAAGTGTATAAGAATCCCCTGGGAGTCTGTTAAAATGCAACTTCTAATTCAATAAATCTGAAATAGAGTCCAAGATTTTGCATTTGTAACAGGTCCCCAGGTGATGGAAGTATTTTGGTCCCTGAGTCATACTTTGAGTGTAGAGGCTCCCTTATCTTCTGCTTTTGGCATACAAATTAAACTTATTTGCATGGCATTTCTTTCTTTTTGGCAGGAGTTCCCCATCTTAACCTATCCTGGCTTTATCACCCCACACCACACTCCCAACCCTACTCTATTTCAGTAAATGCCCCCTCTTTCAGTCTGAAATGCACCATTTTCTTCCCTTACCAGGCTAAATATTTTCACCTTTAAGAACTAGCTAGATTTCATCATCTTCATCTAAAGTTGTCCCTGACTCCCTTAGGCAGTCTTAATTCTGCTACTTCTTTGTTTCATAATAAGATCCTGAACCATCCTCAGTTTTTATCTAAATTAAATACATATACATACTAAAGATACAACAATAAATATACAATGGAATAGAATAGAAAATACATAGACAAACCCACATAAATACAATTACCTCATACTAGACAAAGGCACCAAAAACATACACTGGAGAAAAGATAGCCTCTTCATTTTGCAGGGAAATGGATGGCATTAGAGCAGATTATGCTAAGTGAAGCTAGCCAATCCTTAAAAAACAAATGCCAAATGTCTTCTTTGATATAAAGAGAGCAACTAAGATCAGAACAGGGAAGAAGAGCATGAGGAAAAGATTAACATTAAACAGAGACGAGTGTGGGGAGAGAAAGGGAGAGAGAAGGGAAACTATGGAAATGGAAGGAGACCCTCATTGTTACACAAAATTACATATAAGAGTTTGTGAGGGGAAAGGGGAAAAAAAAAAAACAAGGGAGAGAATTAAACAACAGCAGATGGGGTAGAGAGGGAAGATGAGAGGGAAGGGGAGGGGGGATAGTAGGGGATAGGAAAGGTAGCAGAATACAACAGTCATTAATATGGTATTATGTAAAAATGTGGATGTGTAACCGATATGATTCTGCAACTTGTATTTGGGGTAAAAAATGGGAGTTCATAACCCACTTGAATCAAATGTATGGAAGATGATATGTCATGAGCTTTGTAATGTTTTGAACAACCAATTAAAAAATAAATAAATAAATAAAAAGATAGCCTCTTCAATGAATGGTGCTGGGGAAACTGGAAATCCATGTGTAATAGAATGAAAGTTAACCCCTATTTCTCACCCTGCACAAAAATCAACTCAAAGTGAATTAAAGAATGAGAAATTAGACCATAAACCCTCCATATACTGGAAGAAAACAGAAGCCCAATACTTCAACATATTGGCTCAAGAACTGACTTTCTTAATGAGAGTCCTAAAGTACAAGAAATAAAATAGAAAATCAATAAATGGGATGACATTAAGCTAAAAAGCTTCTTTACAGCAAAAGAAAAAAATCAAAAACATGAAGACAGAGCCTACAGAATAGGAGAAATTCTTTGCCACCTGCACCTCAGATAGGGCATTAATTTCCAGGATATACAAAGAACTCAAAAAACTTAACACCAAGAAAACAAATAACCCAACCAATAAATGGGCAAAGGAGTTAAACAGACCTTTCCAGAAGAAATACAAATGGTCAACAAGTATATGAAAAAATGTTCAATATCTCTAGTAATTAGAGAAATGCAAATTAAAATGACACTGAAATTTCATCTCACTCCAGTCAGAATGGCAACTATCAAGAACAAAAGTAACAATAAATATTGGCAAAGATGTAGGGGAAAGGGTGTGCTCATACTTTGTTAGTGAGATTGCAAATTGGTGTGATCCTTCTGGAAAGCAGTATGAAAATTCTTCAAAAAACTTGAAATGGAACCACTATTTGACCAAGTTATCCCAATCCTTGATAGACAGCCAAAGGATTTAAAATTAGCATACTATGAGAACCCAGCCACATCAGGGTTTATAGCAGGATAATTCACAACAGCTAAGCTCTGGAGCCAACCTAGGTGCCTGTCAACAGATAAATAGATAAAGAAATTGTGGTATATATACACAATGGAATATTACTTAGCCATAAAGAAGAATGTCTTTATGACATTTGCCAGTAAATAAATGGGATCTGGAAACTATCATGCTAAGGGAAATAAGTCAATCCCAAAAAACCATTTGCTGTTATGGGGAAGCTAAACCACAATAAAGGTGTGTGTGTAGGAGAAATTCAGTCGATTAGATAAGTGCGGAATTAAGAAAATGGAAGGAGGAAAGAAATAGGAAAGACAGTAAAATAAATCTAACATATGTATATATGAGAAAATACCTAGGTGAACCCCACTATCATGTACACCCACAATAATGGGGTCCTAATTAGAATAAGATCTATTTCATGCTGCATATTTGTGTCAGATGGATTCTATTGTCATGTATAACTAAAAAGAATTATCTCAATTTGATGAAAAGCATCAAGAGAAAACAAAGAAAATTAAGCTAATATCATACTTAATTGAGAGAACTAGAAACTTTCCTCCTAGTATCAAGAACAGGGCAAAAAATATAACTTTTTATCACTCCTATTCAACACTATGCTGGAAGTCCTAGTTAATGAAATGTTATTATTGTACTCACTAGTCAGCTTTTTCACTGCTGTGACTAAAAGACCTGACAAAAACAATTAGAGGAGGAAAAGTTGATTTGAGGCTCATGGTCTCAGTCCATAGACAGCCTGCTCCATTCCACTGGGCTTGAGGTAAGGCAGAACATCATGGTGGAAGAGTTTGGCAGAGGGAAACAGCTCACATGATTATCAGAAAGCAGAGAGAGAGACTCCACTTGTCAGGCACAAAATATATACCCCAAAATATATACTCACACCCCCAGTGCCCATCTCTTCTAGCCATATACTACCTGTCTTCAGATACCACAAGGATAATCCCTGTCAGGGGATTAATTCATTGATTGGGTTAAGGCTCTCATAACCCAATTATTTCACCTTTAAGTCTTCTTTCACTGTCTCATACATGAGCTTTTGGGGGACACCTCACATCTAAACCATAACATGCAATATGACAAGAAAAGGAAATAAAAGATTAATCAACCCAGAAGAAAAAAAAATGGAACTTCATTTGTTAACACATGATGTAATTGTGTATGTAGGAAAAAAAATTTATTACCTTATAAAAAAATCTGGAAACAATAAGTGATTCTAGCAAGGTCTTAAGATATAAAGTTAATATACAAAATTCTACTGCCTTCCTACATATGGGGACAATGGATGATTAAAATTTGATCAAAAACTCAATATCATATAATGGCACCAAAAAATGAAACGGATGGATGTATAGGTATATAAATTAATATGTATATAGGAATATATATAAAATTACAAGCTTAGAAACTTCTAATGAACAAGATCAAAGACCAATAAATTTCATATTCATTGATTAGAAGACTCAAAACTGTTAAGATGTTAATTCTTCCCAACCTGATAGATTCAGTGCAACCCTAATCAAAATCTCAAAAATATTCTTTGTAGATATTTAAAAACATCTTTAAATTGTACAGAAAGGCAAAAGATCCAACAAAATATCAAAAAAAAAAAATTAAAAGTGGGAGGACCCAATTTCAAGATTTGCATTAAATGACTGTAAATCAGGAAAATGTGGTATTGGTGAATAAGCAGACATATAAATTAATGAAACAGAATAGACTATCAAAAATAGACCCACAAAAATAAATTCAGTCAATCTTTAACAAAGGAACATACCTCAAAATAAAGACAATTTTTTTGGACAAAAGAAAGTCTTTCCAATTGAGCATCTCTATGTGAAAAAAAAAAAAAGTCCTCACACATTTCACAAAAACTTATTCAAAATGGAATATAGACTTAAAACACAAAACCATAAAGCTTCTGGGACAAAACATGGAGAAATCTAGATAACCATGGATTTGGAAATGAATTTAAAGTACAATACCAAAAGTATGATTAAAAAAAACTGTTAAATTGGAATTTATTAAAAATTTAAAATTCTGTCCTATGGAAGACACTATTAAGAGAATTAAAAGGTGAAAAGAAAATTCATAAAGGGGGGGGGAGTATATATCTGATAAAGAAATCCTATTCAAAATATGCAAAGAACTCTTAAAACTAAACAATAATAAACAGCTCAAATAACAGCTAAGATCTAACAAATATTTCACCAAAGATAAGTAAATGAGAAGATGCTCAACATCATTTGTCATTAGGGAAATGCAAATTAAAGTCATAATGAGATAGTACTACATACCTGCTAGAATGACTAAAATCCCAAACTGATCAGATCAAATACCAACAAGGATGCAGAGCAACGAGAACACTCATTGCTGATGAGAATGCAAAATAGTATAGACTCTTTGAAAAACATTTTGGCAATTTCTAACAACTTGTGGATGTTTTAGCCGTTTATTCATAATTGCAAAAAGCTAGAAACAACCAAGATGTCTTTCAACAGGTGAAGGAATGAATGAATGAATGTTGGTGGTATATCCATATAATGCAATATTATTTGTTGACTTAAAAAAACAGAGCTATCAAACTACCAAAAAAAAAAAATGGATAAAACTGAATGCATATTACTAAGCAGATAAAAGTAACGAAAAGGCTACATATAGTATAATTCTACTATGTGACATTCTGTACAAAGCAAAACTATGGAGACAGTAAAAAGACAAGTGGCTAAAAAGAGTTCAGGGGGCTGGGGAAAGAGTTGAATAGCTGAAATGTAGAGGATTCCTAGAGTAATGAAACCATTACATAGGATACTGTATGGTGGGTACATGACATTATGCATTTGTCAAAACTCATACAATTGTAATGCAAAAAGAGCAAGCCTTGGAGTTCACAAATTTTTTTTAAAAATTCAAATCGTTTAGGAGCAGGACACAACTTGCTGAGGAGAAGGGCAAGAAAGTTAGCACAGGACTTCTCCTTGGAACTCAGTACTCACATGATCCTTACCCACCAATAAGACTAGCCCTGCTGGCTCACATGATCCTTACACACCCATCAGAAAGCACCCCATGCCAACTGTCAAACCGTTCAACCATTAAACTGTCATAACTGTCAAACTACCCCAGGCTCTATAAATATGCAGAGCTGTTCCTCAATAAACGGGCATTTTCTCTGATGACGAGCCTTGTTCATTCTTTCACTTTCCCCTGGGAGACAGTTATTAGGATATACTATCATCTTAAGATACTCTCTTGGTTCACATGAAGCAACTCACAAACTGAGGATTTGGGGCAAATGTGGGCTTGAATTGTCCTCTAGTGCTGAAATAGAGACAATAGACCAACAGTGCACCAATGGCAAGTGGACTTAGGCTGCCATCTAGTGCTAAAATAGTGAACATGACTGCAGAGAAAATAAATAATCTGCATAGAATTTCTGGGGAGAAAGGCACAAGACTGAAATAAATACCTAATCCTTCAATGTACAGATGATGTCTCACACTAAACACTAAGAACTCTCAGGAAACCATGACCTCATCTAATTGTCAAAATAAAGCAAAAAAAAAAAAAAAAAAACAGCCATAACCCATATGGGTAAACTCTTGGATGGGGAATTTAAAATAGCTATTTCAAAGAAGCTGAACAAGCTTCAACACAAAACAGAAAAAAAAAAAAAAAAACATTTGAATACTTGATAACAGAAAAAGTTCATGAAGAGATGGAAACATCACACAAAAAAAAATCAAACAGAAATTCTTGAGCTGAAAAATCCACTAGGCAAAATAAAACATGATAGACACAGCAATACTAGAAAAGATCAAACAAAAGAAAAAATGAGTAGACTTGAATATAAGTTATTTTAAATACACGGTTGGAAGAGAAAAAATAAAAAAGAATGAAAAGGATGAAGAAAATTTGTAGGAATTTTGGGACAGCATTAAAAGAGCAAACACTTACATTATTGGAATTCAAGGACTTCAGAATGGCAAAGATGTATAAAGCTTATTAGAAGACATAATAATACAAAACTTCCAAACTTAGAAAAGATACAACTATCCAGGTGCAGAAAGGTCAAAGATCACCAAGCAGATTTAACCTAACCAACTCTACCCCAAGATATATTATGAGCAAGTTCTTAAGGGTTAAAGATAAAGAGATGAGCCTCAAGGCAACAAGAGACAAGAAACAAATAATACATAATGATGTTCAAAATTTCCTGACAGAGAATCCTTAGCAGAAATATTACAGACCAGGAGAGAGTAGCATAGGATGATCATGGTACTGAAAACAGGAAACTGTCAACTGAGAACACTGCACTGAGAAAAGCTGGTCCTAAGAAATAAAAAAGAGATAAAGGCATTACCAAACAAAAGCTGAGAGAATATAGCTCCAACAAACCTGTCCTACAAGAAAGGCTAAAACGAGTTCTTCAAACTGAAAGAGACATTAATGAATAAGAAGAAAACATTGGGAGGTATAAAATTCACTGGTAACAGCAACTATACAGACAAATGTACAATGTTTTAATATTGTAAATATGCTGCATAAACCATTCATTACCTTTTTTTCTTTTTTGTATTTGTTCTTTTTAGATAAAGTAGAATGTATTTTGACATACTATATGTACATGGAGTATAACTTCACGTTCTTGTGATTATACATGATGTGGAGTTACATAGTCATGTATTTATATTCAAACATAGGAAATTTATGTCCAAATCATTCTACTGTCTTTCCTATTCCCATCCTTCCTCCCTTCCCTTCATTCCTCTATGTCTAATCCAATGAACTTCTATTCTTCCCTCCCCCTCCTTATTGTGTGTTAGCATCCGAATATCAGAGAGAACATATGGCCTTCGGTTTGGGGGGAATGGCTTATTTCATTAAGCATGATAGTTTCTAGTTCCATGTATTTACCAGCAAATGCCATAATTTCATTCTTCTTTATGACTGAGTAACATTCATATATATATATGAAGTGTGTACACACACACACACACACACATACACACACACTACATTTTCTTTATCTGTTAAAAGGCACCTAGGTTGACTCCATAACTTAGCTATTGTGAATGGAGCTGCTATAAATGTTGAGGTGGCCACATCACTGTAGTATGCTAATTTTAAGTCCTTTGGGTATATACCAAGGAAAGGAATAATGGGTCAAATTGTTTCCATTCCAAGTTTTCTGAGAAATATCCATTCTGCTTCCTAGAGTGGTTTCAGTTCCACCAGAAACCATTCATTATCTTTAGTATGAAATTTATAAAAACAGTTAAAAATGAAAATAACCACATTTATATGTTAAGAGATAGCAATAGAGAAAGATGTAAAATAAAACATTACAACTGACACCACAAAACTACAAAAGATCAATATAATTTATTGTTAACAATTATGCACCAACAAATTTGATAATCTAGAAGAATTTAACAACTTCCTGGATATGCACAATTTACCAAGATTGAATCATGAAGAAATAGAAAGACTGACTAGAACAATGAAAAGTTATGAGATTGATAGTAATTAGTAATTTTAAAAAGTCTCCCATCAAAAAAAATTCCAAAATAAGATGACTTTACTGCTGAAATCTCCCAAACATTTTTAAAAGAACTGACATCAATTCTTAAATTGTTCCAAAATACGAGGAGGGGGAAATCTTTCAAATATTATTCACAATGACTAAGTGGGATTCATCCTAGGGATATAAACATGGTTCAACATACAAATCAATAAACAAGATAAGCCACATTGACAGAATGAAGGACAAAAACCTTATGATCACCTCAACAGGTGCAGAAAAGGCATATGAAAAATTCAACTTTCTTTCATGATTAAAAACTCTGAACAAATTAGGTATAGACAGAATGTATCTCAACACAATAAAGGCTATATATAATAAGGCAGCAGCTAGCATGATACTGAATGAAGAAAAACTTAAGGCTTTCTAAGATCAGAACAAAACAAAGATGCAGGCAAGCACAGAGGCTCATGCCTATAATCCCAGCAGTTCTGAGACAGGAGAAGGCTGAGACATGAGGATCACAGGTTCAAAGCCAGCCTCCCATAACAGCGAGGCACTAAGCAACTCAGTGAGACCAGTCTAAATAAAATGCAAATTAAAAAAAAAGGCTGGGGATGTGACTCCATGGTTGAGTGTCCCTGAGTTCAATCACCAGTACAAAAAAAAAAAAAACAAAAAAAAAACCCCACACACAATGATGCCCACTTTCTCCACTGTTATTCAAGATAGTACTCTAAGTCCTAGCCAGAACAATCAGGAAAGATAATTAAAGGGCATCCAAATTGGAAAAGAAAAAGACAAACTGTCACTGTTTGCAAATGAAATGATCTTATACTTAGAAACCCCAAAGACTCCACCAAAACACTATAAGAAATAATAATAAACAAATTCAGCAAAGTTGAAGTATACAAAATAAAAGCAAAAATCAGCCGTGTTGCTATATGCCAATATATGAAATAGAAATCAAGAAATTCTGTTTATAATTGCTACCAAAAAAGAAATTAGTTCAACCAAAGAAGTGAAAAGAACTCTTCAATGAAGAGTAAAAAATATAGATGAAAGAAGTTGGAAGCGAACAGGAAAGAAAGAAAGAATGGATGGAGAAAGGAAGGATGAACATCCCATGTTCATGGATTGGTAAAATTAATATTGCTAAAATACCCATGCTACACAAAGAAATCTACAGATTCAATGCAATCTCTATGAAAATACCAATGATATTCTTTCTTTATTTTTATTTTTTAGTTGTAGTTGGACACAATACATTTATTTTATTTATTTTTATGTGGTGCTGAAGGTTGAACCCAGGGCCTTGCATGTGCTAGGCAAGTGCTCTACCACTGAGCCATACCCCCAGCCCCCCAATGGTATTCTTTATAGAACTAGAAAAAAATCCTAAAATTCCTAAGAAAATATTTTTTACAAAACACTGAATAGCCAAAGCAATCTTGAGAAAAAAAAATAAGCAAGAGGCATTATACTACCTGATTTCAAAATATACTACAAAGATGTAGTAATGTAAATTGCATGGTTTTGGCATAAAAACAGATAAATAGACCAATGGAACAGAATAGAAAGTCTAGAAAACCATGCATTTACCACCAAATGGATTAAACACTTAAATTTCAGACGTGAAACCATGACACTAATGAAAGAAACTTGGAGGAAATGTTTCAGGATATTGGAATGGGCAAGAATCTTTTTGGACAAGATAACCTTCCCCTCAAAACAAAAGAAACAAAAGCAAAAATAGACAAATGGGATTATATCAAATTAAAAAGACTGTACATCTAAATAAACTATTAACAGGGTGAAGAGACAACCTACAGAACAGGAGAAAATATTTACAACTATACATTCGACAAGGGATTAATATGGAGAATACATAAAAACTCAAAAAAAGCCAATTGCAAAAATAATAATAATCTGATTGAAAAATGGGCAACAGACATAGACATTTCTCAAAATAAGAAATACAAGTATGACCGAGAGGTACATGAAAGAATGTTCAACATTACAAATCATCAGGAGAATGCAAATCAAAACCGCAATTAGATATTGCATCATAGGTATACACAATTGCAACAAGATGTAGTGACAGCAGAAAGAGGAGCTAACCTTTTTAGCTTGGTCCATCGAAACTGGTTCTGAGGCTTGAATCTGATATACTCTGGAGATCTCCACAGGAGAGATCAAGTAAGCATTTAGATTTATAAGCCTGAAGCTCCAAAGAGATATCAGGGCAGGACAGATCAATCTGCTTATATACATCATTTGTGTGAAAGAGATTGCCTTGTAGAAAAGTATATGTCAAGTAGAGGAGCAAGCCAAAATGTAAAACTGATGAAATTAAGAACAATGTAGAGGGCATTATGCCCGTAAAGAGAGAGAGATGTTAACAATTCCAATTGCTGTTAAGAAAATGTGCCAAATGAAGATTTGAAAATACTGAGTGGATTTGCAAACGGAGATCATTATGAAAATTCAAACCACTCCTTACCTTCTCACTCTTAATTTCCCAACCTATCCACATCTTCCCCCTTTTTCTTGAACTATTCTCTTAAAATTAAGAGCCACATTTTAGGCCTCCATTCAAGCCCCCAAAATTATAGAAGTACTTTCTGATTGTAGTTTTGTAGAATTTCTACAAAACTAAAAACAGCTTTTTTTTTTCATGAGGTAAAGATAAAGTAGAAAGGAATCAGTTATGTTTCAAAAATGACCAAAATCTTCGTATATTTGATTCTGTTCTAGAACTCCCCTAAGTCTGCAACCTCTTACACATAGCAGATGATGAATAAATTAAGAGAATTAGATTTAATTGTTTTTGTATCACTAAATGAAGAAATCACCTAACCATTTACTCCAATCTTTGAGAGCCTATAATATTTAGGGGATTATGCAAGCTCCCCATTGACTATAAAGATGAATAAGAAATAAGCTTCTCAGTTCTCAGGAACTTGGAACCTTGTATCATGGATTATCCTCTCTGATGGAGGATCAGTCTATCTCTCAGCCATCCCCATGTAAAGAAAAATTGTAGTGCCTCTTGCCAAGCTATAGCAATGAGGAAGACCCACGGCCTTCTTTTATCTCAGTCTAATGAATGCTAAATATCCACTGTTTTTCTAAGTTTTCAATCCATGCTCTGCTATCCAATTCTGTATTACAATAGCCCCACATCTTCCCACCTACCCTTTGAAAAAAAATTACTTTAATTTTTAGTTCACTGAGAAAACTAACCAGAAGAGAACAACCATATGTTCCGCTACCAAATTAACCAAAAGGTCACCCCTCCAGTAGTACACAGGATCTTGTTGCCTTTTATCAAAGACTTGCTTCTTGTAGTTTTCTCTCTCTTTTCTAAATTGTTTCCTTCTTCCTGATGGAAAATACCCATCAATATGCAAATTTCCATGACTCTCATCTTTAAAAATAAATCCTTTCCTGGGGCTGGGGTTGTGGCTCAGCGGTAGAGCGCTCACCTAGCACGTGCAAGGCCCTGGGTTCGATCCTCAGCACCACATAAAAATAAATGAACAAAATAAAGGTATTGTGTACAACTAAAAAATAAATATATAAATAAATAAATAAGTCCTTCTTGACCTCATATTTCCACAGTTACTTTTCCATTTCACTATTTCCCTTTTACAGCAAAATCTTCAGAGGGTTGCCTCTGCTATCTATCTTTCCTTCTTTTCTTCCCACTCTCTCCTGAGCCTACTTTAATGAAGGTCTTCATCCCCAGTATTTCATCAAACCTCCTTATAGGGAGGGACAGTCAGCGACTCATAGGGCAGGGGGCCGGGGAGCGGTTCTTCTTCCTGCAGAGGAGGGTGTAATACACCTGAGAACAAAAAGTCTAAAATAATTAGTAAAAAACAAAAGACAAAGAGTCTTTAAATATATTTACAAAAGCAGAACCCCTGATAGATGCAGTCCACACAAGAGCTAGAGTTAGACAAAGGAAAGATGGCTCCAATGGTTTATTTAAGGGGGTACATCAAAGGCAGGGATAAGGATTCAAGGGCAGAGTCTTGCTTGGTGATGTCTTGCAGTCAGCAGTTTGATTGGCATCTTAGCAGGTCATGCCCATGTAGGTGCTGTGTGGAACATGGTGGACTGGGATAGGAATTCACAATGTGTCAGGGCAGTTAACCAGAGGAAATGTCCACTGGTCATTCCCAGACACCAGGTGTTCCTATTCACTAGGCTCCATTCGTGGTGGCTCACACACAGCCCAGGGATAGCTCACGACACCTCCTATTGTAAAGGTGTGGTAGTTAACTTCACGCATCAATTTTGCTGAGCCACAGTGCCCCAGTATTTGGTCAAACATTATTCTGGATGTTTTTGTGAAAATGATTTCGGATGAGACTAATATTTAAGTCAAAGAACTTTGGGTAAAGTTGATTGCCCTCCACAATGTGGGCTTCATCTCATCAGTTAAAAACCTCAATAGAACAAAAGCCTGACTTCCCCTGAACCAAAGAAATCCAGCAAGTGCTCTTCAGACTTGACCTGTACTATTGGCTCTTACCTGGGTCTCCAGGCTGCTGGCCTACTGTGTAGATTTGTATAATTGCTTCAGAGGAGGTTGAGGTGAGATGTCTTCAGAATTTCAAAAGAAAGTTCAGCCTGGTCAATTTTTTCAATCAACATCTGCCCTAGAAGAAGCAGATAGAATTGGGACATGTCAGCAATTGGGATCTAAAAATATTCCACGGGTTACTGTCTAAACTGACTAACTCATATACTTTTCCTTTAAAGTATCATCTAAATACATATTTCTAAGCTTACCATTCATATATACCAGAAGTCATCATAAGTGATTTAGAAAACACAGTGAAAGCACAGGCTGTATTTAAGACCTCCTTTCCTGGTTGTCCTTTCTTTCAGCTGATCAGGTTGCAGCACGATGAGTCATCAAGGAGGCAACCTGTTCCCTTGAGGAAGACCTCCTTATCTGATGAATTGACTTCCAATCACAAATGTTGCCATAATGGCCTTTCATGGTATCAAAAACCACAACAAAATTCTGTTTTTAAGGCTTTCCTATGGAGAGTTGGAGGAAAGGGAGCTGGGATTACTAGCATTTTGAGTTGCCAGGATTATATCTGTCTGAAAGATAATAGAATGTGGGCAAGAACAAGCATCATTAGTGCTATCAAAGCCTTTCCATTAGGCACAACATCCACCAAACACACTGTGTGAATCTCCACACCATGCTTCTATATGTGCTATACCATTAGTGGCTCATACTGGAGCCAGGATCATTAAATATGCAGGAATTTTGTGAGCTATTTAATAAGTCTAGCCATCATTAAAAATAAAGTTTTTTAAACTTGCAATTATATAAATTATACTAAAAGCAAAGGTAATATATGCTCAAAACTCATCAGTTACTAATATTTTGCTTTATTTTATTCATATCTCTTTTATTGTATTTGTATGGCAAAAAAATGCTACTTAATGGTGCACATTTCTTGTCCTTTTGTATGTCTGTAACAGAATATCTCATATTGGGTAATTTATAATGAACAAACATATATTGACTCACAGTTCTAGAGAGTAGGAAGTCCAAAGAGGCAGCATCTGGTAAGGCTGAGAAAGTGACAAGAAAGGGCTGAACTTATCCTTTTAGAAGGAACCCGCTCCCATGATAACAAGCCCACTCCTGTGGTAACAGCATTAATCCATTCATGGGGATAGTTCCCCTATGACCTAAACACCTCCCACTAGGCACCAACTCCCTACAACATAGCACTGGGGATCAAGTTTCCAACACATAAATTTGGGGGAACACCTTCAGCCCCTAGCATGTTGCCTTTCTCCCCCTTCTCATGAATTCATGTCCTTCTCACATATGAAGTACATGTGAAATTCACTCCATCCCAGTAGCCCCAAGTCTTAACCCCTTTCAGTACCAATCCGAAAGTCCAAAGTCCAGAATCTCATCTAGATCAGATATGGGTAAGACTCCAGGCACAATTCATACTGAGGAAACTCCCCTTTAGCTTTGAGTCTGAGGGATTATACAAATTACATGCTTCCACTAGACAAGAATAGGATAAATAGTACTATACTGAAAAGAAGCCTTAGGAAAGAAGAAAGGAGTAACAGTTCCCAAGTATGCCTAGGAGCCTACAGGACAAAACCATATTAAGTCTTAGGAGTCCTAAATAAATTTGACTCCATGTGCTACCACCTTCTGGACACACTGGGGAAGGAGTTGCCCACAAAGGCCTCAGGCATTCTGCCCACAGAGGGTTTGCTGGGCTCAGCCCATGAAGCAGCTCTCATAGATTGAAGTCTCATAATTGTAGCTCTCCCAGGCAGAAGCTGAACACGGGTAGCTGTAAAGTTCTGCAGTGTAAGGAGTGGCCCTATTTCCACAGCCACTCTAGGTATTGCCCTACTGCAGACACCATTATGGCTCCAACCCTACAGCTCTGCTGGGCATTGCCCTAGTGAGAGCTCTCTGCATTGCTTCTGACCCTGCAACAAAGTGTCTTCCTGAACCCCCCAGGTTATGAATGATGTCCCTTGTATGCCTATGGAAAAGCCATGACCCCACAACTTTTGCATTTTGTACACCTGCAGAATTAGCTCCACATGGACATGACCAATATTTACAGCTTGTATCTTCTGCAGCACCCAGTTGAACCACACCTTGGCCCTCTTGACCTGTGGCTGTGGCAATCAAGGAGCTCTGCAAGAATAAAAGACTAGAGACAGCAGAGAGTCCTGCCAGAGCTCTCCGGAATCCTTGCTTCTTGAAAACAGGCCCTGCTCTAGACCTATGATAAAAAGGGGGCAGCCTTGAAGACCTCTAATATGCCTTCAAGGTCTTTTTCCCATTGTCTTAGTGAATGGTACCTGGATTTCTTCTATCCATACTGATCACTTTATGGAAGGATAGCCCAACCAAAACCCTTGGAATTCTCTCCCAAACACTTCTCTATTCTTTACATGGCCAGGATAGGGATGTCCCAAAATTTTACATTATGCTTTCCTTTTAATTACAAATTCCATCTTTAAATAGTTCTCCCTCCTCTCATTTTGCTGTATACAGTTAAGTCAACCAGCTCCTTCAACATATTGCTTACAAATTTCTTTCACCTAATACCCTCGTTCATTACTTCTATAAAACTTTCTATAAAGCATTCTATAAAGCCCTCAGGCATAGACACAATTCCTCCAAGTTTACTGCTACTTCATAACAAAAATGGCCTTTACTCTAGTTTCCCATACCTTGCTCCCCATTTCTGAGACCTCATCAAAATTGCATTTACTATCCATATTTCTACCAATATTCTGATCATGACCACCTGAATAATCTCTTAAGAGATTTCAGACTTTCCCTACAGTTACTCTCTTTTAACCCTCACCAGAATCAACCTTAATGCACTGCTTATGCCAAAGTAGGCTTTTACTTGCCTATGCCTCCAAATTCTTTAGCCTCTTATTCCAATTCCAAAGCTACTTCAACATTTTCAGGTATTTCTTTTAGCAAAATCCATGCTTCCTGGTGACCAAGTTTGTGTCTTAGTTCAGTTTGTACTGCTACAACTGAATACTGTGGATGAGGTAATTTATAATAAACAGAAATTTATTGGCTCATGGTTCTATAGGTTGAAAGTAAAGATCAAGGGGCAGGCATCTGGAGAGGGTTGTCTTACTGCACCACATAGTAGACAGGCAAAGAAAAGACAAGAAGGGGTTGAACTCACCCTTTTATAAGGAACCTAGTTGCTGGAGAGATGTCTTTATAGAGTGACTTATATCTAAGTAACTTACTTATCATAGGCCTATGTACCCGAGGGTCCCTGCTTAATAGTCTCCTGGTTCCATTTTATCAGAGTTTGACTTAATGATTCCCTTTTGGCACTGGCAACTTCATAATAACATCTCTTCCTGACTCCTGGCACAGTAATTTCAAGTTGATACCTTGAAACTGACCATGAAATTAGACATGATGGGTGTATTTATGTCATAGAAATTAATTTGCCAACACTATAACTTTATGTGACCAACACAAGTGTCATTAATTAGGTCTTTTTGGTAGGGTAGAGTGGAGTTAATTGAACTTTTACCAACAAGCCCCCAGTTTTCTATATCCCCTTTATTGTCAACTCTGAGCCACTTCTTCAAGTCTTAGCTCAAGTTGTGCCTCCACCAGGAAGGCACAACTAATCACCCCCAGGCTTCTGAACTTTCCTGCACTGAACGTCAACAGTACTCTCTTCCTGTAAATGTTAACTTGTTTTTGACTACTAGTACAAGGGAATATAACAAATCTTCATACATGGCTATATGCTTTTCTTCTACCGTCTTCTAAGTACTCTGTGTGCTCTTCAAAGGCAAAGAGGAAGTATATAGTAGATGTTCAACAGATGCTCCCTAGATGAAAATTTTGCTTATGAAACTTCCTAGGTGAGATGACCCTGTGCCAGTTAGTTTCCAAGGAACTTCCATCCAAAGAAGATGTATACTGACCAATTTAAATGAAAGTTTCATAACTATTTAAATGTTAGAAATCTGAAATATAGTTGTCTTTAAATACGTATAGAGTCACTCTGATGCTCCCTCTAATCAGCAGTAAATTGGATCAAGCATTACTTGTTTTAATTCCCAGCATGACTCTTTATTTAGAACTTCTTAGAGATGAACTTCTAGATGATTTCTTAAAAAAAAAAAAAAAAAGAGGGAAAATGCCATAGTCCTGCTGGGTTAAATAACCGAGAGGTGACAAGCAACTTGAAGGTTGAATCGGGAACTACTTTATTGCAAGTGAACTCAGCAGGAACTGAGAACTCAAAGTAGCGGGGGGGGGGGGGCACCCAAGGTAGCAGGAGCCGCTTCTCTGCCGGACTGCAGAGGTACATATACCCAACTAATTACACACAGCTTAACTTAATTGACATAATCTAGACACAGCAGTCAGTCATTAAGGAATCTCTATCATCTTAATGGCTCGCTGGCGTTACTCAGAAACCACTCTTCCTAGCATACTGCCAGGTGCCATCTTAACTTGGTTGTGGCCCTCATCAGGAAAAGAAAGACTCTGGGAGGGACTAATCTAGCCTGGTCTAGTAAACCATCCACAGCCAGCTGAGCAGCCTTCCAAAAGGGATTGTGGCTTCTGGGCTGGAGTGTTCTCCTCAGGGGCCAGGCTGGGATGGTGCGCAGGCTGACCCAGCAAACTGACACCTTGCAGGGGAACAGCTGGTAGGGAAGACACACAGGAGGAAAGCCGGCTGGATGAGGGGAAAACAACCCTCTGGGAAGAAAAGTGGCTCCAACCACAAATGTCATTTGGCATTTGCAAAGGAAGCAGCCATAGACAGGAGATCACAGCTGGTTTAACTTACCAATAACAAATTCAATCCTGTTTCTTGCAGCTTGTCTTCTATCTATAAACACAGACGAAGCCGTCCACAGATGCAGGTTCAAATTACCCTAGTGTTCCAGAAATCTGCATGGGAGCCTTGGGGGTGGGCTTCAGAAGAGTTACTGGATGGAGTGAGAGAGAGGAGGGGAAGATGACCCTGTCATTCTCTCACTGGCTCTTCTCTGCAAACTGCAGGGTGATGCAGTAAGAGGAAGACCCAGATGGGGGTGATGGCTAGAAGGACCTAGTTAGGGGACACTCACTCTGATCAAGAGAGTAAGAAAGACCATCAAGAGTTAGGAGCTTTCCTCTTTCTGAACATTTTGGAAAAACAATTCTGGCAAATTGTTCTGGCTTGCTGCTCTATAAACAGGCTTGTTTTGACAGCTTCTTGAGATGCTGGTCACTGCCAAATGCATCCTGTAAATCCACTTACTGCATTTGTTTGGCTTTTCCTTTTTTCCCCCTCTGGTGGGATACAAAGAAGAATGGGACTGGCCTTTTGCCAAAAGGACCCCATTCCAGGTAGGAGAAGGGAATCAGAAAACCAAATGCCATAAGAAGCCAGATCTTGTTTCAGAAAATGACTAAGCTAACAATATGGACTATATGTCCCTGCTTCTAGAGAGAAGATTCACATTTCCACCAAGTTTTTGCAAAAGACAGCTGAAGGCTACACACGTCCAGCTTCAAAGAGGAATTCTCCATTTTTCTTCCTGCCTCCCACCCCCACCACCACCACTGGCCACATAACTCTCAAGACCAGGTGGAGTAATTTCACTGACATTTAGTATATTGTGTCAACTCACTGGGAGTGCTCTTTGGAAAGTCCTGATTCCTGATGGGGAAGCTGAAAAATGGGTCATTCTCTCAAAGGGAATAAGCCCACCTCCCACACAGGGTCAGTCCTTTCAATTCTGTGCTTCCACAAAAACAGGCTGGAACAGAGCTTGTTCATTTTATGTCTTCCTTGTCCACCTCCCACCTGTTCCCAAAGCCATAGACTGGCCTTGCTAATGTCCTTCAAGCCCTGTAACTCTGGGGGAGGTTGGATGGGGCCCAGGGATCCTCCTGCATTGTCTGGAGCACCATCTGGTTGGAAAGTTTATCACCCAATGTTATCTGAGTGTTCTCCATGCAGCTTAAATCTATTAATTCTTTATCTTGTCATCACAGGCTAAATGAAAGCATCCTCCACTACACTTCCTCCCTTTGCAACAAAAATATTTTACCTCTTGCTCACCCCCATGTAGTTGGCCTCTATATTCTTTCAAGAACTTCTTTTCAGACTTTCCACGAAGTACTTGGTCTAATGAGCCCCCAGGGAACCTGAAAGATGGAAAGGCCTTAAGAAAATGAAAACTAGATGGCTCTCTCCATGGGATGTGCTTGGAGGCCTAATGGGTGAATCCCTTGCCTCCAAAATGAATCTCCTGGGGGCCCCCTTGAAGCCTAAAATCTTCCCTTCTAATCTCAATATTGGGAGCCAGGATCACTTTTCCAACTTTAGAAATCCCCTTCTTATACTATAAAGAGGTTGGGAGGGACAACCCTAAAGTGGCAGGAAGCAAGAGTCTATTGGTGACATAGAACAAGATGAGTGCTGAGATTAGAGGAGAATAGAAGGGGAGAGAGCAGAAAGTAGGTTGAGTTTTGCTGAGGAGGTTTCAATGCCACGGTATCCAAAACCTAAGAGACAAAAGAGTCCTGGATCATCTGCTTCTTTCGCCTCCTTTCTTGCAGTTGACAGGGAGAAAGAGAAGGGAGACTGGTAGATCTCCCTCAGTCGGAGAAGGAACCCTCTGCAGGGCTGCATTCAGCTCACCCAAATGTCATCTTCAGAGACCAAAAGGAAGCAGAGCATATCAATTCCAGCCTTTCCTTTCTGAGCCTGAGGACACATTTTCTCTAATCCCCTCAGTCAGTTCCCCTTCAGCCTCAATGCCCAACATTGGGTCACATATTCTTAAGAGCTGCCGCTGGAGCGAGTAGAGTGAGATTGCTGATGCCTGAGATCACCCAGGATTCACCCCCAGCATGAGAGGAGGTGGGTTCTGCCACAGCTTCCTCCCACCTACCCAGAATTCTGGCAGGGTAGTCATTCAATCATGTTTTTCTCCTCATCACTCCACCAAAACTTCTGTCAAGGTCACCAGGGTCTCCCATTATCCTAAGGCTTCATCATTTTTGACCAACCAGCCAATTTTTAAAATTTTGGGGGTACAAGGAATGTCATGATTTTTTAATACAACATAGAATGATTAAATCCAGTTAATTAGCATACCCATCACCTCAAGTATTTAACAGTTTTTGTGATGAGAGCATGAAATTTGCTCAAATATATTGAAATGCATGGTACTTGGTTATTAGCAATAATCTCCACTCTGGGCAACTGATCTTTTTAAAAAAATCAAATTTATTTCTCCTATCCATCAGCCAATTTTGACACAGTTGATCACTCCCTTCATTTTGAACCTCTCCTCCACATGGTTCTTCAGTCAGCTTTTTTGCTGCTGTGATCAAAAGACCTGACAAGAACAATAGAGGATGAAAAGTTTATTTGGGGGCTCACGGTTTCAGACGTCTCCATCTGCAGGTGACCAACTCCATTCCTTGGGGCCTAAAGTGTGGTAGAATATCATGGCAGAAGAATGTGTTGCAGGAAAGCAGCTCAAGACATGACCAGGAAGCAGAGAGAGCTCTGGACAAAGTATAATCCCCAAGCCACACCCCCAGGGACCCACCTCCTTCAGCCACATCCTACCTGCCTTCGGTCACCACCAAGTTAATCACTCTCAGGGGACTAATGCACTGATTAAATTAAACTTCTTCTAACCCAATCATTTCACCTCTATAGCTTTTTGCATTATCGTACACACAAGCTTTGAGGAGACACCTAATAGGGAAACCATAACCCATGTCTTCCAGGACACTACTTTCTCTTGTTCTCTTTCTCTCTCACTGGTCATTAGTCACAGTTTCCTTTGCTGTATCTTCCTCATCTTTCCAACCTCTAAATGAGGCAGAGCCTAGGACACAGTCCTCAAACCTCTTTTTTTCCTTTATATTCATTCCACTCCTCTTGTGATCTCATCTGGTTATATGACTTTAAATTTCATCAAACTATGATTCCCAAATATTTATCTCCAATATGGACCTCTCCCCTTAATTATAGAATTATAAGCCTGACCAACGATGTCTATTGGGCATCTCTAATTAGAATAGCCAAAACTCTAGCTCTGCCTTCCAAATATATTCAGAACTGTAGGCATTTCCACCACTTTCAACCCTGAGCATCTTTCTCCTGATAGACTGCAAAAGTGACCCACATCTCGCTCCCTCTCTCCCCACCCCACTCTTTTTCTCATTTTGGCATTGGGGAGTGAACCCAGGGCTTTGTGCATGCAAGTCAAGCACTTTGCCACTGAGCTACATCTTGGTCCCACATTCTTTTTTTACTCTGTCTTCCTATAGCAAATTTTCTATATGGCAACCAGAGTAAGTCTCATAAAACATAAATCAGATCATGTGAGTCTTTCACTAAAATCCTCTAAAGGCTTCTCATGTCACATAGAATAAAAGCCAAAATTACTACAAATGGCCTATAAGAACACTTGAAGGAAGTGAGACCCAGACATCTGAAGGAAGAAGATCCAGTCCTGAAGTCATGAGGAAAGAACACGACTCAATGGAGGAGGAGGAGCTAGGACCCTGGTCTTCTGTCTTCTCCTACCACTCCCTCATAGTTAGTTCCCCTAAATCACCTCAAAAGGTGATCTGACTTGGAAATGGGCAGGTATAAGTAGTTAGTTAAGGATCAAAATGAAACCATACTGGATTAGGGGGACCCCTATATACAATGTCTGGTGTCCTTATTGGAAGAGGCAGAGACCCACAGAAAGGTATAAAAAGAAGGCCATATGTAAACAGAAATAGGCAGAAGTTGAGACTGGCTGCCTTGGCCAAGGAATACTGGAAGAGGAGGCAAGAAAGGATTCTTCCGTATTCTGAGGGAGTGTGAGCCTGTGGACGCCTTGATTTCAGACTTCAGTCTTGAGAATAAATTTCAATTCTTTTATGTCACCACGTTTAGGGTAATTTGCCATAGCAACCATAAGCAGCCTCATCTACCCACCCTCCCTCCTTTGACTCCAGCCATTTGGGCCTCCTCAAATTCCCCACATGAAAGAAGCCAACAATTTTATAGGAAAACATCAGGGTCCTGACCCAAAAGCCTGTGTGACTTTTCCCAAGTCTCTTGACCTCTTTGGGACTCATATATTTTCTTTTTATGTAACAATGCAATCTCTTTGTTTCTTCCAATTCTGAGAGCCAGAAATTCCCCTAATCAATGATAGAGTCTCAACTCAGTACAGTGAAAGCAATTCTCACTAGACAACCTCAGGTTTCCTCAGAGCTACAAGACCTGCCCCAGATGTGTGCAATGGAAAAATTCTGTCCTCATAAGGCACCTGAATGCCACAGGGAATCTGCTGGAGTTGGACCAGTCCCTGGAAAGAAATCCTGTCCACATTTACTTCACAAAATTATTATTTACAATCCTGTTCGTGCTCTCATTCTGGTATCAAGAGCAATTCCTAATCAACAGCTCTTAATGGAAATAGGCTGTTCATGTTCTGAACTACTTACACATGGAACTAGAAAATACGGGATGCCTGTTACGCAACTTTACTTCCCAAGAACCAAGTCCTCTGATTGGAGACTCAGTTCCAGATTCCTTTGATTTAATGGACAACACCTCCCTCCACAGATGCTGCTGATGGTGTCTCATCTGGTATGTTCCAACAGCCTGTAATTAGTGCTGGTGGGTGGACAGTAATCATATAGTTGAAGAGCTAGAACACAGATCTCAGATCTAACTCCCTCTTTTTTTTCCCCCAGAAGAAAGGGTCAAGGCCAAAATTGCTAACTTATTTGCCCAGAATCAATGCAACTAAGACTGAAAAGAGCTCATCTGCATTCCCATCCCCAAGTGCGAGCTTTTGCAAGTTCTGCCGACCTCACAGCGCATGCTGCAAAGGGATGCTAATGTGGGCTTTTTGCTATGGAGTTATTTCTTTTGCCCCACTAATGGGGAAGCTGCCTGATTTTGCACGGAGCCACCTTATGTCTTCTAAACCACAGAAGTTAAGTTTCTGTGCAAGATTCTTTTCCTTATTTATTTTACTTTTTTTTTTTACAGTTCTTCAAAGACAAAAAGCAACAACCATTTTCAATCTGATCCAAGACCACAGGATTGTTTTCAATTCCATTCATCAGTATCTCATTCACCCCAAGAGACTATGGGATGTTTCCATATTTACATAACGGGCTCATCATTTTAAGCTACATAGGGCCCTCTTTGACATGGTGGCAATTGTTTCCCCTGCAAGCTTCCAAGTTTACTGTAAAGGCCAACAGGGTCTCAGACACCCAGAAAACATACTTTTTATGTTTTTATAAACTCTATAAAATTGTAATTGGATCAAACTTTGCATTCAAAAGCACATTCTTCTGGAATATTTTATATGCACATAAAACATAGAGAAAATGTTAACGTTATGATCTTAACTGTTTGCACATTGGAACCGGCTAAAAGTTAGGAAAATGCAATCCATCTGTTCTCTTCTTTGAAACTAGATTATTCTGTGAGCACAAAAGAGTGCCTCAGGGGAGTTTGACACTGCCCTCTCCAACTCCTGTTATCAGGTGACATGAGGTTGGGGATGGAAGGAGGATGGTAGGAGGAGACAGCTGCTTCTCTATCTCCCCCCACCTTTCTCCTTTCTCTCTTTCTCTGTCCAAACTAAGGTGTGTCCCATCCAAGAGCCTTGACTGCAATGGCTAATCCTCTAGCAGACTGGGAAAAGAAAAGGATGGTCATCTGGTTCCCACTGCCCAGGCTCTGGTCTCAGGGGCCCTAGGAGCTGCTAAAGGTGGTTTCACCTGTCCTGGCTCCTAGCAGGTCTCATTCCCTAGGGAGATTTGCTAAAGCCCATAAGGCTCTCTAGAGTCTAGGTTTGCTTTAGTCCATATGTCTTGTTTGTTCAATACCATCCATTAGGGTTTATTAGCCTTCATTATGAAGTGCTACCAGCCTAATTAGTTCAAGCTGAGTTAGGGGTAGCAGACTAAGGGGGAAATGAGGGAAGAATATGAACAACAGCTGACATTTGCTTGTCTAGGGAGCCTGGCTGCTCAGCTCCCTTGTTTTATCTGTTAGCACAGCAAATTAGACCCCTCATTATCACATTTGCAAAGTGCCTGGCACAACCAGGGAAAGAAAACCTGGAGAGGGAAAGAGCCAAAGACATTGGGAGAAGAGGCTAGCCTCTACCAAGGAGTAGCTTTCCAGAGAACAAAGCCATATCCCACCCTTGATGGGATATGCCCCACCAGGTCTAGGCCAAATGCAAAGAGGAGATTCCCCTGGAGAATGGGGATCTTAGGTGGGGAGGACTAGACAGCATTAAAAATGGTCCTGGAAAGGTCATCAGATCCAGTTCAGCCTCCTCAGAAGGCAATTACATAGTCTGAGAAATTGTTGGACAGAAGTTTTGTTCGTAGTCTATAGGAACACAAAACCCAACAGGATTTTATCCACCACTGATAAAAGTAGAGCAGTTCTTACGTTCATTATGCCTAAGAATGACCTAGGAGATCTGCTAAAATGCAGATTCTTGGGCCATACTCCAGATCCAGCAGAATCTCTGGGAGTGGTGCCCAGGGACATGTATTGTAAAGTTTAGGGTCCTCATTATCACATGAATGCTGCAAAACAAATTGTTTGGTAAGTATTTCATTCACCAAATAGTTCTACTAAGTTCCTATCTTGAAGAAGGTACAAAGCAAAGAGCCATAAGGGACATACATGGGAGTAAGTAACTTAAATATGAAACAGCATTGGAGGAGGGATCAGAGACCAGAGGGCCAGAGTGTCCTGGTATTTGACCAAGTGGTCAGTCAAAGAAGCACACAATGATCACACACTCACCCAAATGCCATGCCAGGACAAGGCAGGGAAGTGGTAACATGTGAGAAGAGTTTGTAATCCCATTTTAGGGACAGGGGAAAGTTCCCAGAAAATATAACATCTAAACCAGGAGCTTAAGAAAAAGGAGAAGTTAGCACAGGGAATCCAGAGGAAAGAGAATCAGGGCAGAAAGTGTGACTTGTGCATAAATCTCAACTTGAGAAAACAGGCGTTGGCTCTTGAAGAGGGCTCAGAATTATGGAATCATAACAAGTGAAGATGGGGTTTGAGAAATGAGCTGGAAATGTTTATAAGCAGACATTCTAGTGTGGGTTTTTTCCTAAGGAAAGGTGGGAAGTAGTTGCTAAAGTAGACAATGATCATTCTGGCAATGGTATGGAGAATGAGTTTCAGAAGAGCAGGACTGGAGATAGACCAGTTTGGAGGTGGTTGTATTCATTTCTTTTCAAACCCCAGTGACATATGAGTCTGAAGCTCCTGTCATATTCCTGGCATTCACGAAACTGTGCCTGATATTCATAAGGCTGCTCCCCTTTGGGTCTTGGGCATATCAACCCCCAGACAATTTGCCAACTGGCCGGAGCTCCCTCTACTGGTCTGTAGCTGAATTCATATGCCAAAGAACAGGGAAAAGGACACATTCTCTCCTCTCTAGGGAAGGGGGAGTCTCAATGAAGTTTAAGTAATGGATCCTTGGCAAACTGAGAGTAAATACACCATTCCCCTGATGCAAGATGCCTCTGAGAAGTTCCCAGAGATGACTGATCCGCAGGAAGATTCTCACACCTGCTGCTTGTTTGGGATTTCTGGGATTATCTAGGAATAACAGGTTGACAGGATCTCAGACCCACCTTCACTTCATTTCATGAATACTCAGATTTCCCCATTATCATCTCATTGCTAGTGCTAAGTTTCTCCATTGAGTTTTTTACTATAGAACTATGGACATTCCCACCATTATTAGCACCGAAAAAAGAAAAAAAAAAAAAAGCATTGTGGAGAATGTATACTATGTCAAAGTGAGTGTGGTGAAATCCCCTAAGTCATTTACTCCTTATGAACCTCAGATTCCTCACTCAAGAGATGGAGAAACATATCTACTTCTGCACTGCTGAAGGTTGAACCCAGGGCCTCACATATGGTAGGCAAGCTCTCTACCACTGAGCTATGCCCTCAGCCCTTCTCAGTTTTGAGACAGGGTCTTTCCAGGTTGTCCAGGTTGGCCTCAAATTGGGATCCTCCTACCTCAACCTCCCAAGTAGCTGGAATCACAGGCATGTACCACTGTGCCTGGCTTCTATTTCCTAGGGTATCAACTGTAAGCAGTCTGTATTGATGACCTTATGAACCATATTGACAAGGAGTCTTGTGTTCATTTACCCTCATCCTTTCCTAGCATCTCCCAGTGTTTAATATGTATGTTATTATTTTTATTCCTTTTGGTTTCCTTTCTATCCTTAAATAATATAAACATCTAGTTTCTGTTCCATGACTTTCAGCAAACTTTTCAGCCTTGATGCTCACTTAAAGAGTGTCCACATTCACCACTCTTCAGAATTGTCTCCATGGCACTCCGGTCAGGTGATTCTGACGTGTCTGACAGCAGAGCTTCCCAGGAAGACACACCTACCACTCCCATGCTTCAATACCTCTAATATCTGAAAAGTAACCAGCAGCCTTTACCTGAGGAGCACTACCCATGCATTACTCAACTCTAGGGAGAAATACAAAGAAGCAGAAGGAAAAATCCTGCATTCAAGGTCACCACAATCTGGTGATGAGGACTGAGCTTTCTTATTTCATCCTTAAACCCTGAGCCAGAAGAAGATATACATCACAATATCTATTAAGAAACTCAAGATGTTGTTAGCTAAATGTGTTCCTTTCCCTAGATACATATTGGAATCTAGTCATATGCATTCATGTAATGAATATTTTATTAAGTACTTCTTGTAAGTCAGGCACTATACCAGGTACTGGGGCCAAGAGATGAAAACAAAACCAAACATGGCCCTGGTCTTACTTAGTGTGAGAAACATACATAAATTATCATACAAACAAATTCATAAAAGAAAAAATAAATTATGCATAACATGAAATGGAGACATTTTATATAAATGTTACAAGCGGTGATAAAGAATGGGACAGAAAAGAACAGGTCTTACTTAACAAAAGGCTCCTGAATGGGAGCTTCATAAACAGGTAAATAAATTTCCATCACTTTCTATGTTCTAGGATTAAATATCATAGGGACTTTCTGTTCCTTTAAAGTTTGAAAGAACTCACTCTTCAGAAGTGTTGAACTGGATCAGCCTCACACAATCCAAAATTTAAAAAATTTTATTTTTTAAGATAACTATTTAAAATTTTCTAAGTTGTTGATAGACCTTTATTTTATTCATTTATTTAAATGCAGTGCTGAGAATCCAACCCAGTGCCTCACACATGCTAGGCAAGTGCTCTACAACTGAGCCGCAACCCCAGCCCTTAAGGCAATGTTTTAAAATTTTTTTATTTGTTCTAATTAGTTATACATCACAGTTGAATACATTTTGAACATCATACATAAATGGAGTACAAGTTCTCACTCTTCTAATTGTACATGATGTAGAATCACACCAGTTCAATAATCATATATGTACATAGGGTAATAATGTCCTTCCTACTCCTATATTCCCTCCCTCCCTTCACTTACTTCTGTCTAACCCAAAGTACCTCTATTCTTCCCTAGCCCCCACCCCCTCATTGTGAATTAGCATCCACATATCAAAGAAAATGTTTGGCCCTTGGTTCTTTGGGATTGGCTTATTTCACTTAACTTTTACCTTCAAATGCCATAACTTCATTCTTCCATTGGGTATATGTACCACATTTTCTTTATCCATGCATCCGTTGAAGGGCATCTAGGTTGGTTCCATAGTTTAGCTATTGTGAACTGAGCTGCTATAACCATTGATATAGCTGCATCATTGTAGTATGCTGATGTTAAGTCCTTGGATATAAACTAAGGAGTGGGATAACTGGGTCAAATGGTTCCATTCCAAGTTTTCTGAAGAATTTCCATACTGTTTTACATAATGATTGCACCAATTTGCAGTCTCACCAGCAATGTTCCTCACATCCTCGCCAACATTTATTATTGTTTGTATTTTTGATAACTGCCATTTTGACTAGAGTGAGATAAAATCTTACAGTAGTTTTGATTTGCATTTCTCTAACTGCTAGAGATGTTGAACATGTTTTCATATATTTCTTGATCAAATGCAAATACTGTAAATTTTAAATTGTTACCAACTGCAGAGGCAAAGGTTATGGTGATCGTAATTTTGTGGTTTTTGTTTAATTCAACAACATTCATTCCACAAGTACTGAATATCAAAATCATGCTACACAATGAAGATAAAATGATCACCAAAATCAACATGATACCCCTGCCTTCATGGACTATACAGGCGAGTGGGTCTTTTTTTTTTTTAATAGTTACAACATTTTCTTCATAGGTTTATTGGCTATTTGTTGCATTTTATTTGGAGAGAAAGTATTTCCTTTGTTTTTTCACTTATACATTTATGAAACTTGTATATCAGAACAGTGTTCTTACTTTGGTCTATTGCCATGGAAGTATATAAAGGGCTGCCTATATAATTTTACATATATGAGAAACAACATATATGCCATTTTTCCTTCTCCATCCCTGCCTTCTTAGCAGCACCTCCTGTCCCATTCCCCACATTATAGAAAAGTCAGATTTTAAAACTTATTGAGCTAGGGATATTGCTCAGTGGTAGATCTTGTGCTTAGCATGCATGAAGCCCTGGGTTCAAGCTCCAGCACCAAAAAAAAAAGTAAAATATAAAATAAATAATGATAAAAATTTGTGAGTGTCCTTCCATATTTTTCTTCATAATCAGATAATCCTATACACACATATCTACCTTTTTATCTACTTATATCTATTTTTTTATAGATCCTTTGTTCTGGTTTGCATGTTCCCCAAAAGCTCATGTGTGAGACAATGCAAGAAAGTTCAGAGGAGAAGTGATTGGGTTATGAGAGTATTAACCCAATCAGTGAATTAATCCCTGATGGGATTAACTCGGTGGTGACTGAAGGCAGGTGGGATGTGACTGAAGAAGATGGGGCATTGAAGGTGTAACTTTGGGGTATATATTTATATCTTGCAAGTAGAGAGCTCTCTCTGCTTTCTGATCATCATGTGAGCTGCTTGCCTTTACCAATCTCTTTTTCCATGATGTTCAGCTTCACTTTGAGCCCTGAGGAATGGAGTTTGCTGTCTATGGATTGAGACACTCAAACCATGAGCCCCTAAATAAACTTTTCCTCCCCTAAAATTGTTCTGGTCAGATCTTTTAGTTGCAGCAATCAAAATACTGACTAAAATATCCTTGTACACTCTTTTTATAACACTTTTCTACATCTTATATTAATCTTTCAAACATTTCTCTGGGAAAACTGCTCCAAGTAATTTGGTATTAATCCAGATCATTTTTTAATGATTGTACAATATTTTATGGCATAGTTATATCATTATTTATTCAGTTATTTCCCTATTGACAAGTAATTTTTTCCCAGTTCTTAGTCACTCTGAACAATACTGCCACAAACATATATTCCCTCATGAATTGGATACATTTGTTTTTATGCAATAAATTTCTGGAAATACCATGCTCATTGCTAAAGTCTGGATCAGTGTCTCCCAAAGGTCCATATGTGACAGTCTCGGTCCCCAGCTAATGGTCCTATTGGAAATGATGGAATCTTGAGGAGAAAGGTTACTGGGAGCAGGCCCTCAAAGGGGATAGTTTCTTGTCTTTTTTCCAGGTCATTATGAGGTGAGCAGTTTCCTCCATCACATGTTCCTGCCTCACTACAGGCTCAAAAACAATGCAACTAACCATCTATGGGCTGAAACCTCCAAAACTATGAGTCTAAATAATTTTTTTCTCTTTCTAAGTTGATTATCTTGAGTATTTTGTTACAATGATGGAAAACTGACTCACTCATTTTGTATATGATTTTAAGTTTTAACAGATGTTCCAAGTTGCTTTCCAAGAAGGATGTAATGCTTTGCATTCCCATAAGCAGTTATTAAAGTGTCTTCACTCACACCCTTGAGAAAAATGAGTTTGAGTTCTTTTTAGTTTTGCTAGTCTAATAGGAACAAGCTGATATTTTATTATATGTTATATTTATATATGTTACTTTCTTTGCATTTCTCTGATTAATAGTGATTTTTAGCATCTTTTCTTCTAGCTCTTCATTCTGAAAACTGTATATCAAACACACTACCTAATTTCCTATTGCTTTGTATGTCTTTTGTCAATTTCTTAGAACATTTTACATATACCCAATATTAACTCCTTGACATCTAAATTACAAATATTTTCCCAGATCCTTTGATTATCCATAGACCTTGTTTTTGTGAATATTTTTTACACAGAAACCATAAACTTTAATGAGTCAACTAAGTCTCACTTTTCTTTTATTGCTTCCTGATTTTCAGTCTTGAGTACAGGGATCTCCCTAATGCCTATATCTAAATTTTCTTGAAATGTTTTAATTATTTTATTTTAAATTAGAGTCTAATCCATCTGGGATTTATTTTTGTGTTTGATATAAGAATGAGGTTTATTTTTTCTTCCAAATGAAGATCCACTTATACTAGGACCACTGAAGTCTCTATTTTCCCTCTGACTTGACTCATCACATTTGTCTTAAGTAAATTCACATTTACTCTGATATCTAATTCCAGACTTCCAATTCTACTCCACTAACCTACTTATCTGTTTTTATATAAATAACCAATTTGTTCTCTTCTTGTTGTTGTGCTGGGGATTGAACTCAGGATTTCAGATTTGCTAGGCAAATGCTCTAACACTGAGCTACATCCCCAAATCTTTTTTATCTTTTTATTTTGAGACAGGGTTGGTCTCACTAAACTGTTCAGGCTGATTAAACTTGCAATCCTCCTACCTCAGCATCCAAAGTAATAGGGATTGTGGGCATGTACCACCATATCCAGCACCATACTGATTTTATTACAGAGACATTGTTATTTATATATATATATATATATATATATATATATATATATATATATATATATATATATATATATCTTATATAAAGCAAGTTATCCCTGGTTATTCTCCTTTCATGTGATTTTCTTAGTTGTACTTAGACTTCTATCAGATGACATTTAAGATCTTTTCATTCGGTTCCAGGGGGAAAAAAACATCAAAATTGAAATTGTAAAAACAAACCAATTTGAAAGATTGTCATTTTATTATATTATCCTCCCATCCTAAAATAGAAATGACTCTCCATTTATACAGATCTTACTTGTCTTTTAGTAAGCTATTTTAAGTCTCTTTATATAGATTCTTAATCTTCAATGTGAAATAATTTTGTCATTATTTTAAATGACACAATTTTTAATTTTGTGTCATTACTATGTTTATTACTAACAGTGAAAATATTGATTTTTATAACATTTTCTTGTACCCAAATGCATTTATTAAAACTAGTAGGGTTCTATTTTCCTAAAATTCCTTGGGGTTTTTTTAGCACATAGTCTCCTTAGTAGCAAAAAGAGATGATTTTGTATATTCTTTCCTATGTTGATGCCTATGATTTAATTTCTTGCCTTATTACATTTGCCAAAATCTCCAAGATTTTGTTAAATAACAATGATGATTGTAGACATCCCTCTTTCTAGTTTTCTATTGTAATTGAAATTGATTTAGTATCTTTCACTGAAAAATTATATTTTCTTTTGGTTCTTGGTAGTTTTTGTATTCATGAGATTACTTCTTTTTATTCCTGTTTATTAAGAATAACTGGTAAATTTAATCACTTATTCAATTTTTTTTACATTAACTGTTCTGATCAAGCAGTTTTTCTCTTTTCAATTATTAATGGGTTTATTTTCTGTTCTACTTTTTTCCTTTTTGGTTGGGTTCCTATTTCAATACTTCTCCTTTTTTTATTTCTAGATAATTTCCTTTTAAATTCCCCCTTTGATCATCATGTTGTATATAGAACTGTGTTTCTCATATTCAAATAAATAAGAGTTGTTCAATCTCTTTGTAATATTTAATTCTACTTTTTTAAGTTAATGACTGGAAAATATGCCCTATGAAAGGTCTGCTTTTTGTTTGTTTGTTTTGGTCAATTTTTTATAAAAGTTATATGAAACAATGTATGCTCTCTATTTAAAGGACTTATGATTATTTACTAATTCTATCAAGATAATTAATATTATTATTCAATTCCTCTATGATCTAACTTTGAAAATGTGCTATCTAGATTTAAACTGATGAAAGACAAACCTGGAGGCTTATTTCCTTCTCCCTCTTTGTAGCCTAGCAGACACCTGACTCAGCTGGTTTGAGCCAACCTGTTGAGAGGCAGTTACCACTCTTGGCAACTGTTCCCAGGGCCATCCCCCTGCAGACTCCTAGCACTGATCTTGTTTACAGATAATCCTAAAACACATTTATAGTTGGTTGGAGAAATCAAATTCCTTAGCCTCTCTTGTGTTAACCCAGAAGTATGTACTGTAATGTGAAGGATGACTTTTTCTTTCATGGAGCTCTCTGGGTGGCACATCTAGCCATCTGGCCATCGGGCACCCTGAACATTTAGACCCATCCTATGTTACAGAACAATGACAGTTTCAAGGCAGCCACCAAGTACGGTTTTTCTGCTTCTAAGTTTTCTTCCAATAAATCCCATGTTATAACTGCAGTAGGTAGCAGTAGTGATGAGTGCTCATGGTTCTTGTATGACACAAATCCAAAGAGGGGTAATTTAATATCACACTAAATTTTTTATCAACTTCTTTATTTCATTATGGACTTATTATAATAAATGTCATGCATTTTAGTACTTATAAATTAATGTCTATTTTCATCAATTGTATATTTTCTCATTGCAGAGTGCCTTTTTATATTCTGTTAGTGTTTTAATTCTAAATTCCACTTTTTTACGTTAATATTGCTTCTATTTTTTTTCTTTTGGTTTGCATTCATGGCATTTGCCTATTCCTTTTATTATTCCTATTGCTATCTTTAATTCCATTTCCTTTAAATAGTATATATTTGAGTTTTTAACTTATTATATGTTTAATAGATGATTTCAAATTATTACATTTAATGTGATGATTAACACAACTCATTTCCATATACACTGCATATGTATATACATTAAATGTGTCACTCTATATTATTTACTTTAGATTGATGTTTCATTTTCTTTTTCTGCTTTTCTTTCCTGGTTTGATGAAGTTACTACTTTTTTCGTGATAGTTTGGAGGTTCTGCTGTGTATTTCCTTTCCATTGCTAGTAACTGTCCTTTACTCTTTTAATTACATGCTAGAGTTATTTAGATGCAAGATATCTACTGTTCCCTCCATTGGGATATAGTATTTCCCACAGTTACACTGTAATCCCTCCCAACCTCCTACCTTCTCCCTTTCTTTTCCTGTCCCTATGAGTTTTTCTTTTTGGTGGTGCTGGGGATTGAACCCTGGGCCTTATGCATGCAAGGCAAGCACTGTACCAACTGAGCTATACCCCCAGCTCCTCCCTATGAGTTTCTGAAAGTTTTTAAATTCTCCCCCTACTCACATGTACCCCTACAATACTCTATTTGACAAAAATCACCTAGAATTTCTTTTTCAGTTTTTTCTTCTGTTCCCAAATGTCTCACTACCTCTCATGATACATATTCTCAGAACTAGAGACTTTTAAGGGGATTCCATGGAATCAGAGAATGTCAAAGGATGATATGGATAGTTTGGATCTTAAGTTCCCCAAAGCCCATGTATTGGAGGCTTGGACTCCAGCACAGCACTAATAGGAGGTGATGCAGACTTTAAGAAGTGGGGCATAGTAGGAAGCTTCGGGTCAACATGCCTTCCAAAGAGATCGTGGGAGCCTGTCTCTTCTTTGCTGTCTCTTTTCTTCACTTCCCAGCCCTGAGGTGAGTAGTTCAGTTCCACTCTGTGCTCCAACCATGATGTGCTGCCACAGGCCCAAAGCAAGGAGCAAGTCAATCATGAACCAAAATCTCTACAACTATGAGCCAAAATCAACCTTTCTCTTCATAAGTTGATCATTTCAAATATTTGTTACAGTAACAGGAGGCTAACATAGCTGGAAGCTCACAAAATGCATCATGAAGGAGTTAATGTTTGCTTTTGAAACCTCTAGACAGTCTAAATACATTACTTCAAAAAAAGTGGTCTGTGACCATGTAATTTAATAGAAAATCAGAGAAATAGATTAGACTGCAAAAGAGTGGAGTGGTATTTCCAAACCATTGATATAAATACAAGGGCATGAAGGTAAGAAGAAAAGAAAAAGGTATGAAGGGAAGGAAAAAATAACCAATATTTTCCCCCGGGGACAGTGCGGGGGGGGGGGGCGATGGAGAGGGAAACTGGTAGAGAAATTTTACATTTCTATTTCCATATCCATCCATTCAAAAACATAAATATTTGTGATGGTCTGTAATAAGCTAATAGCCCTTCAAATGCATTCTGCTATACCCAGGATGTGTAACTCCCTTCATGTAGAACAGAAAATAAAGTCAGCAATACACACAAGAGCAGGTGTTAGAAGGCTGCTGAGCAGGAACATCTTGCCTGGCCATACATGACTTTGGAAGCCCAAAGCATTCTTGGAAGAAGTGACATTGAAGTGACAACTGTAAGAGAAAAATGCATTAGTCAGGTGAAGAAAGGTGTGAGAATACAGACCATCACTTTTTCAGACAGGTACAAAAGTCCAGAATGAGGAGAATTTGAGGGGCATCCAAGGAACTTAACTGATATTTACCTATTAAATTCTCAATAGATTTTCTACTATTGAATTAGCCTACTTTTTCTCTCCATATTATTTTTTAATATTGGTTGTGGCTGAACTTACCAAGTTCAACCACAAGTGGATCCAAGCACAAGTGGATCCTAAATGCTGTTAATACATGGTGATAAAATGGGCCCTAAACGAGGTCCCCTGTCTCACAACCAGCTGGGATTCAGTGTCAGCCCTCTTCCTCCAAACAGGGTGATATGTGTGATTTTGCCAGGATCACATATTCCTGATCCTATGAACACCTCATTGTTGTTCCAGGAATTAAATTATGAGTCAATGGCTGTGTTTTATCCTATCTTGTCCGATCTTTATGAAGTCTAGCAGAATTTTCAACTTTGAAGCTGTTGTACATTTCTCTCTAATTTTACATTCATTTGTGGTTTGGTATTAAGTATCTCCCAAAGACTCATGTGTTGAAGCCTTAGTCCCTCATGTGCAATGTTCAGAGGTGGCTTTAGGAAAGTGACTGGATCATGGGGGCTATAATCTCACCAGTGGATTAATCCATTGATGAGTTCATAACTGAAATGGGCTATTGGAAGTGGGGCCAGTCAGAGAAAGTAGGTCAGTGGAGACATGCCTTTGAAGGGCATCTCTTGTCCTATTCCTTTATATTCCTCTTGATCTCTCTCTCACTTTAACTCTCTCTCTCTCTCTCTCTCTCCCCCCAATCCTCTGCCTCCTCTTTCCCACACCTCTCTCTATTGCTGCCGTATGCTGAGCAGCTTTACTTCACCATTCCCTTCCACCATGATGTTTCTGCCTTGGAGCAAGCCAACCTTGGACTGAAATCTCTAAAACCCTAATCCAAAATGAACCTTATCTGTAAGTTGTTTCATTCTCTCTCCTCCCTACCCCCTCTTTTTTTGGTCACAAAAAGTTGGCAAAAACCCATTCCTCTGGTCAATTCAGTTAAGGGCAGATAAGGGGGAGCTTTAGCAAACTTTCCCAAAAAGTCTTCACAACAAGAAATTACTTTCATAGTAAAGCAGCAGTTTCTCAGTGTCTGCCCACTGACACTGAGCATCTCAGTGAAAGATTCATTTCTGCCTGCAGAGACCAAAATGTAGCTTAATTTATAATTATAAAAAAGGCAAAGATCTGGATTAATAAAGAGAACAAAATTACTAGGTGGTGATGCATTTTTCTGGGTCCAAGAAATAGTTTATATATTCAAAAATGCCCATGAAAAAATTTTCAAAACCAAGAATTTGGCGTTGGAGAAGAACTGGAATTGAGAACAGCTCCATGTGAGTGACCTGAGGGGACATCAATGGCCTTCATTCATCATAGATTCTGCCTTTCTTCTTTACCACCACTTCACCTGCTTCATGTTTCTCTAACATCTGTATGTGTGAAATAAACTTGTCTAAATTTGCAATTCTCATAGATAACCTGGGACTAAAGACAAATAATCTAGGATAAATAGAAAATCAAAAGTTGGACCAAAAAATTACTAGTGGAATTTAAAAAAAAATAAGCTCCAGGGAAGAAAGACTGTTGGTAATGACCCTTCAGAAATGTGACACATTAGACAAAAGTTGAACTCAATGATACAAAAAAATTACAAGAAAATCTTTTATTCTCAGTTCCCTTTCTGAATGTGAAAGATTTCCCAATCTACTTGATATTATGAGAAATGCTAGGTACCCCCAAAGTATAAGTAGTTTTAAAATCTTTAGGAAAATATTTAAAAGCCAGAAAAAGATAAATAATCCACCTTACTTAAACAGTTAAAAAATAACCAACTTGAATCTAATGTATGAAATATGTCAAGAGCTTTGTAATGTTTTGAACAACCAATAAAAAAATATACAAGAAAGTCTAGCTTATTCTAGTGGGAGGCAACTCAGTATTGAAGAGTGTTTACTCAGTATGTGCAAAGGCTCTGGGTTCAATCCAAAACACCACAAAAAATAAATAAAGTTAAATGTTTTAAATAAAATTAAATCTATGTCATGACTTCTGAAAATATTGCAATTTTGAAATACATAGAACAAGTCTGTGGTAATTCTAGTGAAAACAACTTCATTTTCTGAAGATTGCACATCCTCATACATAATGGTAAGAGAGTTTTGGGGCTGGGGATAGAGCCTAGCATCCCAACTCCAAGATTAATCTGTTTTCCCTATTTTAAAACTTAAATGTAAAATTGTTAGAATTTTTATGAAATGTTCCATTTATTTGTGAAAGTACATATTCATGTAAGTAAATAATATGATTGCTTAACTTGGCAAAGAAGTTGTTAATCATATTACAACACCCTGGCCTTTGACCTCCAAACTTGGGTGTCCTGAGGACTTCCTTCCAAGACCCTTGTGGTATTTCACCAAAACCTGAAGTCAGCTGGTTTGGAAGTGTAGTAGCAATTTCCCTAAATCATCTGTCTTTTTCTGGACCACAGCCTCCAATTTAGATAAGAGATGAAAGAGATTTTCTCTAGCAACTTTATAGCCTTCTGCTGAGGCAAGGAAAGGAAGGAAGGGTGTTCACCAAACCAGAATTACTTTAGGTCCATACTTCCTGTATGACCACTGTGCTGACTCCAGGATGGCTCTGTGCACAAGGTGATAAGTTCTTTAGCCTTGAGCTACTCTCATCCCCAAGTCCCTGAGGTTCCTAGAGCAATCCCTGCTCATCCAGGTACCTTCTCCCTGGGGTCTCTACCTAGGCTAGTTCCCTGATGGGACATCATGCTCTGGATTAGACTGTCAAAATTAGGGATCTCATTTCTATAGTTTGGATCTTGAATGTCCTCCAGAGGCCCGTGTGTTGAAGGCTTTGTTCCCAACCTATAGCACTATTGGGAGATGGTAGAACCTTTAGGAGGTGGGGCCTAGTCAAAGGAAATTCATGGGAGGTGTAGCCTTGAAAGAGATATTGGAACCCTAGCCCCTGATGTCTCTTTGCTTCCTGGTCAACATGAGGTGAGCTGCTTCTTCTGCTACATGCTTCTGTGGCAGAGAAAACCATGTAAACTGTGAGCCAAAATAAACTGTTCTTCCTTTTAAGTTGATTATCTCAAGTATTTTGTCACAGCAACAGAAAACTAACACACTCATAGACCAGTAAATTCTTTCAAGATAAATAAAAGCAAAAAATGGACTTTAAGTGCCAACTTTCTAAATTGTCATCTAAGGATATTTTTAAAAATCTACTAGCTATTTACATTGTTCCATCTTTTGAAATGTCTATACCCAAAGAGTTAAGAATAAAATCTCAAAATCAGTACAAGTGTTTAAATTCCTCACTTCTCATATTATGAGTAACTCATTCCATTGCTCTTACTTTCCTCATTTTCCCAGAATATGAGAAAACATCATTACAATCCAGCCCTGACCTTCCCAACCATGTTTGGAAGCCACTGCTTTTGATGTATACTGGTCTTCTTCTCCATACACAAATTTTCCTACTGATTGCTAACCACTGTAACCTACAGCAACCATTGTAAATCTTGTGGTAGAAACTGCAAGCATTGAAGAAAGCCAGTGAAAAATAACCAACATATTATCTTGAATCTACAAGGAATTAAAATAATGAAATGAGTATGGAGAAGACAAAATGTATCCTCACATCCTCTTGACCCACTTTATCCTCAGACTTTGCTGTGTCAACCAGCTTCACACATGGATAATCCAGTAACATCCTCGCTCTGCTGAAATTTCTATTCGAGTCTCCTGTCCCCACTCCTCTAAGCCACACAGGGAAGTCCTGTAGAAACTCAGTAGGTTCTTGCACATGTGCAAACCTGAGGTTCAAAGCAGATAATCTCCCATGATGCAATCCTGGATTACTAGGAGTTGGTGGAACAGGAGCTCCTAATAAGGACTCCTGAACGTGGCCCTTGGAGGACAATTCTAAGGCAACTTCTATAGAGATCCACACACAGTCTCAGTTGTATAGAGGTGATATCTTGACAATGCACTCTGGGATTGGTTTTCCCTTTTTCCATAGTTTACTCTCCCATGACCCCCACTTCTATCCTCTGATTTCACTTGCCTAAACAAACAACTTGCATAAAACCCTTAAGTCTCTCTGCTTTCTGGCTAAAGAGAATTTAAGCTATGACAATTCATACCCAGCCTGGAGTGGATAACCCCCCTGGCATGCAGTAACACCACAATTACTAACACTCTCACCACTGATAGATCAAAATGAAATACAGATGAAAGTGACGCTCACTGCTGTGATTAAAAGGCGTGACAAAATAATTTTAAAGAAAAAATTTATTTGGGGGCTCATGGTTTCAGAGATCTCAATCCACAGAAGGCTGGCTCCATTGCTTGTGTCTCAAGGTGAGGCAGAAAATCATGGCAGAAGGGTGTGGGAGAGAAAAGCAGCAGGGAACAAGGCATCGGGAAGCAGAAAGAGAGCTTTCCTCACCAGGACAAAATATATAAACCCCAAAGTCATACCTCCAATCACCCACCTCCTCCAGCCATGTCCTATCTGCTTTCAGTTACCACTCAGTTAATCCCTATCAGGAGATTAATTCACTGATTGGGTTCTGAGCATCTTAACCTAATACTAAGATGCTCATAACCCAATCATTTCTCCTTTAAATCTTCTTTCATTGTCTCACAGATGAGCCTTTGGGGGACATCTCACATCTAAACCATAATAAGAGGCAAGAACTTGTCTAGGGAAATGATTCGTATAATCATTGTGGAGTTGACTGGATGTTGGACACGGTTTTTGAAGTTAAGCTCAGGTTAGCCAATTCAAGGCCTGCTGTGAAAGTCATACAGCTCTATGGCAATGTTTAAATAGTCTCTTGTATCTTCTATGGCTGCAGACCAGACCACAAGCCCTGAATTTTACTGTCAAGATAACAGAGCTACAAAGGATAAGGAAGTGAAGACTTAACAGATCTTTTAGGCAAAAGTAATTGTCCAGAGAGGAAAAGAGTCAGGCCCTGAAACTAGGAAATGCCACATTTGGATGGAGAGTCTTATACCCAAGCTACCCTGAACTCTCCAGGCCAACAGAATTGGCTTCTTCTTTCTATCTACAAAAGATCAACTCCTCCTTACCAGATGCTATGGTTTGGACATTGAATGTCCTCAAGGCCCATGTGTTAAAGACTTGGTCCACAGCTTGGCACTACTGGAAAGTGGAGGAGATTTTAAGAGGTGGAGCCCAGTGGGAGGTGTTTAGGTGCTCCAGAGCAGGCCCTTAAAGAGAATAGTAGGACCCCAATTCATTCCTTCCTTATCTCTCTCTCTCTTTTTCTCTCTCTCTCCCTTTCTTCTTCCTGGTGTGATATCTTGAGCCACTTCTCTCTGCCATACTCTTCTACCCTAATGTTCAGCCTCACTCCATCCCAGAGGAAGGAAACCAGCTATCTATGGGCTGAGATCTTTGAAACCATGAGCCCCAAAATAAAATTTTCCTCCTTAAAATTATTTTTGTCAGGTCTTTTTGTTATAGCAGCAAAAAAGCTGATTAAAATAGAAAAGTTGAGTGTTACTTGGCTTATATGAAAATCAGGACCAACACCAGAACCACAGTGTAAAGTTGCAATCCCATGTCAGTTTTTTACTTAGCTGACACAGAATATTGAGCTAAGAACATGCCCTGCCATAGCACTGCAAGCAATGGTCAAAAGACCTGTGACCACTTATCAAAGTATCTGAATAGTGAAGAAAGGAAAACAACCAAATCTTTAGAAGGCTGCTAAATACAGGATGTAAGCCAACATATATACAAGGAGACCCAAATACCACTGTGACCTCTCTTTCAGAATGGGGGCATATGCAGGCCAGGTGATAAATGAGAGCCCTAACCCAGACCATTTCAGTTCCCTAACTTATGGTTAGGGTCTTGGCCACTGGGTACATAAATGTGAAGAATATATTCAAAATTGTCAAAAACCTTCACATTGCTTCCCTGTCCAGTGAATAACAGCCATTGTGGTAAGAAGAATCAACTAGAAGATCTTCAAACTGTCCCCACTCCCAAGAGGCGGAACTTCACATTAGGAAGAATTTCAGAGATTGGCATTAATTCAAAGTGTGAACAGATGCAAAGTGTTGTCATCATGTCCCTATTTAATTTACTTGTATGGTCCCCAAAGAAATCAGATGAATCATGGCAGATACACTGCTATAAACCTAACCAAGTAGTAAACTCATTTAAAACTGCTAGTGTGGTGGTATCTTTGCTGGAAAAAATTAACACAGCCTCTGGCACTTGGCTTAGTAAATGCAATTTTTTAAAACCTAACAGCAAGGAAGATCAGAAGCAATTTGCCTTAGGAACAGTAGCAACACACATTCTTGTCACCCAAAGTGTCATTAACTCTCCTACTTACTGTCAGTAATGTTGCAGAGCAGGGCTGAATAAGCCAATACATGACAACATTTTATCCCTAAGTATCCCTCAGAAAAGAGGAAATTTCTTTATATTCAACTCCTCACAAAATCCCTGAGATTATGGGGTGTTCCCTCAATTTCTTTATTTTTGAATAACCAAGTACTACATGGGGAAGACACATGAGCCAGAAGTAAACCAATTTATGCTGGCTTTATATGCCTAGAAGTCACCTGATACGATCAGTTTAAAAGAAAGCACCTCAAAAAGTAGCATTTTTTGCATTTATTATATTTAATACTTGTATAAATGAATGTATTTGACTTGCCATTCTTCACCAGAATGTGAATTCCAAGAGGGCAATAACTTTACTCACCTTTATGTTCCTCTGCCTAGAATAGTGCCTGACACATAGAAAATAATAAATATTTACTAAATGAACAAATATATGAATTCATAGTTGCAAGTTGATGAGCTCCTAAAGATTACTTTAAAATAGTATGGGCATTTTTCTCACAGAAATAAACTTATCTTCAAAAGCCTGTAAGTTCATAGCAACTCTTTTTCATAACAGCTAAAGTGTAGAAACAACCAAAATGTCCTTCAGTGGATGAAGTTATACAAACTGCTACCTTCACTTCATAGACTATTACTCAATAGTGAAAAAGAATAAACTACTGGTTCATATGATTTGGACTCTCTAGGGAATCATGTTAAGTGAAAAGAACCAGTTCCAAAAGGTTACCTACTTTGTGATTCCATTTACATAACATTCTTGAAATGACAAGAAAATAAACAAATTAATGGTCACCAGGGATTAGGATCAGTGAGTATAAGGTGGGGCGGTAGGTGTGGTTATGAAGGAGCAAATGAGGATCCTTGTAATGACAGAACTGTTCTGTCTCTTGACTTTGTGGACACAAATATGTGATGAACCTTCAGGAACTCAAGCATATACATGCACACACAAATGAGCACATGTGCAAAACTGGGGAAATTTGGATAATTCAATTTCAATTTTCCAGCTGTAATGTTGTACTACAGTTTTGCAAAATGATACCACTAGAGAAAACTAGGTAAAGGGAGCTAGGATCCTTTCTATCACTTCTTAAAACAGCATGTGACTGTACAATTGTTTCAAAATTTTAAGTCTTTAAATAATAAACAATATAACAGGTAGTTAGGTGGTGAAAAAGCACATACATGTAAAAGACATCTCCCCTACTGTCATGTGAATAGGAATCCATAGCCTGGATAAAATTCCCAATAGCATCATACTTGGATTCAAAAGATGCTGTGCCTCATACAATACAAATACAAAAAAAATGCCTAATATGCAATATAAAAAATGTCTAATACAATCTGTGTTAGTAAATAAAAAAAATGACTCTAGCTGATGAATGTCATTAAAGATTTTGTAAAAATTTTTCTTAATTGTCATGTATGTAAAAAATAAATAGAAAATTTTTTTTCTTAAAATGTGAGAATTAAATAAAGTACTATTGCTGAATTTCATGTTATCTGAATATATGAGATTTAAAATGTGTAACACTGTTAGTCAACTTCTCATCACTGGGGCCAAAGTATCTGACCAGAACAACTTAAAGAAAAGGTATATTTGGGGTTCATAGTTTCAGAGGTTCACGCCATGGTGGGCCAACTCCACTCCTCTGAGCCCAAGATGAGGCAGAACATCATGACCCAAGTGCATGGTAAAGGAGCACAGCTCCATTTAAGGAGGCCAAGAAGCAGAGAAAAGGACAGGGGAAGGGGCCACAGGAGAGATAAACCTTCCAGAGCACACCTCCAGTGACCACCTCCTCCAGCCACACCACACTTGCCTACAGTTGCCACTCATTCAAACTAGAATGGAATGATTAGATTAGAGCTCTCAAAAATCATTTCACCTCCAAACATTCCTACAAAAACACAGGAGCTTTGGGGGGACACCTCAATCCAAATCACAATAAACACTAAATCAGCAAACTAAACTATTACAGGTAGATATTTGACAATTGCACTACTTTCTTAAAAATATACCTAAGTTTTAAAAAATATGTTTATCAAGAAAACAAGAAAATCATCGTATATCAGTATAGCCTATGTGTTTAAGCATGTCAAGAATAACTGATGTGAAAAATAAGGCTCAAAGAAGTTGTGTGTTTAATACCATCAGTTATCAAACAGGCAGAGGCAGGAATAGAACCCAGGTCAACTGAACTCAAAACATGAAAATATTCTCATGGGCTTTCAAGTTTTTAACCTTTAAAGTCTGATGATGACATCGTCAGATAATGATGTCATCCCTCAATGACAAATCAGACCCACCCCTCCTCTTTATTTGTTGAACAGTAGTACACTGATCTCAATTTTCTTAGTGGATTTGGTGGGGGTTTAGCTATGTTTCCATTGTGCTATACTTAACTCTTTCATGTGTCCCATGCATGTTTCATATTGAATTATAGAACCTTTGGATGTAAGTCAACATTTTAAAATACATGTGAATTTTGCATATGCAACCACATGTAGAAATTTTAGAACTATCATCATATCTGGTGAGACTCCAAGCCAAACCAAACTCAAACTGAGCGCCTGCCACAAAGTCTGCCCCCTCCCTAGAAGCCAAATGAAAAACGTGATGTTTTGACTTCATTGAGAGAAAAAGCATGTGATACAATAACTATCAATTTTCCCATAATAAGCCAAATTGTAAACATTTTAGGAGTTATGGAGTTATTACAATTTCTATAATAATTACTTATCTCTGCCATTTTAGTACAAAATTAGCCATGGCAAATAAATGAATGTGAGTTTGTTCCAATTAGGCTTTATTTATGGACACTGAAATAGAAATTTAATATAATTTTTACATATAATGAAAAATCACCACTCTTTTGATCTTTTCTACCTGTTCAAATATGAAAACCCTGTTTTTTTCCCTCACAGGTCATGTAAAGATATGCAGCAAATCAAACAGACTCCTGGCCTTCATTTGTTAACTTTTGATATAGGACAGAATACTGAGTTTAGAGTCAGATGTCTAGGCCAGAGAACTTCTGTTTTCACTATACAATGTGAAGCATGAGGCAAATCAGGTAAATTCAAATAAGCTCTTAGTGTCTTGGTTTACGGATTTATAAAATAAATGCTTTGGATTAATCTTAAAATCCCTTTCTACACTAAAAACTCCACAGTGGCTTATTTCCAGCCATATGGCAGACTACGTGAACTAAAACATCTTCCAATGCAAAATACATAAAAATGCCGAGAAAATGAAATAGCTTTTTAAAAACTATTGCTGAGTTGGCAAGAGCCTAAGAGAATTCCTCAGAGACCTAAAAAGGACCCCAAAGCACAAATCCAAAGAACCCACAAAAAGCCCCGAAGTTCATGACCTTCTGGGTGCACCTGCCAATCCCTGGAATTCTGGAAGTCCAGTGATACTAGAGCTCACAGAAAAATAGGAACTAAGGCATATACTCGATGGTAAGTCAAACATGAGACCTTCAGATAAAACAAGAACCCCAAATATCAGTACTTTCTCAGCAGCACCAAACATGGAAAATAATCCAACCATCATTAAATTAGGAAAGAAGGGGACTTCCTCAAACTCATCAAGAACATACACAAAAATCCCACAGCTAACATTATAGTTAATGGTACATTTCTCCCTAGATCAGAAAGAATGCCAATTTTCATCACTTCTACATGCCATTGTACTAGAGGTCCTAGCTAGGCCAATCAGCCAAGAAAAAGAGAAAGAAAAAAAAAAGGAGGGGGGAGAAGGGAGGGAGGGAGGGAAATCCTAAGAAATCTACAAAAGAAAAACTACTAGAACCAGTAAGTAAATTAAGTAATGTCATAATGTGTTATTACAATCAATCTATTGCCTCTCAGCTCCAAATTCATCCTTTTAGCCTGCTTTGTGAAAACAGATCAGAGCATTTTGAATATGATTTTCCAGGAAAGGATCCTGGACAGATATTATGGAAAGTTTTTCTTCCTGGTTCCAGCATGCTTGCTGGGCAGCTTCCCAGCCCCAGGCTCCTGAGGCTATGGTGGCTTTTCTAGTGCTTTCCTCCTACAGCACAGGTTGAGAGCAGTGGCACTTCACCTGGCACTCCACCTCACCCTTCTCCTGATGGTTTTACAGCACAATGCCTCTAGCTCCTGCAGGGCTCACAGCTTCTCCAAGACCCTTAGCAGTTTTGTAGTATCACTGAGACACCTCCACATCAACAGTTTCCCTGGCACCTTAGAGAGTAGATTTTTAGCAAGTTCTGAGCCTCAGCAACTTCTCTGCCTTCCAGGGAGCCACAGCTATGCCCTACCCAGTAAGACCCAGCTCTCTGGCCTAAATTTCAATGTCGTTGGTCATTTGGTAAAAGCAAAATAAAACCACAATGAGAGCCCACTCCATGCTAAAATTAAATGTTAAAATTTTAAAGACTGACAACACTAAAGGCTGGAGATAATAATATGGAGCAACTGGAATTCTTACATAGGCAATGGGAATGTAAAATGGTAAAACCACTTGAAAAAAAAAGTCTGGCTATTTCTTATGAAACTAAACATGCACCTACACTGTGACTCAGCAATGAGAAATAAAAGCATGTTTGTGCAAACACATATATAAGAATGTCACAGCAGGGTTCCTCACAGTCAAACCCTTGAAATATCTCAGGTTTCTGTTAATAGCAGAATGCAGATAAACAAATTTTTTTTCAACCCATATAAAACTTGAAGGGTTATGGAAAATAATACTGCTACAAGCCTCCAGGAAAAACAGAAAGACTGGTATGGCACAGGAAAAGGCATGGAAATTAGCAAACATTAAACCTCTCCCAGTAAATCCTTTCCCAGTAACAATGGGCCCTGACAGGAAAAAGCAAACTTTCATCCCTTCCTGGGTTCATCCCCAGCACCTCCACCAAAAGCAAACATTCATTCCTTCCCAGCCAGGGGTCCTACATGGAGAGGCAGAAACTGAAATGCGGGACCCTGGACTTTAACCCTTTCCTGGAAGGAGAAAAGCAAATAGCAAAGCTCTGGGTAACAGTGGGTCCCAGGGGAAGAAAATAAGCAGTGAACACCAAATTATGAGCTTTTCCCAGTGACACTGAGTTCTGGGCTTTTTACAACTTCTTTTCTGACTGTCCAAAGCAACCATACTGCTTCTGTCTCCAATAATTAAACCACCCTCCTTGTAAACTATGAAAAACTCAGAGCTCCTCTGTAACCAGTGGCCATTTTTGTACCCAGAAAATAAGCCCCTCCAGTGCCTGCCTGAATGACTCCACTGCAGAATAAAGGAAATCTTGCTGATTCCTTGAGGTCTGCTTCCATCCTGATTATTTGTGTTTTCACAATGATGCCGAAACTATGCTGGGTATTTTTGCTCACAAAACTATCCAACACTAAAAAGAAATGAACTACAGATACATGCAACAGTATGGATGGATCAAAACTATTCTAAAAACTGAAAGAAACTTTGCTCACAATAGTAGATACTACATGACTCCATGTATATAAATTCTACAACAGACAAACCTAATCACAACAGACAAACCTAATCTGCAAGGAAGAAATGAGAGCAGCTGTTACCTCTGGGAGGGTAAAATCAAGAACTGACTAGAACCAGAGAAATGAAAAGTTGCGCTCCATTTGTGTACAATGAATCAAAATGCTATGGGGATATACTATCTCTTTTTTATGTACTCTCCTCATCCCTGATTTCTATCTCCTCCCACGCCTTCCATGCAGTGCACAGAAGAAGTACAGAAGGAGCCAGCCGGACTGCCCACAATTCCTCTGCACTACAGAGAGGAATATATTTGTCAAAATGGACACTTGGTGATTTGCTCATTTTATTGTATCTAAAATTTATATTAAGAGAAAAACTATAAAAATTGAACTCAAGTAATATGAATACTGATATACATAAGGGGGGCATCCTGGTGTCTTTATTGTATTTTAAAATGGATGGATAGAAAGATGTATATTACAATAAGTGTGGTAACATGCTTATGGTTAAAAAAAAAAGCTTTTGTGTTGGGTGTATGTCTTTATTGAGAAATGCTTTAAATTTTTCTGCATTTTATCATAATAAGATAAGAAAAAAACATGAAAAACTAACAATGTGACTTTGAAATGATGGAAAATTTCTGAAGTCAAAAATATGCAACGTTTTCATCACAAAGAAAGTAAAAATGTTGAAAGATATGTTTAACTTGATTTAAACATTACATAATGTATCAAAACATCACAATACCCCCATTAACATGTACAGTTTTATATTGTTATGTATTGGTCAAAATGTATTTTTAAAACTTCAAGAATATTTTCCAGAATTAAAAGACATTTTTAAGTGTGTAAAAAATAGGTACATTTTACTACATGAAAACAAAGAAAGGGCCTTGGGTTTGATCTCCAGCACCAAAAGAAAGGAAGGAGGGGAGGGAAGAAAAAAGGAAGGAGGAAAGGAAGGACAAAAGGAATGCTGGTCAATGAAAGACATTGTGAAGAAAAGACAAAAACACAAGCAAAAATCCAAGGAATTTATCTGCCACACAAAATTGATAGAATCCTCCAGTACATAAGGAACTTGTATAAATCAATTTTTTTAAGAAAAAACAACCAATGCATAAATAGGGAAAAGACAAAAACAAGCATTTCAAATAGTAGAAAATGTCATGATCAATAAATGCTAGTTATTGGGGAGCTGTAAATTAACATCAAAATTAAATCACTAGTTGGAGGCTGAGGCAGGAGGATTGCAAGTTCAAAGCCAGCCTCAGCTACAGTAAGGCACTAAGCAACTCAGTGAGACCCTGTCTCTAAATAAAATACAAAAAACAGTGATCAGGGCCCCTGAATTCAAATCCCAGCATCAAAAAAAAAAAAAATTAGATGATACCAAGTTAGATGTAGACTGAATAACAGCCCCTAAGATGTCTACATCCCAGTCCCCAGCCCCTGTGGATGTTACCTCATGTAGCAAAAGTGACTCTGCATGAAAGTATGATTAAATTAAAGATCCTCAGATGGAGAAGTGATCCTGAATTTTCTAGGTGAACCCAGTCAATATCATCACATGTATCCTTGTAAGAGGGAACCGAAGGGGATGTACATCTACAGAAGTAAAGGTAATGTGATGGAAGAAGATACTGGAGTGATATCCTTCAAGGAATCCAGCCATTAAAAGCTGAAGAAAACAGATTCTAGCTCAGTGCCTCTGAAAGGAGTCAGCCCTGCCAACACCTTGCCACTAGCCCAGGGCAGACTTCTCTCTTCCAGAATTGTCAGAGATTCAATTTGTGTTGTTTTAAACCACTATGTTTGTGATGATTTGTTACAGCAGCAACAGGGATCTAATACAGTGAGATATGGCTCTTAAAATGTGCACACTGTTGCTGGTTTAATCTTTTTAGAAAAACAGTTTGTAATTGTCTAGACAAGCTGAAGATGTGCATTCTCTATGACTCCACAATTCCATCCTGAGACAAATACCCTGGAAAAGTGATTGCACATATGTGCCAGGAACCATGCATAACAATGTTCATATTGTAGCATCATTACTTATTTTAAAAAAAGATACCACTCAAATGCCATAAATAGGCAAATTTATATATAAGTTGTAGCAAAATCATATAATGGAATAATTTACAGAAGCGATAATTAGTGAAATACATAATTAGTACTGATGAATGACAAAAACATACCAGGAAAGGAAGATTTTTAAAAGTATATATATTATTAAGATATATAGTACATATAATGTTTATAAATATATTTACAAAAAACAGGCAAAATTAAACAAAGTTACTTTGATACATATACAGACAAAAGGAACAATAATAAAATTCAGAGTAGTAACCTCAGAGGAAGGCAGGAAAAAATGATAATTATGTTTTATTTTCCCTATTGAGGTACTCTTTTTTCACTTTTATCCTTCAACTTACCAACCCCATTTTAAAAGAATAAAAAGAAACTTTAAAATTCATTACCTTCCCTTCCCAACTCCTATTGAAACATTTAGAATGCTTTTCTTTCTAATACCAATCTCTGTGTTATGATAAGGTCATTGAGTGTTTTCACGATTCTTTACCTTGTAATTATATTACACACTTTCAGACAATGTACTTGTCCTTATTCACTTGTTTAAATTATATAGAGAGAATCTAAAAATTTTTTCTCACTTTTCTCCACCTTGAGATTTCCCCCTATTGTTTGATCTAGATTTTTTCTCAATATTTTTCTCAAATAGGATATGTGGGTGACATACTCTATGAATTCCTGTCTATACACAAACATCTTTTCCCTGCAGGTAAATGATATCTTGGCTAGGTGTGGAATTCTTGCTTGAAAGGTCTTTCTTTCAATGGCCTATGCAAGTTCTTCCACTGTCTTCTTTCTAAAACTCATGTATCACACAAAAAAGCCAGAAATGTATAATCTGAAATACTCTCATTTTTTATACTTGTTTTTATTTATTCTTTTCAGTTATGCATGACAGTAGAATCCATTTTGACATAGTTTTAAAAACAGGGGATATATATTGTTCTAATTCTGTCCCCAATGCCTCTCTTTCCTCTTCCCTCCTCACCTATTTCCTCCCCTCTATTGATCTTTCTGCCATTTACCCGTAGTTGTTGTTTTGTTTTGTATTTCTTGTGGATGTACAGATGGTGAGTAACCCACAATAAGGGGTTTGGGGGCTAGAAGTTCAGTGAAGTAGGCCAAGGACAGAGAGGGGGATGGGGAAAGGAAAGACAGTGGAATGAATCTGAAATATGCTCATTATTAAAAGAGAAGTATGAAAAAAAAAACAAAGTAATTAATCAGGTGGATTCACTGGGGTTCTTATGATATGTTGAGATCTTCATTTACAAAGACCCCTATACTTAATTTTTATTATTATTCTTAGTGTGTGGAATTTTGCTATGGCAGCCCGAATAGACTAAAGAGGGGCAAAATAAAACAGAAATATATTGTTATACTTTTAATGTACTCTAGAAATAAGCACTAAAAGAAGAAATAAGATTCCATTTACAATAACCACAAAAACTATAAAATTATTCCAAAGTATACTTAGGAACAATAAAACACATAGAATAAGCTTATCAAGAAAGACACAGGATTTACATATGAAGACTATAAAATCTTCATTATTAGACATAAACAGATCAAAACTAATAGAAAGGTAAACCATGTTTTTTCATCAAAAGACATAATATAAAAAGTTATTTCTCTCCAATTAATACAGGAACTTAATGCAATTCCCAACAGAAATTGCATTAAAGAAAGAAAACAGTAGGAAATTGATGTTGGGGTGTTTGGGGGGTTTTGTTGTTGTTTATATTTTAGAAATAGAAGATCAAACCTCAAAGAATGAGATGCATGCCTGATAATATATCCAAAGTAGAAAAGAAGGCAGGAGATAGGCTAGGAAGGCAAAGTATTGAGAAATAATCAGGGGAATAGATAAGTCACTGTATTTAAATCAGTAAGGTCTTGGTGAAGAAGAGAAATGGATAAAGAAAGGAATAGAGAATTCAGAAAAGATCATAGTAGTTTTTAATTTTTATTGGAATTCACTGAAAAAGAATGAGTTATTTAATAACTTGTGATGGTACAATTTGCTATCCACGTGGGGTTAGGGGGAAATAGAATTCCTATCTGAAGCCATATTTAAAAATGCCAATGGATTAAAATTTTAATTTAAAAATAAATAATTAAAAGTTCTCATGTGGAACTAGTCTAATGTATTAGAAGTCTGAATAAAGGCTGCCATGGAGGAAAGGCAGTGATCAGGAAGGAGCATGAGATGGACCTTGGAGTCATTTCTTGATCTGAGTTACATGTGTTCACTTTATACATTTAGGTATGTGCAATTCAAAAACTATTTTTAAATGAAAAAAAAAACTTACAAGAAAATCTAAATTATTTCAAGGGTAGTATAAGTGAGGGACAACTTCATAACCCAAAAGCTACAAGAGAAGGAAAATCCACATTTAATTACATAAAAATTTTAAACATTCATATTGTGAATAATATCATAGTCGATAGAAAAGTGATAGCTCTTATGCATTCTACTATTGTCATGTATGTAAGAAATAAAATAAAATAAAAAATAAATTGAACCTTCTCAAAAAAAGTGATAGCTCTTTAAAAATATTTATTGTATGTATGACAAAAAAAATTTAATGTATATCCTATATAAAGAGCTCTTACAAATTGAAAAGAGTAAGACAAATAACTCAATTTTAAAACTTGACCAAAAGTTAAGGGGTACTTTCATATATTGTTGAATGTAATGTAAGGTGTCACGCCCAGTCTTTTTGAAAAGGGATTTGACAATTTAAAAGTGTTCTATTTTGGAATTTAAAATATTATTTCTAGGGCTGGGGTTGTGGCTCAGACATAGAGCGCTTGCCTAGCATGCCTGAGGCCTGGGTTCAATCCTCAGCACCACATAAAATAAAAAATAAAGATATTGTGTCTACCTGTAACTAAAAAATTTTTAAAAATTAAATAAATAAAATACTTATTTCTTTAACCCAGCAGTCCTGCCTATGAGGATAGATCCTATAGAAATATAATCTCTAATGTGAAAAATGTGAATTCAGCATGCTCATAATGTGGGAAAAATTTGAAATCAAGTGACCACCCTTCATTAAGGGGATGGCACATACTCACCAGAGAATAATGTGCAGAATTATGTTCTCTGATAAGAACATAAAGGATGACACTGGGTGTTTCTCAATTTTTTTCTTATTCTGTCACCCCCAATCCCAGGAGTTTTTTTTTCATGTATCACCCCCTATTCCAGAAACCTTCTTAGGCAATTTTCCCTAATTGCTCTTGCACAAAATCTTGATGCCACAGATACAGTATATCTGTTTGTGTAGTGTGTGTACCTGCTTTATTCATAAAGAGGGTACCTTTTTTTCTTTTGCACATCCTTTGAGACCCAATTATCATCTCCTGATGAATACTATCATTCCCATCGAGAATGTACACACTGCACCCATTGATTTGGATTCTCACAAAGAATCTTTAAGTGAGGAAAAACAAGATGCAAGGGAAAAAGTACATATTAAGAAAACTGTATATGATTCCAATTATAAAGTAATGATCAAAAAAGCTTACACAAACGGGGCACAGAGGCATATGCCTGTAATCCCAGCAGCTCAGGAGGCTGAGGCAAGTTCAAAGCCAGCTTCAGCAAAAGCAACTCAGTGAGACCCTGTCTCTAAATAAAATACAAAATAGGATTGGGAATGTGACTTGGTGTCAAGTGCACCTGAGTTCAATCCCTGGTAGCAAAAGTTTTATGTATTTACATATGATTAAATGACCAAAGAAAAAATATGAAAGGACACGTACTACATTGTTAATAAGGACTAATTTGGGACTAGGGAGAACTGATGTGATGGGAGTTTGGGAGTAGAGAAGGGAGCCAAGCAAAAGAAAAAGTGGGGAGCACTTCACCAAAAATAAAAAGTACCATATAATCATATTCATATCCAACTATACATATAAAACACTGCTTTGTCTCCATGCTAGATGTTCCAAGCCCCTAGCCTCCTGGTAATGGACAGGAAGTGAGAAGAGTCTCAGTCAATACAGAAATAGGGAGCTAAGTGCTACCCACACCTCCTGCAGAACAGCAGCAGAATAGTAGTCCTGGATGTGCTTGTCGCCAACATCAATCTACTAGTTATCAATTAAAAGAAGTTTTATTCAATTTTTCATTGCTTGAACAAAATATGTGAGTAGAATAACTTACAGGAGGAAAAGTTCATTTTGACTCACTTTCAGAGGTTTAATTCATGGTAGGCTGACTCAATTGCTCTAGGCCCAAAGTGAGGTAGAACATCATGGCAGAAGGGCATAGTGAAGGAATTCTGCTCCAATTGTGGAGGCCAGGAAGCAGAGAGAGAAAGGGGAAAGGACTATAGGGAAGATGAACCCCTGACCTGTCTCTTCTAATCATGCACCACCTACCTATAGTTACCACCCACTTAGTCCATTCACACTAGATGGACTGGTCAGGTTAGAGCCCTCATGATCTAATCATTTTACCTCTGAATATTCCAGCACTAACACAGGAGCTTTTGGGGGATACCTCCTATCCAAACCATGACCAAAGAAAACAGGAAAAAGCTCTTTTGACATTGACTCTTCCAAATCTTTCCGATATACTAAATTAAGTTTTGGACATGGAAATTCTCACCTAAGAGAGGAGATTTTCCTGGCTTATGGAAGAGGCAGGGCAAGTCATATTAGTACTTTCCAGATCTTCCCTTTCCCAAAACTTTATGCTCTGCTGGCCTAGTGGTCTTAGTTCTAGAGGCAGAAATTTTTTCACCAGGAGACACAACAATGATCCCATTGAACTGAAACTTTAATTCTGTCATCATTCACTGTGGGCTCCTTATGCCTCTGAGTCAACAGGCCAAGAAGTGATTTATGGTGGGAGCTCAGATGGTTGATTCAGAGTTCAAGGGGAAATTGGATTACAACTCCTCAAGGAGGTAAGGAAAAACATGCCAGGAATATAGAATGCCCTTTAGGACATCTCTTAGTATTACCACACCCTGTGATTAAGGTCAATGGAAAACTACAGCAACCCAATCCAAGCCAGACTACTAATGGCCCAGATACTTCAGAAATGAAGATGTGAGACACCCCATCAGGTAAAAACAATCATGACCCAGTGAGGTGCTTGCTGAAGTCAAAAAGAATATTGAATGGACAGTGCAATAAGGTAATTATAATTACCAGCTGTGACCATATTACCAGCTATAGAAACAAAGACCTTAATTGTCATAAGAATTTCCTCCTTATTTTGTGATATTTGTATTTATACACACATGTTAAATAAGTACTTTTGTGTTCTTTCTCTTTTATTCTATTAAAATATAAGATAAGACATATTAACTTTATTTCAGCATTTAAGTATTAACTTAATAGACCTTGTTATTGTCTTCATTTGAGATCAAGTATGGTTTAAGGAGATCATATAGGTGCCAAGCTGACAAGGGGTAGACACCAATGGTTAATTTTATGTATTAATCTCACTGTATTTAGGGACATCTAGATAGCTGGTAAAACATTATAGCCTTGTTTGTCTATGCAGGTGTTTCTGGAAGAGATTAGCATTTTAACTGATGAACTGGGTAAAGCAAATTTGTTCTTATCATGGATAGGCACCATCCAATCCACTGAGGGCCAAACCCAAAAAAAGACACACAGAAAGGGTGAATCCTATCATTCCCTCTTTCTCCTTGAACTGAAACAAATACTCTCTTTCTCCTTGAACTGAAACATCTACTTTGGGCTGCCCTCAGACATTGATGCTCCTGGTTTGGGGGCCTTTGGACTTGTACCAGGGCTTACTCTATCAGCTTGCCTGACTCTCAGGCCTCAGACTGGAACAGAATTACCCAGGTTTTCTTGGTTTTCTAGGTTGCAGATGGCAGTTTGTGGAATTTCTTGGCCTCCATTACCTATAAGTCAATTCCTATTTTATGTTTCCTATTGTTCTGCTTTGGAGAACCTTGACTAATACAACCCCTAAATGATTTCTAGTTGCAAATGATCAAAACATATGCTAAAATTGGTTGCCATTTAGTCAGTGTTCCTCAGTTGAGATACCTTCCTTCTCTGTAAGTGTTAGGGGCTGTCAAACTGCCATGTCCTTCTCTTGGGACATACAACAACATCTCCAGCGTTTATGACTCAGCTTAAGCTTTTTTTAGTGGTGGCCATCTCTCTCACTTACACCCACTGTCATCTAACTCTAAAAGCAATCACATTTGGGGTAGCATCAGTTCGATTTAGAAACATTACTGAGTTCTCAGCACTAAGATACAGACCATTAGGAATAATAACAAGAAGATTGATGCTGCCTACATAGAAATGACAGCTGGGCCAATAGCCTCAGAGCTCTGAGAAGAGCAGAGAAGAATCAGGATGAGTGTGAAGTAGAGGTGGAGGTGAGAATTAATCAGAATAGGAAGTCTGACCCTTGCCAAGGTAGGGCTGTCGGCAGAATCACCAAATCCACAAAGTATTATCAACTCAAGTTAGATCTGAATCAAGCTGATATTCAGAAAGCAGAGCAGAGAGCTATGGCAGCATCTCCAAATCAGCAGCTTCTCAGCTCTAAGCAAGAATCAGAATCTTGGAAGGGAAGGCCTATGGAGTCAGAGCAAAAGGGCCAGAAGGAGGATCCAGGTGCTGCAAGGAGCTAGCTGTGGTGAGCTTGTGTCCAGGCTAGGCACAAGGCCAGCCTAACCCAGTGGCTGAACCCCAGAAGCAAGATGGAGCCAGAAAGGCAGCCTGGCCTCTTTCATGGAGTTCACTTGGGCTCCCAGGGCCTCTAAGGCTCTCCAAACACCAGTTGGAAAGCCATAGACTTGGGCTCCTTGAACTCAGAGCAAAATGGGGCAGGTCTGCAGAAAGAAACCCAAAGCAACAATGCTGAAAGAAAAAGAACTGATACCAGGTTACTTGGGAAGACAAGACACTCAGACATAAAACAACTAAAGAATAAAACAGAGTATAATTCAGTACATGGTGCTGAAAACTGCTATCTGCAGTCAGGAAGAGGGTGAGTAGTGGGTGCCAGTTTGTCCAAGAAGGGTACAAATTGCTTCCTCCACTTCAAGGTTTCTATTGCTTATCTTAGAAAGAAGACATGGTTATAGAGCTTCCAGGATTATCGTGAATAACTTTGTTAAAACTACATTTCTTAGAGAATTTATTATTTTTGGTTTTTGATTTTGTTTTGAAAATCTACTTTTGTTACTGAACTCTATACAGTAAAAATCCCTGTCTTCTGAGATTCTTTTACACCACCTCTATGACTTCCTCCCAAGGGAAGCTCCTTTTTGCTTTCTTAGAAAGCAGACTTGGTTGATTTGACAGGATCACAGGCAGCTTCCCTGAGGAGGACCAGACAGAAGAACTTCTTTCAAGGTTGTGGCCCTAGACTGGCAACTATCTGCTCTGTGCCCCAGCTGACAGGCACTGAAAGATCAATACAAATGAAGCACTGACTCAACTAGATCAGATCAGCAGGCTGGAAGCCTTTTCTCTCTGCAGTGGTATGAATTAGAAGCCACAGTTCATAATCAGTACTTGAAATTTCAAATACTATTACAAGAGAGAACTGTGAAGGAACGTTCTTCCTTCTTTCTTTGAATACCATCATCTTTTAAATTAAAACAATTTAAGAATGCACTGAAAATTTAGTAACCTATTATCTCAGAAGGAAGGAAACTGATTAAAGCATGGGGAGCAGAATTTGAGGAAATCCACAGGGTACCCCAAAGTCAGTGGAAAACTAGTTCTTTTTTTCAATTTAGCCCTCATAAATTAAGTACTTTCTGGAATATGATCAAATTATTTCTAAGTATAGATATGTAAATAGACACAACCATTTTGAATTTTGGATATATCCTTTTTATACAAATAACACATAATATGTGTACATATAATATGTGTATACATAAATTGATGGATAGTTGATAGATAAACAGATGATAGATACATACATTTTCCCTACTTATAAGAGCCATGGGTACAATCTGAGATTTCAGGCTCAGTATTCAGCCAAAGAAGCCACAGGAACTTTCAAGCTGCTGCCTGGACAGCTGGTCTTATGCTCCCAACAGCTTTCATTGCTGCCCCTTCTCCTGCTGCCTGCCTCTTTGTCTACTACTCTTAGGTCACACAGAGCTTTTCCAAGTGATAACATGTCTTTCCGCACACAGTCAGGCCATCCTCGTCCCTTCTCCATTCCATTATGGACTTAAGAAAACCCTCCAGGGATTGGTCTAATCCACCTGTGCCCACCACGGCCAGCAAGTGTTCACTATGCTTTCCTGCTCTTTCCATTCCATGACTTCTCAGGTACTTTTTCCTACCTGTCTACTTTCTCCCCACAAAAGCCCAGCAATGCCACATTTCCCTGTTTTTTTCAGAAGATCAGAACCCCATGGTCACACTGTCAGTGCTGGACTCTCTCTAGGAGGTCCATGGGCCTTCATAAAGACTCAAGTCCTGGGAGCCTGAGGTGACATCCCAGGTTTACTGGCAAGGATCTGCAGACCTGCCCTACAACAAATGCTGCCTGTTTCATGCACACAGAGTGTGCACATGTGCATGTTTATCCACTCACCAAGCCTTCATTAAAGGCTTACTACATGCTGGATATACACACAAGAGAAAGGGAAAATGCCCACACAGCCACATAGAAAGGGACTGAGATAGGGAGGAATCCTAACCAAGGCCAGCCAGGAAACAGAAAATAACCCTTCCAAGTCCCTGAGCTCACATAATATAGCTGCTTCTTTACCTCTGAATTCAGAAAGGTCCATCCTCAGTGCCCTCTCACCTCACCCTTCAGCCCACTTTACCTCCACTGTCTGCCCAAAACACCTGCTCCTTCGCCCCCTGGGGGCTCCCAACAATTTAAGGAAAGAGCTATTTTCATAAGACTTCAGAGGAACTAAGGACTCTCCTGCAACCAGGATGGCCTCTGTGCCCTTTTCTCCCTTGCTACATTCACAGGTTCCTTATCTGATTTCTCTCCTTCTTCTTCTTTGGCCACCCACCCATCACTTGAGGTTGCTGTCCCTGCCACTGGAATATAAATGGACACAACCTCTCTACCACCCTTGCCATCCTTGAATATAAACACTTCGAGGACCACATGCTAATCATTCCAGAAACACAAAAAAGATCAAAAGTAGCAAGGCAGGGAGGCTTTTAAAGTTTTTCAGAATGCACATGGTCCTCAGCCTGCAGTCACTGATCAATTTGCCATCACAAAGTGAAGACCCAAGGGCTGTTTCTGCCCTGATTCCATGATTTGTTTGGTTTTGCTGTTCAATGCTAATTTTTATTAGTTGCTAGCATTATAATGTAGGAGATTTCACATTAAGAATGCAAATAGAGAGCATCTTTTGAAAAATTACAAGATCTGGACATATCTGGCCCATGTTCACACACTGCAATAATTGACAGCAGTGACTCTCCCTTTTGGAAATGGAACATATCACTTCCATGTCTCACCAACACTAAGGCTATCAGGGACCACTTAACCACCCACCTTACTTGCTCCAACATTTAAGGTTTCTCCCGGGCACTTGAGAGTATTTGAGCTCTTAGCTCCTCTCTTGGGAGACCCACTCATCCCCCATGAAAGAGTAATTTGAATTAAATTGGATGCCTCCAGCTGTCAGAGCAGAGACCAATGCATGAGACCCAGACAACTGCCACTCAACATGAGGAATAAGGCCTTAACAATTTGAGAGGTCTGCAATAGATGGCCTTCCTTAGGAGAATGTGAGTTTTTTTTTTCAGTGGAGATTGCTAGGGCATTAAAGTCCTGGAAATGTCCATAGCTATAAGACAGTATTCCCATATTGTCTTATAAGCTTATAAGAATAAGCTCCAGGAGATCTCACTGGAGAGTTAAGGAAAACCCCACATAGCCAAGAGAATCCATGCTGGGTATAAAATATCAGATAATAATTTCTATACTATTGTAGAATAGATTAAGAAAGAGTTTGACATGACTGGATCTTCATAGCCTATATGCCCCCAAGTCAAAGCTGTTCAGTGAGGATGGACATTCCCCACTCAAGCAATGGAGGAAGCCATCTGTTCTCACCCAACCCCATATGGGCAGCAAATCAAGAGTTAACTCCCTTTTCCCCATAATAAATAACTCCTATTGCAACTGAGGAACTGGAAAAATTACAACGCACTTTTGCTGGTTTCAACTTGTCCCCTACAGAAAGGAAATAGATTTTAATATAAGATCTAAGAGGCAACATGTTTAACAAACTGCAAAAAAAAAAAAAAATGTACTTTTGGCTGGATACTAGAATGATGAGCTTTAAGATAAAAGGAGATTTTTTTTTCTTTTAAAAAAATGTTAGACATGAATCCAAAAAGGGGCAGGAATCCACCTCCCACCATCCCACCAAAATGCTCTCTAAGCAGTTGGGAGTAATCACCCTAACCCCATCACAGATAGCACGTAAAAGGCAAGATTAAAGGCTTTTCCTGCGCCATTTGCACCCAAATGGAAAAGCTTATTGCAAAAACTTTGTACAAGCCAAGCAATATACAGTCTCCTTGCCATGGGACATCACTTAGACACTGACAAATCCCATTCCCCAAATTTGTGGGGCCTCTAGCTGACAGTGCAGGGAGTCAGCCCCAGAGGTCAGCAATGAGAATATTTCAGTGTCCACCCCCACCCCCAAGTGAAGAATATTTCATTCTCATTCTCTTTAGTCCAGTTGGAATTTAAAGTCTAGACAGTTTTCAGATAACAGCCACCAGAGACAGCAAAGGGAAATGTATATGCCTTCCAAAGATAAGCAGATGCTGGACTTCTCACATAAGCTTTCTGAAAAGCTCCCAGAAGGCCCCACTGAGGAGCACCCAAGGAAAGAGTGCCTGGAAATATATTCCAAGATGCTGGGGCACCTTTTATTCATCCCTGAGTTCCTAGAGACATGGCAAAAAAGAGACCCTCCTATTCCCAAGACTTATTCAGAAATAAATATAAAGACAGTCCATAGAAAAGTAGGGAAAGGGGTGCATATCACTAACCACTCAGTCAACTGTAAATTCTTTCATTTAGGAAAATATTTAACCAGTGAAGTCTACTTCTCAGAAATGTCACTGACACAGAAGACACAACTGTGAATGATAAAGACACTGTTCTCATGAAACTGAAACTCCTGCCAGAAAGTCTGGCAAACCTTCATTCAGAAATATGGCAAAGTCTAGGGTGTGCCTGATGCTGGGATATAAGGAACCTCCCTTTATTGCCTGCAAACTAATCCCCTACCCTCTTTCCCACATTCACGGTGGTCTAGAGTTCTTAAGAATGCCACATCTTTATTCCAGATTGCAGAGGCTTGCCATTCCACAGGTCAATGACAGAGACACAATCCCCAAACCTTCTCAAGACCTCCTTAAAATGAGCACAGTGCTAGGCCAAAACAGATGCCCTGCAAATACTTGTCTATTTATTGATAGAGTTAAGAATTATACAAACAAGGGGCTGGAGATGTGGCTCAAGTGGTAGCGCGCTTGCCTGGCATGAGTGCGGCCCGGGTTTGATCCTCAGCACCACATACAAACAAAGATGTTGTGTCCGCCGAAAGAACTAAAAAATAAATATTAAAATTCTCTCTCTCTCTCTCTCTCTCTCTCTCAAAAAAAAAAAAAGAATTATACAAACAATAAAACTGATATTTGAGGATTGTTATAAATGAAAATATCATCTTCCTGCCTTTGAGGACAGGCACATTCATGCTGATTCATCACTTCCTTTTCAGATTTGCTATCTTCTATAATATTGACTCTTAAAAAGCAACCACAATTTGACTGGGTTAGACCAGACTCCAAGGCAGCATCTAAGATGGTTACATTGCAGTCATTTTGCTCACATGAGGGGCCAGAAACTCTATCAGCCTATGATCTGATATTGGAGTCCTGTCCAGTTCCTGGGTCATCAGCAAGGGCATTCATAAGTCCTGGGAAAAGGAAAGAATGGATTAGATAAGGTCCTGAGAGTGGAGCTCCTGTGATGATAACTATGCCTTTCTTCCAGGAAGCTAGAGAGAATGCTGGCTCTTGATCACAGTGATTCTGTGCTGTGGGGAAGGCTCAGTCCTTCAGCCCAGTGTGATTACCTGGAGCAAGTGCTGAAGTAAAAGTTCACCTCTTCTCTTGCCAAGATGGGCCTTTTTGGACTTTAGCTGCTAATGATAAAAAAAAATGTTAGTGTTGCTCAAATCAAGAAAATATTCATTCTACTAGCAAAGGGTGTCTGCTATACTTTGGATCTTAAATATCCCCCAAAGGCTCATGTGTTAAAAATTTGATCTCCAGCCCAGTGTTATTGGGAGGTGGTGTAAACTTTAAGAAGTGGGGCCTAGTGGGAGGTCTTTCTGTCACTACCGGCCTGCCCTTGAAGGGGCACCTCACCCACTTCCATTTCCTCTTTTGAGCTGAACACCAAGTGAGTGGTTTTGCCACGTGCTGCTGCCATGATGTGCCGCCTCCAAAATCATGAATCAAAATGAACGTTTCCTCCTTTTAAATTGTGTCAGGTATTTGTTATAGTAATGGAAAGATGACAAACACAGCATCTAACATTGTGACAGATCAATAATTGTCTGAGGCATCCTTCACGGGCAAAGGAAGAGAGAACCCTATCTTTCCCAGACTAAAAGGTCCAGTGTGGTTAGTAAATGTGCCGACTCCAGAAAGGAGAACTCAGTGGAAGCTGAGGCAGGTGGTATCCTACATCTCCCATGATGATTCTAGGATCCCTTAGAGAAGGCTTGTTCCCACAATTCAAGCTTCTCCTGAAGAAATAGATTTTTGGGATCCAGGTTTCAAATCCAGCTGCCTCCCACAATCTTACCAATCACTTGCAAATTAAACTTTACCATGAGGGGTAACCAACTGGATAGATCCCAAACCCAAACATCAAAATGAGGGTAGAATTAACTAACAAGGGTTAATGTCCCTATGACTCTGAATAACTCTAAGCCCCGCCCCCCACCCCTCGCGCCTGCCAGGTAGGGGAACTGTGACCACAGACAGAAAAGGCCCAGTGGCCCGCGGCGGGACAGAGCTTCCAATCACTCCTGCAAGGTAGGCGGGCCTGCGACCCACCTGCAGAAGAGGAGCAGCGACCTGCTGAGAGGCAGAGCCGCCCCCTCCCCCTGCACCTGCAAGGTAGAAGGAACTGTGACCACGCACAGAGCAGGCCCAGCGGCCTGCTGAGGGGCAGAGCCACCCACCACCCCCCGCCCCTGCCAGGTGACCACCGACAGAAAAGGCCCAGTGGCCCGCGGCGGGACAGAGCTTCCAATCACTCCTGCAAGGTAGGCGGGCCTGCGACCCACCGGCAGAGGAGGAGCAGCGACCTGCTGAGAGGCAGAGTCGCCCCCTCCCCCTGCGCCGGCAAAGTAGAGGGAACTGTGACCACGCACAGAGCAGGCCCAGCGGCCTGCTGAGGGGCAGAGCCACCCCCCATCCCCCGCCCCTGCCAGGTGACCACCGACAGAAAAGGCCGAGTGTCCCGCGGCAGGACAGAGCTTCCAATCACTCCTGCAAGGTAGGCGGGCCTGCGACCCACTGGCAGAAGAGGAGCAGCGACCTGCTGAGAGGCAGAGCCGCCCCCTCCCCCTGCACCGGCAAGGTAGAGGGAACTGTGACCACGCACAGAGCAGGCCCAGCGGCCTGCTGAGGGTCAGAGCCGCCCCCCACCCCTCGCGCCTGCCAGGTAGGGGAACTGTGATCATGGACAGAGCAGGCCCAGCGGCCTGCTGAGGGGCAGAGCCACCCCCCACCCCACGCCCCTGCCAGGTGACCACCGACAGAAAAGGCCCAGTGGCCCGCGGTGGGACAGAGCTTCCAATCACTCCTGCAAGGTAGGCAGGCCTGCGACCCACCTGCAGAAGAGGAGCAGCGGCCTGCTGAGAGGCAGATCCGCCCCCTCCCCCTGCACCGGCAAGGTAGAGGGAACTGTGACCACGCACAGAGCAGGCCCAGCGGCCTGCTGAGGGGCAGAGCCGCCCCCCACCCCTCGCGCCTGCCAGGTAGGGGAACTGTGACCACGGACAGAAAAGGCCCAGTGGCCCGCGGCGGGACAGAGCTTCCAATCACTCCTGCAAGGTAGGCGGGCCTGCGACCCACCTGCAGAAGAGGAGCAGCGACCTGCTGAGAGGCAGAGCCGCCCCCTCCCCCTGCACCTGCAAGGTAGAAGGAACTGTGACCACGCACAGAGCAGGCCCAGCGGCCTGCTGAGGGGCAGAGCCACCCACCACCCCCCGCCCCTGCCAGGTGACCACCGACAGAAAAGGCCCAGTGGCCCGCGGCGGGACAGAGCTTCCAATCACTCCTGCAAGGTAGGCGGGCCTGCGACCCACTGGCAGAAGAGGAGCAGCGGCCTGCTGAGAGGCAGAGCCGCCCCCTCCCCCTGCACCGGCAAGGTAGAGGGAACTGTGACCACGCACAGAGCAGGCCCAGCGGCCTGCTGAGGGGCAGAGCCACCCCCCACCCCCCGCGCCTGCCAGGTAGGTGGAACTGTGACCACCGACAGAAAAAGGCCGAGTGGCCCGCGGCAGGACAGAGCTTCCAATCACTCCTGCAAGGTAGGCGGGCCTGCGACCCACTGGCAGAAGAGGAGCAGCGGCCTGCTGGGAGGCAGAGCCGCCCCCTCCCCCTGCACCGGCAAGGTAGAGGGAACTGTGACCACGCACAGAGCAGGCCCAGGGGCCTGCTGGGGGGCAGAGCCGCCCCCCACCCCCCGCGCCTGCCAGGTAGGTGGAACTGTGACCACCATCAGAACAGGCCAGACCTGCAACCGAGAGACAGAACAGGCCCAGTGGCCTGAGGAAGGGTAGAGCCGCCCCCCCTCCCCCCCGCACCTGCAAGGGAGGCGGACCTGCGAACCACTGGCAGTACAGCCCCAGAGGCCTGCAGAGGGGCAGTGCCGCTGCCTGCACCTGCAAAGTAGACAGAACTGTGACCACCCACAGAAGAAGCCTAGCGGCCCGCAGTGGGACAGAGCCGCCGCCCGCGCCTGCGAGGGAGACTTTGCAACTATACAAGACCAATATAAATATATAGGGGGAAAATTCAATAACACAACAGTTTCACTAAGTAGAAAGGAACGCAAACAGTATGAAGAGACAAGGAAAGAAAGGACCACAAGCAATGCAGGTCAACTCAACATTAGAAGAGGTAATAGCTGCAGCAGATGGAATGTCAGATAAAGAATTCAGGATATACATGCTTCAGATGATCTGGAGTCTCAAGGAAGACATCAGACAGCAAAATCAGACAATGAAAGATCACTTCAACAATGAATTACATAAACAAATCCAAGAAGCAAAAGATCAACTACACAGGGAAATAGAGGTTATAAAAAACAAACAAACAGAAATCCTAGAAATGCAGGAAGCAATAAGCCAGCTTAAAAACTCAATTGAGAATACTACCAGCAGAGTAGAACACTTAGAAGACAGAACATCAGACAATGAAGATAAAGTATTTCAACTTGAAAAGAACATAGACAGCTCAGCAAGACTGTTAAGAAACCATGAGCAGAACATCCAAGAAATATGGGATAACATCAAGAGACCAAATTTAAGAGTCATTGGGATACAGGAAGGGACAGAGTTTCAAACCAAAGGATTGAGCAATCTATTCAATGAAATAATACGAGAAAACTTCCCAGACTTAAAGAATGAGACAGAACCCCAAATCCTAGAAGCCTACAGGACGCCGAATGTGCAAAATCATAAGAGACCCACACCTAGACACATTATAATGAAGATGCCCAACATACAGAATAAGGAGAGAATTTTAAAAGCTACAAGAGAAAGGAAGCAGATCACATTTAGGGGTAAGCCAATCAGGATAACAGCTGATCTTTCAACACAGACTCTGAAAGCTAGAAGATCCTGGAATAACATATTTCAAACACTGAAAGAAAATGGGTTCCAACCAAGAATTGTGTTTCCAGCGAAATTAAGCTTCAGGATGGAAGATGAAATTAAAACCTTCCACGATAAACAAAAGTTAAAAGAATTTGCAGCTAGAAAACCATCTCTTCAAAACATCCTTGGCAAAACATTACAGGAAGAGGAAATGGAAAATAACAATGAAAACCAACAGTGGGAGGTAGGACACTAAAGGGGGGAAAATAATCAAAGAGGAAAACAAACCATGTTTAGTAACATAAATAAACAAATATGGCTGGAAGAACAACCCATATCTCAATAATAACCCTAAATGTTAATGGCTTAAACTCACCAATCAAGAGACACAGGCTAGTAGAATGGGTCACAAAACAAGACCCAACAATATGCTGCCTACAGGAGACGCATTTGATAGGAAAAGACATACATAGGCTGAAGGTGAAAGGTTGGGAAAAATCATATCACTCATATGGACTTCGGAAACAAGCAGGAGTATCCATACTCATATCAAATAAAATAGATTTCAAGCCAAAGTTAATCAAAAGGGATAAAGAGGGATACTACATACTGCTCAAGGGAACCATACACCAACAAGACATAACAATCATAAATATATATGCCCCAAACAATGGTGCAGCTATGTTCATCAAACAAACTCTTCTCAAGTTCAAGAGTCTAATAGACCACCATACAATAATCATGGGAGACTTCAACACACCTCTATCACCACTGGACAGATCTTCCAAACAAAAGTTGAATAGGGAAACTATAGATCTAAATAACACAATTAATAACCTAGACTTAATTGACATATATAGAGTATACCACCCAACATCAAGCAGTTACACTTTTTTCTCAGCAGCACATGGATCCTTCTCAAAAATAGATCATATATTATGTCACAGGGAAACTCTTAGACAATATAAAGGAGTAGAGATAATACCATGCATCCTATCTGATCATAATGGAATGGAACTGAAAATCAACGATAAAAGAAGGAAGGGAAAAGAATACATCACTTGGAGAATGAACAATAGGTTACTGAATGATCAATGGGTTATAGAAGACATCAAGGAAGAAATTAAAAAATTCTTAGAGATTAATGAAAACACAGACACAACATATCGGAATCTATGGGACACATTGAAAGCAGTTCTAAGAGGAAAATTCATTGCTTGGAGTTCATTCCTTAAAAAAAGAAAAAACCAACAAATAAATGATCTCATACTTCATCTCAAAATCCTAGAAAAAGAAGAGCAAAACAACAGCAAAAGAAGTAGAAGGCAAGAAATAATTAAAATCAGAGCTGAAATTAATGAAATCGAAACAAAAGAAACAATTGAAAAAATTGACAAAACTAAAAGTTGGTTCTTTGAAAAAATAAACAAAATCGACAGACCCTTAGCCATGCTAGCGAAGAGAAGAAGAGAGAGAACTCAAATTACTAACATACGGGATGAAAGAGGCAATATCACAACAGACACTTCAGAAATACAGAAGATAATCAAAAATTATTTTGAATCCTTATACTCCAATAAATTAGAAGATAGTGAAGGCATAGATAAATTTCTTAAGTCATATGATCTGCCCAGATTGAGTCAGGAGGATATAGACAACCTAAACAGACCAATATCAATTGAGGAAATAGAAGAAACCATCAAAAGACTACCAACTAAGAAAAGCCCAGGACCAGATGGGTATACAGCAGAGTTTTACAAAACCTTTAAAGAGGAACTAATACCAATACTTTTCAAGCTACTTCGGGAAATAGAAAAAGAGGGAGAACTTCCAAATTCATTCTACGAGGCCAACATCACCCTGATACCTAAACCAGACAAAGACACTTCAAAGAAAGAAAACTACAGACCAATATCTCTAATGAACCTAGATGCAAAAATCCTCAATAAAATTCTGGCCACTCGGATACAAAAACTTATCAAAAAAATTGTGCACCATGATCAAGTAGGATTCATCCCTGGGATGCAAGGCTGGTTCAATATACGGAAATCAATAAATGTTATTCACCACATCAATAGACTTAAAAATAAGAATCATATGATCATCTCGATAGATGCGGAAAAAGCATTTGACAAAGTACAGCATCCCTTTATGTTCAAAACTCTAGAAAAACTAGGGATAACAGGAACATACCTCAATATTGTAAAAGCAATCTATGCTAAGCCTCAGGCTAGCATCATTCTGAATGGAGAAAAATTGAAAGCATTCCCTCTAAAATCTGGAACAAGACAGGGATGCCCTCTCTCTCCACTTCTGTTCAACATAGTTCTCGAAACACTGGCCAGAGCAATTAGACAGACGAAAGAAATTAAAGGCATCAAAATAGGAAAAGAAGAACTTAAATTATCACTATTTGCAGATGACATGATTCTATACCTAGCAGACCCAAAAGGGTCTACAAAGAAACTATTAGAGCTAATAAATGAATTCAGCAAAGTGGCAGGATATAAAATCAACACGCATAAATCAAAGGCATTCCTGTATATCAGCGACAAATCCTCTGAAATGGAAATGAGGACAACCACTCCATTCACAATATCTTCAAAAAAAATAAAATACTTGGGAATCAACCTAACAAAAGAGGTGAAAGACTTATACAATGAAAACTACAGAACCCTAAAGAGAGAAATAGAAGAAGATCTTAGAAGATGGAAAAATATACCCTGTTCATGGATAGGCAGAACTAACATCATCAAAATGGCGATATTACCAAAAGTTCTCTACAGGTTTAATGCAATGCCAATCAAAATCCCAACGGCATTTCTTGTAGAAATAGAGAAAGCAATCATGAAATTCATATGGAAAAACAAAAGACCCAGAATAGCAAAAACAATGCTAAGCAGGAAGGGTGAATCAGGCGGTATAGCGATACCAGACTTCAAACTATACTACAGAGCAATAGTAACAAAAACAGCATGGTACTGGTACCAAAACAGGCGGGTGGACCAATGGTACAGAATAGAGGACACAGAAACCAATCCACAAAACTACAACTACCTTATATTTGATAAAGGGGCTAAAAGCATGCAATGGAGGAAGGATAGCATCTTCAACAAATGGTGCTGGGAAAACTGGAAATCCATATGCAACAAAATGAAACTGAATCCCTTTCTCTCGCCATGCACAAAAGTGAATTCAAAATGGATCAAGGAGCTTGATATCAAATCAGAGACACGCCGTCTGATAGAAGAAAAAGTTGGCTACGATCTACATACTGTGGGGTCGGGCTCCAAATTCCTCAATAGGACACCCATAGCACAAAAGTTAATAACTAGAATCAACAAATGGGACTTACTCAAACTAAAAAGTTTTTTCTCAGCAAAAGAAACAATAAGAGAGGTAAATAGAGAGCCTACATCCTGGGAACAAATCTTTACTCCTCACACTTCAGATAGAGCCCTAATATCCAGAGTATACAAAGAACTCAAAAAATTAGACAATAAGAGAACAAACAACCCAATCAACAAATGGGCCAAGGACCTGAACAGACACTTCTCAGAGGAGGACATACAATCAATCAACAAGTACATGAAAAAATGCTCACCATCTCTAGCAGTCAGAGAAATGCAAATCAAAACCACCCTAAGATACCATCTCACTCCAGTTAGATTGGCAGCCATTATGAAGTCAAACAACAACAAGTGCTGGCGAGGATGTGGGGAAAAGGGTACACTTGTACATTGCTGGTGGGACTGCAAATTGGTGCAGCCAATTTGGAAAGCAGTATGGAGATTTCTTGGAAAGCTGGGAATGGAGCCACCATTTGACCCAGCTATTCCCCTTCTTGGTCTATTCCCTAAAGACCTAAAAAGAGCATGCTACAGGGACACTGCTACATCTATGTTCATAGCAGCACAATTCACAATAGCTAGACTGTGGAACCAACCTAGATGCCCTTCAATGGATGAATGGATAAAAAAAATGTGGCATTTATACACAATGGAGTATTACTCTGCATTAAAAAATGACAAAATCATAGAATTTACAGGGAAATGGATGGCATTAGAGCAGATTATGCTAAGTGAAGCTAGCCAATCCCTAAAAAACAAATGCCAAATGTCTTCTTTGATATAAGGAGAGTAACTAAGAATAGAGTAGGGTCGAAGAGCAGGAGAAGAAGATTAACATTAAACAGGGATGAGAGGTGGGAGGGAAAGGGAGAGAGAAGGGAAAATGCATGGAAATGGAAGGAGACCCTCAGAGTTATACAAAAGTACATACAAGAGGAAGTGAGGGGAAGGGGAAAAATAATATAAGGGGGACAAACGAATGTCAGTAGAGGGAGCAGAGAGAGAAGAGGGGAGGGGAGGGGAGGGGAGGGGAGGGGAGGGGAGGGGAGGGGGGATAGTAGAGGATAGGAAAGGCAGCAGAATACAACAGACACTAGTATGGCAATATGTAAATCAATGGATGTGTAACTGATGTGATTCTGCAATCTGTATATGGGGTAAAAATGGGAGCTCATAACCCACTTGAATCAAATTGTGAAATATGATATATCAAGAACTATGTAATGTTTTGAACAGCCAACAATAAAAAATTAAGAAAAAAAAAAAAAAAAAAAAAAAAAAAAAAAACAAAAAAAAAAAAAAAAAAAAAAAAAAAAGAACCCAATTGCCAGTTTTTAAAATTTTTATTAAAAATTGAAAATTTATAGTTAACTATATATATTTATAATTAGTTGTATATCTATTAAGTATATGTTTATAATTATTTTATAATTTATATTGATATTTAAAGTGATGTTATGATTTATTAATACAATGTGAAATAATTCAATCAATCTAATTAATATATCTATCACCTCAAATAATGCTATGGTTTGGATACAGTTAGCGTGTGTCCCCAAGGATTCATGTGTTGAAATGTAATCCTCATTGTGAGGTATTAAGAGGATGGAAACTTAATCTGACTATGGTGTTTAGAAGACAAACCTTTGGGAAGTGAATAGGATTAGATAAGGTCCTGAGAGTAGAGCTCCTGGGATTGAATCCTGGTGACTTTATAAGAAGAGGAAGAGAGAACAGAAGACACACATACACATACATGCTCCCTGTCTCTGGCCATGTGATGCCCTGTACCACCTCAAGACTCTGCCAGCAAGAAGGCCATCATCACAAGATGCAGCCCCTTGATGTTAGACCACCAGAACTGTCAATCAGAATAAGCAAGTCTGTTTTCCCTATAAGTTACCCAGCCTCGAGTTTTTCATTTCAGTAATGCAAAATGGACTAATACAGAGGCCTATCATTTTTGTGTGTGTGTGGTAAGAACATTTGATATTTACTCTTGGCAATTTTGAATTGTACAAAATTCTATTATTAATTATATTCACCACACTGTAATAAGATCTAAAAAAATTCTTCTTATCACCAAATCTTGAAAAGAATGTCACACAAGACTAGGATACTGAATGTGTTGAAATGGCTGAAGAAAGATTGGCTGTTTGTTGCAACTAAGGCATCCACTTGTTTTATTAACATTACTAATTCTTATGGTTTAGATATTAAGGTATCTTGCAAAAGTCCATGTGTGAGACAATGCAAGAGTTTGCAGAGATTAAATGATGAGATAAAATGGTCAGATAATGTGTTATGGCCTAATCAGTGAGTTAATCCACTGATTAGGCAGGTAAGGTATGGCCGGAGGAGGTAGGTCACTGGGAACACGCCTTTGGGGTTTGTATTTTGTCCCTGGTGAGCAGCATTTTCTCTCTGCTTCCTGATTTCCATGTTCTGAGCTCCTTTCCTCTTCTACATCTCTCCACCATGGTGTTCTGCCTCACCTTGGGCCCAGAGCAACAGAGTCAGCTATCTATGGACCGACCCCTTTGAAACCATGAATGAAATTTTTCTCCTCTAAAATTGATTTTCGTCATGTCTTTTGGTCATAGCAGTGAAAAAGCTGACTAAACCACTAGCCAAAGAGAAATAAGATGTGAAAATAGCAATGATACAATAACTGACTTTGCAGTGATTCTAGAAAAGGAGCATGCATTTGTTTTGAAAATAAATGCCTAGAAATTACTAAGTTCTTCCACAGAATCATAGACTTACCTAGTTACATGGTTTCTAGAACAGGAATTCCTTAGAGATCTCATATTCTACCCACTTCCCTGCTTTAACTGAAGCAACTCCACTTGCATCTATTGAATATGATTGGGATTCTGAGTAAGAATTTATTTTGGACAAATGGTTTTGCTGCTTGTGTCAGACAGTACTCCTTTAGTTGCAAAAGACAGAGACTGTTATTTAAACAAAAATTGAAAAGCTAAAGGCTATGGACTTCAACAGAGGTGGATACAGTGGCTTAGATGATATCAGCAGGACTGAGACACTATTTCCTACTCTGTCTCCTTCCAGTTTGGCTTTATTCAGGCTTCCTTTCTTGTTCCTTTGTTATCTGGCACAGGTGACTTCTAATTCATAGTCCAACATAGCTCCTTGAGCCTCAGCCATTTTGTCTGTATTCCAACCAGAATAAAAGAGGAAAGAAGAAAAAGAGCGTACCTGTTTAGCTTTAAGTTTTCCATATACTTGAAGAAGTAATATGTAACACTTCCTTTTATCTCCAACTGGTCAAATTTAATCATATGCCCATCCCTACCTTTAAGGGAGACTCAAAATGTAATCTTTATTTCTGGTACATATAAGTCCAGTCCAGCTTAAAAAATCAGAAGTTCAACCACTAAAGAAGATGGATAAAATGGACATTGAAGGAAAACTAAGAGCATCTGCCTAGTTGAAACTAACAATTTCAATAAAAATTCCAAAATTAAGGTTTATAGGTAAGATTTTAGTCATGTGTCCATCCCTGATCCAATTTCTCTGGCCAGATAGAGGAAATATACTAGTTTTTCATGTTTAGTTCTTGTGGCCATGCCTGATCCTACAGAGAGGAAACAGGAATGCTAGGCAGAGAGAAACAACAGAATCCATTATGTGCACAAAATAAATTTTGACAAGAGCAGAACTCTAGTTTTCTAATGTAATATCTTAATTTTTTATTCTTTAGGTACAGAAGCTAAGGTCCTAAGAAGTGAAATTACTTGCTGTGGTGTATTAACCAGCTTTTCATTACTGTAGCAAAATACCTGAGGAAAATTACTTGATGGGAGAAAGGTTATTTTGGCTCCCAGTTCAAAGGTTTCAGGCCATGGTCAGCTAGTTCCAAAACAGAAACATCATGGTGAAAGGGCATGACAGAGGAAAGCTACTCACCTCATGGTGACTAGGAAACAGAGAGAGAGAGAGAGAGAAAAGAGAAAAAGGAAGGGGCCAAAACAAGATATATCCCCAAGAGCACACCCCCACAGAACCTACTCCCCTCAACTATCTCCTACAGTTTCCACCACCTTCCAATAGTCCATTCAGCTATGAATCCATTGATGGATTAATTCACTGATAAGATTACAGCCATCATGATCCAATTACTTCCCCAAATGCCCACCTCTGAACATTGCCACACTAGGGACCAAGCCTTCAACACATGAGCCTTTGGGAGACATTCCAAATCCAAACCATAACAAGACATATGCAGCAACTACTACTGATGCATGAGTTAAGGCTGTTATTGCTCTTCCTTCTTGCATGTCATTGCTCCTTCTTATCAGACAGATACATTTCAAAGAAATGTGAAATTTAAGGAGCTGGGGATATAGCTCAGTAGGGTGCTAGCCTTGCATGCATAAGGCCCTGGGTTCAATCCCCAGCACCACAAAAAAAAAAAAATGTGAAATTTAAAATGAGAGGTCCATAGTTGATTCCACATTTGACTGGACACAGTGAGCTTCAATAAATTACTCCTTAATTTTTAAAAATCTATGACCAAGATTGGAAAATTACTTACCTCATGGGCACAGTTACATACTAGAGAGGAAAACAAGCTTTCTTGCTTTCTTCCTCTGATGCTTTCTAATCAGATTTACCTCTGTTTTCAACCACTCTGGGCAATCTGACTGTTCAACATCTCAGAATGCTTTCCCCATCTTCATCCATCCATCTATCCATCTATCCATCCATCCATTCATCTTTCCTTTCAAGAAGCTACTCACCAAACACTGGTAAACAAAGGTCAGAGAGGATTCTTCCCCTCAAGGACTCATATTCCCATGGGGAAAACAAGCAATTAGATAAACAATTAATTAGATAAAATGGGACAAATAGATATCTATGTATAGGGTGCCAAGAAGAAGAGAGAGAAGGGCCTCACTGTTGAATCTTCAAAGACAGTAAAGCTTGAGGAGCCAACGCAAGCAGGGAAGAGCTTTGGCACAGAGATCAGAATGTTCAAATACACACATAACAAGAAAGTACATGGAGCCCAGTATTACAAAGGACATGGAGAAAAAGTATCAGATCTTGAAGGACCTTGGATGCCTTGTAAGAGATAAGTAAGATAGATTACTTACCTAAACCTGAGAAGAGAGATTGGTTTAAATTATTCATCAATTTAAAATTAAAATCAGTAACAACAAGTCACATCATTATGTACAACTATAATGCACCAATAAAAAGTATAGAAAAATTATATTAAATTTAAAGATAAAATTAAAGTTGAGTTAGATAAATGCTAAGTCACCAGCCAGTTCCCAAGGTAAAAGAATCCAGTCTATCCTAGAATTGTCTTCCTTAAACCCTGGTTCTGCCAAAAAGCATTAGGAGTTGTAGGGTAGAGATAAGGCAGGAATAAAAGTACAATCAGTCCTCATTATTCAAAGATCCCATACTTATGAATGTTCCTACTCAATAAAGTGTATTTGTAACCCCAAATTGACACTCATGTTGCTTCCATGGTCATTCATGGACAAACGTACTATGGTGAAAAATTTGAGTTGCCCAATATCAACATTGCCAGGTAAGGATGAACAAGGTGATGCTCTTCCTTCTTATTTCAGCTCTTAAACTACAAACAAATGTCCTTTTTGTGGTCAATTTAGTGGAACATGTTTGCATTCTTGTGCTTTTTGATTTACTGTGGCCTCCAAATGTAGGGCTGAATGTGCTGTTTGTGTTTCTAAGACTAAAAAAGCTATGATTTGCCTATGGAGAAAATGTGGGCTAGATAAGCTTTGTTCAGACCTAGCACTATATATTTAATATGGCGTCTTTAAACAGCAACTCATTAATTGATGAAAACATTGTGGCCAGAAGTTTGCAGGCACCTATCCCTATATTTCTCCCAGGAGCAAGGTTCAGAATTCTCTAATTTATTGTTCACTATGGCTTTATAGAACATTATTTTTCAAATAATGAGAACCAAATATCATTTCACTCTCTTTGATGTGTTTGATTTAGGAAGAAAAGTTATTCAATGAAATAAGTATAAGGAAAGAAAGAATCGGTTTTTAAAGCTCCAGTCACAAACAGACACGCTGAGTAACTTCTAGCTCCCTGTTCACAGCTGATGGTGATCCCAACTTTTCTCTGTAGCCCACCCACATGTCCCCATACCACAGGACATTCTAGGTGTCCCTTCACTATGCCAGAGAGGGACACACAGCAGCAGAAAGTGATACCATCTGAGCTCACCTGGGACCCCCACCCTCACAGCTTCTGCAATTACCATGCCCAGAGTTCCAAAGTTTACAAGAGAAATAAGCAGACACTGTGTCTTGGTAATCTTGTCAAAGGGTCACCTCCAGTTCAGATAGAGCTACCAGATGCTATGAAATAAGAAAGAGCAGACAGCAGGAATGAAGTAAGCACACAAAGGAGAGGGAGGCTGGCTCTGAGCATTTGGTATATTGGGTCATTTAATCCCTGCCTGGAGATAATCATCACTGTATTTATAAGGAAACTGAGACTTAGAAGAGGTAATATCTTACCCAAGACACAACAATTCAGTCCAAAAGGAAGATTCAAACCCACATTCATTCAAATTTCAATCCATGGGCTAATTTCTACGTCATCTTGTTGCCTCTGCCCTGCACCCACATAAAAGTCAAGGCCAGTAACTCAGTAAGCACTCAGTGATAGGATTGTGAAAGTGCTTTGAGAATTAAGTTCTGAAAAAGCATAATACCTTCTTATTACAAGAAACCCCGGGAGATGGGCCACATTTTCTCAGTGTCCTAGAATCTGGTCGTATCAAATTCTGCTACCTGGAGGGAGAAGGTTGGGCTTGACCTTTCATTCAGTGTTCCAAGAATCCAAGTCTTATTTTAAGGCAGTATTATGAAAATCCCCAGATATCAGGATCTGTCCTCTCCATCCTTTCTCAGTACAGGTTCCTAGGACCTTCAAACTGTAGGCTTGACCTTACCCAGTCACCAGTTTTATTCCAACAAAGACCTCACTGGGCACACATCCAGAGAGGACTGGTCTAGGTAGTCTTGGTCCCTGGCGCCTGGTCCTGGTCTGAGTTCTAGGAACCTGTGCTCCCTTCAAGTACAAAGCCTTTTTCCTAAATCCCCCAGAGTGCATACAACAAAAAACTTGACCCAGTTTCCTGCTGTGGGCTCCAGTTCTCCTCATCAGTATAAAGTCCTGCTTTAATTTGTTTCAATTAAAAAGCTTGGAATTTAGCTAAGTACCCAAACAGATTAGTGGACCCAAGATCCTCCAAGAGCAACCTGCTCCCTTGTTACTTGTCACAAAGATAAATGGAGGAGTCTGTTTGGTTTAAAAAAAAAAAAAAAGTAGCCATCAGAGTGACTATGAGGATGCCTAAAAGTTAAAACCTGAGGCTACGATTGTGGCTCAGCGGTAGAGTGCTCATCTAGCACGTGTGAGGCCCTGGGTTCGATCCTCAGCACCATATAAAAATAAATAAAATAAAGGTATTGTGTTCAACTACTTCTAAAAAAAAATAAATATTAAAAAAAAAGATAAAACCAGTCCTCAAGCTTTAGAATGCAGTCAAGTTGCCAAGTGATCACAGGCACAAGTTTAACTATGCTGAATGTCATTTCTGTCATCTGAGGGACAATAGTCTCTTCTTGAGGATGCTATTGAATGGATTAAATGAAATCATGAATGTAAAATATCAGTTTCAATGCCTGGCACATAGTAGGCTCTCCAAAAAGTCACAGATATTGACTTACTTGAATGACTGAAGAATTGAAAGGAATTCTCATGACAACTGCCTTCATGAAGATATCTCTGACTCCTCTGGGTAGAAAAGAAAAGTCAGGCTTCTGCCTTTAACTTTCCTCAGCATCTTATCAGTACCTCATTTCTGTCATTTGTCATATTCTGTCTTATATTTGAGCTATCTATAGAATTACTTAATAACGAAGCTCTTGCTTATTGATCTCCTTCACAGATCAAGTTTCCCTTATCTGGAATGCTTGGGACCAGAAGTATTTCAAACTTTGAAGTCTGTTGGATTTTTGGAATATTTGAATAGATTTTATCAGCTGAGCATCTCTAATCACCTTACCTACAGTGGAGCAAAGACAAGAACTACATCTTACCCCTTAGAAACCACATATAAAAAAAGAAAGTGGAGTGAAATATTTAAAGTACCGAGAAAAAGAACACATCAACATATAATTCTGTGCCCTACAAAATTATCCTTTAAAAGTGAAGCCAAAATAAAGACTCAAACAAAAATTGAGGGAATTTGTTGCCAGTGGACCTGCCTTGCAAGAAATATTAAAAGAAGTTCTTTGGAAAGAAGAAGGTATAGGTCAGAAACTTGGCTCTACATAAAAGAAGAGCATCAAAAAATGAATATGTGAAGTAAAACTAAAAAATAAAAAGCTTACACTGATTCCAGAGTGCAGCACAAAGAATACACACCCTATACTTCAGAAACATTCTAAAAGGAAAGGAAAAAAAGCCCAGCTAATGGAAAAACTATGGGCTTTGGAATAAAATACTTGAGTATTTGAGAAGCTCTTCCATTTATGAGCTTTGTGTGTTACGGCAGGTTACTTAACTTCCCAGATTTTTTTCCTCAACTAAATATTAAAGGATTAGAAGTAATGTAAGAAAAACAATACAGACTAAATATCCCTAGTCAAAAAAATCTAAATTCTGAAATGCTCTGAAATATGGAATTTAACCATGTGCAAGGCTCAAAAAAAAGTTCTATAGAGTTTGAAGAATTTCAGTTTCTGGCTTCTTTGCAGATTTTTTGTTAAAATCTTGATTTTCTGTAGTTTGAATACAATATACCTAGATTTTTGGCATTTATCCTGCTTGGTTTTCTTGATATTCTCAGGTATTTAGATTGGTATCTAATGATAATTTGGAAAATTTTTCAGTCATTTTTGCTTCAAATATTTCCTCTCTTCTTCTCTTTTTTCTTCTCCTTCTGGTATTCCCATAATGCACATGTTGTAACTTTTGTAGTTGGTGCACAATTCTTGGATATTCTATTGAAGGGTTTTCTCCTCACTTTTCTTTCTTTTTTTTTTTTTTTTTAAAGAGAGAGTGAGAGAGAGAGGGAGGGAGGGAGAGAGAGAATTTTAATATTTATTTATTTATTTTTTTAGTTTTCGGCGGACACAACATCTTTGTATGTGGTGCTGAGGATCGAACCCGGGCCGCACGCATGCCAGGCGAGCGCGCTACCGCTTGAGCCACATCCCCAGCCCTCTCCTCACTTTTCATTGCAAAGTTTAAGGAATTTCTATGGAGAATCCTTAAGTTCAGAGATATTTTTTATCATCTGTGTCCAGTTCACCAATGAGTCTATCACAGGAATTTTGGTTACAGTGTTTTTGTTGTTGTCGTTGTTGTTGTTGTTGTTTGTTTTGTTTTGTCTCTAGCAACTTCTTTCCTTCTTTCTTAGAATTTCCATATCTCTGCTTACATTGCTTATCTGTTCCTGCATTCTGTCAACCTTCTCCATTAGATTAGATACCCTTCAGAGACCTTAGCATAGGTGTTTTAATTTCCATTCTGATAATTTCAACATCCCTACCATATATGAATCTGATTCTGATGTTTGCTCTGTCTCTTCAAATTATGTTTTTTGTTAGTTTTTGTTTGCTTTGAATTTTAGTATGACTTCTAATGCATTCTTAATAACCAGACATGAGGTACTGAATAAAAGTAATTAGACTTTAGTAATGTGAGAGTTGTAAGGTGTCTTATGATTAGTTCATAGTCTTTAATTGAGCTGATGTCACTGAACAATGAATTTCGACTAAGCCTCCCCAGCTTAGGTGGAACAGCTACAGCGACTGGAGTTGGGTATTTTCCTTCCCCTAGGTCAGTTAGGTTCTGATAAAATTCCAGAAGGTTAGGCTATAGTTAACTAGTTTCTTCTAGGTCAGGCCTTATAAAGAATAGAATGCTCTGATATATATCAAACTACTTTTTTTTCTTTATGTCTATCAGAAATATGATATACTTTTCCCCCTAATATTCACTGTGAGAACCAACTCAAATACCCAGAGATAAAATTCATAAAAGTGTGGAGGCCCCTCTGTCACTGGGTCCCCCTGGAGTTACTTTTCAGAGTTATTCTCACTGAGTTTCTAGCAATTTATTAATTACTGGTTCTCCATTTCAGGTTTTTCTAACCCTACACTGAATCCTACAGAGGTTTCTGCTCCAATAAGTTGTAATTCTTTGTGTTCACCTATCCATCTCTCCCACTGGGGGAATAGAAGTTCAGGCTGTGATCTTACTTTTCTTCCATGTTTAACAATAGTGTCAACTTTCCAGTTTGTTCAGCTTTTCACCTATTACAACAGAACAATGACTTTGATCTTATATGCCAGATCAAAACCAGAAGTCTCCAGAGTGAGCTTTTGAAGAAGAGGAAGGAAAGAAGGCGGGCATCTCACTAAGAAGCTCAGAGTCCCTGGACACACTTTGTGGCTCCATATGATACTTCTCACGATGGGCTTCCAATAGAAAACACACCCAGTCGATGTCTTGCAGTTGAGAGACATTGGAAAGAACCACAAGTTCCCATTATTCTATCAACTTCCACCTGTCTCCTTTCATTCTTCCCAGCATCTTCTATCCCCAAAATTATGGTGTCTCTAGTACATGTATTTAATGAGCTTGAAACAAACTTTGGACATTGGGAGTTGCAGGGACAGCTCTGAGGTCTAATGTAAATTTTTGAAAAGTGTTTGGACTGATTTGTCAGAGTGTCTTAGATGACACACAGTATGTATTTCTATTAATATTAGACTTCATTACCCCCTCTCTACTCCTATGTACTTGCCCAGGTCTTCCCCAGCAATTATCTCCCAGATGGCTCTTACTATGTGTCACTGTGAAAATAATGCTCCCTCTTGTCCATGCATTTGTAAGTAAGGTAAGATGGATCCCCTTGTTCAGATGTTTGAGTTAGCAAAGGCACCCTGAAAGAGATAAATGGCCCCACCATGGAATGTGTCCAGAGCCCTGGATGCTGTCCAAGTGCTTGAGGAAACTAAGCTATTAGTCCCATTTTCTCCTCTCTGCCTGGCCCTGGTGTTGGGGAAAGATTGATTGAGCCTGTGCCCTCGGGATAGGGGTGGTAGAGTGGGAGCAGGGAGGGAGGATGAGCTGTAGTAAGTCAGACAGATGGGGTGTCACAGAACTGGCTGACTTACCTTGGTCAAAAGGGAATTTGGTGGGGTAAGGGAGGGAGTCCAAGGAGAAGCATGCTTCTGCCCCACTGACCCCTTTCACAGCAATTACCAGAGAAGGCATGATCTCTCTTATTCCTATGCAATTAAACAGACATAGTTGTGGCCAGCAAGCTAGACTACTTTCCACTTTCTTCTGCCAGTGCACTTATGGGCCCTAAGTTGGTCCCAGATTCTCAGCTGCCAAAAGAAGTATCTGCCAGCATCTTGGCTGTCTTATAACCAAGAAAGAAAAATGAAGAATGGGGTAGAAATATGTTGGGGTGATCACCATTTGTCTGATGCAATCTAGGTTTTAAAAAAAAAGATTATAGTAAAAATTTACTAAAGAAAGTTTTGAAGACATACAAAGTACAAAATAATATGAGTACACAGGGTCAAAATATTAGTTATCAATTAATCAATGTCTACCTTACCGAGCATTTCCTTTGAAGAGCTAGATTAGTGGTTCTCAACCAGACGGAACAATTTATTTTTAATTCTAGAAAGTAGAAGATAACTTGGAAACGCTCTCTTCATTCCTCTCATACCCAACTGCAATAGAGAACTACTGTTAGGAGTTGCAGAAGGGGAAAAAAAACCCTTAAAAATAATTTAGCTCCTCTAGACTTAAGCTTACACTCTGGTCAGAGACACCAAGTTTTCTTATCCTGTAAATAGCCATGGAAGGTGAAGATTCGGGTTAAAAAAAAATGAATTTCAAAGAAGGGAAGAGACTTGCTGAAAATCTCAAGTCCAACTTTGCTTATGTGAAAAAAAATGCAAGTTTCAAATAAAACAGATGAGATCCTAATGAACTGGTCACCTTTACAGATGGCATATGTGTGTTTTGCACAGTGGTTCTGGGTCAGCATACTATGGTAAAATGGTGTGGGTGGCTAACTTTCAAACTATGGAAAGCAATTTTTGATCAACATTTAAAATGTGTTTTGCAAAAAAAAAAAAAAATATATATATATATATATATATATATATATATATATATATATATATATATATATATAAACTATAACAATCCCTGCTGGATGGGACATTGAGCCAAGGAGGGCCATGCAACATGGCATGGGTATAACCTGCATTTTTGCAACATACCATTATAACAATCCCAGATGGACAGAACATTGAACCAAAGAGGACCATGCAGCACAGCACGGATATGACGTAAGAGTCTAAGCTGAAGAGACTAGACCATGCAAAAGCTTTATCTCATGAGTAATTCCAAAGAACACAATCGAGGCAGAAAGCAGTTGTATTCAAACAGAAACACAGTACCAAAGATTGGCTAAAAGAATAAGGCAGTAAGAATGAATGAAAGTTAATCCCTCCAAGAAGACTGTAAGTTCAAAAGTAAACCATAGACATACAAAACTGGAGTCCTGATTACTAGCTAGTGGGAGATGCTCAAGATGGACTGAACCAGAAGATTTTATTTCAAAAGCCAAGAGATAAAGACAGAACATAGCCTGAAAATGGAAATTCTCCTTACGATCAACCCTTAGTTCAATTGTGAGAATTCTTAGGGCCTATATCTTCACCTGTCCTCTTCTTCATTCTCTGAAAAACTGCAGTTTGCCATCTGTCACAACAGATTTTCTGAAGTTGTCTTCTCCCCAGTACTAAACCTATTTGAACTCACTATTGATGAACTCTGATGAGAGAGAGCTCATGACATATTTGCACTAAAATGTTGATTGTATTACTTGCATTTAAAGTTTGTAATCTAAAGAAATAAATTTCTAATACTGACACATAACACTGGAATCTCAGCCCAAAATGCTAGGCTTTCCTGGGCACCCCTCAAATCATGATATATGAGCCATTTTCTCCACTCATTTTGAAGATAGAATCCTAGGTCAGATCAATTGTGATGCCACGTGTATTTGTAACCACTTTCCACATTCCCTCTTATGTCCTGGACATGATTTAAGTCTGTCCCCCAAAGGTTTCAGTATTCAAAGTTAATAATCATCATGACATTGTAAAAGGGTGGATTTTTTTTTTTCTGCAGTGGTCTCAAACTTTTAAATCACATATCCTAGAGGGTGGGAATTTAATCAGACCATGGTGTTTAAAGGTTGGGCCTTTGGGAAGAGATTAGGATTAAATAAACTCTTTAGGGTGGCACCTCTGTGGTTGAATACTTCTTGTTTTATAAGTAGAGGGAGCGAGATCAGAAGACTCATATGATGACCTACACTACTTTGGGACTCTGCCAGCAAGAACACCATTACTAGATATGGCCCTTCAACCTGAAGGGTTGAAGGTTTCTCCAAAACCATGAGAGAAAACAAAACCTCTTTTCTTTATCAAGTGTGCCACCTATAGTATTTCACTATAGCAATGAAAAATGAACTAATGCATCCCCCTATATTTTTCACTTAACTTGTGGCCTGAATTTCTGCCCTTAGTGTCTGTCTAAATTGGAACCATATTCCAAGATCTGTCTCTCTTTTCTTAATAATAGCCTTACTGAGATATATTCCACATACCATACAATTCATCTATTTAAAGTATGCAATTCGATGGTTTTGGTGTATTCACAGTTGTGCAACCATCACCACAATCAGTTTTAGAACATTTTTATCACCCCCAAAAGAAGCCCTATATCCATTAGCCATCATTCCCCATGTTACCCTACTTCTCTGTGCTAGGCAACCAGCAATCAACTTTCTTTTCTCTGTGGATTTGCTTATTCTGAGCATTTTATATAATATAATCATACAATATGTGGTCCTTTATGACTGACTTCTTTCATTTAGCATAACATGTACAAGATTAATCCATGTTTTAGCATCTATCAGTACTTAATTTCTTCTTATTGTACAATAATGTTCCATTGTACAGCTGTGACAGATTTTGTTTATCTTCTTTTCAGTTGATGGACTTCTGGGTTGTATCCACTTTTTGGCTATAATGAATAATGCTTTTATGAACATTCTTGTGCAGCTTTTTGTGTGGACATATGTTTTCATTTTCTCTTGGGTATATACCTAGGAGAAGAATTTCTGGGTCATGTAGTAACTTCTATATTTAACTTTTTGAGGAACTGCCAGACTCTTTTCCAAAATAGCTGACTCTCTTATCCATCAACAGAACAGAAGAATGCTGATTTCTCCACATTATCATCAACACTTGTTATTATCTAGTTTTTTGATTTGTTTGTTTGTTTGTTTGTTTTTACTTTAGCTGTCATAATGAATTTGCAGTGGTATTTCACTGTGGTTTTGACTTGTATTTCCCTAATGCCTAATAGTGAACATCTTTTCATGTGCTTATTGGCCATTTGTGTATCTTCTTCAGAGAAAACTATCTAGAGATCCTTTGGGTCTAGGTTTATTTTTAAGAGAAGATTTAGGAGTAGCAGAAAATATGTTTCTAGTTTAAATATATTTTAAGTGGCATGAAAATCAAGAGAATATACTGGAGATGAATAATAAACTTACTTGTTTATGCAATTCTGTTCTGCAAACCCTTGCTTAACTCCCATGATACACAGTCTTTCAGGTCTTAGGAACATAAAGAAGCAATAAGTCATGCATTCTGCATTGAATAAGTACAAATTTCATGAGACAATCATTCGTTTTCCTGGCTTAAATTAAATTTAACTATTTTCAATATTTGTATATCAGGCTTTTCACTAATTCAGATGAGCTTCCTCTAAATTAATTCAAATAGTAAAGTTTTTATCTATTATTGTTTTAATTTCTTCAAAGACCTTACCCTCCACCCCCAGAAATTAAACCCAGAGTCTTACACATGATCATCATGGGCCCTACCACTGAGCAACACTCCCTGTACTCCGTTTTTTGGTTTCTTGCCTAAATTATAATTTAAGTAGTTAATGTTTCATATAAAAATAGTTATATTTAGATACTTCTCTATCATGACCAAAAAAACTATCAAACAAGAGTTGATGTCATAATAGAAAAACACCAGAAAGATTCTCCATTAATTTAATTAGAATCAACCCCCACTCCAGTGTATGCAGGACTTAGTAAACTTACTCCAAGAGTAGGGCTGGGGTGTAGTTCAGTGGTAGAGCACTTGCCTAGGATGCACAAGCACTAGGTCTAATCCCCAGCACTGAAAAAAAGAAAAAGAAAGAGAGAGAGAGAGAAAGAGCGAGCACCTGCTCAGTGGTCAAGTACTTTTACAGGATAGAAACCTGATAAATACTACCCTGGCCAGGTGATCAAGGTTTACATGACCAGTGATAAATCAAGTTCATGGTATGGACCCCCAATATGCTATAAAGAGATGGAAATTTCACTGCTGTAGTCTCCCAAATGGGCAACCACAGTCTAATCATGAGAAAATATTAGAAAACTCCAAACTGAGGGGCATTTTACAAAATGCTTGACTAATACCCCTTCAAAAACGAAAAGACTGAAAAATTGTCACAGAGAAGAGGAGATTTAATAAGACTTGACAACTAAATGTGATGTGGCATCCTAGACTGGATGCTGAAATAGAAAAAATATTAGTAGGAAAAGCGAAATTCAAATAAAGTCAGTTAGTAGTAATATATCAATGTGATTTTCTTAGTTTTGATGGTTATATACAATATTAACAGTGGGGAAATTTGGTGTGGGACAGACAGGAAATCTTTATACCACCTTTGCAACTGTTTGGTACATCTAAAAAATATTCCAAAATAAAATGTTATTTTCAAGAAATTACAGCTCTGTGGAACAATCCAGTATTTTTATATGTCCCTGGCCAAAATAAATCTATATATAAAAATAAATATGCCCAATTAACCACTATTAATTCATATCATTCCAGTGTTTTTTACATTTGCAACAAGAAAAACATATATGTAATAAAACCACAATTGTTATCTGCATAGAAGGTACATGATTGTTATATTATGATTTGTACTGTCCTTCATAAAAATAAAATCAAAATAGCTATTAGAAAAGAAAAATAATTTATATAGGTAGTATTATTATATAAAATACAATAAAAACAACTAAAATTCTTATAATTACTAATTAATAATATTAAAAATTATAAAATAAATACACAAAAAAGCAGTGGTTTACACACTTGCCAGAGATAACTTGTTAAAAAATGCAACAGGAAATAATACCATTCTAAAATGTAATAAAAGAAAATATTAAGCCAGATGTAGTACCCTATGTCTATAATACCAGCTACCTCAGAGGTTGGGGAGACTAAGGCAGAAATGTTACAAACTCAAGACCTGTCTGGGCAACTTAGCAAGACCTTCACTCAAAATAAACTAAAAAGGGTCAGGGACATAGCTCAGTGCTTATAGTAGAGTGCTTGCTTAGCATATATGAGACTCTAGGTTCAATCCCCAGTACTGGGCGGGGGGCAGGGGGAGGGATAAAATTAAATTACAAATAATAAATTTTTAAAATTTGAAGATTCTGTGAGAAAAGAACTGCAAAACTTTACTGAGGAACATAAAAACTATCAATGAAATGGAGGCTAAAACTACCTAAATAGCCTTCAGTTAGGAATAGCTAAACTATTTCTACCCAACCTATGAATAACTATTAAGTAGTTAAAATGAATGAGTTAGAACTCCATGTATTGAATGGGGAAAAGTTTAAATATATACTTTAAATGAAAATGTCTGCATAATATGATCCCATTTGTATAAACATGTGTTCATATGTAACTGTTAATAATGTGTTTTCTTTTGGGGTATCAGGGATCGAACTCAGGGGCACTCAATCAGTGAGCCACATTTCCAGCCCTATTTTGTATTTTATTTAGAGACAGGATCTCATTGAGTTGTTCAGCACCTTGCTTTTGCAAAGGCTGGCTTTGAACTCACAGTCCTCCTGACTCAGCCTCCCAAGCCACTGGGATTACAGGTGTACTTCATGAAGCCAAAAGAAACTATTAACTATATTAATATTAACAATATTAACTGAAGAGCTGGGGGAGATGAGGAGAGGGCTTTCACTTTTTGTTTGTTTTTGTTTTTGTTGGGGGAGGGGGTTTGCATTGTTTTGTTTTGTTTCCCCATTCTTTCAGTCTGGGTCTTGTTACATTGCCCGGGCAGGTCTCACACTTCTGAATTCAAGTTATTCCTCTGCCTCAATTCCCTGATTAGCTGCAATTACAGGTGTGTGCCACTGCACCAAGATCTACCTTTTATTTTAAACCCTTCTTTGCTAGTCAAACTATTATTCATGAATATGAATTGCTTTTACTTTTTCACTACAAAATATGTAAGTATTGGTTTGTAGAACAAGAACTACTTAAATTATATCATAATATTTCATAAAAATAAAACAATAATGGCATAACACAACTATTAAAACATACAATTAAGTTGAGATAATTAAAAAGTTATAATAATTAGCTCACTAAAATGATAGGCTACAAGTAGACAAATCATTGTTACAGACTAGGGATTAAAAGAAAAATTCAAATAGATGTATCTGGTATAAGATATAAATAGTGTCTGAGATTGCTGGGAAAATAATAGATGACCAATAATACTGAGTTAGTTAAATAAAGAAGGTAGTTGAATAAAGATTGACAGAGAAAATAACAGAGTTAGAGCTCTTGTTCATGACTTACCCCAAATTCCAAGTTGATTAAAAGGTTACATGCAGCCAGGCATGGTGGCACATACCTGTTATCCTAGCAATTCACAAGACTGAGGCAGAAAGATCTCAAGTTTGAGGCCAACCTGGGCTATTTAGCGAGACCCTGTCTCAAAATAAAACATGAGGCAATCATGGTAGCATAGGACTGTAATTCCAGTGACTCGGGTAGCTGAGGCAGGAGAATCCCAAGTTCTAGGCTAGACTCAGCAATTTAGCAAAACCCTTTCTCAAAATAAAAATAGATAAATAAAAAGGTCTGGGGAGATAGTTGAGTGGTAGAGCACCCCTGAGTTCAATCTCCAGTTCTACTACTAATAATACTACTAATAATAATCACATGGGGGAGAAAAGGGAATGAAGTTCAGTGGTGGAGCACCCCTGGGTTCAATCCCCATTACCACACTCAGACATACATTTTTTAAAAAACAACTAAAAAACAGTTACATGCAAAAAATGACTGAAGAAAATATAAGAACAGATATATATGTAATCTGATAGTTTTTCTAAGCTTAATACCAAATGTAAAAAAGCAAAGGAAAAGACCAACGGATTTGACTACATATATTGTTTATGCTTCTGTATTTTAAAAAAAGGAAGAAATTAAACTAAAATATAAATAAATGCAATTTATCGCAACATGTATAACAACATAGAGCCCTTTTGAATCAACAACAAAATATTAACATTCTGGTACAAAATACGCAAAAGATTGGTGAAGGCGATCCGCCTCTCACTGTCTTGACAAGGTCTTAGTGAGGGTGAATGCTGGCAAAGCCGCGCTGGTTGGTGGGAAACCGAAACCATGAAACCCTTTTTTATGTAATTGGGACTTTTCATTTTCATGCTCATGTTCCTGACAGGAGGCATGAGTATGTTAAATGCCAAATCAAATTAAATTTCAGATAGCTAGAACATAACAGGTAGTTCTTGCCTTGAAGGCTGTTCTACTACCCTTCAGCATATCAAGGACAAAGTAGAAAGCTGCTGTACTATCTCAGCACATTGAGGACAAAACTGATAATGGACAACAAAGGTCACGAGAATTTTAGGCACCACATTGATTATATGAACTGGGACCCAAGCCCATATTTCCGGCCTTTTAGAAAACCTAATCATTATGCTCATTGTACAAAACCCACCATATGTAGTTTCATTCTTGATTAAGGAAATTATGTTATACACTTAAGGAAAGTTAAGACATATAAGGATACATTCTTTTCATTTCTATAAACCCTCTTTTACTTCACATAGGGATTTATAATAAGCATACTTAATATTGGCGAAAAATGTACTGATGTTTAGAACTTACTTTTTATTGAGAAAAATTATAAAGATATAAGAACTAGTGCACCTTGACTGAGAAACAAAGAAACTCTTTGAGAAAGCAGCTCAACCAGTTTTATGAGAATAAATTTAGGAATTAATTAAAGTAGCTTTATAAGACATATTTTTAGAATAATGTTAGAAATATTATTCTATTTAGATTCTTGGGTTTAGAATTCTTAAGTTTTTAGCTGTATGGGTTTCTGATATGTTTTAAGAATGGTTTATAAACTTTAGGATATTTTAAGTATAAGATTTAAGGGGACTTTTTTAGATGGGAATTTTAGATTAAAAATAAAAGTACAGGTGTACTTTAAAACTTAAAGGTTAATGATAGGTTAGGAGACTTAGAGTCTGGTTACGTAGTTTGGCATTAGTTAATAAGAAAATAGCATATCTTGGGGAAAATAGTACATCTTGGAAATCATAGAATTTGCAGGGAAATGGATGGCACTAGAGCAGATTATGCTAAGTGAAGCTAGCCAATCCCTAAAAAGCAAATGCCAAATGTCTCCTTTGATATAAGGAGAGTAACTAAGAACAGAGTAGGGACGAAGAGCATGAGAAGAAGATTAACATTAAACAGAGATGAGAGGTGGGAGGGAAAGGGAGAGAAAAGGGAAATTGCATGGAAATGGAAGGAGACCCTCAGGGTTATACAAAAGAACATAGAAGAGGAAATGAGGGGAAAGGGAAAAATAATACAAGGGGGAGAAATGAAGGTCAATAGGGGGGGTAGAGAGAGAAGAAGGGTGGGGAGGGGAGGGGAGGGGGGATAGTAGAGGATAGGAAAGGCAGCAGAACACAACAGACACTAGTATGGCAATATGTAAATCAATGGATGTGTAATTGATGTGATTCTGCAATTTGTATATGGGCTAAAAATGGGAGTTCATAACTCACTTGAAGCAAAGTGTGAAAGATGATATATCAAGAACTATGTAATGTTTTGAACAACCAACAATAAAAAAAAAAAAAAAATCTGAAAAAAATGTAAATTAGTGTCGCATTTTATTAATGATTGATAACTAAAGGTCATATCCTGGAAAATGTAAATTGATGTTACATTTTTCTATACCCCTGATTATGGTTAAGGAAACGTTATGTCTTGGCAAAGTTTTGAAATTGTGTAATCAATGATGTATTCTGAATCTATAATGATGAGAAAAACTGTAATAAAAGATGACCCAGAGAAAGCTGCATTAGCGCGCTCTCTCTGGAGATTACTCCAACAGAATGACTCCTGTCTCATCTTTTTGCCGAAGCCACTCATCCTTCAGGACTCCCTAGACCCCACTAGAGCTAGACGCCGGCAAAAATATATGCTGACAATTCACAAAACACTTTAAAGGACTATAAATATGAGTAAATTTTTAACTTCTTTAGTAATCAATAAAATGAAAATTATAACTACAGTAGGATGGTATTTTAGGCCTATTGTACTAAAGAATTTAAAGATAATAGCCATGTTGGCAAGAATACTAAGAAAGGAACATTCTCATACATTTCAAGTGGGTGATTTGACCATTTGTATAAAAAGTCTTTAAAAATACATTTAATTCTTGACTCAGCAATCAATTCCCAAGAATTTATACTAAGAAAAAAATTAAGAATGGGCATAAAGGGGCTGGATTATATATCTCAGTGATACAGTTCTGCTTAGCATTCTCAGCACACAAAAATATGCATAAATATTCATGTACAAAAGAGTTATCATGGCATGATTCATCATAGTAAAATTAAAAACTAGTAAAATGTTCAAAAAGAAGATTAGTTTTTAAACTCATAGGATAATTTTAATTTGTAATTTACATGGAAATACAAAAGATCTAGAATAGTTAAGACAACCTTGAAGGGGAACAGCTGTGTTAGCTTTTTAGAACTCTCTCTCTCTCTCTTTTTTTTTAAGAGAATGCTAAAGTAAAATACAGCAAAATGTTAGCATGTAGCAAATACAAGTTACAACTTGTTCCTATAGGAACATGGATATTGTGTTAGTCAGCTTTCTATTGCCATGACAAAATACCTGAGATAACAACTTAGAAGGAAGAAAATTTTATTTTGACTCATTTTATTTTGAAACCAAAATTTTATTTTGGTTTCAGAAATTTCACTTCACGGTCAGTTGGCTCCATTGTTTTGGGGCTGTGGCAAGGCAGAATCTCATGGCATAAGCATGTGGTAGAACAAAGCTGCTCACCTCATGACTGCTGGTGAGCAAAAAGAGAAAGAGGAGGAGCCAGGGTGCCAATATTCCCTTCAAAGGCACACATCAATGACCTAACTTTCTTACACTAGGACCCACCTCCTAGTTGTTCCACCACCTCTCAGTAGTGGGAACCAATCCTTTATAACATACAGACCTTAGGGGACATTCAAGATCCAAACCATAACAGGCATGGTTTACTCCCTGCATTTTTTTTTGTATATTGGAGATATTTCATAATTTTTAGTCTCTAAGGAAAATAGGCTTGCTACCCATGTAACAACATAAAGATCCATCAATGAGCCAGTCACCTCATAGGGAAATGAACATCCAGCCAGTTTATGACCAAGATTTAGGCTGCTGCGGATCAAGTGATGGGCCTACTGAACTCCAAGTTTCCTTTCAACACTAAAAGATTTCTGTGTAAAGCTGAAATTCCTGAAATTGAAAAAAGATTTAAGATAACTTAGTAACTTTTGGGAGAAAATGATGACCCTGAATTCATTTGTCTTACCCTGTGTAGAGGGAGACCCAACCTGTATGTAGAAAGATAAGTGAGATTGAGGAAAGGAAGGTGAGGGAGAAGGTAGATTCAGAAAAACAAGACAAAGCCGCCCTGGACCATCAAAACCTAAAGTATATATGGGAAAGAAAATAAGCAGTAAGAAAGAGGAAATGGATAGGTCTGGGTTACAAAGAATTTCACTATGGAATACTTGTTTAACTTGTTTTGTTTTAAGTATTATAGGGGTACATGCATACCCATGTTTATAGCAGCCCAATTCACAATAGCCAAACTATGGAACCAGCCTAAGTGTCTATCAATGAATGAATGAATGAATGAATGAAGAAAATGTGGTATACATACACAATGGAGTTTTATTCATAAAGAAGAATAAAATTATGTCATTTCAGGAAAATGAGTGGAACATGAAAACATTGTTAAGTGAAGTAAGTCAAACTCAGAAGGTCAAGGGTCATGTGTTTTCTCTTACATGTGGAAGGTAAAGAGGAAAAAGGAAAAGAGAGGTAAAGGGAGGAAATCTCATGAAAAATCAAAGGGAGATTCATAGAGTAGAGGAAAGGGACCAGGAGGGAGGAGGAGAGGGAAGGAGGAACTACTGGGGAATGATATTGGCCCAATTATATTGTTACAGTATGTGTGTGTAAAAATATGTAACAAATACTAATCATTAAGTGCAATTATAATGCACCCATAAAAACATGAAAAAAAAAAAGAATCACTGCTGCAAATCTAAAACCAGTTTTTAGCAGGTAAG